>NC_134354.1:540366337-540990837 GCF_048569485.1 Anomaloglossus baeobatrachus | reverse complement strand
TTCGGGTGGATCATCAATTTCCCGAAATCCAAGTTGACGCCGACCCAATCACTGACTTACCTCGGGATGGAGTTTCATACCCAGCCAGCGTTAGTCAAGCTACCGCGGGACAAACGGCTTTCTCTGCAAGCGGGGGTGCAATCACTTCTTCGGAGTCAGTCACACCCCTTAAGGCGCCTCATGCACTTCCTGGGGAAGATGGTTGCAGCTATGGCAGCAGTGCCGTTCGCACAATTTCATCTACGGCCATTCCAATGGGACATTCTTCGCAAATGGGACAAGAGTTCGGCTTCCCTCGACAAGAACATCTCTCTTTCCCTTGCAACCAAAACACCACTTCAGTGGTGGCTCCTACCCACATATCTGGCACGGGGAAAATCCTTCCTACCCCCGACCTGTGCCGTGGTCACCACGGACGCGAGCCTGTCAGGTTGGGGAGCGGTTTTTCTCCACCACAGGGCTCAAGGAACCTGGACTCCAATAGAATCGTCCCTTCAGATCAATATCCTGGAGATAAGGGCAGTATATCTAGCCCTATTGGCTTTCCATCGGTGGCTGGAGGGCAGGCAGATCCAAATCCAGTCGGACAACGCCACTGCCGTCGCCTACATCAACCACCAAGGCGGCACTCGCAGTCGTCAAGCCTTCCAGGAAGTCCGGCGGATTCTGCAGTGGGTGGAAGTCACAGGCTCCACCATCTCCGCAGTTCACATCCCGGGCGTAGAAAACTGGGAAGCAGATTTTCTCAGTCGTCAGGGCATGGACGCGGGGGAATGGTCTCTTCACCCAGACGTGTTTCGAGAGATCTGTCGCCGCTGGGGAACGCCGGACGTCGATCTCATGGCGTCACGGCACAACAACAAGGTCCCGGCCTTCATGGCACGGTCTCAGGATCACAGAGCTCTGGCAGCGAACGCTTTGGTCCAGGATTGGTCGCAGTTTCGACTGCCTTATGTGTTTCCCCCTCTGGCAATGCTGCCCATGGTACTACGCAAGATCCGGTCCGACTGCCGTCGCGCCATTCTCGTCGCTCCAGACTGGCCGAGGCGGTCGTGGTATCCGGATCTGTGGCATCTCACGGTGGGTCAACTGTGGGCACTTCCAGACCGCCCAGACTTGCTGTCACAAGGCCCGTTTTTCCATCTGAATTCTGTGGCCCTCAACCTGACTGTGTGGCCATTGAGTCCTGGCTCCTAGCGTCTTCAGGGTTATCTCAGGATGTCATTGCCACCATGAGACAAGCCAGGAAGCCAACGTCCGTCAAGATCTATTACAGGTCTTGGCAAATCTTCTTATCCTGGTGCTCTGATACCGGTTTTCCTCCATGGCCGTTTGCCTTACCCACATTCCTTTCATTCCTACAATCTGGAATGGACAAGGGTTTGTCCCTCGGCTCTCTCAAGGGCCAAGTATCGGCGCTCTCCCTGTTTTTTCAAAAGCGTCTAGCCAGGCTTCCGCAGGTTCGCACGTTCCTGCAGGGGGTTTGCCACATGGTCCCACCGTACAAACGTCCGTTGGAACCTTGGGATCTTAACAGGGTCCTGACGGCTCTTCAAAAGCCGCCTTTTGAGCCGCTGCGGGATGTCTCTCTCTCCCGTCTTTCTCAGAAGGTGGCCTTCCTGGTGGCAGTCACATCACTTCGGAGAGTGTCTGAGCTTGCAGCGCTGTCATGCAAAGCTCCCTTCCTGGTTTTCCACCAGGATAAGGTGGTTCTGCGTCCTGTCCCGGAATTTCTCCCTAAGGTGGTATCCCCTTTTCATCTAAATCAGGATATCTCCTTGCCTTCCTTTTGCCCTAATCCAATTCACCAGTGTGAAAAGGATTTGCACTCTTTGGATCTAGTGAGAGCACTCCGTTTCTACGTGTCTCGCACGGCGCCCCTGCGCCGTTCAGACGCGCTCTTTGTCCTTGTCGCTGGCCAGCGTAAGGGCTCTCAGGCCTCCAAGTCAACCTTGGCTCGGTGGATCAAGGAACCGATTCTCGAGGCCTACCGTAGTTCTGGGCTTCCGCTCCCTTCAGGGCTGAAAGCCCATTCTACCAGAGCCGTAGGTGCGTCCTGGGCATTGCGGCACCGGGCGACGGCTCAGCAGGTGTGTCAGGCAGCTACGTGGTCTAGTCTGCACACTTTCACGAAGCACTATCAAGTGCATACCTATGCTTCGGCAGACGCCAGTCTAGGTAGGCGAGTCCTCCAGGCGGCGGTTGCCCACCTGTAAGAGGGGGCCGTTTTCGGCTCTTTTTATTGAGGCATTCTTTTACCCTCCCAGGGACTGCTCTTGGACGTCCCAATTGTCTGGGTCTCCCAATGGAGCGACAAAGAAAAAGGGAATTTTGTTTACTTACCGTAAATTCCTTTTCTTCTAGCTCCTATTGGGAGACCCAGCACCCACCCCTTTGCCCTTCGGGCTGGTTGTTCTTTTGTGTACACATGATGTTGATGTTAATTTGTTCTTTTGGTTCATGGTCTTCAGTTCTCCGAACATCCTACGGATTGAATTTACCCTAGACCAATTTTATAAGTTTTCTCCTTCCTTCTTTTGCACCAAAACCGAGGAGCCTGTGGTCCACGGGAGGGTGTATAGGCAGAGGGGAGGGGTTACACTTTTTTAAAAGTGCAATATTTTGTGTGGCCTCCAGAGGCAGAAGCTGTACACCCAATTGTCTGGGTCTCCCAATAGGAGCTAGAAGAAAAGGAATTTACGGTAAGTAAACAAAATTCCCTTTTTTCCTATTTTCCTCCTCTAAAACCAGGGTGCGTCTTATGGTCCGATGCGTCTTATAGTCCGAAAAATGCGGTAATGCCCCAAAATAGATGCTTAACATCAATATACACAAATATCTCAATCATTGATAGCCAATAAAATGAACAGAACATATCATATACAATAAAATTCCTTTAATTTGGCATGGACGGGATTTCATAGGTACAGGATTTATTACTGAATAAAAAATTGGTGTGTGAGGTTATTGAATGTTCTTAGTGTATAACACTCGTATAGCTAGAATATATTCAATTGGACTGTCGGGATAAAATAAGAGCAATAACTCACCTGGTTACAGGTCTTTTTTAAAAAATCATCTGTCATTCTGACAGCAAGTTATTCCGCTTTCCAAATTAAAAACTTATGACAAGTGAGCTAAAGGGAGTATGTACAAGAATGGGGGTTGTTGGGAGACATGGCTGTATGTCGAAAGCAATCTTTGGTGTAAATGGGCATATTTATCATGGGCTAGCAGCTTATATTCAATGAAGCAAGCATAAATTGGCAGTGATTGGGGCATTTTCATTATTTCATAAAAGAACATACCTTATCTTGATGCAGGAGCCATTTGCGCACCTCTCACTCTTTTATCTCATAGGTGTACAAAGATTGTTTTGAAGGAAGATTTCTGGAAGAAACAAATTGCTTATATGCATCTGAAGGGCAGAGGTTAATGCAAGAGAGAGAGGTAAGCATGGTTAGCTTTTAGTTTCCTTTTATACCAAGGTTACAATTGCCTTCCTTCAGATAAAAATTAATTGTCCCATCCTTCGGACAAATCAGACATCCGGAAAAAGAGAGAGCAGCCGCAACTGTGACTTTCTTCAGATGTCAATTAAGTCCGAAAGAGAGGCTAGTGAAGTGGTCACTGATTGGCGTCAGGGATTGCGTGGCAGAACAGCTGGGAAAGCCAGTGCTGATGGAACTGGAACGATCCCGGCACCAAAGTTAAGTATAAGTGTTATTATTTTACATACTGATTGACGAGGGGTTTTCCAAATAGACAACCCCTTTAACCCCATAACGACCACGGGCAGTAAAATTACGTCCTAGCGGTCATAACATTACTGCCCGCGGTCTGCCGGCAGCAGCATGCCGCGATCGGCACACATCTCAGTTGATTTTCACAGCTGAGATGTGTGCCTGCTAGGCACGAGCAGAATCGTTATCTGCTCTTGCCATTTAACCCCTGTAATGGCGCTGTCAATATGTGACAGCGCCATTATAAAAACGCGATCGCAGTAAAGTTTTACTTACCGCCCGATACCAGAAGTCACGTGACATGATCACGTGACTTCCGGTAGTTGTCATGGTAGCACAGGGTCATTTGATGACTGCTGTGCTAGACATGAACTACTTTCACTTTCGCTTTGTACGGAGGCCAGGGAAGCAGGAAGTGCACGTATCTGCTGTTTACAGCTGTGTAGCTGTGATCAGCAGATAGTGCAGAGCGATCGGATTGCTGATCGCAATAGCCCCCTAGGGGGACTAGTAAAATAAAAATAAAAAAGTAAAAAAAAAATTTAAAAAAAAACCTAAAAGTTCAAATCGCCCCCCTTTTACCCCATTGAAAATTAAAGGGTTAAAAAAATAAAAAATATAGACATATTTGGTATTGCTGCGTTCAGAAACGCCCGATCTATCAAAATATAAAATCAATTAATCTGATCAGTAAACGGCATAGCGGCAAAAAATTCCAAACGCCAAAATGACGTTTTTTTGTCTCCACAACTTTTGCGCAAAATGCAATAACAGGTGATCAAAACGTAGCATCTGCGCAAAAATGGTACCGTTAAAAACGTCAGCTCGAGTCGCAAAAAATAAGCCGTCACTGAGCATAGATCCCAAAAAATGCGAACGCTACGGGTCACGGAATATGGCGTAAAACGTGCACCACTTTTTCTTCATCGTTCCTTATGGGAGACCCAGACCATGGGTGTATAGCTTCTGCCTCCGGAGGACACACAAAGTACTACACTAAAAGTGTAGCTCCTCCCTCCGAGCATATACACCCCCCTGGATGACAAATCTAACCAGTTCAATGTTTTGTGTTCAGGAGGTCACACACACATGCATTTTCTGATTTTTGATTTTTAAGATTTTTGATTTCAAAGATTTGGAAGAAAAGCGGGTCCAGTCTGGACTCCCAGCATGTCCCTTCTCACCCCACTGTGTCGGCGGTGCTGTTAAGGTTGACTTTACAAGGCTGGAGCCTTCACATGCCGCGCTCCTTCACCATCCCCTGAGGCTCTGGCTTGAAGTGGGAGCCATCACGGTTCTCTCTGCTTTGCAAGAGACCGGTCTCCATCCGCAGCCCTGTCAGGATCCTGCCGGACGGAGCGTTTACCCCCCCCAGGGACCTGGCCCTGCGTCTCAAAAGCTAAGTATTGAGACGTTATTCAGGGGTCCCGGGTACATTTATTGAGGGGAGAGTGTGTCTTTTGACTTTGCTGTTATTTCCGGCCGGTTCTCTGGGTTTTTCCTGAGAACCGCGCCGAGGGTGCCTGCTCGTCGGCCGCATGTAAAAATCTAGGCCCCGGCTTCAGTTGCGGCCTAGTTTCGTTTTCAGTTCCCCTGCATGTCAGTCTTGCAGGGGAACAGTGCGGCGACGCCCACCGGCCGTTCAGCAGAGGGGAGGACACTCCTCTCTGAGGAGATGTTTCCCTCCCCTGTATCTCTCCTTGGCCCTCCGGTTCCCGCTCTTGGGCTAAACCCCGCCCCCCCTCCTCACTCCGGCGCCATTTTATCAGCGTTCACTCACTGATCGGCGCTGGCTGCTGCAACTTCAGCATCTACTGGGGGTCCGAGCTGTGGAATCCGGAGGGCACACAAAAAGCGGTCTGGTAAGCCACAACCTCTGGTTGTGGGCTTTATTATACACTCTCAGGGGGTCATTCTAAAGGAGTGTATTCTTTACTGCAGAGCCTCCACCTCAGCAGCATGTCTCTCACTAGGAGCAAGGCTGCAAGGCTGTACTCTATATGCACTGCATGTCAGCTCATTCTGGCTGAACCGAGCACATATCCACATTGTGATGCCTGCTCGAACATAGTGGTGCCTCAGCCTGGAGCCTCCTCAGGGGTCCATCCTGCTGCTCCGGCCCCGTTGGCTGAACCCCCGGCTTGGGTAGCATCTTTTTCCAGTGCTATCTCCCAGTCTTTTGCCGACTCCATGGGACAGCTGTCCCGGACTCTGCTGACCATGCATCAGCCCCCTTCTCAGGGTGCCTCTGCTGCTCCGACTCGCTCTGCAGAGCTAACAGATCATGTTTTAGGACCCCGTCCTCCTAAACGGAGACGCAGGGACTCTTCTCCTTCCTCGTCCCACGGCTCTGATTCACGTGCTGAAGTGCAGGGCGAGGAGGATACTTTTACTGTGGGCTCAGACGCTACCTCTATGTACCCCATTGATTTATCTGAGGGTGATGCGGATGTTAGTGACTTGATTGCATCCATTAACTCCGTACTGAACCTCAATCCACCAGTGTCAGAGGAACAAGCCTCTCTGGTAGAAAAACATCAGTTTACCTCACCTAAGAGAGCAAGGAGTATGTTTTTTAACCACTCCAGTTTTCAGGCCACTGTTACCAACCCCAGGGCCTGTCCTGACAAACGCTTCCCAAAGCGTAGTTCTGATGACCGTTTTCCCTTTCCACCAGAAGTGGTCAAGGAGTGGGCTCACTCACCAAAGGTAGACCCTCCGGTGTCTAGAATCTCAGCCCGGACAGTCGTATCTGTGGCCAATGGCACCTCTCTTAAGGATCCTACTGACCGCCAGGTTGACCTTCTGGCCAAATCTGTATATGAGGCGGCAGGAGCCTCGTTCTCCCCGTCCTTTGCAGCAGTGTGGGCTCTTAAGGCAGTCTCTGCCTCTCTGGCGGAGATATATTCCCTCGCCAGGGACTCTATACCCGAGATGGTTGCCTTAACTTCCCAGGCTTCGGCTTTTTCATCCTATGCCATGTCTGCCATTCTGGAGGCTTCTCACCGCACGGCGGTGGCTTCCGCTAATTCCCTCGCGATCCGCGGGATCTTGTGGCTTCGAGAGTGGAAAGAAGACGCTTCTTCCAAGAAGTATCTTGCTGGGCTCCCCTTTGCTGGGTCCCGGCTGTTCGGTGAACAACTGGATGAAATTATTAAGGAAGCTACTGGCGGGAAGAGTACTTCCTTGCCACACACTAAAACCAGGAAACCTGTCCAGGGCGGGAACCAGTCGAGGTTTCGTTCCTTTCGTTACTCTAACTGGTCATCCTCTAAGCCCTCAGCTTCGTCCACTAACTCAGCCAAGGATCGAAAACCCAGCTGGCGCGCGAAGCCGAGTCCTCAGAAGAACGGAGGAGCCGCTGCCACTAAGGCAGCCTCCTCTTGACTATCTGGCTGCGCCAGCAACGTCCTTGGTCGGTGGCAGGCTCTCCCACTTTGGCGACGTGTGGTTTCAACACGTCTCCGATCAGTGGGTGCGGGATATCATCTCCCACGGCTACAGGATAGAATTTTCTTCCAGCCCGCCAAACAGATTTTTTATGTCCACTCCCCCCTGCTCCAAAGTCGCCGCCTTCTCACAGGCCGTGGCATCCTTACAGGCCAACGAAGTAATTGTTCCGGTTCCCGCCCGGGAACGGTTCAGAGGTTTCTACTCAAACCTCTTCCTAGTCCCCAAGAAGGACGGTTCCTTCCGGCCCATCCTGGATCTCAAGCTTCTCAACAAGCATGTTCAGGTGCGGCACTTTCGCATAGAATCCCTGCGGTCGGTCATTGCCTCAATGACCCAAGGAGATTTTCTAGCATCCATCGACATCAGAGATGCTTATCTGCATGTGCCAATTGCAGTTTCACACCAGCGTTGGCTACGCTTTGCAATCGGAGAGGAACATTTCCAATTCGTGGCTCTCCCCTTCGGGTTAGCCACGGCCCCTCGTGTTTTCACCAAGGTCATGGCAGCAGTGGTTGCGGTTCTGCATCTCCAGGGGTTGGCAGTAATCCCCTACCTGGACGACCTTCTAGTCAAGGCCTCATCCAGTGCAGACTGTCAGCGGAGTGTCTCGCTCACTCTCGCCACGCTTGTTCAATTCGGGTGGCTTGTCAATCTGCCCAAGTCCACTCTGACCCCGACCCAGGAACTTACGTACCTAGGGATGCAATTCGAGACTCTGCCGGCACTTGTGAAGCTGCCCTTAGTCAAACAGCAGTCCCTTCATCTGGCGGTGCGTTCTCTGTTGAAGCCCCACCGTCATTCCATCAGGCACCTCATGCAGGTGCTGGGTCAGATGGTGGCGTCAATGGAAGCGGTTCCCTTTGCCCAGTTCCATCTGCGTCCTCTGCAGCTGGACATTCTCCGCTTTTGGGACAAGCGGACCTCTTCCTTGCACAGGCTAGTGGCTCTGTCGCCACAGACCAGGAGCTCTCTTCAGTGGTGGCTTCGGCCCCTCTCTCTGTCTCAGGGACGCTCCTTCCTGACTCCGTCCTGGGTGATCCTCACCACGGACGCCAGCCTCTCCGGCTGGGGAGCAGTATTTCTCCACCACCGAGCACAGGGCACTTGGACTCCGTCCGAATCAGCCCTCTCGATCAATGTGCTGGAAATCAGGGCTGTACTTCTAGCTCTCGTAGCCTTTCACCACCTGTTGGCGGGCAAGCACATTCGAGTCCAGTCGGACAACGCGACAGCTGTTGCCTACATCAATCACCAGGGCGGGACTCGCAGCCGCCTGGCGATGTTGGAGGTTCAACGCATCCTTCAGTGGACGGAGGACTCCAAGTCCACCATATCCGCAGTCCACATCCCAGGCGTAGAAAACTGGGAGGCCGATTATCTCAGCCGTCAAACCGTGGACAGCGGCGAGTGGGCCCTGCATCCGGCAGTGTTCCGGTCAATCTGCCGCAAGTGGGGCACTCCGGTAGTGGATCTAATGGCATCCCGGCACAACAACAAGGTCCCGGTTTACGTGGCTCGCTCCCACGATCCTCAGGCCTTCGCAGCGGACGCGCTGGTTCAAGATTGGTCCCAGTTCCGTCTGGCCTACGTGTTTCCCCCTCTAGCTCTCTTGCCCAGAGTCCTGCGCAAGATCAGAATGGAGGGCCGTCGGGTTATAATCATTGCTCCAGACTGGCCCAGGCGAGCTTGGTACCCAGACCTGCTCCGTCTGTCCGTAGAAATGCCGTGGCATCTCCCGGACCGCCCAGACCTTCTCTCTCAAGGTCCGTTTTTCCGCCAGAATTCTGCGGCTCTCAGATTGACGGCGTGGCTCTTGAGTCCTGGATCCTGACGGCTTCAGGCATTCCTTCTGAGGTCATCTCCACTATGACTCGGGCTCGGAAGTCTTCCTCGGCCAGGATTTACCACAGGACTTGGAGGATTTTCCTGTCCTGGTGTCGCTCTTCCGGCCATGCTCCTTGGCCGTTCTCTTTGCCGACCATCCTGTCCTTTCTACAGTCCGGTCTGCAGCTAGGACTATCCCTCAATTCCCTCAAGGGACAGGTCTCGGCTCTGTCGGTATTGTTCCAGCGGCGTATCGCCCGACTGGCTCAGGTGCGCACCTTCATACAGGGCGCATCTCACATCATTCCTCCTTACCGGCGGCCTTTGGATCCCTGGGATCTTAATCTGGTCCTCACGGCCTTACAGAAACCCCCCTTTGAGCCTCTTAGGGAGGTTCCTTTGTTTCGACTTTCACAGAAAGTGGTCTTTCTGGTGGCCATAACTTCTCTCAGGAGAGTCTCTGATTTGGCTGCACTCTCTTCGGAGTCACCTTTTTTGGTTTTTCACCAAGACAAGGTGGTTCTTCGTCCGACTCCGGACTTTCTCCCTAAGGTGGTGTCTCCTTTCCACCTTAACCAGGACATTTCATTGCCTTCCCTTTGTCCGGCCCCTGTGCATCGCTTTGAGAAAGCGTTGCATACTTTGGATTTGGTGCGGGCGCTCCGAATCTATGTGTCTCGCACCGCCGCTCTTAGGCGGTGCACCTCTCTTTTTGTGCTAACCACGGGTCAGCGCAAGGGTCTCTCGGCTTCTAAACCGACCCTAGCTCGTTGGATTAGGTCGGCCATCTCCGATGCCTACCAATGTTCTCAGGTGCCCCCTCCGCCAGGGATTAAGGCGCACTCGACCAGAGCTGTCGGTGCCTCCTGGGCTTTCAGGCACCAGGCTACGGTTCAGCAGGTTTGTCAGGCTGCCACTTGGTCTAGTCTGCACAACTTTTCGAAGCACTACCAAGTGCATGCTCATGCTTCGGCAGATGCGAGCTTGGGCAGACGCATCCTTCAGGCGGCTGTCGCCCATTTGTGAAGTTAGGTTTTGCCTACTTCTCAGTTCTGTTTATTTCCCACCCATGGACTGCTTTGAGACGTCCCATGGTCTGGGTCTCCCATAAGGAACGATGAAGAAAAAGAGAATTTTGTTTACTTACCGTAAATTCTTTTTCTTATAGTTCCGACATGGGAGACCCAGCACCCTCCCTGTTGCCTGTTGGCAGTTCTTGTTCCGTGTGTTTCACCGGCTGTTGTTGTAGACAGAGGTTCCGGTTATTCCGGGTTTTACTCTATCTCTACTTATGGGTGGATGTCCTCCTTCAGCTTTTGCACTAAACTGGTTAGATTTGTCATCCAGGGGGTGTATATGCTCGGAGGGAGGAGCTACACTTTTAGTGTAGTACTTTGTGTGTCCTCCGGAGGCAGAAGCTATACACCCATGGTCTGGGTCTCCCATGTCGGAACTATAAGAAAAAGAATTTACGGTAAGTAAACAAAATTCTCTTTTTTCAGACAAACTTCCGAATTTTTTTTAACCCCTTATATAAAAGTAAACCTATACATGTTTGGTGTCTACGACCTCGCACTGACCTGAGGCATCACACCCACACATCAGTTTTACCATACAGTGAACACAGTGAATAAAATATCTCAAAAACAGTAGTGCTATTGCACTTTTTTTGTAATTTTTCTGCATTTGGAATTGTTTTGCCGTTTTCCAGTACACTATATGGTAAAACCTATGGTTTCATTTAAAAGTACAGCTCGTTCCGCAAAAAATGAGCCCTCACATGACCATATTGACTGAAAAATAAAAAAGTTGCGTCTCTCAGAAAAAGAATGGCGAAAAAAAACGGAAAGCGAAAAATCGTCCGGTCGTGAAGGGGTTAATAGCCAACATCCCCTTCACCGGGAAGTCAATATCACAGGTAATGGCACCAGGCAATCTAGCAAGAGCAAGTTGGTTACCCGGTCATCAAGCAGCAGTTTAGAACCATTTCCAGCTTCTCTATTGCTGCATACATAGTGCACAATATGTGACATGTAGTGAATAGAGACTCTCAATAGCACTGCCCCTACCGGACCTGGCATGGCATAGAAGCTCTGGGACCGTCTTATGAAACGGTATATAGCTTGGGTTTCAGCATGTGTAATCATATTTAGATGGGATAACAATTTGGCAATTTGGTTTATTTTCTTTTTTTTCTGTTTCTAGATTCCTGAATATTTACATCATGTGAATAGGCGTTTAGAAGAAGAAGTTGACCGAGTAATCACATATTTGGACCTTGGGACACAGTAAGCAAAGTATTGTCATATGGTTGAAACGTTCGCCTTCTTTAGATGACTCCAGTTCATATTCATTATGACAAACAATAGGAATGTGTTAGCCAAATGCTCTCCTCTTCTGTGTAATGCAAGGATAGCTCATGTATGTCCTTGTCCACCAACTAATGCTTCTTACCGCAACGCTGTGGAGAAATGAATAGGATGGCCATATTTTCCCCTTCAAGCTACAGTGTTTTGTCAATATCAACTGAACGCAGTTGTAGAAATGTACAATCAGGATTAAAGTTAGCTTAGACCCATAATTCTGTGTATTATTTTTCATTTTGATTGGCTGACAAATGAATACCACACAATACCAGCAAATATAATGGAAACAAGTCAGTATGGCTTGGTATCTTCAGCCAATAGAAAACATACTGCAATGGCAAGCTTTACATATTGGTAGGATTTAAGGGTGTTTTACACGCTGCGGACATCGCTAGCAATCTCGTTAGCGATGTAACACACCAGATCGCACATAAGATTTGCCGAGATCGCACATGTGACCGGCGCTACAAAAATTACCTATGTGCGATCTCTGCAAATCTTATCTGCGATCTGGCGTGTCACATCGCTAACTAGATCGGTAGCGATGTCGCAGCGTGTAAAGCACCCTTTAGACTAGAGCCACTTGGTGACATCTTGCCCACCCTGGCATAGATAGTGTTTGGAGGAATATAGGTAACATGGAATAATATGAAAGGGACAAAAGTGAATTTAAGGGGTTGTCCATCATTAGATCATATAGGTCCACGGGCTGGTCATGCTTTAAAATATAAAATAAGCTGTGCCTGTTCATGGCAGCCCCTGCCGTTCCAGTGCTGCTTCTGGGAGTTCTTAGTTGGCAGGGCTGCCGGCAACATTTGTTGTAGATGGAACGTCACCGATGAATATAGGCCAATCACTGGCATTAGTGGTCATACTGAGGTAAATGCGAAATTATGGTATAGCATATTATTGCCAGGATGTCACCAACCCTGTCAACAAAAAACACCAGGAAGCAGCAGTGAGGCAGCACAGGAACAGAAGGGACTTTCACATGTAAGTATTCCTTTTTTTAATTATTTTGTAGCATCACTAGCATGTATGCCTGTTTGGCCCGAATATTGATAACCCGTTTAAAGGGGTTGTCCCACGAACAAAGTTAATTTTACTCAATAGATCTTGGAATAATAAGATCGACTATTGGATGTGTTTAAAATTTTTTTATAAAGGTGTCTATTATGATATCTTACTAGAAATAGGCCTGATGCTATCGCATCGAGAGTGCGGTGAAATGAACATCTGTCTATGCTTAGTGGTGTGACAGGAGCAGTGGACATGTGTCACACTGTTTGCACTTTCCAATATATCAGTTGTATGTCATCCCTCTGCATTTTGTGTATTGTGTGTGTTGCGTCATTTGACCTTTCACCCCTGTGCACTGTCTCTTCCTTGTTGTGTGCTGTATATTGGTATCTGGTGTTGTGTTTCTTGAGCTGTGTTCACTATGTGGTGTCTCCCCTGTGTGCTGTGTGTGTTTACACTATATGGTCTCTTGTAAGCTGTTGTGACCATAATTGGAGGTGGTATATTGTTTTGTGCAGTTTGATGTGTGATTGTGTGTGTGATTGTGCTGCAATCCCTGTATCCTGCAAACTCACACATCAGAACACACTCACATGAGAACACACACATCAAAACGCACACATCAGAACACACACTCACGAAATCGCACATACCGGTACAATCGCGCGCGCACACTCAACACATCCAGTGATTCCACGTGCTTTCTGCCTTTTGATCACCCGATGCCGAGCATGTAATGTGGAGGGGGTGGTCCCGAGTATGTAATGTTCGGGGGGTGGTGCTGAGCGTGTAATGTGGAGGGGGCGGGGCGGTGACGCACGTGGAAGCTGCAGTGACATTCAAACTGCACCTGCGCAACTGACAGTGGCTTGGTGCATGCCAGAATAGGGAAGCTGGAGATTATTTATGTAGATATATATGTCACTGCTATGTACTGTGTAATTGCTGTGTCTGACTGTAGAAGGACATGGTCTGATCATACCACATCCCCTGGGCAGGGGAGCAAGTAAAAAAGTATACAGACATTAAAGTACAGAATTGCAAATAATTCTTTCTTTGAGGTAAAACATTTTTTTAGAAACAGGTAAGGAAATGTTTTACTTCACAAAAAAAGAATCCTCTATAATCCCATGCTTTATTGTCTTTATACTCTTGTGCTTCCTCCCCTGCCGAGGAGATGTGATATGATCAGACCTTGTCTCTGTACGGTCAGACACGGCTATTACACAGTACATAGCAGGGACACATATATAAGATTATCTCACCACAGAAACGTTGTTTTTTTAAATTTTTTTAAACACATCCAATTGTGAAAATTATTATTATGTTAAGATCTATTGAAGGAAATCAACTTTAAAGTGAAATTTGTTTGTGGAAAAACCCCTTCAGGCCCTGTGCGCACTGGAAAAAGGAATTTTCTTAAGAAAATTCTGGAGGCTCAGTAAGATTTCCGCACCTGCGGGAAAATACCGCACTGAAATCCGCATCCAAATCCGCATGCGGTGTGTTGCATTTTGCTGCGGATTTAGATGCGGATTTGGTGCAGAAATGCCGCAGCCAGCGTTGGACTGGCTGCTGGAGGAATCTCCAGTAATACCAGGCGTAATACCAGGCCTGGCCGCGGTTACCTGCACTGAACTCCGGAGCTCTCACCTGAGCTCCAGAGTTCAGCCTAGACTAAACTGCGAGTGCCGAGTGATTGATTCCCCGGCGATTGACGTTTAGTTCAGGCCGGGCTGATCTCCGGAGCTCACGTGACAGCTCCGGAGTGCAGCCCGGCCTCTCTACAGCTGTCACCTGAGCTCGAGATCAGCCCGGCCTGAACTAAACGGCAATCGCCGGGAAATAATCACTCAGCGCTCGCAGTTTAGTCTACGCTGCACTCCGGAACTCAGCTGACAGCTCCGGAGTTCAGTGCATGTAACCACGGCCAGGCCTGATATTACTGGAGATTCCTCCGGTAGCTACCTGCGGAAAAGGATTGACATGCAATTGTTTTTGCTGCGGGAATCCCGCAGCAAAACATGCAGCTGTCAAAATCCGCCTAGTGCGCACAGCTTTTTTTTCCCCATAGGATTTGCTGGTGAATCACTGCAGAGATGTTATGAACATTTTCTGCAGCGAAACATGCAGCAAATCCGCGGGTAATCCGCGGGAAATTCCGTCTAGTGCGCACAAGGCCTTAAGCTTCTTATGTCGTCTTCCGACCTGAACAGTTCCTCTTGTTAGACATGGCAGGGATGTTTGCACTGATTTGCTATATATTTAACTGCTGGCATTGAACCATTTGCAAATGCTTCACAATTTAATGAGACCCGTGTTTTATCATGCAGCAAGCCTTTGATCGCTTGTGTGGAGAAACAACTACTAGGAGAACACTTGGTTGCCATCTTGCAAAAAGGTAACTCTGCCTTTGAATTTTTGTTTCGGCTCTGAAATCAATACAGTAGTTGTTCATCCTGACCTTAATTTTTTGTCAAGGATTTAGGAAAGCCAAAATAGGAAATACCAAAAAAGCTACTTTGAGATATATATATATATATATATATATATATATATATATATATATATATATATATATATATATATATATATATATATATATATATATATACACACACACACACTATTTTATGTTTGCAGTATTTGTCCTATCAATTTGCCGCGCACATAGACAGATTGTCTTTTGTGGTTTTTGTGTTTGTTTTTTTTTATCCACAGATGTCATTATGTCTATGGATGAAGAGGTTTCTGCCAGCATTGACATCTAAATAAGTTACCTAATAACTGCACCACCCATAACTCTGTGTTCCTGGACATAAAAATGTGCAGAAGAAGGCGGGGGAAAGGGAATGTTAATGCCTTCATTCTGCCATAAGGTGGCACTATCGCCTCTGTGCTCTACTTACAAAAATGAAAAGTGTTGGCCAAAATATTTTGAAACTGACATAACGTTTGGTTTTCACAAAGTTAGAAGCATAAGTGCTTTTAGATTTTCTTAGTCAGATATTTCTACGGTATACTAAAATACAACCACAATTCCCCAAAAGACGAAGAACCGTGTAAAATGCAAAGTAAACAAGTATGTAATGGTTAGGAAATCTCATATTTTATTCACAAGATAATATAGAACATATATCAGAAGGGTAAGGTTAGACCATTTTCCATTTCATTTTAGAAAATGAAATCCACTTAGAAACTGATGGTGCCAACATATCGATAACAAGTTGGGATAGGGTTAACAAAAGACTTACAAATTAAGTGGTATTAATGAAGAACAGCTGGAGAATCAATGTTCAAGTCATGTGGTTGTTTATAAAAGAGCATGATAGAGAGGCAGAGTCTCTCGAAAGCAAAGATGGTCAGAGGTTCACCAATCGCGAACAACCACATCTGAAAATCATGGAATAATTTGAGAAAAATGGTCCTTAGCATAACATTTCAAAGACTTTAAATTTCCCATAATCTACACTACTTTAATATCAAAAGATTCTGAAGAACTCCATGTGCAAAATGGATACTCGTTTTCTCTGGCTCCACAGGTGGCACTGCATTAAAAACGGGCATGATTCAGTCATGCAAATCACTGCAAGGGCTCAGAAATACTTCCAAAAATCATTCTCTGTGAGCACAGTTCACTGTGAAATCCTCTAATAAAAGTTAAAGCTTTATTATGCAAAGAAGAAGCCATTGATCAATACAATGCAGAAATGCTGACGTCTTCTCTGGGCCAAAGTTCATTTAAAATGGACTGAGGCAAAATAGGAAACTAATCTGTGGTCAGATAAATCAAACGTTTTTATTTTTTTTATGGAAACTATGGACATCTTGTCTTGTGGACTGAAGAAGAAATGGACCATGCAGCTTCTTAGCGTACAGTTCAAAACCTGCATCCCTAATGATATAGGATTGCATTAGTGTCTATGGCATGGGCAGCTTACACATCATGAAAGGCACCATCAATGCTGAGCACTATATAGAGGTTTTAGACCCAGATAGGGTCTCATCCAAACAATATCTACTTCAGGGAAGGCCTTGCATATTTCTTCATGACCATCGTAAACCGTATACTGCATCCATATAACATAAACATATACAGCATCCATCAGAACAGCATGGCTTCACAGAAGAAGATTTCGGCTGATGAACTGGCCACCTGTAGTCCAAACCTTTTACCTTTAGAAAACACTAGCTGTAGGGCATATATCACTGTTATTGTAGATTTTTCCTCTGGGTGTACACATGCACTTGAAGGGTTGTCCATTGATGACTTGTTTTTACCTGTCTGTACTTTTTTTACTTGTAATTTCATTATAGTTGCCTATTTCCTCAAAAATAGCTGTGGATTTGCAATGCTCCAAACTTGCGATCTCGTAGAGGTTTCCTAGCCTCAGTGAATCCTTACACACAGCTGTTACACATACAGTGAGATATGAAGTGGAGAAACAGCCCTAGCCTTACATAATGCTAGTAGAAATGGTTTCCTCCAGCCGATAATGTGAAGTCTTCACATCCTATATGTAGATGATCATCTCACTGCTTATGCTTTAATGTACCTTTTGGTTTCAGTATTTGTACTAAAGTTTAACATATTTAATAGTTTTACCATTTTATCATTTTATTAAGTAAAACAAAAATTCCCATCAACATTTTGTTTGAAGCGTCCATGTGGGGTTTGAATATTGTTACTGAGGTTTATGATAGGCTAGTAAACTGGTTATTTCCAGGTGATGTGTCCTAACACAGTCTCACTGTCCAATCAGTGCTGTCTTTGTAGAGGTACACCCCTTTGACAAAAGGAATGTCATCACCCAGTTGTCAGGAGAGCAGGGAGATCCTTAATAAAGGACAACCCCTTATATGTATCCCCAGGGTGCAGCATAAAATAAAAAAGGTATACTTATCACCTGGACTGGTGGTGTTCCTTGAATCTCTGCACTGTGTCCCTGTCAGTTAATTTACGTAAAGGAGAACCTGTCACCAGGTTTTTCCCATATAAAGCATCTTTCAGCCTTCTTTTACAGTTTTCTGATATGTTGTATATATGTCCTCATCTGCTCTGCAATACAGAAAAAAGAGCTTTTATTATACTCACTGAAGATCCGGTCTGATGGGCATCGCTGGTCTTGATCTGGCACCTCCGCCGCTCTTCTTGTGATGCCGTCCTTCTTCCCTGCTTCATGTGGCTGATGCTTCCTACATGATCCACACAGTCTCTCCGATTAGACTCCTGTGCAGTCGCACTTTTCGCTGCCCTGCCGGACAGAGTACTGTATGCTCATACGCTGGGAAAGATCAAAGAGTGCCAATAACCCATAGATAAAGCTGGCACGTGCACGCTAAAGTACTTTGCACTTCCTTCGACAGGGCAGAGAGAAGTGCGCCTGCACAGGAGCGTGATGGGGAGACTGTGTGGAGAATGGGGTTGACATTGGATGTATCATCCACAAGGAGCAGGGAAGGAGGACTGCACACTTCTCTCTGCCCTACTGAGTGCTGAGCAAAGTACTGATGCTTAGGGAAAGACCAAAGAGCACGGATAACCCGTAGGTAAAGTTGGCGCATGCACAATAAACTACTTTCTTCATCGTACCTTCCATGGGAGACCCAGACCACGGGTGTATAGCTACTGCCTCCGGAGGACACACAAAGTACTACACTCAAAACGTGTAGCTCCTCCCTCCGGCTATATACACCCCCTGGATGACAATCTAACCAGTTCAATGCTTTGTGTTTCAGGAGGATCACACACACACATGCATTCTCTGATTTTTCATTTTTAAGATTTTATTTTTAAAGATAGGGAAGAAAAGCGGGTCCAATCTGGACTCCCGGCATGTCCCTTCACACCCCACTGTGTCGGCGGTGCTGTTAAGGTTGACTTTCAAAGGCTGGAGCCTTCACATGCCACACTCCTTCAACATCCTTTTCAGGCTCTGGTTTGAAGTGGGAGCCATCTCGGTCCTCTCTGCTGTGCAGGAGACCGGTCTCCATCCGCAGCCCTGTCAGGTTCCTGCTGGACGGAGCATTTCGCCTTCCCGCAGGGACATGGCCCTGCGTCTCAAAAGCTAAGTATTGAGACGTTTTTCAGGGGTCCCGGGTACTTTTATTGAGGGGAGAGTATGTTGTTTGTCTTTTACTGTAATTCCGGCCGGTTCTCGGTGTTTTTCCGGAGAACCGCGCCGGGGGTGCCTGCTCGTCGGCCGCACGTTAAAAATCTAGGCCCCGGCTTCAGTTTGGGCCTAGTTTCGGTTTCGGCTTCCCTGCATGTCATTCATGCAGATGCATAGCGTGACGCCGCCCACCGGCCGGCCAGCAGAGGGGAGGACACTCCTTTCTGTGGAGATGTTCCCTCCCCTGTATCTCTCCTTGGCCCTCCGTTTTCCCGCTCTTGGGCTTCTCCCCGCCCCCCTCCTCCTTCCAGCGCCATTTTCTCAGCGTTCTTACACTGATCGGCGCTGGATGCTGCAGCTGCTCTGACGCTTCACTGGGGCTCTGAGTTGTGGAATCCGGAGGGCACACAGAGAGCGGTCTGGTAAGCCACAACCTCTGGTTGTGGACTTTTTATTATACACTCTCAGGGCATTCTACAGGAGTGTATTCTAGCTGCAGAGCCTCCACCTCAGCAGCATGTCTGTCACTAGGAGCAAGGCTGCAAAGCTGTACGCTATATGCACTGCTTGTAAGCTCATCCTGCCAGAGCCAAGCACATACCACATTGTGATGCCTGCTCTAACATGGTGGTCCCTCAGCCTGGAGCCTCCTCAGGGGTTCCTCCGGCCGCTCCAGCCCCGGTGACTGATCCCCCGGCCTGGGTAGCATCTTTTTCCAGAGCTATTTCCCAGTCTTTTGCCGACTCTATGGGACAACTGTCCCGGACACTGCTGACCATGAATCAGCCCCCTTCTCAGGCCGTCTCTGTTGCTCCGAGCTCTGCAGAGCCCTCAGAGCATGTTTTAGGACCCCGTCCTCCTAAACCGAGACGCAGGGACCCTTCTCCTTCCTCGTCCCACGGCTCTGATTCACGGGCCGAGGTGCAGGGCGAGGAGGATACTTTTACTGTGGGTTCAGACGCTAGCTCTAGGTACCCCATTGCCTTGTCTGAGGTTGATGCGGATGTTAGTGACTTGATTGCGTCCATTAACTCCGTCCTGAACCTCACGACACCAGTGTCCGAGGAACCAGCCTCTCTGGTGGAGATACATCAGTTTGCCTCACCTAAGAAGGCTCGGAGTACGTTTTTTTAACTACTCCAGTTTTCAGGCCACTGTCACCAAACCCAGGGCCTGTCCTGACAAACGCTTTCCAAAGCGTACTTCTAATGACCGTTTTCCCTTTCCGCCAGAGGTGGTGAAGGAGTGGGCTCAGTCCCCAAAGGTAGACCCTCCAGTGTCTAGAATCTCAGCCCGCACAGTCGTAGCGGTGGCTGATGGCACCTCTCTTAAGGATCCCACTGACCGCCAGGTTGACCTTCTGGCCAAGTCTGTATTTGAGGCGGCAGGAGCCTCCTTCTCCCCGTCTTTTGCGGCAGTGTGGGCTCTTAAGGCAGTCTCTGCCTCACTGGCGGAGATACATTCCCTCACCAGGGACTCTATGCCTGAGATGGAGTCTTTAACTTCTCAGGCTTCGTCTTTTTTCATCCTACGCCATGTCTGCCATTCTGGAGGCTTCTCACCGCACGGCGGTGGCCTCCGCTAACTCTCTCGCGATCCGTAGGATTTTGTGGCTTCGAGAGTGGAAGGCAGACGCTTCTTCTAAGAAGTACCTTGCGGGCCTCCCCTTTGCTGGGTCCCGGCTGTTTGGTGAACAACTGGATGAAATAATTAAGGAAGCTACTGGAGGGAAGAGTACTTCCTTGCCACAAGCTAAAGCCAAGAGACCTGTCCAGGGCAGGAACCAATCGAGGTTTCGTTCCTTTCGTTCCTCTAACTGGTCAGCCTCTAAGCCCTCAGCCTCGTCCACTACCGCAGCCAAGGATCGTAAACCCATCTGGCGCGCAAAGCCGCGTCCTCAGAAGTCCGGAGGAGCCGCTGCCACTAAGGCAGCCCCCTCTTGACTGACTGGCTGCGCCAGCAACGTCCTTGGTCGGTGGCAGGCTCTCCCGCTTTGGCGACGTGTGGTTTCAACACGTCTCCGATCAGTGGGTGCGGGATATCATCTCCCACGGCTACAGGATAGAATTTTCCTCCAGCCCGCCAAACAGATTTTTTCTGTCAACTCCCCCCTGCTCCAAGGCCGCCGCCTTCTCTCAGGCCGTGGCATCCCTGCAGGCCAACGGTGTTATTGTTCCGGTTCCCGCTCGGGAACGGTTCAGAGGTTTCTACTCCAACCTCTTCCTAGTCCGCAAGAGGACGGTTCCTTCCGGCCCATCCTGGATCTCAAGCTTCTCAACAAGCATGTTCAGGTGCGGCGTTTTCGCATGGAGTCTCTCAGATCGGTCATTGCATCAATGACCCAGGGAGATTTTCTGGCATCCATCGACATCAGGGATGCCTATCTGCACGTGCCTATCGCGGTTTCACACCAGTGTTGGCTCCGCTTTGCAATCGGAGAGGAACATTTCCAATTCGTGGCTCTCCCCTTCGGGTTAGCCACGGCCCCGCGTGTTTTCACCAAGGTCATGGCAGCAGTGGTTGCGGTTCTGCATCTCCAGGGGTTGGCAGTAATCCCCTACCTGGACGACCTTCTAGTCAAGGCCTCATCCAGGACAGACTGCCAGCGGAGTGTCTCGCTCACTCTCGCCACGCTTGTTCAGTTCGGGTGGCTTGTCAACCTGTCCAAGTCAACTCTGACCCCGTCCCAGGGGCTTCTGTACCTAGGGATGCAATTCGAGACTCTGCCGGCACTTGTGAAGTTGCCCTTGGTCAAACAGCAGTCCCTTCAGCTAGCGGTGCGCTCTCTGCTGAGGCACCGCCGTCATTCCACACCTCATGCAGGTGCTGGGTCAGATGGTGGTGTCAATGGAAGCGGTTCCATTTGCACAGTTCCATCTGCGTCCCCTGCAGTTGGACATTCTCCGCTGTTGGAACAAGCGGACCTCTTCCCTGCACAAGCTAGTGGCTCTGTCGCCACAGGCCAGGAGCTCTCTTCAGTGGTGGCTTCGGCCCCCCTCTCTGTCACAGGGACACTCCTTCCTGACTCCGTCCTGGGTGATTCTCACCACAGATGCCAGCCTCTCCGGTTGGGGAGCAGTTTTTCTCCATCACAGAGCACAGGGCACTTGGACTCCGTCCGAATCAGCCCTCCCGATCGATGTGCTGGAGATCAGAGCTGTGTTTCTAGCTCTCCTAGCCTTGCACCACCTGTTGGCGGGCAGGCACATTCGAGTCCAGTCGGACAACGCGACAACGGTTGCCTACATCAATCACCAGGGCGGAACTCGCAGCCGCCTGGCGATGTTGGAGGTTCAACGAATCCTCCAGTGGACGGAGGACTCCAAGTCCACCATATCAGCAGTCCACATCCCAGGCGTAGAAAACTGGGAGGCCGATTATCTCAGCCGTCAAACCGTGGACAGCGGCGAGTGGGCCCTACACCCGGCAGTCTTCAGGTCAATCTGCCGCAAGTGGGGTACTCCGGAAAGTGGATCTAATGGCATCCCGGCACAACAACAAGGTTCCGGTTTACGTGGCTCGCTCCCACGATCCTCAGGCCTTCGCAGCGGATGCGCTGGTTCAGGATTGGTCCCAGTTCCGTCTGGCTTACGTGTTTCCCCCGCTAGCTCTCTTGCCCAGGGTTCTGCGCAAGATCAGAATGGAGGGCCGTCGGGTCATAATCATTGCTCCGGACTGGCCCAGGCGAGCTTGGTACCCAGACCTGCTCCGCCTGTCTGTAGAGGTGCCGTGGCATCTCCCAGACCGCCCAGACCTTCTCTCTCAAGGTCCGTTTTTTCCGCCAGAATTCCGCGGCTCTGAGATTGACGGCGTGGCTCTTGAGTCCTGGATCCTGTCGGCTTCAGGTATTCCCTCTGAGGTCATCTCCACTATGACTCAGGCTCGGAAGTCTTCTTCGGCCAAGATTTATCACAGGACTTGGAGGATCTTCCTGTCCTGGTGTCGCTCTTCCGACCATGCTCCTTGGCCGTTCTCCTTGCCGACCATCCTGTCTTTTCTACAGTCTGGTCTACAGCTAGGACTGTCCCTCAATTCCCTCAAAGGACAGGTGTCGGCTCTGTCGGTATTATTCCAGCGGCGTATCGCCCGACTGGCTCAGGTGCGCACCTTCATGCAGGGCGCAGCTCACATCATGTCTCCTTACCGGCGGCCTTTGGATCCCTGGGACCTTAATCTGGTCCTCACGGCCTTACAGAAACCCCCCCTTGAGCCTCTTAGGGAGGTTCCCTTGTTTAGACTTTCACAGAAAGTTGTTTTTCTAGTAGCCATAACTTCTCTCAGGAGAGTTTCTGATTTGGCTGCGCTCTCTTCGGAATCCCCCTTTTTGGTGTTTCACCAAGACAAGGTGGTTCTTCGTCCGACTCCGGACTTTCTCCCTAAGGTGGTGTCTTCTTTCCACCTTAACCAGGGCATTTCATTGCCCTCTCTTTGTCCGGCCCCTGTGCATCGCTTTGAGAAGGCGTTGCACACCTTGACACGCACCGCCGTTTTTAGGCGGTGCACCTCACTTTTTGTGCTAACCACGGGTCAGCGCAAGGGTCTCTCTGCTTCTAAACCGACCCTAGCTCGTTGGATTAGGTCGGCTATCGCCGATGCCTACCAGTGTTCTCAGGTGCCTCCCCCGCCGGGGATTAAGGCGCACTCGACCAGAGCTGTCGGTGCCTCCTGGGCTTTCAGACACCAGGCTACGGCTCAGCAGGTTTGTCAGGCTGCCACTTGGTCCAGTCTGCACACTTTTTCGAAGCACTACCAAGTGCATGCTCATGCTTCGGCAGATGCGAGCTTGGGCAGACGCATCCTTGAGGCGGCTGTCGCCCATTTGTGAAGTTAGGTTTTGCCTACTTCTCAGTTTGGTTTATTTCCCACCCATGGACTGCTTTGGAACGTCCCATGGTCTGGGTCTCCCATGGAAGGAACGATGAAGAAAAAGAGAATTTTGTTTACTTACCGTAAATTCTTTTTCTTATAGTTCCGACATGGGAGACCCAGCACCCTCCCTGTTGCCTGTTGGCAGTTTTTGTTCCGTGTGTTTTCACGGGCTGTTGTTGTAGACAGAGTTCCGGTTTTTCCGAGTTTTACTCTATCTCTACTTATGGGTGGATGTCCTCCTTCAGCTTTTGCACTGAACTGGTTAGATTGTCATCCAGGGGGTGTATATAGCCGGAGGGAGGAGCTACACGTTTTGAGTGTAGTACTTTGTGTGTCCTCCGGAGGCAGTAGCTATACACCCGTGGTCTGGGTCTCCCATGTCGGAACTATAAGAAAAAGAATTTACGGTAAGTAAACAAAATTCTCTTTTTGCTCTGCCCTTGGCAAGGCAGAGAGAAGTGCGCTTGCATAAACGCATGATGGAAGACACTGTGTGGATGACGTAGAATGTGTCATCCACACCAAGCAGTGAAGTAGGACGATGATCCCAAGTAGAGAGGTGCCGAATCGAGACCAGAGACGCCCATAGGACTGGACCTTCTGTGAGTATAATAAGAGCTCTTTTTTTTGCATCTTCCAGAGCAGATTGGGGACATATATATAGCATACCAGAAAACTATAACAGAGGGCTGAAAGATGCTGGCCATACTTTATATGGGGGAAAACCTGGTGACAGGTTCTCTTTAACAATGTCACATGACCACTGCATCAAATATAGTTTTGTCCAACTGGAAAAACAGTGTTTAACATCTTAAATACCACTGTTAATCTCTGACAGTGTCAGTTATGTTGTGCAGGGTCGGTGTAGCATCTATTGTAGAGCCCATAGCTTGATACGGGTCTCATAAAGTGATGACAAAAACATAATTATTTTCCTTTTTAAAGCGTAACCATCATTTTAATTTCTACATATGAAAATCTACAATTTCTCTGACGCCTCATTGGGGGACACAGGACCATGGGTGTTATGCTACCTATCCATAGGAGGACACTAAGTAGATGCAAAAGCATAGCTCCACCTCTGCAGTATACACCCCCTGGCCGGGACAGGCAAGCTCAGTTTTAGCTTAGTGTCTGTAGGAGGCACTTCCTTTCAAGGTTTGTTATTTTTTGAGGGCGACTGTTTCCTTTGGGACCGATCTCCCACTACCATCAATGGGCGGGAACGTGGAGTGTCGCCTCCACGTACCCCCTCCTTCGACGCTGGATCCTGGGCTGGACGACGGGTTCCACAGACACCGATTTTCCAAAGCCCAGGGTAGAGGCCTGTGCCCCTATAGCCCAATTCCTCAGCCCCTCTAGGCAGGCTCTGAGTTGAATATGACACCGACACAGCAAGCTGACTCTGCTATTTTCACTGCCTGGAAAGCAGTGTTTTAAGGTGAGATCCCCCCTGACTGCTTTCCCAGACAAAGGGAGAAAAGACGCTGCAGAGAAGGCTCCCAGGACATTTACAGTATTTATTATGTGCAAGGATCCTGCACACACAGTGTTAACTTCTCTAGCTTACTGGCTGGAGGAGGGGGAAGTTCTGCTGTTTGCAGAAAGTCTTGCAGATAATTTCCTGGTGGTAGGGGGGAGGGCCCAGGGCTCAGGGACTCACGCTGTTTTTATTTGCTCTTTTTATTTTCTCTAGCAGAAAAGCCGGCTGATAACCACCGGTGACAAGCTGTGTGCTGACTGTAGGGACAGGGAGGAAAACTCAGAAGCTCCCTTCCCGCCGTTTTTTACTACCCACAGCAGTGGGGGGCACACTGACTCATCTTCCCGCTCTTTTAGCGCTAAGCCCCGCCCCCCCAGGAAAGCGTGCGAAGATCTTCATAGAGCTTAATCCCTCCTGAGGACAGGGTCATCGGCTGATTCTGGTGAGGGGTTTGCTTCAATTGTAGCTCTGCTCAGCAGTGCTAGCTTCGGCAGCACATATGCTCAAAGGCAGAGCTACACAGAAGATTGATTAGCATATTAGCATGGCCCCTGCACAACAGGCCAAGGTTGATGACATGAAAATGAAATGAAACATTCAACATTTAATTGCTCCCCCTTCTGGCATACTCCTATTAGGAACATGCAGAAATCTAAGAGTACTAAGGCCCACATAGTCTATTAATCAGCCTGCACTGCCTGCCACGCTGAGCTACCATGTAAACACACCTCTTCTCTCTGTGAGTCCTGTGCCCCTATAGCCCCCCAAGACCCACCTGCCACCACCGCCGCAACCGGCAGCCCAGAGCCTAGGGCCCCCAGCCCACCGGAATGGGCACAGTTTTTGTCCCAATCCATGGAAAAACTGTCACAGAACCTGGTTCTGGCTATGCAATGTCGTCCTCCAAAACCTTCTGGGTCCCTAGACGGAACGCAGCCTGAGGATACCCCTATGGAGGATCCTTCTGAGGTAATCCGGGCATATGCTTCACCGGTTGCAGGGATCAGGAAAAGAGCACACGGCCGGGTGTCTCCAGCGGCCTCTCCCTCGGGAGCACACAGGGCAGGCTCTCCCACTTGCTCCACAGCTTCTGATGAGCTGGAGGAGGGAGAATGCTGTTTGTACCAGGATTATTCCTTGGTTTCATCACCCCCAGATGATCAAACTGCAATAGACTTCCTTATTGCAGCAATCAACCAAAGGGCAAGGAAACCCCAAAAGGTTTTCGCTGATCACCCAGAGTTTCGGGATATCCTCACAAAGCAAAGGGAGAAGCCTGACAGGCGCTTCGGTAACCGAAAACTCATGGAGTCCCGGTACCCTTTTGCCTCACCTGCCCCTAAGGGCTGGGCCGATCCGCCCTCAGTCGACCCCCCGGTCTCCCGCCTTACCACAAAGACGCTCCTGTCTTTACCGATGGTTCCTCCATCAAGGACCCAACAGACAGGTGTAGCACCTCGCCCGCTCTGCTTTTGAAGCTGCGGGTTCCTCCCTCTCGCCCTCCTTTGCCTCTGTGTGGGTCGCAAAGGCAATCTCGGTCTGGGCAGACTCCCTTAACACTTTGCTTGAGGAATCCCAGTTCACTCATACCTTCACAGAGGTAACAGCTACCTGCACAGCGTTTGCCGTCTTAAATACCATAGCCATCCGTAGAGCTCTCTGGCTCCGACAATGGCGAGCGGACTCTGCCTCCAAGAAGTCTCTCACGGGCCTTCCCTTTTTGTTTCCAGACCGATTGTTTGGCGAACGTCTGGACAAGCTCATTTCTGATGCCACGGGAGGAAAGAGTACCTCCCTCCCCCAGCTGAAATCCGGGACGTCCTTCACCAGACGTCCACAGTCCTCGTTCCGCTCCTTTCGGAACTCATTTGGTTGGTCGACATCCTGTGCTGTCCCCGCCACCAGCCGCGGACTACACAGGAACCGGCCTTCTCAGCTCTCCCCGAAACCCACTTCGTCATGGCAGCCTAGACCGAAACAGTCCAGGACTAGGGAGACTCGGCCACGATGTTTTCCCCCCTCATGACTCCTTCGGCACCCCGGAAGACACACTCATTGTAGGAGGTCGTATGCGGCTCTTTCAACACATCTGGGCTGCCGCCTCAGACGACAAATGGGTGCGAGACCTTGTGTCTTCCGGTTACCACATAGAATTTCGGACCCGACCCCCGAGTCGGTTCTTTCTCTCAAACCCCCCAAAGACTCGAAAATGACGCAAAGCTTTTTTCTCAGCAATCCACTCGCTCCAAACAGCAGGAGTGATAATACCTGTCCCAGACGACGAGAAGTTCAGGGGTTTTTTATTCCAATCTCTTTGTGGTCCCCAAAAAGGATGGGTCAGTTCGACCCATCCTAGACCTCAAACACTAAACAAACATGTGCACGTACGGAGATTCAGAATGGAGTCCCTAAGGTCCATTATTGCATCCATGGTCGAAGGGGAATTCCTAGATCACCAAAAGTTCCTCCGCTTCGCAATTCAGGACTCCCACATTCAATTCGTAGCTCTACCCTTCGACCTTGCCACCGCACCAAGGGTCTTCACCAAAATCATGGCGGCCGCCATGAGCGTCCTTCACGCCAGGGGAGTAGTCGTTCTCCCTTACTTGGACGACCTTCTCATCAAGGCCCCCTCCTTCCGCGACTGCTCAACCAGCGTACAGATCACTGTGAACACCCTATCCCGCTTAGGGTGGCTAGTGAATTTGGACAAATCATCCCCGGTCCCATCACGATCCGTCACCTTCCTGGGCATGTCCCTGGACACCCGTCAGGGCTTGATCCTTCTCCCTCAGGACAAGGTGTTCGCTCTTCAACGAGCGGTACGCTGCCTTCTACGTCTTCCGTCTCGCTCCATTCGATTCAGCATGAAAGTGCTCAGCAGGATGGTGGCGGCTATGGAAGCAATACCCTTTGCTCAACTGCACCTCCGCCCACTGCAGCTAGCCCTTCTAGCGGCCTGGGACAAGAGCCCCTTCTCCCTGGACAGACATCTTCACCTGACGCCTTCAGTCAGGTACGCACTCCGCTGGTGGCTTCGGTCCTTATCCCTATCGAAGGGGAGATCTTTTCTCCCAGTGAACTGGCTGGTCCTGACCACGGACTCCAGCCTCCTAGGCTGGGGAGCAGTGTACCGGCACCACACTGCTCAAGGACGTTGGACGCCCCAGGAGTCTTTCCTACCCATCAACATCCTGGAACTCAGCGCGATCTTCCTCGCACTCAGAGCGTTCTGCCCTCTGCTAGCGGGTCATCAGATTCGAGTCCAATCGGACAATGCGACAGCTGTAGCCTGTATCAATCGGCAGGGGGGCACCCGCAGCAAAGCGGCTTATCTCGAGGCCCACAAGATCCTCAGCTGGGCTGAATCGACGGGATCAGTGATATCAGCAGTACACTTACCGGGGGTAGAGAACTGGGCAGCAGACTTTGAGTCGCCAAGGCCTGGCTGCCGGAGAATGGTCTCTCCACCCAGATGTGTTTCTACACATCTGCACTCGCTTGGGGCACACCAGACGTGGACCTAATGGCCTCAAGGTTGAATGCAAAGGGTACCCGCGTTCATAGGCAGGTCACGCGACCCGCAGTCCATCTGCGCGGATGCTCTAGTTTGCTCCTGGCACCACTTCCGCCCGCCTTACATATTTCCACCTCTAGCCCTGCTGCCGCGGGTAATCAGGAAGATCAAGGCAGAGGGAGTCCCGGTGATACTGATAGCACCGGACTGGCCCAGGCGCACCTGGTACGCTGAATTAGTACAAATGCTCACAGACGCACCGTGGCGCCTTCCAGACATCCCAGACTTGCTGACCCAAGGACCCATTTCCCATCAGAACTCCAGAGCCCTGAAGCTGATGGCGTGGCCATTGAGACCTGGGTATTAACAAGAGCGGGATTCTCCCCAGCGGTTATTGCCACCATGATCAGCGCCCGAAAGCCTGCTTCATCCCGCATTTACCACCGTACGTGGAATAATCTTCCTTTCATGGTGCAGGGAAACTAACATCCAGCCTATGCCTCTGGCCATCCCCAGAATTGTCGACTTTCTACAGTCTGGATTGCAAGCGGGGTTGGCTCTCAGTTCCCTTAAAGGGCAGGTCTCAGCGCTCTCAATCTTCTACCAATGCCGCCTGGCTCAAAAACCGCAAGTCAAGACCTTCCTCCAGGGCGTTTCCCATCTAGTTCCCCCGTACAAACGGCCGCTGGAACCATGGGACCGCAACCTCGTTCTGGACGGTCTCCAGAGGTCTCCCTTTGAACCCCTCAAGGAATCCTCCCTTGCTCTTCTGTCCTGGAAGGTAACATTCTTGATGGCAATTACGTCCATCAGACGGGTTTCGGAGCTTGCAGCACTCTCTTGCCGCGAGCCTTTTCTGATCTTTCACCAGGACAAGGTGGTTCTGCGCCCCCTTCCGGATTTCCTTCCAAAGGTTCTTACCCCGTTTCATTTGAACGAGGACATTGTTCTGTCTTCCTTTTGTCCACACCCGGTTCATAGGGTGGAAAGGTCTCTGCATTCGTTAGACCTCGTCAGAGCTCTCAGATATTACATATCCTGGACAGCCCCCTTTAGGAAAGCGGACTCTTTGTTCGTCATTCCTGAGGGGCCTAAGAAGGGACAGGCAGCTTCAAAGGCGTCGCTGGCTCGCTGGATTCGCTCTGCGATCCAGGAAGTCTACCGCTTGCAACTCAAGCCCATTCCTAGTGGGCTGCGGGCTCATTCCACGCGAGCAGTTGGCGCTTCGTGGACCATTCGGCATCAGGCTTCAGTGGAACAAGTGTGTAAGGCTGCGACCTGGTCTAGCCTACATACGTTTTCAAAGCATTACAGAGTCCATACCCAGGTTTCAACTGAGGCAAATCTGGGTAGGAAAATTCTGCAAACGGCAGTAGAGCACCTCTCTCAGCAGGCGCTCCAGGCTGTCTGGGACTGGTTCCTAGTCCTTGGGTTGTGTTGTCTTCTTTTATGTTTCCCACCCATGGGCTGCTTTTGGACGTCCCATGGTCCTGTGTCCCCTAATGAGGCGTCAGAGAAAAACTTATTTTTATGTACTCACCGTAAAATCGTTTTCTCTTAGCCATCATTGGGGGACACAGCACCCACCCTGTTGCCCTGTTGGGCCTTGGTTCTCTCAGTACCTTATTTGGTTATGACTCTTTGTTTTCTCATGTTTCTCTGTTGAGGTAAGTTTTTACTGTTTTTTTCTCCTACTGCTTGTGTACTAAAACTGAGCTTGCATGGCCCGGCCAGGGGGTGTATACTGCAGAGGAGGAGCTATGCTTTTGCATCTACTTAGTGTCCTCCTATGGATAGGCAGCATAACACCCATGGTCCTGTGTCCCCCAATGATGGCTAAGAGAAAACGATTTTACGGTGAGTACACAAAAATCCGTTTTTTACAATCTATCTGATCAGAGAATCTGCTTCATTCTTCCCGGACTGATCAATTCAGTTTCAAAATTCAGATTTTAATGGTGAATTCTGTGTTCAGTGAAGACTTTCCCATTACTGAGATAGGAGATGGCAGTTGGTGCTGATGAGATTCTATGTAGATATAAGATGGAGGGGCGGAGCTCTGCCTCTAGCTCCTCCCTCTGCCTCTAGCTCCTCCCTTCGTGATAGAATCTCATCAGTATCAACTGCCATCTCCTATCTCAGCAATGTACCATTCTCTCTTCACTGAATACAGATTTTACCGGTAAAATGAGAATTTTGAAAATGACCAATCAGTCCAGGAAGAACGAAGCAGATTTTTCTAATAATATATATTGTGTATTTTCACTATTGATTATTATGAAATACAAATTAAAAGTTTGACTATTTAGAAATAAAATGATAAAAATTTAGTATCACTGTAATTACCTGTATAATCGTGTTGCCAGATAGTTTTTACTGCACAATGAACAGAAAAACAGGCTGTCATTCTCAGTATTTTCTATTTATTCTCGCTGGTCCAAATAAAACTCTGCATTAAATTCACCTTCTGGTTCCTTGATATTGGGCTGTTTATTCCATGCTAATTTCTGGGGTCATGGCTCACAGGATTCTCTGGGGGCCGGGCTCACAGGATTTCTCTGGGGGCGGGGCTCACAGGATTTCTCTGGGGGCGGGGCTCACAGGATTTCTCTGGGGGCAGGGCTCACAGGATTTCTCTGGGGGCGGGGCTCACAGGATTTCTCTGGGGGCGGGGCTCACAGGTTTTTTTCTGGGGGCGGGGCTCACAGGATTTTTCTGGGGGCGGGGCTCACAGGATTTCTCTGGGGGCGGGGCTCACAGGATTTCTCTGGGGGCGGGGCTCAAAGGATTTCTCTGGGGGCGGGGCTCACAGGATTACTCTGGGGGCGGGGCTCACAGGATTCTTCAGGGGCGGGACTCACAGGATTCTCTGGGGACGTGCCTTAAGGCTGCTCTGCTTATTACTCTGTGAGCACCATCCTCTTATTAAAGACCATAAACCGCACTAAATAAAAAAAAAAATTCAATCTCTGAATTTTTATTTTTTTTTTAAAAAAACAAGAAAACTGAATACTTGGGAGCAGCAGGGATAATTTAAGAGGAAAAACCATCCCCTTTTTACCTGGTGACAGGGCTCTTTAACTATGACAGTAGTGTATTCTTTCCCTTTTGTATATAGTGACATACATCTGTACATATACCTGTGTACTCTGGCTTGTCTGTAATAGCTGTGCGTGGTTTTGTACACGCAGGATTGAAGAATATGCTGGATGAGAACAGAGTTCCAGACATGACTCTAATGTATCAACTCTTCAGTCGGGTCAGAGGTGGCCAGGCAATCCTGCTCCAGCACTGGGGGGAGTACATTAAAGTATGAAACCAATCTATATATATAATTGCCTTATTCTGTCTGTCTGTCTGTCTGTCATGCTCCAAAATTGTGTCCTTACGGTGACACAAAGCTGATTGGCCACTGGGCTCGCCATGGCCCCGCCCCCGCACACGGATTGGCCTCTCGCCCCGTCTCTCTGCAGGCCCCGCCCCCCTCACGCAATGCACGCTCGCTCTGGCCCAACTGACACGGAGCTCCGATTCCCAGGTGAGTACACACACACACATCAGATCACACTCACTCTCACACACACCTCACACATCACATCCACACACTCACAACATCCTGGGATATCGCTTGCTTCTACACCGGCTCCGTCAGGATCCCAGCAGCGCCAGACATAACCTTGCGATGCTGGGATCTTGACGGAGGCCGTGAACGCTGGTAACCATTATACACATCGGGTAACTAAGGTCCCTTGGTTACCCGATGTGTATCATAGTTACCAGTGTACACCGGCTCACACTCACTCTCACACACACCTCACACATACATCACTTCGCATCCACACACTCACAGCATCCGGCGATATCGCTTGCTTCTCGGCCTCGATACTGTGCTGTTGTGACCTTCCAGGAACTGCCGGAGGATCACATGGCCAGAAGCATGTGGTATCTCCGGATGTTGTGAGTATGAGCGCGTATGTGCAATATCGTCAATGTGTGTGTGCGATCGTGTGTGTGTGAGTGTATGCGATCGGGTGTGTGTGAGTGTATGCGATCGGGTGTGTGTGAGTGTATGCGATCGTGTGTGTGTGAGTGTATGCGATCGGGTGTGTGTGAGTGTATGCGATCGGGTGTGTGTGAGTGTATGCGATCGGGTGTGTGTGAGTGTATGCGATCGGGTGTGTGTGAGTGTATGCGATCGGGTGTGTGTGAGTGTATGCGATCGGGTGTGTGTGAGTGTATGCGATCGGGTGTGTGAGTGTCGGCAGAGGAGCATGGCGTGCTGGAGGAGGCTGATCCTGGGGAAGGCTGGGATGAGAGAGGCTGATGCTGGGATGAGAGAGGCTGATGCTGGGGACAGAGAGGCTGATGCTGGGATGAGAGAGGCTGATGCTGGGATGAGAGAGGCTGATGCTGGGGACAGAGAGGCTGATGCTGGGGACAGAGAGGCTGATGCTGGGATGAGAGAGGCTGATGCTGGGGACAGAGAGGCTGATGCTGGGGACAGAGAGGCTGATGCTGGGGACAGAGAGGCTGATGCTGGGATGAGAGAGGCTGATGCTGGGATGAGAGAGGCTGATGCTGGGGACAGAGAGGCTAATGCTGGGATGAGAGAGGCTGATGCTGGGATGAGAGAGGCTGATGCTGGGATGAGAGAGGCTGATGCTGGGGACAGAGAGGCTGATGCTGGGGACAGAGAGGCTGATGCTGGGATGAGAGAGGCTGATGCTGGGGACAGAGAGGCTGATGCTGGGGACAGAGAGGCTGATGCTGGGGACAGAGAGGCTGATGCTGGGGACAGAGAGGCTGATGCTGGGGACAGAGAGGCTGATGCTGGGGACAGAGAGGCTGATGCTGGGGACAGAGAGGCTGATGCTGGGGACAGAGTGGCTGATGCTGGGATGAGAGAGGCTGATGCTGCGGGCAGAGAGGCTGATGCTGGGAGGAGAGAGGCTGATGCTGCGGGCAGAGAGGCTGATGCTGCGGGTAGAGAGGCTGATGCTGGCGCAGCATGGCGAATGGAGCACGTTTGGGAGTGCGCAGCATGGCGGATGGAGCACGTTTGGGAGTGCGCAGCATGGCGGATGGAGCACGTTTGGGAGTGCGCAGCATGGCGGATGGAGCACGTTTGGGAGTGCGCAGCATGGCGGATGGAGCACGTTTGGGAGTGCGCAGCATGGGGGATGGAGCACGATGGGGAGTGCGCTGCATGGCGGATGGAGCACGTTTGGGAGTGCGCAGCATGGGAGATGGAGCACGATGGGGGGTGCGCAGCATAGGGGATGGAGCACGATGGGGGTGCGCAGCATGGGGGATGGAGCACGATGGGGAGTGCGCTGCATGGGGGATGGAGCACGATGGGGAGTGCGCTGCATGGGGGATGGAGCACGATGGGAAGTGCACACCTCCCCCCAACACACACACACACACGCGCGCGCGCGCACTGCACAACACACCACACACACACACACTGGGAACCACAAACAACTGCCCTACACAGACACCCACACACAGACAACGCTGCACACACAAATATACGCACATACCGCACAACACACACATTGCACAAAACATACCTCCCCCCAAAACACACCACACACACACAAACCGCGCAACACACACACAACGCTACAGACACACAGCGCTCCACAAACAACGCAACACACAAACAACACCGCTCTCACCCCCCATCACACCCAGACAACACCCAGAACATGTACAGCGCCCTACACAAACACTTGGTAACTACACACAACAACATCTATAATATATATATATATATATATATATAAAACAAAAATCATACATGAACTACACAATACGTAAATTCTAGAATACCCGATGCGTAGAATCGGGCCACCTTCTAGTTAATATATATTTACATAATTGTAAAGCAGAGATTCATGTTGGCTATTTATACCCCTGAATATATTTCTATAAATGGATACGTCTGTGTTCTGTATGGTCTGCCAGCATGTAAACACTGTTAGTTGTAGATACTCGCCAAGCCAGGACATATATTTTCTAGAGTCGGTGACTGAAAGCTAGTAGTGAGAATAGAGGCATTGGATTTGTGAACCCAGCCTTAGGGGTGCTTCACACACAGCGAGATCGCTGCCGAGATCGCTGCTGAGTCACGCTTTTTGTGACGCAGCAGTGACCTCATTAGCGATCTCGCTGTGTGTGACACTGAGCAGCGATCTGGCCCCTGCTGCGAGATCGCTACTCGTTACACACAGCCCTGGTTCGTTTTCTTCAAAGGGGCTCTCCCACTGTGACACACAGATCGCTGTGTGTGACAGCGAGAGAGCGACAAATGAAGCGAGCAGGGAGCAGGAGCCGGCGTCTGGCAGCTGCGGTAAGCTGTAACCAAGATAAACATCGGGTAACCAAGGTGGTTACCCGATATTTACCTTAGTTACCAGCATCCGCCGCTCTCACGCTGCCTGTGCTGCCGGCTCCGGCTCTCTGCACATGTAGCTGCTGTACACATCGGGTTAATTAACCCGATGTGTACTGTAGCTAGGAGAGCAAGGAGCCAGCGCTCAGTGTGCGCGGCTCCCTGCTCACACAGCTAAGCGGTGTGCGCTGGTAACTAATGTAAACATCGGGTAACCATACCCGATGTTTACCTTAGTTACCAGTGTCCGCAGCTTCCAGACGCCAGCTCCGTGCAAGCGCAGCGTCGCTTGCACGTCGCTGCTGGCTGGGGGCTGGTCACTGGTCGCTGGTGAGATCTGCCTGTTTGACAGCTCACCAGCGACCATGTAGCGATGCAGCAGCGATCCTGACCAGGTCAGATCGCTGGTCGGATCGCTGCTGCATCGCTAAAGTGTGAAGGTACCCTTACACTTGTAGATTCCTTTCAGAATCCCTTTGTAGTCAGAGCACAGTCATAGTTCCCTACCCAACCCTAATTGAGCGATCACAGTTACTGCATTGTTTCCAGGTGCTCAGAATAGTGTCCAGCAAAAATAGGCAGATCAGAATCTCATATGAGCAATAAATAAATCAGTGGCCCAGAGAAGGACCCACCTTCTCATTCAAAGAGTTTTCTTTATTTTCATGACTCTGAACATTGTACATTCACATTGAAGGCATCAAAACTATGAATTAACACATGTGGAATGAAATACTTAACAAAAAAGTGTGAAACAACTGAAAATATGTCTTATATTCTAGGTTCTTCAAAGTAGCCACCTTTTGCTTTGATTACTGCTTTGCACACTCTTGGCATTCTCTTGATGAGCTTCAAGAGGTAGCCACCGGAAATGGTCTTCCAACAGTCTTGAAGGAGTTCCCAGAGATGCTTAGCACTTGTTGGCCCTTTTGCCTTCACTCTGCGGTCCAGCTCACCCCAAACCATCTCGATTGGGTTCAGATCTGGTGACTGGAGGCCAGGTCATCTGGCGTAACACCCCATCACTCTCCTTCTTAGTCAAATAGCCCTTAGACAGCCTGGAGGTGTGTTTGGGATCATTGTCCTGTAGAAAAATAAAACGCAAACCGGATGGAATAGCATGCCGCTGCAAGATGCTGTGGTAGCCATGCTGGTTCAGTATGCCTTCAGTTGTGAATAAATCCCCAACAGTGTCACCAGCAAAGCACCCCCACACCATCACACCTCCTCCTCCATGCTTCACGGTGGGAACCAGGCATGTAGAGTCTATCCGTTCACCTTTTCTGCGTCGCACAAAGACACGGTGGTTGGATCTAAAAATCTCAAATTTGGACTCATCAGACCAAAGTACAGATTTCCACTGGTGTCATGTCCATTCCTTATGTTCTTTAGCCCAAACAATTCTCTTCTGCTTGTTGCCTGTCCTTAGCAGTGGTTTCCTAGCAGCTATTTTACCATGAAGGCCTGCTGCACAAAGTCTCCTCTTAAGGCCCTTTTCACACGTCAGTGATTCTGGTACGTTTGTGCTTTTTTTTTTTTTTTAAACGTACCAGAATCACTGACATACGCAGACCCATTATAATCAATGGGTCTGCGCACACATCAGTGATTTTTCACTGGACGTGTCTCCGTGCAGCGTGCACCCGTGTCCGTGATTGCTGCACGGAGACATGTCCATTTTTTTCTGGCATCACGGATGTCCCACGGACCACACTATGATGTGATCCGTGAAACACGTGCCAGAAAAAAACGTGCTTCTAAAATAAAAAGCGTTTTAACTCACCCGGCTCCAGCGACGCTCTGTGCAGCCTGTTCTCCCTGCTGCTTCTGAGCCGGCTCATTACTGTCGCGCATATTCATGATGCACGACACAGCTGACCCGGAAGCAGCTGCTGCGGGGGTCAGCGCCGGCCGGATGCTGCACCGCGGGAGCGATCAGCACCATGGAGAGCGGGAGCGGGCACAGGTGAGTTGATTTCTAAATGCAATCACGGGCCACGGAGAACGGAGCCCGGATTGCACTTAGACAACCCACGTGTGCCGTGAATCACGCCACACGGAGGGACATGGGCGTGTTTTACACGTCAGTGAAGAACGGCAGTGTTTTTCACTGACGTGTGAAACGGGCCTAACAGTTGTTCTAGAGATGTGTCTGCTGCTAGAATTCTGTGTGGCATTGACCTGGTTTCTAATCTGAGCTGCTTTTAACCTGCGATTTCTGAGGCTGGTGACTCGGATAAACTTATCTTCCACAGCAGAGGTGATTCTTAGTCTTCCCTTCCTGGGGCGGTCCTCATGTGAGCCAGTTTCTTTGTAGCGTTTTGTTTTTGCCACTGCACTTGGGGACACTTTCAAAGTTTTCCCAATTGTTCGGACTGACTGAGCTTCATTTCTTAAAGTAATATTGCCACTCGTTTTTCTTTACTTAGCTGCTTTTTTTCTTGCCATAATATAAATTCTAAAGCTGGGGTCACACATAACGACAACGACGTCGCTGCAACGTCACCATATTCTTTGACGTAGCAGCGACCATCGATGATCGTTAGTAAGCTGTCAAACATGTTATAAAAAGCAGCGACGGAGCAGCGATCATAGCGACGTCGATGGTCATTGTGTGGTTTCAGACGTAGCGTAGCGTCCCTGCTGCGGTGTCAAACACAAGGATTATCAGCTTATCAGCATGGCGCAGCGGGATAGCAGCGATCAAAAAATGACTTGGAGCATTCAGGAGCGAGCAACGATTTCGCAGCAGGGGTCTGATCGTTGTTATGTGTCACACACAGCGACGTCGCTGTTGAGGTCGCTGCAACGTCACAGAATATGCTGACGTTGCAGCGACGTCGTTGTCGTTATGTGTGACACCAGCTTTACAGTCTATTCAGTAGGACTATCAGCTGTGTATCCACCAGACGTCTGCACAACACAACTGATGGTCCCTACCCCATTTATAAGACAAGAAATCCCACTTAGGGTACTTTCACACTTGCGTTATTTTCCTTCCGTTACAATCCGCCCTTTTGGGAAACAGCGGAATCCGTTAACGGATTCCGCTGTTTCCCATAGACTTGTATGGTTGACGGATTGTACCAAAAGGAGCTGCGTTGCTTCCGCTGGGCGACGCTCCGTTGCTTCCGCCCAGCGGGAGGAACGCAGCATGTAACGTTATTTTGAGCAGCGGAATCCTCTGGATTTCACTGCGCATGCTCTTTTTTTTTTTTTTTTTTTTTTTTTTTTTTAAATCAAACTTTATTTTGGCTCGCGGTGGCCGAACGTTCAGCTGAGCGCCCGGCCGTCGGCAAGCGACAGCGCTCAGCTGAATGACCGGCCACCAGCATGCCCGGCCGCCGGCAAGTCACAGCGCTCAGCTGAGCGCCCGCCCGCCGGCATGCCCGGGCGCCGGCAAGTGACAGCGATCAGCTGATCACCCGGCGGCCGGCTGCAGGGAGCGATCAGCTGATCACCCGGCGGCCGGGAGCGATCAGCTGATCACCCGGCGGCCGGCTGCAGGGAGCGATCAGCTGATCACCCGGCGGCCGGCTGCAGGGAGCGATCAGCTGATCACCCGGCGGCCGGCTGCAGGGAGCGATCAGCTGATCACCCGGCGGCAGGGAGCGATCAGCTGATCACCCGGCGGCCGGGAGCGATCAGCTGATCACCCGGCGGCCGGGAGCGATCAGCTGATCACCCGGCAGCCGGCTACTGGGAGCAATCAGCTGATCACCCAGCGGCCGGCTGCAGGGAACGATCAGCTGATCGTTCACTATAGTCTGCCGCTGGTAAAACCGGGAAAAAAAAAAAAAAAATCAAAACGAATTGCGTTGTTTTGCAGCATCCGTTGCATCCGTTGTGTCACTATATGCAACACATCCGTTGCATCCGTTACACAACGCAATGCAACGGATACCGTTCAACGCAAGTGTGAAAGTAGCCTTACTAAACCTGACAGGGAACACCTGGGAAGTGAAAACTATTTCCGATGACTACCTCTTGAAGCTCATCAAGAGAGTGCCAAGAGTGTGCAAAGCAGTAATTAAAGCAAAAGGTGGCTAATTTGAAGAACCTAGAATATAAGATATATTTTCAGTTGTTTCACACTTTTCTGTTAAGTATTTCATTCCACATGTGTTAATTCATAGTTTTGATGCCTTCAATGTGAATCTACAATTTTCAGAGTCATGAAAATAAAGAAAACTCTTTGATTGAGAAGGTGTGTCCAAACTTTTGGTCTGTACTGTATGCCCAACCTACATCACAGTGTTGTCCATGGTTCCCCAACTTATTTCCCTAGTAGTGACAGTTGTGTACCTCCTCCAAATATCATCATACTTCTCCAAATAACCAAGGCAGTGCTTACCTCCTGCCAAGTCACTTCACCCATGTATGGACAGAATTGCCTTCCACCTTTCCCAGAGCATGCACCTACAATGTACTCTCTATTGTCAGCTATCACTTGTAGCTTGCCAACATCAATCTTCCCCAACAAAGGTCTTATTTTTATACTGCTCCTGAATGCTTTCTCAGCTTGGCAGGAGCAGATATTGATTGTCTTTCCTAAGACAGGTGCAGTCTGGTGCTGGCCTTGTCCATCTTGAGTGTATATTACTGGCACCCCCATCTTCACAAGGTTTTGATCCATACACATACTTTAATACCTAGTCCCTGCATCAGTGAGATTTAGAATTAAATGCTTTTAAAAATCCAAATATATTGCATCAGAAGGGAATGGCGAATAAAATCTGTCATTTTCCCTGCAGGGACAAAGCATTGCACAGGATAGTAATAGGATGTCCGTCTCATTAAAGGGAATCTGTCACCAGGTTTTTGCCACCTTATCATAGATTACTCACAGCAAGTTGGGCTGCAGTGTGTACATCGCCCAGGCCAAAAGCTAATGCTCTACCAGGATACAGCTAAACCCCCACTAATGTGGAAGCATCACAGTGCAGGAGAAGCAGATCACACACACACCTCCATGGAATGGAGGGGAGGCGAATGCTAGATGATAAAACTGCACACTGGTGACTTGCATAGAGCACTGTTCACATGCAGATGGCACAGTCACAAACCCACAGCCTATTAGGTGACGCCCTTCTATTAGATCAGGCGGGCTGCCAAGCCGTACCCCACTGTGTATCATGCACGGACAGACACTCTACAATGCAAGGCCCAACAGAAAGGGGCCTGGCTGTATCCTGTACAAACAAAAAAATATGAGGTATGAGCTAATGCTCTACTAGCTTTTGGCCTGGGCGATGTACACACTGCAGCCCAACTTGCTGTGAGTAATACTTGATTTTTGGAGGACATTGTCCTCTTTTGTTGCTATTTTTATATTTAGTGTAGGGACCTACAGACATGAGGTCCCGTGACGAGGGTGTAGGCTTACGTTTTATGGGCATAAATACCAACAAAAACTTCATATTTTTTTGTTTGTACAGGATACAGCCAGGCCCCTTTCTGTTGGGCCTTGCATTGTAGAGTGTCTGTCCGTGCATGATACACAGTGGGGTACGGCTTGGCAGCCCGCCTGATCTAATAGAAGGGCGTCACCTAATAGGCTGCGGGTTTGTGACTGTGCCATCTGCATGTGAACAGCGCTCTATGCAAGTCACCAGTGTGCAGTTTTATCATCTAGCATTCGCCTCCCCTCCATTCCATGGAGGTGTGTGTGTGATCTGCTTCATCTGCACCTGTGATGCTTCCACATTAGTGGGGGTTTAGCTGTATCCTGGTAGAGCATTAGCTTTTGGCCTGGGCGATGTACACACTGCAGCCCAACTTGCTGTGAGTAATACTTGATTTTTGGAGGACATTGTCCTCTTTTGTTGCTATTTTTACACCTTATCGTAGAGCAGCATATTGTAGCGGCAGATATCCTGATTCCAGCGGTATGTCACTTACTGGGCTGTTTGGTGTAGTTTTGATAACATCACTGTTTAGTCAGCAGTAGGTTATCATTAGAGGACTCCTTGGCCTTCTGCCAGCTAGTCCAGCATATTCATGAGCTCTGTATAACTGCTAGATCTGCAGCAGAGAAAACATTGATTTTATCAAAATGACAGCAAAAGGCTCAGTAAATGACATATCGCTGGAATCAGGCTCTCTGTCTCTAAATGATGTTGCTCTCAGATGGGGTAGCAAAAACCTGGTGACATATTCCCTTTAAGGGGCAATCCCAGTCATCCAGAGGGAGATTTGCTCTCCGCTTTAGCTGGTGGAGGCCTGTAAGGAATCCTAATAGCCATATGGATGTATTTTGTCTAAAGTAGCCTACTTTGGTCTGGAAAATTAATGCAAATGCACTATGTAGAGTATACTTTATAAAATTTATATTTGTAATGTTTGTTTTCACTGCTTATGTAAATCTTCCCTCTACAGAACTTCGGTAGCTCGATAGTTGTGAATCCAGAGAAAGATAAGGACATGGTGCAAGACTTGCTGGATTTCAAGGATAAGGTGGATCATATCATTGACGTCTGCTTCCTGAAAAATGAGAAGTTTGTCAATGTTATGAAGGAATCCTTTGAAACATTTATCAACAGGAGAGCGAATAAGCCAGCCGAACTCATAGGTACTCTCCACCTTTTTACCTAACAGTCGTCATAATTCTGTAAAAAAAACAAACATATATGTTAATATTTCTAGTGTTGACATTGAGGTTGGACTGATGCAGCCAATGGCCAACATCTGATGACAAAAATGCTGTGTGTGAAACTACTTTCATGGAGCAAAACAATGCAATTGTGTACAATTGTACAGTATATGCGTACTTTGCATACGTTATTGTTTCTAATCTGAAATACTTTTATTGTAAATGGTAAATGTAAGGCAGGATTTTCTGACAAAGCATGATATTTATAGAAGCCAACTGTAAATGACATAAATTCATTATAAATTAAAGGGAATTTGCAGTTTTTTTTGCTATGTAATCTGAGAGCAGCATGATGTCGGAACACTGATTCAAGTTATATATCACTTACTGGATGGCTTGGTTCAGTTTTGATAGAATCCCTGTTTTTTCTGTTGTAAATATAGCATTCAGAATGCTGAGCTGTGTATAACCCTGCCCACACCTCTGGCAGCTTCCTGTATACACTGTGCATTGACAGCAAGTTTTACCAATCAGTGGTAGGGGCAGGGTTACATAGATTAACTGACCTGTACTTGAGACCTGGTCCTCTACTGATAATCTCCTGCTCATAAAACACTGATTAGTTTATAAGTGACGCATTACTGGAATCAGGCGCTATTGCTCCAATAGTATGTTGCTGTCAGATTAAATAGCAAAAATCTGCTGACATATTCCCTTTAATAACACAAGAACTTGCTATATTATATTCGTTAGACTTTATATTTACAACGATCTTCACATTCCTAGTTCTGATTCATTTTTTATTACAGCTAAATATGTTGATTCTAAGTTGCGCTCTGGGAACAAAGAGGCGACGGATGAAGAACTGGAGCGGTGCCTTGATAAAATTATGATAATTTTTAGATTCATTCACGGTATGTTGGTGACTTCATGCAATACGCACTAGACTATGGTTTATTGACAAACTGAATCATGTAGATTCCCTCTCTGTTAAAGTGGTTTTCTACTCCTATTTCAGCTCTTTCATATGTCCTAACTTTTCATAATCCCTTTTCTTATATACCTTTCTAACATTAGCCATGCTGCCTCTGTGAGCACATCTCTGTATGCAAACACTACTTACTCTCTGTTACATGCTATTCACCCCAAATCTGGGCAAAGGATCCAGACAGAATGAGAAGAGCAGGTCACTCTGCTCATGATGGACACTGAGCTGCCATTCACAGTGTCCGATCACGCAAGCTTAGGTGACCGACTGCACAGTCCTCTGCGCCAATCCTGCTGATGCTTTGGAGTGCCATTCAGGTCATATATGCAGAAGTTTGACAGCTCATTATTACACTTGTCAATTGAAAATGCTGCTACTTGCGCTCTGAAGCATCAGCAGGGTCAGTTCAGGGGACAGTTACCGCTGATATCTCAGCTGGCAGATGCATGGTGCACACTGACACTGCTGATACTTTGGAGTACAGGATGCAGATGTAGGCAGAACTAGACTGCTCCTCCCAGTGGTTAGGCCCTCCCATCATCTATTAAGCCGTCAGTCACAATCAGATTAAGAGATCAAGTAACTTAAAGTTGAAGTCTCATAGAGGGGTGAAGTAAAAGAAAGTAATTGTAAAAATATAAAAAATAAAAATTAGAAACGAAAACATGTTTCAATTATAAATATGCATAATTGGTAACCATGTCTGAACAATACAATCCCCTACAGTGAATGCCATAAAAAAAAATATATGGAAAAACACTGGAAATAGAGGAATAAAATGCAATCATTAGTCACATGTAAAAAAAATGCAATCACTAAAAACATCATCATCATCAGCAGCCCTGTCAGCGGAAAAATACAAAAAGGTATCACTCGAAAACTCTGGTGATTAAACTGTTATTTTTATAACGTTGATATTTGTGTTCAAAAGTAGCAAAACATAAAAAACCTATTTAACTGTATCCCTGTGATCATATTGACTTTCAGAATAAAGCTGTCTTATCGCTTTTACGCTACGATGAATGGTGTAAAAAAAAACAACAAAAACCGTTCCAATATTAATATTTTTTTATACACTGTTTCCTAAGGATTCAGAATAGATAGCAATAAAAAATAGCTTTTTTTGCTCCAAAATATGTATATATTTATCTAATATAGCTGTCTTCTCACTTATACCGCATAACGTATATTCCTGAACTGCCAGTGATGATTTTTATGATTATTATTTGTTCATTCTGCCTCCCTAAAGTCACAATAACACTCAGTTCACGTTTATCGTGTGTTCCGTTTTGAGTACTTAGGCTCCGAAAAAGTGACATGATTCCTTGTCCCCCTTCTCCTCCCCAAAACCAAAAAAGATTGAGCGAAATCTGCGCTTCCAGATGCTTGCTGAATCCCACAGTGTGCCTAAACCACTGTTAGGCTATGTGCGCATGGTGCAGTTTTGTTTCTTCAGTAAAAAACACACACTATGGCAGAAAAATGCGCCATTCGTCAAAAAGCACATAAATAAACACATGCGTTTTTGCCGCACTTCAGTGCGTTCTTGGGTTTTTCACTACAGACAATGGAAAAAACGCAGGTCAAAAATGCATAAAGAATTGACATGCTGCTTTTTTCTGCATCCAAAACTGCAAAAAATGGCAACGTGCGCACAGCCTTCCCGAATTCTCATAGACTTTACTGGAGAAGGTAATGCATGCAGTTTAGGGCAATAAACTGCACCCAAAAGCGCCACGAAAATGCAGCAAAAAATGCAGCGTGTGCACAAGGCCTTAGTGTCCACCTGTTTGGCATCACAATTTCGGGCACAATGTATTGGGCACTACAATAACATATTTGCTATTTTTACTCTGCAACAGCCAGTGCGTGATCATCACTACACCTAGAGATTAATTTCCCCAAATAGGGTCACTTCAGAGGGTTTCTGGCATTTGGGAGCTGTGCCGATGGATTGCTAACTAATCAATGGAACATCTGTGCTCCAAAAGTCGAATAGCGCTCCTTCCCAGGGGTAATTATGCAACACACTATGTTGCCATGTCTTCCTATTTTCTCTTGTGAAAAATGTAAAATCTGAGGCTAATACAACATTTTAGTGGTAAAAATATAATTATTTTTTCTTCACCACCCAATGGTATAAAATTCAGTGAAACTCCTGTAGTGTCAATATGCACAATGCACCCCTAGATGAACTCATTGAGGGTTTGTAAAATGTGGTCCTGCACTGGCACCTTCAGGTGATCTGCCAATGTGACATGACATTCGCAAAGAAAAATATTCTCTTCTTCCCTTCTTAGCTTTGCACTGTGCCTGAACAGCAGTTTCTGATTATATATGAGATATCCGCGTGTTCAGGAGAAATTGCTCAACAATTTGTGGTCCATTATTTTCTTATTAGCCTTTATGAAAATTTAAAAACTTTAAGGGAACCAATCATCAGGATTTTCGTATATAAGCTAAAGCCAGTGCTATACTGGCACAATCATGCTGATTCTCTACAAACCATTAATGGTCAGCTCGGATGTTTAGCCTTTCAAATCCAAGAAAGTAAAGTTTAAAAATTCGTCAGCTTTTTGAGTTACAATTGCATCATAGCAGATAATCTCTGGGTGGGTATTCATGCAGTGGCCCGTTGTCCTCTTCTGCAGCTAATCGCTACAATCATCTGTTCTCCACTCCTGTTGTGACCGCACGCGCTCCCGCAGTCACAGCAAGAGCTAAATAAGCGAGAGCGCATGTGCTACCCTCTCAGCTAGAATAACAGGGTATTCACAAAGATGGCGCCGGAGATGAGAGCTATGCGCATGCGCCAACTCCGACACCAGCAGAGAGAACAGAGAGGGAGGAACAACAGGTGGGAAGGGGCGGGAATCCATATGAATACCCACCCAGAGATTATCTGTGCAGCTGCTCGGACTCGCAAAAATATTGTGCCCATATAAATCAATGGGGACCAAAATACAGAGATTAAAAATGTTGGTGGAAGGGATAGGGGGGTAGGAGTGCGTGCGGTGTATTCATCCAGGCTGTGTCATGGCGGCAAACTCCTTACAGGTCAAGCTTTCTCCTTCCGGAGCCGACAATTCAATATTTACTGTTTTGCCCACCCACCGGCGCGTGTAATTGGTTGCAGTTAGACACGCCCCCACCCTGAGTGCCAGCGTGTCAGCTGACTGCAACCAATCACAGGCGCCAGTATGGCCGGTGGGCGGGGAAAGCAGTGCAAGTGTCTGCGGGTCAGTATGGTGAGCGTGCATGTAGACAATCACATGCGGTCCGCTCCTGTCAGAAGAGTGTGTGGGGCTGTGCCGGTGATGTGATGTCAGACTCGTACAAGTCTGGTATGACATCACCGGGCACAGCCTGCCGCTCTCTGAACATGAGCGTGCATGTACCGAGAAACACATGCATTCTCCTGTCAGAGTGTGCGGCTGTGCCGGTGTTGTGATGTCCGACTCGTGTGAGTCCCTCACAAGTGTGACTCCGGCCTAAAAGAAGCCACTTGCAGCTCTTCTTTTTTTTTTTCTTTATTATTTAAATAAATAATTAAAAAAAAATCCTGACGTGCGGTTCCCCCTAATTTTGATCCCCAGCCAAGATGAAGCCAGCTGGGGGCTGGTATTCTCAGCCCGCAGCTGCCCGGTATTGCCGCATCCATTAGATGTGGCAATCCCGATGCTTTACCAGCTCTTCCTGAATTGCCCTGGAGCGCACAGCTGCTACTAAGCCCTAGGTTAGTGATGGCAAAGGCGTCTATGAGATACCTCCACTATTAACCTGTACATGAAAGTAAACAAACATAGACACCGCAAAAATCCTTTATTTGGAATAAAGTACAAAACACACCCTCCTTCACCACGTTATTAAAACCAAACACCCTGCAGGTCCGGCGTAATCCACACGAGGTCCCACGCCGCTTCAGCTCTGCTACATCCCACAGCTAGCGGTTATAGAGCACGACCGCAGGCTGTGGCTGTAGACAATGACTGAGCCAATGACTGCAGGCAGACGCTATCACAGGCTGGGGACATGTCTGCCTGCAACCAATTACAGACGAGAGGACGGCCGGTGGGCAGGGAAAACACGGAAAGCTGTGTGTATGCGATGTGTGTATGCGCACTACAGGAAGGGAATGTGCGACCCGGAAGCAGTTTGCCACCAAGACACTGAGTCTCGATAAGTATGAAAAACTCGCTTATTTCTTGTTCTGTTTATTTTACCTTTAAATCCCGAATCCGAATCATGCGCCCAGAATCGCATGCCCGGATTTAGCACCTGGCCATCTTTGAAGCTGCGCGAATCCGGAGTTTTTAAAAAGCTGACGAATTTTTAAACTTCACTTTCTTGGATTTGAAATGCTAAACATCCAAGCTGCCCACTAAGGCTATGTGCGCACGTGTGCGCTCTGCACCGCACACAAAGGTCTGCTTCAGAGCGCAGCTGAAAAGCCCCATTCTGAAGCGCCTGGTGCCCGCAGAATTCGTGCGCTCTGCATGCTGCCTCTTCCTATAGACAGCATGCAAAGCGCACGGAAGAAGTGACATGTCACTTCTTAGAACGCATGCTTCGGGCTGCAGCCGAATCGCTGCATTCTAATACGCCAAGTGCGCACGTCTCATGCACAATCTTCATAAATTGTGCTGGGGACGCAGGACGCATGCAGTTACGCTGCAGAACGCAGCGTAACTGCATGCAATACGCACATGTGCACACATAGCCTTATGGTATGCATAGAATCAGCCTGATAGTGCCAGTACAGTACTGGCTTTAGCTTATATACAAAAATCCTGATGATTGGTTCTAAAGCAACATTTTAGTGCAATTTTTTTTTTCTCACTGCGTCATGTTATATAATTTTGTGAATCACATGTGGGCTTAAACAGCTTATTATATAACTAGATTAGTTCTTTGATGAGTATAGTTGCAAAAAGCAGTCTTTTGTCAGGGGGTTGTGCTGTTTTGGCCCCTCAGGGGCTCCTGCAAGCATGACCTGGGCTCCACGATCTATTCCAGGAAAATTTGCATTCCAAAAATTAAAGGGCATTGCTTCTCCTCAGAACCCCGGCATGTGCGCAAACAGTAGATTCTGCCCACAAATAGGGTGTCAATATACTCAGTAGAAATTGGCCAATAAATTTGACCTGTTTGAAAATGAGAAATTTGGAGCTAAAGCAACAATATTTTTTTTATTATTCCACTTTGTATTAATTGCTGAGAAGCACCTGAAAGGTTAGCAAACTGTCTGAATGTGGTCTTGAATACATTGAGGGGTGCAGTTGTTAAATTGAGGTCTTGTTTGTGGGTTTTCTGAAATATAGGCTCGTCAGTCAGTTCAAAGCTGAAATATGCCCTAAAAATGTAGGTTTTCTAAATTTCAGTGAAAAAAAAGTGAAAAATTGCTGCTAAACTTTTAACCTTTAACAACCTAACAAGAAAAAGTTATTTAGAAATAATACTGTCATAAATTAGACATGTGGCAAGTGTGTTATTAACTGGTTTGTGTAGTATGACTAACTGTTTTATTTCCATAAAAAGTTCAAAATGTTGTGATTTTTCTACATTTTGTCAAATTTGAGATAATTTCATAAATAAATTCAGCACTAAATAAAGAACAATGTGTAATGATAAAACTGTCTGAGAATCCCTACGATAGGAAGAAGCATTCAGATTTGAAAAATGTAGCCTACTCTGAAAGGTGTAAAGTGTCCCTGGCATTATGGGTTTAGAATAAGATCGTGGTGTTTTTCTCATATTCTTCAAGTACAGATTGTTGTTTTTATTTATTCTGCAGGTAAAGATGTGTTTGAGGCTTTTTATAAGAAAGACCTTGCTAAAAGACTGTTGGTGGGAAAGAGTGCATCTGTTGATTCGGAGAAATCAATGTTATCTAAACTGAAGCATGGTATGTATGAAGGTTTGTAGTTGGGGCACCCCTCAAATGTGTGACTATTAATAGGTGGGATTACTTAGTAAACATCTGCATGCTCAGTAGGTTATGTAGGTGGCCAGAATGCTGCATCCATTCCAAATTAAGTGTCACTGTGCTCTTCCGATAATGCAGAGCCATGAGCGAGAGCATAGGTCAGGTCAGCGATGCAACAATGCAGTCTACCTGGACTATAAAAGAGTATTTCCACCTCCAAGATCCTATCCCAATATATAGTAGGTGAAATAATAATAGAAAATACCTCCGAAAAAAGTAGTATAGTTCTCATGATATAGCTACGAGGGGCGATCCAAAAGTAATGATAATCAATAATAAACACAATGAATATATTAAAAAAAATATATATATTTTTCTACATAGTTTCCTAACAAGTCTATACATTTAGTCCATCTCTTTTCTAAACTTAGAATTCCCTTCGAAAAAAATTCTTGATCTTGACCCTCAAAAAAATCCCCAACAGCGGTTATCACGTCGCTATTGTCGTCAAATTTCTTGCCCCGGAGGTGTTCCTTGAGGGGAGGAAAGAAAAAGAAGTCACTGGGGGCTAGATCTGGCAAATAGGGGGGGGGTTCCACCAGTTCAAAGCCCGCTTCTTGAATTGTTGCCATGGCAACTGCAGCTTTGTGAGCTGGCGCGTTTTCTTTGTGAAACAGCACTCCAGCCCACAGTTTGCCGCGCCTTTTCTCCTTATAGCCTCCCGCAATCTTCTTATTTGTTCTGCGTAGTAGGAGCTCGTAATAGTGGCTCCCTTCTCCAAATAGTCCACCATAATAATTCCTTCAGCGTCCCAAAAAACGGACGCCATAAACTTCCCTGCTGAGCTTGACACTTTGAATTTCTTCGGCGTCGGTTCGTTGGCTCGTTTCCATGTCATCGATTGTTGTTTAGTTTCGAGATCAAAGTGGTGGATCCAGGTCTCGTCCATGGTCAAAAAACGTGACAAAAAATTCTCCTTGTCTGCTTGGAACTTTACTAGATTTGCTATTGAAATGTCAACTCGTTTCTTCTTTTGCTCGTCGGTTAACATTTTTGGCACCCAATGACCTTTCTCATATGCAATTCTTTTGCAAGGATTCTTTGAATACTGCCATATGAGATCCCTGTGGCCTCAGCTACATGCCTGATAGTCCCTCTTCGATCTGCCAATACAACTTCTTCAACTTTTTTTCACGTTTTCTTCATTGAGGGACGTGGATGGGCGTCCTTCAAGGATGTTTATCTTCCGTCGATGTTCTTCCCAGCTTAAATTCCTTGGCCCAGCGTGCAACTGTGGAATATGGAGGAGAAGAGTCCCCCAATGTTTCCACCAAGTCGCTGTGTATGTCTTTGGTAGTAATTTTTTTCTAGCAGAGGTATTCGATGACAGCTCTGAGCTCGTTTTTTTCCATTTTGATGTTCACTCCTCGGCAGTTCATATTCAAATGAATGTAGCTCCCGGGAATCGTGGCCTATTTAAGTGATTTTTTTTTTTCCTGGACTAGTGCGTACCTTAGAGAGAAGAAAACATTTTATTTTAATTTCTGTGTGCAATAGAAATAACCGATTATCATTACTTTTGGATCGCCCCTCGTAAAGGGAGTACGGTGCAAACTAAAGGTTAGAACTGAAAGATATTTATAAAGAGCATTATTGGTATCGGACAACTTTTTTAACCATATTATTTATGGGATGACCTGCTTTCAACTTAATTTGATCCTGATAATTGTATTTCCCCCGATTCTGGTGTGACTTCTTGTTTTGCTCATCGTAGAGTGCGGTGCGGCATTCACGAGTAAATTGGAGGGAATGTTTAAAGACATGGAGCTATCCAAAGATGTAATGATTCAATTCAAGCAGGTAAAACCATCTTGACTTTTTTTTTTAAAAGCTATTTACAGAGAAATCAATTAACTGCATGTAAACTTGAAGTCTAGCTAGTAGCTACGCTTTCAGAAAACATTTGGCCTGAAACCATCGCAACTCTACTTGAGACTGAGGACTGGTCTAATTAAAAACTCATAGATAGGACTTGTCAGAAGTTCTAACATTTAAAGTATAACAGAACATTTTACATGTATCTTATGTCCTCTTTGGTTCTGCTTGTGAGGTCATGCGTGTTTCATAGTATGTCATCTATGTCTTGTCTGAGACTGTACTCACTATCATCATTCTTTAAGCAGATTTGTCACCAGATTTCACAGTACAAACTGTATACATTATTAGATAGAGCTCTTACATCTGATGAGGCTAGTGTACTGAATTTGAAAATCCATATCCAAATGCCTGTATTATCCAAATATATAAAAAAAAAAACTTTTTAATATTAGACAAGGGTCTAAGGGGTAATATTTCTCCTTGAGGAGAGTGGCATGTCTGACTTGTCAGTGTAAGGAGCCTTCGAGGCCATGCAATGTCCATCTAGGAAATTAATATAGAGTGCTACTTGCAATATTAGACATGGAAACTTTCAAAATGGGTTACAGAGCCATCCTGAAGTGAAGTGGATTTTTAAAGTAAGTACACAAGCCCCATCAGCTCAAAGAACTGTTTACTAATGTAAGCAGTTTACATAGCGAAATCTTGTGACAGACCTGCTTTATCTAAGCCATAATGGTTGATGGGTCAGTTTTCAAGTAGGCCCCAACATATCCAATAGATCCAGTTAATTTATAGTGGGATCAGTTGGTATTCCTACAAGAAAAACACTGCGTATCTCTCAACTTTGGGGAAAAAGCCAATGTGAAAAGACCCTTTTTCCTTTTTTTTTTTTTTTTTTTTTAAAGGGAACCTGTCACTAGATATATCTCTTTTTTAAGCTGCAGCCAGCACCAGTAAACTCTTATACACAGTACTCTATAATGCTGTGTATAAGTGCCCAGGCCGATCTGTTCAACGTAAAAAAAAACCAGCTTTTATTATACTCACCTACGGGGCTATTGGGTCCGATGGGTGTCGCTGGTCTGGGTCCTTCACCTCCTCTCTTCTTGTGATCACTGTCCTCCTTCCCTGCTCCATGTGGATGACGCGTCCTACGTCATCCACACAGAGGTCTTCATTGCGCTCCTGTGCACGTGCACTTTGGTCTACCCGGCTGAAGGCAGAGCATAGTATTGTAATGCACATGAAGAAGTCAAGACCGCAACGCACTACAATACTATGCTTTTCCCTCAGCAGGGTAGACCAAAGTGCACGTGCGCAGGAATGCAATGAAGGCCTCTGTGTGGATGACGTAGGGTGCATCATTCACACGGAAGAGGGAAGGAGGACGACGATGGAAGGAAGAGAGGAAGCGCCGATCCAAGATCAGCAATGCCCATCAGACCAGAACGCCCCATAGGTAAGTATAATAAAAGCTTTTGTTTACGGTATACAGCGCGGCCTTTTCTAGAGTGCTGTATATAAGAGCTTACTGGTGGTGGCTGCAGGTTATAGGGGACAAATCTGGTGACAGGATCCCTTCAATTTGTGCTTTAGATTTTATCTGCATATGTGCTAAAAAGCAAAATTTATGTAAGTGGGGAAAGTACGGGTTAAGCTGCGCTGAAACTACAGGAAACCATAGTTAATAATTACTTTTTATTTGTTCACAGGTCTATGTGTTTCAGAGACATATCCATCCCCTTCTTGAGGACATCCAAAAGGAATCAAGTAGATAGATACTTGATTCCTTTTGGATGGCCTGATGAAACGCGTAGACCTGTGAACAAATAAAAAGGAATTATTAACCATTGTTTCCTGTGATTTCAGTGCAGCTTAACCCGTACTCTCCCCTCTTATATGGATTTAATTTTCGGGGCTGCTGCTGACCACCACCATCACATGTGCTACAAGCAGTTGTGACTTTTCACAACCTAACAAGGCGAGTACAACTCCAGTACTGCCCTCATTTTCCCTACCGGGTAAGGCCCCTTTCACACGTCAGTGATTCTGGTACGTTTGTGCTTTTTTTTTTAAACGTACCAGAATCACTGACATACGCAGACCCATTATAATGAATTGGTCTGCTCACACGTCAGTGATTTTTCACTGCACGTGTCTCCGTGCAGCGTACCCGCGTGTGCGTGATTGCTGCACGGAGACATGTCCATTTTTTTCTGGCATCACTGATGTTCCACGGACCACGCAGTGGTGTGGTCCGTGAAACACGTGCCAGAAAAAAACGTGCTTTTAAAATAATAAACATTTTAACTCACCCGGCGTCCAGCGATGTCCTCTGCAGCCCGTCCTCCCTGCTGCTTCTAAGCCGGCTGATTACTGTCGCGCATATTCATTATGCGCGACACAGCCGACCCGGAAGCAGCTCCTGCGGGGGTCACCGCCGGCCGGATGCTGCGTCGCGGGAGCGATCAGCACCATGGACAGCAGGAGCGGGCGCAGGTGAATGAATCTCTAAGAGCAATCACGGGCCACGGAGAACGGAGCCCGGATTGCACTTAGACAACCCACGTGTGCCATGATTTTCGGCACACGCAGGGACATGTGCGTGTTTTACACGCCAGTGAAAAACGTCTGTGTTTTTCACTGACGTGTGAAACGGGCCTAAGACCCTATTGCGCTCTTATATCCACAGCTCTTTATCTTCCTAAAGCAAAATCTGGAATAGTGTGCTGTTGTAATCTGGTAATTTGGTACATAGCAATATTCTTTATTCTGTAGCAATTTTAATATGGACTAAAAATATCAATTAGCTCAATTTACACTGATTCCAATGAAATGGCACCTGTTTAATCCAAAATGTGATAAAACTAGGACCATGCTGGACTAGCAGGATTCTCCTTGATAGTCCAGTACTTCACCCAGTGGGTTTATAAGTGTTGTCAGCGACTCCGCACTGGACATATCAAACATTGCCTTAGAGCAAACATGACTGTGAAATATCTATTATTGCAGAACCCCTGCAGGCCAGCACCCTGGATTATCTCTGTGCATGCCAAGTTCTGCCTTGTAATATGTGCACTTGTTTTTTGTTTGTTTTTTTTAGAATTTTTTAAATGAAGAACCCCTGTTAATGAAGTCTAATAAAATCCATTATCTGTATATTTGTTCATTGGCTGATTTGCTGTTTGCGGATTCAGCTTCTTTTTAGCGTGTGGAGTGTAAGATGAAATATTTTGCTGCCTGGAAACCTTTGACAAGCTGCTGAGTCTTACTTGCCTTTAATTATAACCTCTGTGTGGATTGTGTACCTTGTACAGCGTTGCTTGGTGTTAGGCAGCCTTTTAGAGCCATTATGTCTTCATAGTGCTAAATATTACATAAGAATAATAAGAACTGTATCAATAACATCTCCATACCATGATAAATTACACTGGCCTACAAAATGTTGCCTTTTGTGTTAGATATATGAAATGGGCTGTTACTTATGGTAATTTGTCCTCTGATTCCAAATCTGCTTTCAGAATTTTTCTATCGGGCAGGGATTTTGAGTAACACTAAATTCAATTTTTGGAAAAAAAAATTATTTTTAACAAAAATTACTTGACACAATTTTATTTTTTTTAAATTATTTAAAAATGATTGATTTTCTAGAATATTTAGCTGCAGGCTCGTCCCTTTTTAGTCCCCAACAGTCGTCTGCGAGCATTTTTGGGCTCTATTTCCCTGTATAACAGTTTTCAAGTAGCGTAATGTACTGATGATACCGTTCCTTGTGCTCATCATTGACATCTTCATGGTTATCAGGGAAATAATCTAAATGAGATTGCAAGAAATGTATCCTGAGAAACCTACTGCCCCCCAATTCTTTGTAGCGTTGTAATAACGCGGTCACAAGATCCCTATTGTTTGGTGCTCTATGGTTGCCAAGGAACTTCATTACTGCATTTTTCAACAGCTTACTTAGTTTTATGTCAAAATCAGTGTCTTTCATAATTTCCTTATTTGTGGCCCCTCAAAAACTCCTTCCTTTATCTTGGTGTCACTAATTTGTGGAAATTTGTTTCTAAACTATGCACAACCCTCGCCATCACGATCCGTCCATCGCCTTGTCAAAGTTCTTCATCAGTCCAGTGACTGAAGGAAAGCTTTTGCTGGAGCGCCCAGAGGCTGATGCATTCTCTCTTCCAGGAGTCACGGTTTCTTGGTGGCCGCTGTTTTTTTGTGAAATGGTTTTTGCAGTCTCTGCTGTCCCATCCACAGAGAAAACCACAAAACATTGTGTAGCTGAGCCGCAACTCAAGCACCAAGACTATTACCTCCTGATCACCACAAATATGCCACTGCAGAATTCAAGTGAAAAGGTTTTGGTACCGTGTTAGCCAGTTGAAAAATTATTGAATGTTCTCAGTGAGAGGAACAAAATTATAATCTTGTGATACCTTTTAATGGCTAACTAAAATAAGTTTAGTTAGCCATTAAAAGGTATCGAGGAACGAGTAGGCACTCGGATTATGGTATGGAACTCAAGTACGTTGAGCCATGGGATCTGACGTCTATTCTTCACTCCCCATTGTCCAAGGTTGAAGGTCACATAAGAAACTCCGTTATATTCCGAGACACCATGTTGGCCTGGAGATTGGTAAGACGGAAATTGGGACTTTCATGGAAGGTATCAAAATACCTAAATCCTTGGGCATCACCAAACTTCCCCCAGGGGAGAGAGAATAGACTATTCCTCAAATGGAAAGAGAAGGGCGTTAGGAGAATGACAGATGTAATGAATGTGGAAGAGAGAAGGTGGATGACAGGTCGGGAAGTGCTTGATAAATACAACCTCAATGGCTTCCACATTATTCAGTACGAACAATTGAAACATGGAATAATGAGAGAGCTGGGTGAGATTGGTAGGGAACTGAACAAGAGTATGATTGACGAGCTTATGGAAGGCAATGTAACAAATTTGAATGTCTCTCGAATATACCGAACATTTAGAGGTGTGCTAATATCCCGGGAAGATAGTCGTACACTTTTAGCATGGAAAAAACAACTGAAAGGGCAAGAAGTGGTGGAGGTCATATTGAAAGGATGGGTTCAGATGCGGAAACAAGTCACCAATGAGAGCTGGAGAGACACCCAATTTAGGATATTACACAGGGCAGTTTTGGGTTTCAACATACCGGGCAGGGAGGCACGGTGTCCTAAGTGCCATAAAGAAAAAACAGACATGCTACATGGCCTGTGGGAATGCAGGATGATAAAGAGGTTCTGGAATCAAGTCGGAACACTAGCCCAGACAACATGGAAAATTTCCTGCAAACCAGAGCTAATGGTGTGGATTTTTCACTTCTTTGAGGGCGGAGTGAGAGGGGGTCTGAATTCTCGGGACAAAAAGACATTTGCAATCATACATGATATAGCTATGATAGCTAAAAGGTGCATCCTAAAGCATTGGATACAGGAGGAGGCTCCATCCACAGGGGAAGTCATCGGGGAATTACATAATCTTTTGAGGATGGAGAAACTAGAAGCAGAAAGGGACAAAGACAATAAGACTACCAAATTTTTTAGTAGGTGGAAAACTTTTATTGAAGTTTATCTTAAACAGGAAGAAATAGATCATTTAGTGGCACCTTTTAGGAATACGGAGTGGTACCTTCTGAGTGAAATCCAGGGCAGCTTGGGAAAATTGAGGATTACTTAGCGGGGACTAAGGTGAAGGACAAGGGTAAGATGGTATGACATGACCAAGGCACGGCGTCAACAGTAGAAATATTAAAGAGTGGCACAGGGACTTAAGGGTTTGTTTCATGTAAGTTAAGTTTGGATTCTATAATTTTGACTTATTTTATGTCAATGTACCTGATAATACTTCGTATGATACGATATTGTGTAGAATATGTAAAATCAATAAAAACTGTTTGGAAGAAAACAATAAAAAAAAATGCAAAAAAAAAAAAAAAAAAAAAAAAAAGGTATCACAAGATTATAATTTTGTTCCTCTCACTGAGAACATTCAATAATTTTACTGCAGAATTCGTAACGGATTTTTGACAGCAGCAGGCGCATATTTTCATAATTCTTTCAGACTTTCTGCATAAGCTAGAGGAACGGATGTTGCCATTATGCAGAAGTACTGCTTTTAAACTGGTTTATAGCATTTAAAAAAGTTTCCGTTCTTGAGGTCTGGCTCTTGTTCCATTGCATCTACCATAGAGTTTGCATCATTGCAGTAAACTAGGTCCCCTTCAGTGAAAATAATTATTCAAGTTTCTGCTGTCTATGGCGGAAAGAAATATTTTGGTCCCTTGTTCCAGCATGTGTCAGCCTTTGAGTCTCGAAGACAAAATCTCAGCCTGACTTTTTGATAGGTTCAGATAAATCATTTAGATGAACCTGGTTTAGTTTGTGAGGCTCCCCAGACTCATGGCCTAAAAAAATCAGGATCTTCTCAATCAGCTGTTTCTTCGACCAAATCAGAGTCTGAATCTTCTTCCAGATCCAAGGTTCAAGATGTTGGTGGAGTTGGGGACTGGCAGCTCTGAGCTATGTGAGCCCGGCCTAACTGCTGAAGAAATGTTTGGGTATTTCACCGAATTTCTTGCTGTACTGATTATTCCAGCAATCTTTTCGTACAGAAATAACAATCTGTAGAATGGTCTCTTGTCTCTCGCCATACAACAAATGTCATGTGCCATGGTTTACCACTGAGCCAACTTCTAAGAAGTGTAACACAGGATAAGTAATAAATATGGGGGCCCAAAGTTTGTCTTGTCTCCAATTTTGCACTGAAAATACAAGAAATAACTTTTCTTCACCAGCGACATTATGCTTCTTCTGTGTGGTTTTAAAGTGGGTGGTTTACACAACTGCGCAACATGTTTAATAGACTGTCCCACCGCAGAAGAACAACATCATTAAATGTACTATCATATTAGTTTAAAGTAAAAGAAAACTTAGCTATAAAAATACAACTGATATTCACAAAGGACGGTGAGATCATGCAGCTTTTTGGTGTGTAACCCGTGAAACCCCAAAGCGCACAAATCACTAAGACTAGTCAACCTTGGAAAACCCAGCGCTCTGTTTGTTACCATAGTATGTGCAAAGTTATAACAATCCCAGCACCTAAAAAAAAGGAAAAGTAATTTACGAAGGCTAAATTTATTGGAAGAAACAAAATTATGGAAAATTGAAGCCCGGTAGGAAAATTCTGATTGCAGATTTGGAATCAGCACACAAAAATGCTTTAAGAACAACCAACAATACTCTTATAACAAATTCTTTGTTGATCAGTGCTGGAATTTTTTGTACAGTATATGCAGAACCATAGCGACCCTGGCAACATAGACTTGACGGTCAATATACTGACAATGGGTTATTGGCCTACCTATACACCAATGGAAGTCCACTTACCAACAGAGGTAGGCAAGCACAAAGATTTTACCATTAGAAATAGTTTTTTGTCTTGTGGTGTACAGTTTTCTCATGTGTAGAGGTAAAGGGAATCTGTCACCAGGTATTTGCTACCCCATCTGAGGACAGCATGATGGAGTTGCTGGGAGGCTGATTCCAGCAATGTATCACTTACTGAGCTGCTTGCAGCAGTTTTGCAGAGATGAAAAGTCTCTGAATGCTGAGCCCTGTATAACTTCGCCCACACCACTGATTGTCAGCTTTTTGTGTGCACTGTGAATAGGCAGAAAGCTGTCAATTAGTGGTGAGGGCAGGGCTATATAGCGTTCTTGACTATAATTGACTATCTGGCAGCAGGTTTGTTAGTCATCTAGTAATAAGCTCCTACAAATAAAACAGCAAGCCGCCCAGTAAGTAACACATCACTGGAATCAGAGTCTCTGTACAATATACTGCTCTTAGTTTAGGTATGAAAAGGCTGCTGACAGATTCCCTTTAAAGAAGTGTTCCTTTTAATTAATTAATGTAGATAGCTAAAATAAAGAACACTATAAGTTTCTAACATGAGTCTCAATGTATTTTTGTGTATGTATATAACAAAGATTTGTGTATATATAAATATACATTATATATAGAATATAATATACATATATATATGTACATACACCCCCCCACCCCCCGCACAGTACAGCTTACACATCCTAATTATAAGTCCAGTAAACTCATGTCTCTGAAATGTTTAATGGTATAATTCATACAAAGGACAGATGCCGAGACTATATTCTTCTAGAGGGCTGACACAGACTAGGTGTGGTGGCATTCACATGACCCATATACACACCATGCGACCTTATTTTAAAGCACCATGACAATGTCTGGGGGGAGGGGGGGGGTTCGGCGCTGGAGTGGTGCTTTAAATGGAAGTTCCCTGCCCAATGTAATATACTCACCCTCTGGTATTTTCATTCTTTTTCTTCTGTTCATAACTTCTGACTAGCCAGAATTTAGAAGTTATGTCACAACCACTCAATATAAGTCTATGAGAGCCTGTATGTGGCCAGAACGAGGCTCTCATAGACATGCATTGAACAGTGACCTCAAGTGTGCTCCAAGAAACACTGAAGCTACCAGCAGGTCACAAATCACTGGAGACCGACCAGCGCGCCACTAGAAAAATATATAGACGGCGGCAGGTGAGTAAAAGACGGAGCAGGGGACTTAGATTTGAAGCAACACCCCATCTATTGAATAAAAAAGCACACTGGAGCAATGCTTTAAGATAGCAGAAGGGTGAGTCAGTACAAATAGATGCCAGGTGGAATAGGCTAAGTTCACATTTCCGTTGATTTGTATCAGTCACATGCGTCGCTTGACGCATGTGACTGATGCGCTGTTCAACGCTGTACAACGGATGACAAAGAACAGAATTCTTTGTCGGATTCCGTTGTGTGCGGGGGGCGGAGTTCGGGGGCAGAGCCGAGCGGGGGGCGGGGCCAGGCGCTGAGGATGTCAGTGGAAGTGCTGCGGTCTGCATGGCTGGGGACAGGTGAGTGTATGTGTGAGTGAGTGAGTGTGTGTATGTGCATGTATGTATGTATGTATGTATGTGTGTGCACATGCAAAGTGCGGGAGGGGGCGGAGCCGAGCGGGGGGCGGGGCCAGGCGCTGAGGATGTCAGTGGAAGTGCTGCGGTCTGCATGGCTGGGGACAGGTGAGTGTATGTGTGAGTGAGTGAGTGTGTGTATATGTATGTATGTATGTATGTATGTATGTGTGTGCACATGCAAAGTGCGGGAGGGGGCGGAGCCGAGCGGGGGGCGGGGCCAGGCGCTGAGGATGTCAGTGGAAGTGCTGCGGTCTGCATGGCTGGGGACAGGTGAGTGTATGTGTGAGTGAGTGAGTGTGTGTATGTGCATGTATGTATGTATGTATGTATGTGTGTGCACATGCAAAGTGCGGGAGGGGGCGGAGCCGAGCGGGGGGCGGGGCCAAGCGCTGAGGATGTCAGTGGAAGTGCTGCGGTCTGCATGGCTGGGGACAGGTGAGTGTATGTGTGAGTGAGTGAGTGTGTGTATGTGCATGTATGTATGTATGTATGTATGTATGTATGTGTGTGCAAATGCAAAGTGTGGGAGGGGGCGGAGCCGAGCGCTGAGGATGTCAGTGGAAGTGCTGCGGTCTGCATGGCTGGCGACAGGTGAGTGTATGTGTGAGTGAGTGAGTGTGTGTATGTGCATGTATGTATGTATGTATGTATGTATGTGTGTGTGTGCACATGCAAAGTGCGGGAGGGGGCGGAGCCGAGCGGGGGGCGGGGCCAGGCGCTGAGGATGTCAGTGGAAGTGCTGCGGTCTGCATGGCTGGGGACAGGTGAGTGTATCTGTGAGTGAGTGAGTGTGTGTATGTGCATGTATGTATGTATGTATGTATGTGTGTGCACATGCAAAGTGCGGGAGGGGGCGGAGCCGAGCAGGGGGCGGGGCCAGACGAGGGTGTCAGTGCTTGTCTGCATGGCTGGGGACAGGTGTGTGTGTGTGTGTGTGTGTGTGTGTACATGTGCGGAGTGCGGGAGGGGGCGGGGCCGAGCGGGGAAGTGTCGGCCTCCCTGCACACGTAACCAGCCTAAATATCGGGTAACAGCAAAGCACCCGATGTTTACCTTGGTTACGGGCCTACACCGCTTAGCGCTGGCTCCTTGCACCGTAACCAGGGTAAATATCGAGTAACCAACCAAAGCTGGTGACGTGTGCAGGGAGCCAGAGAGCATGCGCAGCGAAATCCGACGGATCTCGCTGCTCAAAAAACGTTACATGCTGCGTTCCCCCCGCCCGGCGGTCAGTCGTTCCACGACTGATCAGTCGGGCGGAGGGTGCAACGCAGCATCATCAGTCACAATCCGCTGCTCATACAAGTCTATGGGAGCAGCGGAATCCGCTAAACGGATTCCGCTGTTTACAAGAGCAGCGGATTGTGACTGATAGATTTTAGCGGAAATGTGAACTTAGCCTTACAAATAATCATGGCGCTGGTACACAATTTACATCCAGCATCATTTAAACTTTGGGGGTAAGTGAATAACAGGAGTCATATGACTAATAGGATGTTTAGTGTTACAAAAAAGAAAATTCTAAATTGGAAAGGTATAGATAAAACCAGAATTGCTTTATTAACCCCTTCATGACATCCGCCATTCATGTACAGCGCATGTTGGATAAGAGTGTAGAGCAGGATCACGTGGCTCGCTCCATACCTAGCAGGTAATGGCCGTGCAGGGTCAGACTGGGGCCTACAGGGGGAATTGACTCTAGGGGCCCGCTCTAAAGCTATATGCAAATACCTAATTAGCTGTTATCCCGGACCCCATTATAGTGGAGCATTGACTGTAAAATACAGGCGGCTCCTGTACATCTACTGTGCTCACCATAACTGTGATGTACGATTACAGCAGTTTGCAATAAAAGTTTTTTTTGGTGAAAACAAGTTATCACCAATCCACAGGTTAGGTAGGTTATAAATTATTGATCAGTGGAATGCGACCATTGGAAACCGCCCCGATCGGAAGAATGGGGAACTTTTATTCCTGACAGGACACCTGTGTCCCCATTATAAAATGCATATGTGAGCAAGGATGGTTGACCTTAGGGAGATCAACATCCACCACTGCGGAGACACCATCACGTGTTTCTCAACGCAGTGATTCTAGAGCAATGCCCCCTGGGAAATATTCAAAGCAAGAAGGCCTGCGGAGACACAATCACATGTTTCTCAACGCTGGCAGGAAACTAGCCAGGTCTTTCACCGGGAAGGAACAACCACGGGAAGGGCAGTCTCCAGTCAAGGAGACCACCTATGCCAAACATGGTATCCATCCACAGACAGCCGTTTCGGGGTATTTGCCCCTCATCAGTGTGGAGTAGGAATCTGGCTAGTGGGAGCATTGCCTAGTAAAAGACTATGTGAGCAAGGATGGTTGACCTTAGGGAGATCAACATCCACCACTGCCGAGACACCATCACGTGTTTCTCAACGCAGTGATTCTAGAGCAATGCCCCCTGGGAAATATTCAAAGCAAGAAGGCCTGCGGAGACACCATCACATGTTTCTCAACGCTGGCAGGAAACTAGCCAGGTCTTTCACCGGGAAGGAACAACCACGGGAAGGGCAGTCTCCAGTCAAGGAGACCACCTATGCCAAACATGGTATCCATCCACAGACAGCCGTTTCGGGGTATTTGCCCCTCATCAGTGTGGAGTAGGAATGTGGCTAGTGGGAGCATTGCCTAGTAAAAGACTATGTGAGCAAGGATGGTTGACCTTAGGGAGATCAACATCCACCACTGCGGAGACACCATCACGTGTTTCTCAACGCAGTGATTCTAGAGCAATGCCCCCTGGGAAATATTCAAAGCAAGAAGGCCTGCGGAGACACCATCACATGTTTCTCAACGCTGGCAGGAAACTAGCCAGGTCTTTCACCGGGAAGGAACAACCACGGGAACGGCAGTCTCCAGTCAAGGAGACCACCTATGCCAAACATGGTATCCATCCACAGACAGCCGTTTTGGGGTATTTGCCCCTCATCAGTGTGGAGTAGGAATCTGGCTAGTGGGAGCATTGCCTAGTAAAAGACTATGTGAGCAAGGATGGTTGACCTTAGGGAGATCAACATCCACCACTGCGGAGACACCATCACGTGTTTCTCAACGCAGTGATTCTAGAGCAATGCCCCCTGGGAAATATTCAAAGCAAGAAGGCCTGCGGAGACACCATCACATGTTTCTCAACGCTGGCAGGAAACTAGCCAGGTCTTTCACCGGGAAGGAACAACCACGGGAAGGGCAGTCTCCAGTCAAGGAGACCACCTATGCCAAACATGGTATCCATCCACAGACAGCCGTTTCGGGGTATTTGCCCCTCATCAGTGTGGAGTAGGAATCTGGCTAGTGGGAGCATTGTCTAGTAAAAGACTATGTGAGCAAGGATGGTTGACCTTAGGGAGATCAACATCCACCACTGCGGAGACACCATCGCGTGTTTCTCAACGCAGTGATTCTAGAGCAATGCCCCCTGGGGAATACCCCGAAAAGGCTGTCTGTGGATGGATACCATGTTTGGCATAGGTGGTCTCCTTGACTGGAGACTGCCCTTCCCGTGGTTGTTCCTTCCCGGCAAAAGACCTGGCTAGTTTCCTGCCAGCGTTGAGAAACATGTGATGGTGTCTCCGCAGGCCTTCTTGCTTTCATTATAAAATGCAGTGGCGGCTCACATGTGTGACTGCAGCTCCATCCATCCTCTGTGGAGCAGTCAGATAAAAACAAGTGCAGCGCTCACAGCCACTGAGGGAATGAATGAATCAGTGGTCGAGTCGGACATGAGCTCCAATGGGGATAAAATTTTCACATTTTGCCGATCAGTGCAGGTCTTAGCAATTCAATCTCAGTCTCAGATCCCAACTGATGACTAAGTTATCACTTACCCTTAGGCCACGTTCCACTTTCAGTATTTGGTAATTATATTACATCAGTATTTGTATCCAGGAGTGGGTGAAAAATACAGAAGTGGTGCCTGTGTTTCTGTTATACTTTTCCTCTGATTTTACCACTCCCAGTAAAATACTGACCAAATACTCAATGTGTGCATGTGGCCTTAGAAAAGGTTATTACTTGTTTTCACCGGCGAACCTCTGTAAGTGCATATTTTCTACAGTGTAATAATCACAGGACAGGGAGGAGTTAAACATTCAAGTATTTAGTCTCCACTGAAAATAATCTCCCCCTTTATATAGAGAAAAACTAGCCTCCATACATAACACAGTCCACTATACCAAGACTAATAATACCACATACAAGGGAGAAATACCACCACACCGTGACCAGACCACATATTACCACCCCATAATGACCGAATACAACCACATACAAGGGAGAAATATCGCCACACCTTAATTAGACCACATGGTAACCAAATATTACCAGATACAAGGGAGAAATATCGCAACACTATGACCAGGCCACATAATGACCAAATAATACCACATACAAGAGACAAATACCACCAAACCGTGACCAGACAACATATTACTACCACATAGGGACCAATAATACTACAATAATGATCATGAATAAAAATCACAATACTAATACTAATTTTATCATTAGTGCCATTATACACAGAGCTTTGTATATAGTGTATAATGTGTTTACATATAATACACTGACTCACCAGTGATGTCTCCAACTGAGTTTATTCATCGCTTTTTCTCTTCATCCGGCACTGGCCGCCATCACTTCTTCCTGCCATGACTGAACTCTGCAGAAAATAAGTCACCTGACCACTCCCAGAGCACATTCCACACTTTTTCCCTAATTTCTACACTATGTCAGACTTTTGCTTCCCCCATTGAAGAGCGTATCCTCAAAATGAACCTATATTTAAATCAGTAATAATGCCTCTTAATTTAACCCTACAGTAATCATGTCCCCACATGCCACCATAAACCAATAATGTATGTTACTTGTTCTTGCCCCATATAGCAATTATGTTCCTCATCCTGTCCCCATTTATTTAAAAATGTCTCCCCCGCCCCCTTTTATTTAATAATGTCTGGGGAAATAAGTGGAATCAGAAGGGGTTGTTAATTGCTTCCTGCACAAAATATCCCCTCACACTGCTCGTCTCCAAAATAGTGCCCCTTTCCATAATGTCCCTCAAAACTTGCCCTTTCTATAATATCTCTCCCATACTCTCCGCAAAAAGTCTCCCCTGCTCCTCATTATACTATGCTGTCTTTCACAATCCCCTTCCTAATTGCCTTATAATGACCCTCATTGCCCCATAATGTCCCAATCTGCTTCATAATTGCACTATAATGTCCTAATCAATCTGCTCCATAATGTACCCCATTTCCCCATAATGTCCCTCATTGCCCCATAATGTCTCTAATTATTCTATAATGTCCCCCACTGCCCCATAATGTACCAATTTGTTCCATTATGTGCCCCATTAAGTCCTCCACTGCCCCATATTGTCCCCCATTGCCAAATAAAGTCCACCACCACCCCATTATGTCACTTGTCAAGTAACACTCTTCCCCCACCACGGCCCCCTCATCTCAAATTATTCTATGTCATCTTCGGCCCCTGCTGGAGCGCTTACCACTTCTTCTTTGCAGCCCTGCACGTCCTCTTCATCTCTGCATCTGCGGCCCCGGTGGCAGTGTGATGATGGCCACTACATGTTAGTGCTGGGCTGAGCAGCGCTCCGCTGCCTCAGTCTTGTTGCCGCACTGTTCAAATGTACGTGCATCTGAATGATGCCGCGCGTACATTTGAATAGAGGCACGGTCTCCAGGACCTGTTCACCGCATATGTACAGGCCTGGATCGCGCAGTGCAGCGTTAAGGACCTTTGGCAAGTCACATGACTGTTATGTCACCAAAGGTCATTCTGCAACTGTGGAAACTGCAGCGATAGTACAGAACTTGTACTATCGCTGCAGTTTATGATTGAAAGACTGGGGGGCCTCAGAGCATGGGGGCCCTGCCCAATCTGCCCGCACATAACGCCAGCCCTCAGAAACAGATGGCCCCGTGGCCATGTACAGCCGCCATACTTTATATAAGACACAGGGGCCCACTGAGGACCCAGGGCCTACTGGAGGTTTCCCCGGTGGCCTAGTCCAACCTTTTATTTGCCGCTAACAATTGGCAAGTAATGGCTATAACACACAGGTGATTTTTTGGAAAGTATCTATTTTGATTATGTTTTCACTTACCAATAGATGATTAGTGTTACTGACTCAGTCTGTGGGTGCACGGTACATAGGACTCATTTATGGGTTACAGTATTCAAATCTGCAGAGATAGAGGCTTACCGGTGTAAGAAATGTGTATGGGTAATTTGTTTCAACGTACATATTATATATTGGACAGACTAATTAAGAAAAAAAAGTTTCTTTAAAACTAATAGTTTGTGTTGCTATTCTTCAAGACCCAAAGTGTTTCCATTTGTCCACCTATACAGCTGGGTGAGGATTTGTCTCTTAGCTGTTTTTTGTTTTTTTTTTTCTTGTCATCTACCGTTGGTACATATGACACTTTGAAAGCTTCTTATTGCATTCTCTTAGAGGTGTTGACCATAAAAATGCATTTCTGGCATTTCAGCTTTTCTGAGTCATTGCTGCTGAAGCCAGATGCTGTCCATATACAGTTGTGCTCAAAAGTTTACATACCCCAACAGATTTTTTTTTTTTTGCTTTCTTGGGCTTTTTCAGAGAATATGAATGATAACACAAAAACTTTTTTCCACTCATGGTTAGTGGTTTGGTGAAGCCATTTATTGTCAAGCTACTGTTTTGTTTTGTTTTTGTTTTTTTTAAATCATAATGACAACCAAAAACATCCAAATGACCCTGATCAAAAGCAGGGCTGTGGAGTCGGTAAGCCAAACCTTCGACTCCGACTCCGACTCCTCAAATTCTCTTGCACCGGCTCCGACTCCGACTCCGGCTCCGACTCCGACTCCTACATATATTGCTTATAGTTAGGTGAAAAATTTATTGTAGTACATGAATATGTGTATGTGAACATCAGACATTTAATAATTTTTATGATACAATAATCAAGATATTTGGATAGAACATAAAATATATTTATTGGAATACAACTTTAGAACACAAAAAACTGTAATAAATTGTAAATATGTAATACACTATGTAATATACAGTAGATTACATATATATCTTGTGTGTGTGTATATACACTGTATATATATATATATATATATATTATATATATTACATATTTACAATTTATTAGTTTTTTTGTGTTCTAAAGTTGTATTCCAATAAATATTTTATGTTCTATCCAAATATCTTGATTATTGTATCATAAAAACAATTAAATGTCTGATGTTCACATTGTACTACAATAAATTTTTCACTTAAATATAAGCATTATACTAAATGTTGTTATTTAGTAAAATATTCAGCACATTCTGCATTGCACTCCTGTCCCCAATTTATTATATATTTTAGGAGTCGGAGTCGGTGCATTTTATACCGACTCCGACTCCGACTCCACCAAAATGAGCTCCGACTCCGACTCCGACTCCACGACTCCGACTCCGACTCCACAGCCCTGATCAAAAGTTCACACACCCCAGTTCTTAATACCGTGTATTGCTTCCTCTAACATCAATGACAGCTTGAAGTCTTTTCTGGTAGTTATGGATGAGGCTCTTTATTTTCTCAGATGGTAAAGCTGCCCATTCTTCCTCGCAAACAACCGTCAGTTCCTGTTAATTCCTGGGCTTTCTTGCATGAACTGCATGCTTGAGTTCTTCCCAGAGTGGCTCAATAATATTGAGGTTAGGTGACTGAGATGGCCACTCCAGAACCTTCACTTTGTTCTGCTGTAGCCAATGACCGGTCCACTTGGCCTTGTGTTTTGGATCGTTGTCAGGTTGGAATGTCCATGTACGTCCCATGTTCTGCTTCTGGGTTGATGAGTGCAAGTTTGCCTCCAGTACTGGCTGATAACATGCTGCATTCATCTTTCCTTCAACTGTGACCAAGTTTCCTGTGCCTTTTGTAGCTCACACATCCCCACATCATCAGCAATCCACTCCGTGCTTTACAGTAGGAATGGTGTTCCTTTCATCATAGGCCTTGTTGACACGTCCCCAAATGTAACGTTCATGGTTGTGGCCAAAAAGTTCGATTTTGGTGTCATCACTCCAAATTACCTTGTTCCTGAAGTTTGGAGGATTGTCTCTGTGCTGTTTGGTGTATTGTAGGCGACATACTTTTTGGTATTTGTGCAGTAATTGCTTTCTTCTGACGACTCGACCATGCAGCCCATTTTTCTTCAAGCACCTCTTTATTGTGCATCTTGAAACAGCCACACTACTAGTTTTCAGTGAGTCCTGTATTTCAGCTGATGTGATTTGTGGGTTTTTCTTTGCATCCCGAACAATTTTCCTGGCAGTTGTGGCCAATTTTTTTGTTGGTCCAACTGATCGTGGTTTGGTTTTTACAGAGCACCTGATTTTCCATTTGTTAGTCACAGTTTGAACACTGATGACTGGCATTATCAATTCCTTGGATATCTTTTTGTATCCCTTTCCTCCTTTATACAGTTCAACTATTTTTTCCCATAGATCTGTTGACAATTCTTTTGTTTTCCCCATGACTCAATTCAGATATGTCAGTGGCTGGATAAATGATGCAAGAGTCTGTCTGGATCCCAGAAACTCACTTAGCTTTTATGCACACACACTGATTACAAGCAAACAGGTGACAGGTGAGGAAGTTACCTTTATTAGCCATTTAAACCCATTTGTGTCAACTTCTGTGCATGTTATCAGGCCAAAATCACCAGGGTATGTGAACTTATGATCAGGGTCATTTGGATGTTTTCGGTTGTCATTATGATGTAAAAAGAGAAAACACAGTAGTGACAATAAATGGCTTCACCCAACCACTAACCGCGAGTGGTAACAAAAAATGTAGTGTTATCATCCATATTCTCTGAAAAAGGCCAAGAATGCATAAAAATCTGCCGGGGTATGGAAACTTTTGAGTACAACTGCACAGGGGTTAGGGTACAGATTCTGCACCTTATTCCAGACACACTCCACAGAATTTCTGCCATTCTTGCAAGTTAGTGGGGTATTTAGAACATTCTTGATGTGATTACTACACACAGCAATGCCCATATTGAATCTTTTCTGTTTTGCAGACATGGCCTGGGTGCTTTGACTTGCTTTCCTATAATGTATACATTGCTATTACCAATCCTAATTCTTTTATTTCTTTTGAGATGGTGAAACTTCAGGAGATTTTTAAGACTTTTTACCTGGGTAAGCACAGTGGCAGAAGACTACAGTGGCAGTCGACACTGGGACATGCAGTCTTAAAGGCAGAGTTTAAACAAGTAAGTGCTTCCACCTGCTTATCGTCTGCCTGAGCCTTCATGGCTGGGAGTGCTTTCTTATCAGGATCCTGGTACAGAGAACTGCCTGGCATTTGTCTGACAGCTTTATTGTGGGATCATTTAGGGTACCTTCACACTTAGCGATGCAGCAGCGATCCGACCAGCGATCTGACCTGGTCAGGATCGCTGCTGCATCGCTACATGGTCGCTGGTGAGCTGTCAAACAGGCAGATCTCACCAGCGACCACTGAACAGCCCCCAGCCAGCAGCGACGTGCAAGCGACGCTGCGCTTGCACGGAGCCGCCGACTGGAAGCTGCGGAGACTGGTAACTAAGGTAAACATCGGGTATGGTTACCCGATGTTTACATTAGTTACCAGCGCTGTGTGCAGAGAGCAGGGAGCCGCGCACACTGAGCGCTGGCTCCTTGCTCTCCTAGCTGCTGTACACATCGGGTTAATTAACCCGATGTGTACAGCAGCTACATGTGCAGAGAGCCGGAGCCGGCAGCACAGGCAGCGTGAGAGCTGCGGAGGCTGGTAACTAAGGTAAATATCGGGTAACCACCTTGGTTACCCGATGTTTATCTTGGATACAGCTTACCTCAGCTGTCAGACGCCGGCTCCTGCTCCCTGCTCGCTTCATTTGTCGCTCTCTTGCTGTCACACACAGCGATCTGTGTGTCACAGCAGGAGAGCGGCTTTGAAGAAAACGAACCAGGGCTGTGTGTAACGAGCAGCGATCTCGCAGCAGGGGCCAGATCGCTGCTCAGTGTCACACACAGCGAGATCGCTAATGAGGTCACTGCTGCGTCACAAAAAGCGTGACTCAGCAGCGATCTCGGCAGCGAGCTCGCTGTGTGTGAAGCACCCCTTAGACTGCAGGATAATGGTATTAGATTTGGTTACGCCTTACATGTGAGGGACAGGCGCTTCAGCAATATTCAAGAATATATTCATCGATTAAAAATGTTATTTATATAGTGACAAAATATTCTGCAGCACGCTGAAGCTTACAATATCTGTATTTTTGTGTAATAAGCTGCACTGATTTGTGTCCTATAAACTCGTATGACCTTTAGGGGTTCTTTGCACGTTGCGACATCGCTACTGCGATCTCGTCGGGGTCAAATCGAAAGTGACCCACATCCGGTAACGACATCGCAACGTGTAAAGCCTAGAAGCACCGATACACGATCGCAAAAGCGTTGAAAATCGGTGATCTGTGTAGTGTCGGTCACTACCATAATTTCGCTGCAGCGACAGGTACGATGTTGTTCCTCGTCCCTGCGGCAGCACACATTGCTGTGTATGAAGCCGCAGGAGCGAGGAACATCTCCTTACCTGCGTCCCGTCTCCAATGAGGAAAGGAGGAGGTGGGCGGGATGTTTACGTCCCGCTTATCTCCGCCCCTCCACTTTTATTGGCCGCCTGCCGTGTGACGTCACACGACCCGACCCCTTAGGAAGGAGGCGGGTCGCCGGCCAGAGCGACGTCGCAGGGCATGTAAGTGCGTGTGAAGCTGCCGTAGCGATAATGTTCGCTACGGCAGCTATCACAAGACATCGCACATACGACGGGGGCCGGGACTATCGCGCTCGGCATAGCTACAATCGGCTAGCGATTTCGCAGCGTGCAAAGTACCCCATACAGCCGCCTTCTGGTGGCCAAACTCTAAATTATTCAGTAATGTCTATGAAAGGACACTTTTTGCTCTACTGCCTTGTTTGTTGGAGGAGATTTTATTTTTGTTTTTAATAAATAAAGATTCTCAGCTTACAGTCACATAAAGCCGTGTAATATGATACTGATCTCGCCTTAACTGCTTACTCAGACGAGGTTGGTCAAACAGGTTTCTCAAGCTTAGTTGCCTAAAAACACATGTGTTAGAAAGGGAGGTGCAACTCACAAATAAGCTTCCAAATAACTTGCTACTAACACTATACATGTAATGAATGTCGCTGGGAATGTGAGTGGTACTTAACTGAAATCTGTCACCTGGTTTTTGCCACCTATCTGAGAGCAGCATAATGTACAGACAGAGGCGATGTGTCACCTACTGGACCCCTTGATGTAGTTTTAATAAAATCACTGGTTCATTAGAAGGAGATTATCACTAAAGGACAAGTAAACCTGATGCCATGTAGACCTCCATATTTATGAGCTCTATAAATCCCACCCTACCACTGACTGGCAGCTTTCTGCCTATACACAGGAAGCTGCCAATCAGTGGTGTAGACGGGGTTATACAGAGCTCAGTATTCAGAGAACTGGTAGAACTGCAGCAGATAAAACAGGAATTTTATGCAAGCTACAGCAAGCAGCCCAGTAAGTGATACATTTCTGGATTCAGGAACTCTGCCTCTAAATCATGCTGCTCTCAGATCAGGAAGCAAAAACCTGCAGACATATTCCTTTTAAGCACTATTCATGCCATACACATGGGATAGCTGTTGATCAAGCACCCCAGTCCAAAACTGAAATAAAAAAAGTAATATACATACTTTATGAAATTGTATTCTGTTCCTTTCACTTGTTTCCATTAGTCACATGGTGCAATACATACACCGAGAGAGGTCGTTCTTACCATTACACTGCTCATATTTGTCACATCTTCTACACTTAAAGAGGATATCCACTACTTTTACATTGATGGCCTATCCTTAGTATAGGTCATCCATGTCTGATCAGCCGGGGTCCAACACCTGTCACCCCCACCGGTCAGCTGTTCTCGCCGGAGGCAGCTGGAAATGCTCAGTTCTGGAGCTGTCCCATTTTCTGATAACGACTACATCCAGGCACTGCACATCAAACTCCTATTGATATGAATAAACATTAATGAATAGATTATCGGCGGAGGTGTGGGTGTCAGGCTCTGGACGATCAAACATTGATGACCTAGCGTAACCATACGCCATCAATGTAAATGTAGTGGACATCCTCTTTAAGTTAGTCAAAACTTTGTTTGAGTTGAAGATCATGGGTCCTCCGGCAAGGCAATAACCCAAAGCACACATCCAAAAGTACACAGGAATGGTTGAATAAGCAAAAAGTGACTGTTTTAAAATGGTCAGCTATGAGTCCTGACCTCAATCCCATTGATAATCTTTGGGGTGAGATGAAATCTGCCGTTGGGAAAAAGAACCCTGCAAACATTCAAGAGCGGGAACAAACAGTAAAGGAAGAGTGGGAGAAAATACCAGCTGAGAAGTGCAGGAAGCTTATAGATGGCTACAAGAAACGTCTATGGACTCATCAATGCCAAAGGGCGCGCAACCAAGTATTTATTAGGACGGCCTTTATTGCTGCATTTGCTGTTTATTCTGTTTCTTGTTTGAAGTTGCAACATGCAAGTTGACAATGTTTTATTGATGTCTTACTTTGCACCACTATTTAAAAAATCCTGAGGATATAACTTTGGTAAATTTTTATTTATTTCTGAAGATATTGTATAGTCTATGAAAAAAATGAAGGGGTTCCAATAATGGTGAGCAGCACTGTACAATATGCTAAAATCAAGAGTATTTAATTCAGTTATCTGTAACAATCACTATAGACTTTATTTTCTGTTTCTTGGGGATCTTTAGGAGAAGAAAGAACTTCAGGTGTCTTTATTTCAAACACTGGTGCTGCTCATGTTCAATGAGGGAGGTGAATTCAGCTTTGAAGAAATTAAACTAGCTACAGGAATAGGTGAGATAACCTTTGTCTATTGTCTTAAACAGAATGTGTCATTATTATTTATCTATTATGCATTGCTTATTTAGCGCCATCACATTCCGCAATGCATTACAGACTGTATGAGTGTGGGAGGAAACCAGAGAACCCGGAAGAAACACACACAAACACGGGAAGAACATACAAACTCCTTGCAGATGTTGTTCTTGGTGGAATTTGAACCGAGGACCGCAGCGCTGCAAAGCAACAGTGCTATATATATCACTGTGATATATAACAGTGCTGTTATATCACCTGTGTATAGAGGTCTTAGTTGTCATTGTCCAAGGAAATCTCCACAAAGAAAGAAAGGGTGGCTCAACTCCAGTCCTGGGGGAGCCCGCACCCGGCTCTGCCACTGCTTTTATATGCACACCCTTTTTGGAATAAAGTTCTGAATTTTTTTACGGACTTTGGAGTTGAGCCACTCTTTCTTTCTTCGTGGAGATTTCCTTGGCTATAGACTCATTTTGGAGTGTGCACCTCCTCGTACGTATGGATTAAAAGGTATAGAGCTGCTTTACTACTGCTACTAAAATTGTGAAGGTAAACCCTGGTGGTGCAGGATCATTCTTTTGTTATTAGTTGTCATTGTCATTCTTCCTGTGACAAGGCTTATTTTTTCTTTATCTTGCCTTTCCGTTTCAGAGATTTTAACAAAATAGTTGGCATCTAATGAATAAACTTTTTTAAGTCCAAACGGGTGTTATCAGACAGTTTTCACTAGGGGCATGTACTTCTTCTGTATGCTGACTAATCATAAGCAGGCAACAACACTCAAACGAAAGAACTTAGCTCCGATACAGCTTACAGCAGGTTTTAGATGCATGACGGACTGCCCTGATCTCCTGATCTAGCCTCCTACATGACTCAGTGTGGGAGGAGAGGCAGCACATTCTAGATTAACAGTCACAATACAAACCCTTCTATCAGCTCCTCTCTTCTCCTTTCACTATCACCTCCCTCATACTGCTTGTACAGAGATGAATCAGGATCACATTTATCGTATTTTTCGGACCATAAGACGCACTTTGTTTCCTCCAAATGTTGGGGGAAAGTGGGGGGTGCGTCTTTATGGTCTGACTGTGGCTGCGGGGAATGAGGGTGCTGCGGTGGAGCGGGTCATTGGGGGCACGAGCAGGCTGTAGCAGCCTGCCGTGACCATGTGGGCCCGCTCATTTAATATGCACGCCATTTTCCCGCCCATCTCTCAGCGCTGAACCCGGCGCTGACAGGTGGGCGGGGTGATGGGCAGGGATAAACAGTCGGCCCGCATGATCACCCCTGGCAACTGCAGCCTGGAGTGATCATGTTCGGCTGTATTCATTGCCCCCTGCGCATCATAATCAGTGCGGGGGGCAGTGAATCAGTACACATTACTCACCGTTGCCCTGCAGAATCGCGATCTGTGCCAGTCAGCTGACTTGCGTGGAGACTAGTGGCGCGCACAGCAATGACGTCATCGCAGTGCACACATGTCCACACGCAGCTGCTGGCACAGACCAATGGAGGACATTGCGATGCTGCAGGGGAACGGGGACGGCTCCACTCAGCGGCGCTGCCGCTGACATAGATGGTAAGAGGAGCTGCAGGGAGTGAGGTGAGGTAAGGTGAGTATGAACGTTTATTTTTTTTTATGTGCCACAGGATACGGCCATACACTAGGATGAGGGCATATAGCAGGATGGGGGTATATGAGCAACATGGGGAGTATATGAGCAGGATGAGGGTATATAGCAGCATGGGGAGTATATGAGCAGGCTGGGGAGTATATGAGCAGGACATTACCCCATAACAGTGTCAGCAACAGATCCTCGCCCCATAAGTGTGTCATGACCACATTTTTTGCTTAAAATTTTATTTTCTTATTTTCCTCCTCTAAAACCAGGGTGCATCTTATGGTCCGGTGCGTCTTATAGTCCGAAAAATACGGTATGTCTGTTGTGCTCAACTGCATTGAGATCAGAGTAGAGTCTCACTACATCTTACACAGTAGTCCAGAACAGACTGCTTCTGTGTGAGATTTAAGGACAGCCTGATCTCTCTGCAGAATGAGTACAAGTTGTCTCAGTATAGCAGACATACGTGTGATTACATCTCACACACTGAGAAACCTGCACTAAGATGTCACGGGGGTATGTTCTGAGTGTTGCTCCCTGCTTATGTTATGTCTGCATCATAAAAGGGAAGAAGGTCTAAGGCTATGTGCCCACATTGCGGTCTATTACGCAGCGTGTAAATCACTGCATATGCGTCTCAGAACGCAGCCGAAAAGCTGCGTTCTGAGACGCATTGTAACTGCAGAATTCCTGCGTTCTGGATGCTTGCTCTGCCATGGGAAAAGCATCCAGAACGCATATTTTTGACAGTGCGGTCCCACTCGGCTCTGCAGCATCCCCATAGACTAGCAGCAGAGCCGAGTGGGACCGCACTGTCAGAGCATGGCTGGCTGCGAGACTGAGCCGCCCGATCAGAATGAACTCTGATGAACTTCACCCGACTTCATTGTGATCGCGCGGCTCTGTGCGTGTGCCGCGGATTGATTTGCGATCACAGGTGAAGGACTCACTGGAGACCGCAAATCTCCTGAGTGACTGAAGTGAGCCACGCGATCACCGGTGCCGTCACTCAGGTTACCCGTGGTCAGCTCGAGTCCTCCACCCGAGACCTGTGGCTGCGGGTAACCTGAGTGACGTCTCCGCTGACAGCGCGACTCACTTCAATTGCTGCATGGAGCTGACAGGAACGGCAGTGTTCTACGGCCACTCCTGTCAGCTTCATGTAGCAGAGCTGGATGCGTCGTGGGACCTCGTGAGGATTACGCCGGACCTGAAGGGGTGTTTGGGGATTTTAATAAAGTGGTGAAATAGGGTGTTTTTATGTCTTTTATTTCAAATAAAGGATTTATTGGGTGTATGTGTTTATTTACTTTCACTTACAGGTTAATCATTGGGGGTGTCTCATAGACGCCTGCAATGATTAACGTAGGACTTAGGGGTACTTCTCACATAGCGAGATCGCTGCTGAGTCACGGTTTTTCTGACGCACCAGTGACCTCATTAGGGATGTCGCTGTGTGTGACACTGAGCAGCGATCTGGCCCCTGCTGTGAAATCGCTGCTCCGTTACACACTGCTTTGGTTAATTTTTTGGAAGTTGTGCTCACGCTGTGAAGCACACATCGCTGTGTTTGACAGCGAGAGAGAGAGCAACGATCTGAATGAGCAGGGAGCCAGCTTTTGGCAGCCTGCGGTAAGCTGTAACCAAGGTAAATATCGGGTAACCAAGCGAAGTGCTTTGCTTGGTTACCCGATATTTACCTTGGTTACTAGCGTCCGCCGCTCTCAGGCTGCCAGTGCCGGCTCCCTGCACACGTAGCCGGAGTACACGTCGGGTAAATAAGCAAAGCGGTTTGCTTATTAACCCGATGTGTACTCTGGCTACGAGTGCAGGGAGCCAGCGCTAAGCGGTGTGCGCTGGTAACCAAGGTAAATATCGGGTAACCAAGCGCTTGGTTACCCGATATTTACCTTAGTTACCAAGCGCAGCATCGCTTCCACGCTTCGCTGAGGGCTGGTTACTAGTCGCTGGTGAGATCTGCCTGATTGACAGCTCACCAGCGATCCTAACCAGGTCAGATCGCTGGTGGGATCGCTGGAGCGTCGCTAAAGTGTGACGGTACCCTTAGTGGCAGCTATGGGCTGCCATTAACTCCTTATTACCCAGATTGCCACCGCACGAGGGCAATTCTGGATGAGCCGGGTAGAGTCACGGGACTGTCGCATCTAAACGATGCGGCAATTCCGGGCGGCTGCTGGCTAATATTTTTAGGCTGGGGGGCTCCCTATAACGTGGGGCTTCCCATCCTGAGAATACCAGCCTTCAGCCTTGTGGCTTTATCTTGGCTAGTATCAAAATTGGGAAGGGGGGGGGACCGCACGCCGTTTTTTTTTTAAATGTATTTATTTTACTGCAGTACATAGACCCGCCCACCGGCGACTGTGATTGGTTGCAGTGAGACAGCTGTCACTCAGCATGGGGGCGCGTCTGACTGCAACCAATCATATGCGCCGGTGGGCGGGGGAACAGTGAATACGAGATGGAATAATGAGCAGCCGGCATTTTCAAAAGCTGGAGAAGCCGCCGCAGTGTGACAGCTGTGCAGCGCCGCACCGGTGTTCGGTCAGTGATTGGTGAGTATGAGAGAGGGGGGAGAGGGATAGACCGACAGAGAGAGAGAGACTGACCGACAGAGAGAGAGAGACCGACATTGCAACCAAATCGCACAAAAGAAGTGACATGTTGCTTTCTAAAACGCAACATGCGGATGGAATTTGCACAATCTTCATAGATTGTGCTGGGGACGCAGGACGCATGCAGTTACGCTGCAGTGCAATACGCAGCGTAACTGCATGCAAATACGCAATGTGGGCACATAGCCTAAAGGTAAATGGTTCTCCTTGTGGAGAATAACAGGCCAGTGTAAGGAGACTTGTAGGTCATGTAGTGCTTTTCTGGGGAATTTAATATGCAAATAATCTCTTTAGATGAAAGAGGATTTGATGTCTGGTGCGATTTATTCTAAAGAACAATCTTAAAAGTCTATATCAAATTTTTAAATGAGCCTTGCCACATAACATAGGATAAGAAGCCAAACCAGAAACACACATTTGCAGGCACATGTCTCCTTATACCGGAATGTCATTTTTCCACTAAGAAAAATGCTCCTCCTTACACCACCAGTCACAGGCCACTCATTTAGCAAAATCTGATGTGCTGCTTTGCACTGGGGAAGAGCAACACCCCGAAACACGTGTCCACAATGGAGTTATCATTAAAGGTGAGAAGGACAGGGCACTACTCGATATACAGAGATGCATATGTTTTAGTCCATGTTCATACACAGCGTTTCTTTGTCGCTCCATTGGGAGACCCAGACAATTGGGGTGTATAGCTTCTGCCTCCGGAGGCCACACAAAGTATTACACTTTAAAAAGTGTAACCCCTCCCCTCTGCCTATACACCCTCCCGTGCATCACGGGCCCATCAGTTTTTATGCTTTGTGTTGAAGGAGGCACACATTCACGCAAGCTCCACATTTTAGTCAGCAGCAGCTGCTGACTTTATCGGATGGAAGAAAAGAGGGCCCCAGGGCCCCCGGCATGCTCCCTTCTCACCCCACTATGGTCGGCGGTGCTGTTAAGGTTGAGGTACCCATTGCGGGTACAAAGGCTGGAGCCACATGCCGTTATCCTTCCCCATCCCTTAGTGGCTCTGGGAGAAGTGGGATCCTATCCGGTCACCATACACTGGGACCGGGCTCCATCCGCAGCCCCTGAGGGAATCTGACGGACAGGAGACCGGGTATCATCAGGGACAGGCCCTGCTTCTCAGAGGTACTCTGTGTCCCCTTGGGGACGGCGCATAGAGCGCCTGTGTAACAGACGCTGCAGCGGCTGCTGTGTGTTTTGTGTCGCCGGAACTACCGCGCCGACCGCGCCTGTTTGCCGGCCACGTTACTAAATTTAGTCCCCGGCTTCTGCGGCCTAGTACCGCATACTCCCGCCCCCGGGCCTGCCAGTCATGGGTAAGGGCGGGACGCTAGACTGGACGTCAGCGGTGAGGGCTGGAGCATACTTAGGTATCCTCCTCCCCCCTCACTGAGCACTGTGGGGCACCAGATTCCCGCACTTTCTGAGGCACGCCCACGGCTCCCTCCTCCTCTGAGAACGCTGGCAGCCATTGTTATCATCACTGCTGCCGGGGGAGAACTTCAGACCGAGCTCCACAGCTCCGGGAGGCCCAGTCAGGGAATCTGGTGGACACACAACCGCTGAGGGCGGTCGGTAAGCCGCACCAGTTACCAGGTGCTGGCCCCCCTGGGTGCCGAAGTGCATATATATATCCATATTGTGTATACATTTGCTCTGTTCGGCCGCATTATTTGCTTTTGGCTACATACCCTCACTGATTGCTCTAAGAGGAGACAACAGCATGTCGTCTGCAAAAAGCAAGGGTGCCAAGGCACAGGCTTATTTTGCAACTTGTACCTCTTGTGCGGCTATGTTACCTGCAGGTTCCACCTACCCTCATTGTGTGCAATGCTCGGCCCCTGTGACACTCACTCAGCCGGAGCCTCAGGCACTGGTGGGACCCTCGGCCCAGGTAGAACCACCGGCTGCCACTGTCCAGGTGGCAGGGACAGAGTTTCAAGTGTTGGCTGAGAAACTTTCTGAGTCACTTTCACAATCCATGGCTCAGTCTATGGACAGATGGTCTGCTAAGATACTAGAAGCTTTGCAGTCCAGACCGGTAACACAGGCCCCGGGCACTGTTGAATCATTGCCCCCAGGCCCCCCTCGGTCGGCGCAGCAAACTGCTCCTGGGGTGACTCCTAGGTCCCACGGTGAGGACTCCGACACGGACCGCACTCCCAGACCGGCTAAGCGGGCTCGCTGGGAACTTCCCTCGACTTCATCACACTGCTCAGGGTCTCAGCATGAGGACTCTCTGGAGGATGAAACGGAGGTGGCAGATCAGGACTCTGATCCTGACGTTGCTCTCAATCTTGATACACCCGAGGGGGACGCCATAGTAAATGACCTTATAGCGTCCATCAACCAGGTGCTAGAACTTTCTACTCCAACTCCACCGAGAGAGGAGTCAGCTTCACAACAGGAGAAACACCAATTTAGGTTTCCCAAACGTACACGGAGTGCTTTTTTCGATCACTCCAACTTCAGAGATGCGGTCCAGAAGCACCGAGAATTTCCGGACAAGCGCTTTACTAAGCGCCTTAATGACACACGTTACCCCTTCCCCACTGACGTAGTTAAGGGGTGGGCTCAGTGTCCCAAGGTGGATCCTCCAGTCTCTAGACTGGCGGCTAGATCCATAGTAGCAGTGGCAGATGGTTCATCGCTCAAGGATGCCACTGACAGGCAAATAGAGCTCCTGATGAAATCCATCTATGAAGCCATAGGCGCGTCTTTTGCTCCGGCATTCGCAGCCGTATGGGCACTCCAAGCTATCTCAGCTTCTCTGTCTGAGATTAATACAGTCACACGTGCCTCTACTCCGCAGGTTGTGTCTTTAACCTCTCAGGCGTCGGCTTTTTCGTCCTACGCCATGAACGCCGTCCTGGACTCTGCGAGCCGTACAGCGGTAGCATCCGCCAATTCAGTGGCAGTCCGCAGGGCCATGTGGCTACGCGAATGGAAGGCAGACTCTGCTTCCAAGAAGTTCTTAACCGGTTTGCCATTTTCTGGCGACCGTCTGTTTGGCGAGCAATTGGATGAGATTATTGAACAATCCAAGGGAAAGGACTCGTCCTTACCCCAGTCCAAACCAAACAGACCTCAGCAACGGAAGATACAACCGAGGTTTCGGTCCTTTCGGCCCTCAGCCAGATCTCAATTCTCCACGTCCAACAGGCCACAGAAGGGCCAGAGGAACTCTGATTCATGGCGGTCTAAGTCACGTCCTAAAAAGACCGCCGGAGGAACCGCCCCCAAGGCGGCCTCATGACTTTCGGCCTCCCCAAACCGCATCCTCGGTCGGTGGCAGGCTCTCCCGCTTTTGCGACGCCTGGTTGCCACATGTCCAAGACCGATGGGTGAGAGACATTCTGTCTCACGGTTACAGGATAGAGCTCAGCTCTCGTCCTCCGACTCGTTTCTTCAGAACATCTCCGCCCCCCGAGCGAGCCGATGCACTTTTTCAGGCGGTAAACACTCTGAAGGCAGAAGGAGTGGTGATCCCTGTTCCCCTTCAAGAATGTGGTCGCGGTTTTTACTCCAACTTGTTTGTGGTGCCAAAAAAGGACGGATCATTCCGCCCCGTTCTGGACCTCAAACTGCTCAACAGACATGTGAAAACCAGACGGTTCCGGATGGAATCTCTCCGCTCCGTCATCGCCTCGATGTCCCAAGGAGATTTCCTAGCATCAATCGACATCAGGGATGCTTATCTCCACGTGCCGATTGCACCAGAGCATCAGCGCTTCCTGCGTTTCGCCATCGGAGACGAACACCTTCAGTTCGTGGCACTGCCTTTCGGACTGGCGACAGCCCCACGGGTCTTCACCAAAGTCATGGCAACAGTGGTGGCAGTCCTACACTCTCAGGGACACTCGGTGATCCCTTACTTAGACGATCTTCTAGTCAAGGCACCCTCCCGGGTGGCATGCCAACACAGCCTGAACACTGCTCTGGAGACTCTCCAGAGGTTCGGGTGGATCATCAATTTCCCAAAGTCAAAATTGACACCGACACAATCGCCAACTTACCTCGGGATGGAGTTTCATACTCTCTCAGCGATAGTGAAGCTACCGCTGGACAAACAGCGTTCACTACAGACAGGGGTGCAATCTCTCCTTCGAGCCCAGTCACACCCCTTGAGGCGCCTCATGCATTTCCTAGGGAAGATGGTGGCAGCAATGGAGGCAGTTCCATTTGCACAGTTTCATCTGCGTCCACTCCAATGGGACATTCTCCACAAATGGGACAGGAGGTCGACGTCCTTAGACAGGAACGTCTCTCTTTCTCGGGCAGCCAAAGCCTCTCTTCAGTGGTGGCTTCTTCCCACTTCTTTGTCGAAGGGAAAATCCTTCCTGCCCCCATCCTGGGCTGTGGTCACGACGGACGCGAGTCTGTCAGGGTGGGGAGCGGTCTTCCTCCACCACAGGGCTCAGGGAACCTGGACTCCGACAGAGTCCTCCCTTCAGATCAATGTTCTGGAGATAAGGGCAGTGTATCTAGCCCTAAAGGCGTTCCAGCTGTGGCTGGAGGGCAGACAGATCCGAATTCAGTCGGACAACGCCACGGCGGTGGCGTACATCAACCACCAAGGCGGCACACGCAGTCGTCAAGCCTTCCAAGAAGTTCGGCGGATTCTGCTGTGGGTGGAAGCCACAGCCTCCACCATCTCCGCAGTTCACATCCCGGGCGTAGAAAACTGGGAAGCAGACTTTCTCAGTCGCCAGGGCATGGACGCAGGGGAATGGTCTCTTCACCCGGACGTGTTTCAAGAGATCTGTTGCCGCTGGGGAACGCCGTACGTCGACCTAATGGCGTCCCGGCACAACAACAAAGTCCCGGCATTCATGGCACGGTCTCAAGATCACAGAGCTCTGGCGGCAGACGCATTAGTTCAGGATTGGTCGCAGTTTCGACTGCCTTATGTATTTCCTCCTCTGGCACTGCTGCCCAGAGTGTTACGCAAGATCAGGTCCGACTGCCGCCGCGCCATCCTCATCGCCCCAGACTGGCCGAGGAGGTCGTGGTACCCGGATCTGTGGCATCTCACGGTGGGTCAACCGTGGGCACTACCAGACCGACCAGACTTGCTGTCTCAAGGGCCATTTTTCCATCTGAATTCTGCGGCCCTCAACCTGACTGTGTGGCCATTGAGTCCTGGATCCTAGCGTCCTCAGGGTTATCTCAAGAGGTCATTGCCACTATGAGACAGGCCAGGAAACCAACGTCCGCCAAGATCTACCACAGGACGTGGAGGATTTTCTTATCCTGGTGCTCTGATCAGGGTTTTACTCCCTGGCCGTTTGCCTTGCCCACTTTTCTGTCTTTCCTTCAATCCGGAATGGACAAGGGTTTGTCTCTCGGCTCTCTCAAGGGACAAGTATCGGCGCTTTCCGTGTTTTTTCAAAAGCGTCTAGCCAGGCTTCCGCAGGTACGCACGTTCCTGCAGGGGGTTTGCCACATAGTCCCACCTTACAAGCGTCCGCTAGAACCCTGGGATCTTAACAGGGTGCTAACGACTCTTCAGAAACCACCTTTCGAGCCGATGAGGGATGTTTCTCTTTCACGCCTTTCGCAGAAGGTGTTCTTCCTAGTGGCAGTCACATCACTTCGGAGAGTGTCTGAGCTAGCAGCGCTGTCATGCAAAGCCCCCTTCCTGGTGTTTCACCAGGATAAGGTGGTTCTGCGTCCGGTCCCGGAATTTCTCCCTAAGGTGGTATCCCCTTTTCATCTCAATCAGGATATCTCCTTACCTTCTTTTTGTCCTAATCCAGTTCACCAATGTGAAAAGGATTTGCACTTGTTAGATCTCGTGAGAGCACTCAGAGTCTACATTTCTCGCACGGCGCCCCTGCGCCGTTCTGATGTGCTCTTTGTCCTTGTCGCTGGCCAGCGTAAGGGGTCGCAGGCTTCCAAGTCAACCTTGGCTCGGTGGATCAAGGAACCGATTCTTGAAGCCTACCGTTCGTCTGGGCTTCCGGTTCCTACAGGGCTGAAAGCCCATTCTACCAGAGCCGTAGGTGCGTCCTGGGCATTGCGGCACCAGGCTACGGCTCAGCAGGTGTGTCAGGCGGCTACCTGGTCGAGTCTGCACACTTTCACGAAACACTATCAGGTGCATGCCTATGCTTCGGCAGATGCCAGCCTAGGTAGGCAAGTCCTTCAGGCGGCGGTTGCCCACCTGTAAGAGGGGGCCGTTTTACGGCTCTTTTATCAAGGTATTCTTTTACCCACCCAGGGACTGCTTTTGGACGTCCCAATTGTCTGGGTCTCCCAATGGAGCGACAAAGAAGAAGGGAATTTTGTTTACTTACCGTAAATTCCTTTTCTTCTAGCTCCTATTGGGAGACCCAGCACCCGCCCCTGTTCCCTTCGGGCTGTTGTTCTTTTGTGTACACATGTTGTTCATGTTGAATTGTTCTTTGGTTCATGGTTTCAGTTCTCCGAACATCCTTCGGATTGAGTTTACCTTAGACCAATTTATAAGTTTCCTCCTTCCTGCTTTGGCACCAAAACTGATGGGCCCGTGATGCACGGGAGGGTGTATAGGCAGAGGGGAGGGGTTACACTTTTTAAAGTTTAATACTTTGTGTGGCCTCCGGAGGCAGAAGCTATACACCCCAATTGTCTGGGTCTCCCAATAGGAGCTAGAAGAAAAGGAATTTACGGTAAGTAAACAAAATTCCCTTCTTTACCGCTGGTTATTTGCAGCAATCTAATGGCAACAGAGCCACTAAAAACAAGTTCTCCACATCTACGGGGTGCTGATTCAAAAGAACAACGAAATCCACAATAGATGAAGATAGAGAAAATGAATAGCAGTCACTGATAGTTGCTGTGAAAAATGTGGATATTTTATTCACATGTGCAGGTTAACATGCTGTGGGCCAAGCGGGGAGGGAGTGAGACGGGACAGCACGTCAGACAATTATTACATAGTGTATCCAATTAAACATGAAAAATTTGGTGAAAGGTCTTTTTTAAGAATTTATCTTGGTTGACAAAAATATCTAAAATGCCTCAAATTTGCAATATTCAAAAAGAAGCAGAGTAGCTCAAAACTATCTCAGCCTATGAAAATTAAAAGAAATTTTCCATGTCACTTGTATCGAATTGGGCATGATTTTCTGTAATTACTCTCTGCCACTTCATTGGTCAGAATATGCTGTTATTGTGTTTAATGTTTCCTCTTTGCTCACTTAGTGGATACAAGTGTATACTCCCCTTGTAAGGAAATACAGCAACTCTGGAGTTTTCTAATAAGCTTCTACCCCTAAGGACTCCTGCCCACGATGAGTTTTAGTCGCATTTTTGACTCTTCAAATTTTCACTGCATCAAAAACGCAGTGTTTTACAGTACAAGCAAAGTGGATGTGATTAATAGAAATCTCATGTCCACTGTGCTTCGGTGTTACCCAGTGTAAATTCACCTGCGGAGCGATTTTCCAATCTGCTGGACATCAGGTTATCTTATTTTTCTGTGCAGATTTTCTTCGTAGACTTGCATTAGATGCGGAAAATCCACAGGAAAAAAACACATGCATAGTCCATTGCCACTGCGGAAACTCATAGAAATGCATGTAATCTGCATATCTGGAAGTTTAAAAACAAAGCGGCTTTATTTAACCCCTTCACGACCGCGGGCAGTAAAATTACGTCCTATTTTAACGTGACTTAACGACCAGGGACGTAATTTTACGGCCTAAACTTCATTTGATTGCCGTGGCCATAGCAACGGCTTTCAAATGATGTCCCCTGCTGTTTCTTACAGCAGGGGACCTTTGCTTGACCCCAGGGGGGGTGGCATCTCCACCCCCCATAGGCGATTGATGTGATTGGCTGTTCAAATCTGAACCGCCAACCACATCGTTCGCACTAATTTCGGCAAAAATAATGCCCGAATTAGTGCGATACTGTGAGATCCTGCTATGATCTATTGTATCAGCTACAGCAGATCATAGATGGATCTCAAACATGTCGCCCCCAGCCCCAGCAGCACTGATTGGAGCGATCGTGCAATGACGCGCAATCACTCCAATCATTGTGCAGTGGGGCGGTGTGATCTGCAAGTGGCCGCCCTCCCCAGGCCTCTGCTGGTCTGGGGACCCTCCCCCAACATGTCTGCAGCGTGCACTGGCTGGTACTTTTGGTACCACGCCACCGCTGCTGCTGCCGCCGCCGCCTCTGATGTCACCGCTCCTGCTCCAATGGTAAGTATTCCGCTCCCTGCGCGCTCTCGCGATGGACCCTGCACGCTACCGTGAAGGCCCCTGCCCGAGCCCCCCCCCCGATCTGCCCCCCTACGCCCCGATCTGCTCCCCACGCGATCTGCCTGCCTCCTCTGTCATCTCTATTCTGCTTCCAAAGTTCCTTCCTTTTGCCTTTGCTTCTCCGCCCCCTCTGCTCTCCCTCTCTGCCCTCCCCTCTCCCCATACCCCCTGCCCCCCCCCCGACGTCCTCTTACCTGCCTTCACAGGTCGTCCGAGGCCTTCACTGGCCCGATCACATCTGCCTCCATCGCTGTGTCCTTCTGCTGATCTGTCCAACGTCCTGCCTGCTACTCGTGTAAAGCTGTCCATCTCACTGCCTTCTTGTTCCTCTGCAGTTCCTCTGGTCAGTGATCCTCTTGGTACTGTGAGTATAACTTTTTTTTTGTTTTTCTTGTATCCTGTCCATTTTTACACTTCATCCGTCCGTGCGTCCTGCCAAGCGCTGATCAGGGATGCAGATAACGGATCTGCATCCGTGGTCAGTTTTCAGTGGGACTTTTTTTTCCCATATCCCTGACGCTTCTTGTATCTCACATGTCCATGCATCCCGCCGAGCGCTGATCAGGGATGCACATAACGTATCTGCATCCGTGGTCAATTTTTGGCGTGACTTTTTTCCGTATTTGCGACGTTTTTTGTATCGCAGCCGTCCGTGCGTCCCGCCGAGCGCTGATCAGGGATGCACATAACGGATCGGCATCCCTGCCCAATTTTTGGCGTGACCTTTTTTTTTCCCCGTATCCCCAACACTTTTTGTATCTCATCCGACCGTGCGTCCTGCAGCGGCCGATCAGTGCACCGCGTCTGTGCGTTTGAAAAGTTAAATGGCGTTCCTTCTCTTCTGAGCCCCACCATGTGCCCAAACAATGACTTTCCACCACATATGAGGTATCTACGTACTCAGGAAAAATTGCACAATACGTTTTATGGTGCATTTTTCCTGATACCGTTGTGAAAAAAAAAAGCTACCTAGTTGATACAAACATTTTGTGGTTAAAAAAAAAATAATAATTTTGACGGTTCAACGTTATCAACTTCTGTGGAGCCCCTGGGGGTACAAGGGGCTCACCAAATATCTAGATAAATTCCTTGAGGGGTCTAGTTCCAAAATGGGGTAATTTGTGGGGGAGCTCCACTGTTTAGGCACCATAGGGGGTCTCCAAATGTGACATGGCGTCCCCTAATGATTACAACCAATTTTGCTGTCAAATGGCGTTCCTTCTCTTCTGAGCCCCGCCATGCACCCAAACAATTACTTTCCACCACATATGAGGTATCTGCGTACTCAGGAGAAATTGCACAATACGTTTTATGGTGCATTTTTTCCTGATACCCTTGTGGAAAAAAAAGCTACCTGGTTCAAGTGACAGTTTTGTGGTGAAAAAAAAAATTGTATTCATGGCTCAACATTATCAACTTCTGTGGAGCCCCTTGGGGCTCGCTAAACATCTAGATAAACTCCTTGAGGGGTCTAGTTTCCAAAATGGGGTCACTTGTGGGGGAGCTCCATTGTTTAGGCACCTCAGGGGGTCTTCAAACCCGACATGGCATCCGCTAATGAGTGCAGCTAATTTTGCACTCAAAAATTCAAATGGCGCTCCTTGCCTTCCGAGCACTGCCGTGTGTCCAAACATTTGATTTCCACCACATATGAGGTATCTGCGTACTCAGGAGAAAATGCACAAAACATTTTATGGTGCAATTTTTCCTGATACCCTTGTGAAAAAAAAGCTACCTAGTTGAAGCAACAGTTTTGTGGTAAAAAAAAATTTTTTTCTTTTCACAGTTCAACGTTATAAACTTCTGTGAAGCCCCCAGGTGTTCAAAGTGCTCACCAAACATCTGGAAAAAATATTTGAGGGCTATAGTTTCCAAAATGGGGTCACTTGTGGGGGAGCTCCATTGTTTAGGCACCTCAGGGGGTCTTCAAACCCGACATGGCGTCCGCTAATGAGTGCAGCTAATTTTGCGTTCAAAAATTCAAATGGCGCGCCTTCCCTTCCGAGCTCCGCTGTGCGCCCAAACAATTGATTTTTACCACATATGAGGTATCAGCGTACTCAGGAGAAAATGCACAATAAATTGTATGGTGCACTTTCTCTTTTCTCCCTTGTGAAAATGAAAATTTCTTTATCGTTCCTTTGGGAGACCCAGACCATGGGTGTTTAGCTTCTGCCTCCGGAGGACACACAAAGTGCTACACTTAAAAGTGTAGCTCCTCCCTCTGAGCTTATACACCCCCTGGTAGCCAGTCCTAGCCAGTTTATTGCTTTGTGTCAGGAGGCATACATCCACACATGCATTCTCATCTGATTTGTTTGACTTTTGGAAAGAGTTTGAAGAAAAGCGGGTCCATGTCTAGACTCCCGGCATGTCCCTTCTCACCCCACTGTGTCGGCGGTGTTGTTAAGGTTGATTTACAAGGCTGCAGCCTTACATGCCGCGCTCCTTCACCATCCCTTCTGGGCTCTGGCTTGAAGTGGGAGCCAGCACGGTCTCCATGCCTGGCAGGAGTCCGGTCTCCATCCACAGCCCCTTGAGGATTCTGTTGGACCGGAGCACTCATCCCCAGGGACATGGCCCTGCGTCTCAGCAGCTAAGTACCTGAGACGTTTATGTTGGGGGTCCAGGTTCTTTATTGTAAGGGGAAAGTATGCTGTATGTGATTGTTTTAACTTTTCCGGCGGGTTCTCTAGCTTTTGCCTGAGAACCGCGCCGATGGTGCCTGCTTGTCGGCCTCGCCGCTTAAATTTAGGCCCCGGCTTCGCCGGAGGCCTAGTTTCATTTTCCTGCCCTCGCATGTCACTCATGCAGAGGGACAGGTTCGACTCCTCCCGGCGGCCGTCCTACACTGAAGAGGGACACTCCCCACTGCTGGGGCGTCCCTCCTTCCCTGCAGGTCTCTATAGCCCTCCAGTTCCCGCTCTTTTATAGGAACGCCCTCTTCTCAGGCAGAGTTCACTCTGCTCTGGGACATCCTGCATTCTGCATCTCTGCTGAGGTGCTGCGACTGGGGGACCGGGCTTCGGGATCTGGAGGGCACACAACACCGCGCTCAGCGGTCTGGTAAGCCACAGCCGGTCTCCGGTTGTAAACCTCTGTATATTCTCCCTGGGGTTCATTCTCTGCAAAGCCCCCACTCCAGCAGCATGTCTCACACGAGGAGCAAGGCTCCAAAGCTTTATTCTGCATGCACTGCATGTAAGCTCCTGCTGCATGAGCCGAGCACCTATCCACATTGTGATGTCTGCTCTAACTTGGCGGTGCCACAGCCTGCAGTCTCACCCCCAGTGGTCTCTCAGGCTGCTGCTGCACCTGTGATTGAACCCCCGGCCTGGGTAGAGTCCTTTTCTAGGTCCATATCCCAGTCATTTGCTAAGTCCATGGGGCTTTTGTCCAGGACTTTGATGAATATGCATCAGCCCCCCTCACAGGGTGCCTCTAATACTCTTGACAGAGGACTCCTATCCTCTGACCTCCGTCCATCGGAGCTCACGGAGGATTCATCATCTGATCCCAGACCCCGTCCTTCTAAGAGAAGGCGCAGGGTTTCCTCCCCCTCCCCATCCCACGGCTCTGTCTCAAGAGCTGACTCTCTAGATGAGGAGGTTGCCCTCACTGGGGGCTCGGAGGCTATGTATCCCATCGATTTCTCTGAGGGTGACTCAGATCTTAGTGATTTGATTGCTTCTATTAATTCTGTGCTGGATCTCAATCCGCCAGTGTCAGAGGAGCAACTCTCTTTGGCAGAAAAACATCAGTTTACCTCGCCTAAGAGAGTGAAGAGTGTGTTCTTTAACCACTCCAGTTTTCAGGCCGCTGTGACCAAGCCCAGGGCCTGCCCTGACAAACGCTTTCCAAAGCATGGTTCTGATGACCGGTTTCCATTTCCACCTGAGGTGGTCAAGGAGTGGTCTCACTCCCCAAAGGTAGACCCTCCGGTGTCTAGGCTCTCAGCCCGGACCGTTGTGTCGGTGGCTGACGGCACCTCACTTAAGGATTCCACTGACCGTCAGATTGACCTTCTGGCCAAATCTGTGTATGAAGCTGTGGGGGCCGCGTTTTCCCCGACTTTTGCAGCAGTGTGGGCTCTCAAAGCCATATCTGCTTCTCTAGAGGAGATGCATTCCCTCACCAAGGAATCTATGCCTGAGATGGTTACCTTAACTGCTCAGGCTTCAGCTTTTTCATCCCATGCCATGTCTGCCATGCTAGAGGCTGCTCACCGCACTGCGGTGGCTTCAGCTAATTCTCTTGTTATCCGCAGGATTTTGTGGCTTCGAGAGTGGAAGGCAGATGCTTCTTCCAAGAAGTTTCTTGCTGGGCTCCCTTTTGCTGGTTCACGGCTGTTTGGTGAACAGCTGGATGAAATTATTAAGGAAGCTACTGGCGGGAAGAGTACTTCCATGCCACAAACCAAGACCAGGAAACCCGCCCAGGGTAGGAATCAATCGAGGTTTCGTTCCTCCAACTGGTCATCCTCTAAGCCTTCCGCCTCGTCCGCTAACTCAGCCAAGGATCAGAAATCCAACTGGCGCCCAAAAGCGCGTCCGCAGAAGACCGCAGGCTCTCCCACTTTGGCGACGCTTGGTTAAAGCAAGTCTCCGATCAGTGGGTGAGAGACATCATATCTCACGGCTACAGGATAGAATTCTCTTCCAGCCCTCCAAACTGATTTTTTTCTCTCAACTCCCCCCTGCTCCAAGGCCGCCGCCTTCTCGCAGGCCGTGGCGTCCTTGCAGGCAAACTGAGTAATTGTCCCAGTTCCCGCTCAGGAACGGTTCAGAGGTTTTTACTCAAATCTCTTCCTAGTTCCAAAAAAGGACGGTACCTTCCGGCCCATCCTGGATCTCAAGCTTCTCAACAAGCATGTCCGGGTGCAGCATTTTCGCATGGAGTCTCTGCGATCAGTCATTGCCTCTATGACCCAAGGGGAGTTCCTGGCGTCCATCGACATCAGAGATGCCTATCTACATGTGCCAATCGCAGTGTCACATCAGCGTTGGTTACGTTTTGCGATAGGAGAGGATCATTTCCAATTCGTGGCTCTCCCCTTCGGGTTAGCCACGGCCCCTCGGGTATTCACCAAGGTCATGGCGGCAGTGATTGCGGTCCTGCACATCCAGGGGTTAGCAGTGCTTCCTTATCTGGACGACCTTCTGGTCAAGGGTACATCCAGCGCAGACTGTCAGCGGAGTGTTTCGCTCACGCTCGCCACCCTAGCCCAATTCGGGTGGATTGTCAATCTTCCCAAATCCACTCTGACTCCGACCCAGAGTCTTACGTACCTAGGAATGCAGTTCGAGACTTTGCCGGCACTTGTGAAGTTGCCCTTAGACAAACAGCTGTCACTCCGGTTGGCGGTGCGCTCTCTCCTGAGGCCCCGCCGTTATACCCTCAGGCGTCTGATGCAGGTGCTGGGTCAAATGGTGGCCTCCATGGAGGCGGTTCCCTTTGCCCAGTTCCATCTGCGTCCTCTGCAGCTGGACATTCTCCGCTGTTGGGACAAGCGGCCTTCCTCCTTACAGAGGTTAGTGGCTCTGTCGCCACGGACCAGGAGCTCTCTTCAGTGGTGGCTTCGACCCCTCTCCCTGTCCCAAGGGCGCTCCTTCCTGACTCCGTCCTGGGTGATTCTCACCACGGATGCCAGCCTATCCGGCTGGGGAGCGGTACATCACAGAGCACAGGGCACTTGGACTCCGTCCGAGTCAGCCCTTTCAATCAATGTGCTGGAAACCAGAGCTGTGCTTCTAGCTCTCCTAGCCTTTCACCACCTGTTGGCGGGCAAGCACATTCGAGTCCAGTCAGACAACGCGACAGCGGTTGCCTACATCAATCACCAAGGCGGGACACGCAGCCGCCTGGCAATGTTGGCGGTCCAACGCATTCTTCAATGGGCGGAGGACTCCAAGTCCACCATATCCGCAGTCCACATCCCTGGCGTAGAAAACTGGGAGGCAGATTATCTCAGCCGTCAATCTGTGGACGGTGGCAAGTGGTCCCTGCACCCGGCAGTGTTTCAGTCAATCTGCCGCAAGTGGGGCACTCCGGACGTGGACCTAATGGCATCCCGTCACAACAACAAGGTTCCGGTTTACGTGGCTCGCTCCCACGATCCTCAGGCCTTCGCCGCGGACGCTCTGGTTCAAGACTGGTCCCTGTTTCGTCTGTCCTACGTGTTTCCCCCTCTAGCTCTCTTGCCCAGAGTCCTGCGCAAGATCAGAATGGAGGGCCGTCGAGTCATCCTCATTGCACCGGACTGGCCCAGGCGAGCTTGGTATCCGGACCTGCTCCAACTGTCCGTGGAGATGCCGTGGCATCTTCCGGACCGTCCAGACCTGCTCTCGCAAGGTCCGTTTTTCCGCCCGAATTCTGCGGCACTCAAATTGACGTCGTGGCTCTTGAGTCCTGGATTTTGACGGCTTCTGGTATTCCTCCTGAAGTCATCTCCACTATGACTCGGCCCCGTAAGTCTTCCTCCGTCAAGATCTATCACAGGACTTGGAAAATTTTCCTGTCCTGGTGTCGCTCTTCCGGCCATTCTCCTTGGCAATTCTCGTTGCCGACCCTTCTGTCTTTTTTACAGTCCGGTCTGCAGCTAGGACTGTCCCTCAACTCTCTCAAGGGACAAGTCTCAGCTCTATCAGTGCTGTTCCAGCGGCGTCTCGCCCGGCTGGCTCAGGTCCGCACCTTCATGCAAGGTGCGTCTCACATCATTCCGCCTTATCGGCAGCCCTTGGATCCCTGGGACCTTAACTTGGTCCCCACGGTATTGCAGAAACCCCCTTTCGAGCCCCTTAGGGAGGTTTCTTTGTATCGTCTTTCTCAAAAGGTGGCCTTTCTAGTTGCCATAACTTCTCTCAGGAGAGTCTCTGATTTGGCTGCGCTCTCCTCGGAGTCACCTTTTTTGGTTTTTCACCAAGACAAGGTAGTTCTCCGTTCGACCCCGGACTTTCTTCCTAAGGTGGTCTCTCCCTTCCACCTTAACCAGGATATTTCCTTGCCTTCCTTCTGTCCGGCCCCTGTTCATCGCTTTGAGAAAGCGCTGCATACTCTAGATCTGGTGCGTGCTCTCCGGATTTATGTGTCTCGCACCGCTGCGCTTAGGCGGTGCACCTCTCTTTTTGTGCTAACCACAGGGCGGCGCAAGGGTCTCTCTGCTTCTAAGCCGACCTTGGCCCGTTGGATTAGATCAACCATTTCGGACGCCTACCAGAGTACTCAGGTGCCTCCCCCGCCGGGGATCAAAGCACACTCGACCAGAGCTGTCGGTGCCTCTTGGGCTTTTAGGCACCAGGCTACGGCTCAATAAGTCTGTCAGGCTGCCACTTGGACTAGCCTGCATACCTTTTCGAAGCACTACCAAGTGCATGCTCATGCTTCGGCAGATGCGAGCTTGGGCAGACGCATCCTTCAGGCGGCTGTCGCCCACTTGTGAAGTTAGGCTCCGCCTACTTCTTAGTTTTTTCTGTTTATTCCCACCCAGGGACAGCTTTGGAATGTCCCATGGTCTGGGTCTCCCAAAGGAACGATAGAGAAAAAGAGAATTTTGTTACTTACCGTAAATTCTTTTTCTTATAGTTCCGTATTGGGAGACCCAGCTCCCTCCCTGTTGCCTGTTGGCAATTTTCTTGTTCCGTGTGTTATCACCGGCTGTTGTCGTGGACAGAGTCTTCCGTTTGTTCCGGTTCTTACTCGGTTCTACTTGTGGGTAGCTATTCTCCTTCAGCTTTTGCACTAAACTGGCTAGGACTGGCTACCAGGGGGTGTATAAGCTCAGAGGACTTTGTGTGTCCTCCGGAGGCAGAAGCTAAACACCCATGGTCTGGGTCTCCCAATACGGAACTATAAGAAAAAGAATTTACGGTAAGTAACAAAATTCTCTTTTTATGGCTAAAGTAACATTTTTGTGTTAAACAGTAAAATTTTCATTTTTTCCTTCCACATTGCTTTGGTTCCTGTGAAGCACCTAAAGGGTTAATAAACTTCTTGGATGTGGTTTTGAACAGAGTGAGGGGGTGCAGTTTATAGAATGGGGTCACTTTTGGGTATTTTCTGTCACCTCGGTCTCTCAAAGTCACTTCAAATGTGATGTGGTCCCTAAAAAAAATTATTTTCTAAATTTTGTTGGAAAAATGAGAAATTGCTGATGACCTTTGACCCCTTCTAACTTCCTAACGAAAAAAATTTTGTTTCGAAAATTGCGCTGATGTAAAGTAGACAAGTGGGAAAGTTTATTTAGTAACTATTATGTGTGACATATCTCTCAGATTTATGGGCATAAATTTTCAAAGCTTGAAAATTGCGAAATTTTCGCAAAATTTCCTAAATTTTCACAAAAAATTGCAAAAATTATCGGTTTAAATTTACCACTGACATGAAGTACAATATGTCACGAAAAAACAATCTCAGAATCGCCAGGATCCGTTGAAGCGTTCCAGAGTTATAACCTGTCAAAGTGACACTGGTCAGAATTGCAAAAAATGGCCCGGTCATTAGGGTGCTTTAGTGGCGGCCGGGGTGAAGGGTTAAAGCATGACACAACACACAGAGACAAAAAACGCAGTGTCTTAAACGCGATAAAAAACACATGTTTAATAAAACGCAAGTAAACTAAAGTGCAGAAGTTCTGCAGCGTCAAAGACTCAACAAACCCTGATCGTAGGAACGGAGCCTAAGGCTGGAGTTACATTAGTGTATGCAAAATTGTACTGATTTTCAGCCAGGAGAGTGGGACGAGTGCTGTCCGTATGGTAATGCGAGTGCTATGGGAGTGTGTGACTCTTTTTCTCACCTAGCATCCATATGACATTCGTGTGCTCTCCATATGCAATGCATTTTTTTTTTCTCAGTAGCTATCATTCGACAATCATTTACAGGAGCATTAGGCTACATGCGCATGCTGCATCTTTTTGTGTTCACAAACTGCGGCCAAAACTGCACATTCTCAGAGAAACGTGTTTTTTCTGCGTTTTTGCGACAAATGTTTACAAAAACGCAGGAAGAATGAACATGCTGCATTTTTTTTGTCACAAACTCTTGACAAATAAAACACTGACAAAAAACTGCAATGTGCGTATAGCAAATCTTACTTCTCATAGACTTTGCTGGGAAGTCAAATGTCAGAAAGTTCTGACAACAAAACTGCAGCCATAAATGCAGCAAAAAACTCAGCGTGCGCATCTAGCCTTAACAGTATTCTATGCTACAGAATGGCAATATGTCTGTAAAAAAAAAAACGGACATCACAAAGATAATCCATTTTTTTCTCTCGCACCCATAGACTTGCATTGGGGAGTGTCATCTGATACATGCTTTCAATTGCAGAATGCCTGGATTTTTAATAGGTCCAGTTAGAGCTGAGGAAAAACCCACAGATCTGCTTTGCCTCATTGACCAACATTGGTCCTTGTGCAATGGGAGATCGTCACATTGCACTCGTCCGATTCATACTTCCGTGTGACTCCAGCTGGCTACTTTCACACTTCCGTTTTTTTGCATCAGTCACAATCCGTTTTGTGACTGATGGGATGGATGCGTTGCACACTGATGGAACGGATCAGTTAAAAAAAAACGGATCCGTCGTATGTTGTTTTTTTTTGTTTTTTTTTGTGTGAAAGGTCGTTTGGTAGTGAAAACCTATGTGAAGCCATCGAGAGAGAGAAAGAGAGAGAGATCATTAATACAAGTCTATGGGGAAAAACGGAATACCGTATTTTCTCAAGGCGATGGATTACAACTGATGCAAAAAAACGGAAGTGTGAAAGCAGCCTAACTGAGCAGCTAACCTTCACAGGAGGCAGTGTTTTTACTTTGTATGAGCGGACCTGAACAGTGAAGATCGGGGTTCATACTGAACACAGACTTTACAAAAAAGAGGAGTGTTCGGTGTTGGAGCGCTTTACGTATGAACACCACTCAAGCAAACATCAGTGTACTCTGGTACACTCGGTGATCAGCCCAGTTGAAGCCACTTGCAGTGTTTCAATGGCTCGCACTGGGGGTAGCACCAGTATGTAGTGTGCACAAAACGAAAAACTCTGCCCTCCCTCTACAAGAAGTATGTTTATGGCTGGCTGCATGTGGACACAGACCAGAACTGCCCAATTAATGACCTCCATTGGGGTTCAGCTCAGAACAGAACTTTATCTAAAGTCCAGCTTAACCCACCGAATTTCAACAGGTCCACTCATCTCTATATCTGATATAATGCAGATATGGGTCAGATATAGGTTGTAATAAAGAAGGAGAAAATGTCCATGATATAATCAGCAATGGTTATTAACACTGCACTTGTAAATCCTCACAATGTTACTAGTGTTTCATTCTGTTGGGTGATTTTGTTTCCTTCGCAGAGGATGGTGAGCTGAGAAGGACTCTACAGTCGCTTGCTTGTGGAAAAGCAAGGGTGCTAAACAAATTGCCAAAGAGTAAGGACGTTGAAGATGGAGACAAGTTTACCTTTAATGGGGACTTTAAGCACAAATTATATCGAATTAAGATCAACCAAATTCAGATGAAGGAAACAGTGAGCGGCTTTGTTTGTTGTTTGTTTTTTTCTCTCTTTTTAAGGGCTGATTTATATGTCACTTCCATGTGCCATCAGCATTCTAGTGCTGTTCTTTTATAACTGACTGGATACAAGAAAAACAGATGAAGAGATGACTCACTGGTGGTAAAAAAGGATCCAGCAAACTAATGAAAAATGTTCTACTTATTATCATTCGAGTAAATAAAACTGACATGTGAATTCAGCCCTAACAGATACAGCAGAGTATTAATGTCTGTGATGTCACTGCAGGTAGAAGAGCAGGTTACCACAACAGAGAGAGTTTTCCAGGACAGACAGTATCAGATTGATGCAGCAATTGTTCGCATTATGAAAATGAGAAAAACTCTCTCGCACAACCTCCTGGTCTTAGAACTATATAACCAGCTGAAATTCCCTGTGAAGGTAAATGAACCTTTATGTTTTTTTTCATGAATAATTAAATTAGATGGAATCTGTCAGTAGGATCAACCCCCCTAAGCAGTCTATGTGGGCATTCAGGTCATAGAAAGTAGAATAAAATGATCTCTGTGATTTAATGCCTCATTCCTGAGAAATCCACATTTTTCTTAATATGTAGATGAGCTTATAAGATCTATGGTAATGACACAGATCTCCCTGTAAATCTGACTCCAGAACTTGTATTAAATGAATAGTGTGAGACATGTAGATCAGGAGAGCAGACTGTCAGTCATTGCATGTCACTCACACTGATAATGCCCCTTTTCATTAGTGGATGCAAAAAATTAATACACCCCATATCAACAACTACTACAGCTAGTATCTTGTATGACCTCCATGGTTTTTAAGGACAGTAACAAAACTTCTGGCCATGGAATAAACAAGTTGGTGACATATTGCTTCAGAAACACTGCCACTATCGTATTTCACTTTAGGCACCATGCATTTAGAAAAATTGATTTTGCCTAGTGCATAGCACATGCAATGAAACATGGTGGCAGTGTCCTTTTATGGGGCACTCGTGCTGGTGTTGTGGAGCAAATTTCATTGATGGTATCAAGAGTTCACAGATGTACTGCTCTATATTGAAAAAGAAAAATCACTCCATGCCCTTGATAGATGTGCACTTTTCCAGCATGACAATGATCGTATGCACATGTGTTGCCTTTCTTAAGATAAACAAGGTGAAAGTAATTCAGTGGCCAAGTATGTTTGCTGATCTGAGTCCAATCAAGCGCTCATAGGGAATTGTGATGAGGAGAATTGTTGAGCATCAATCTCCCTCCAGCATCCAGGTTCTAACAGAGACCGTTCTTGAAGAATGGAAAAAGATAGATGTTGCAATAAGTCACCACAACATGTTCATTCCATACCTACATGACTTGGTGCAGTCCTTAAAAATCATGAAGATCATATAAAATACTAAGTGCAGTATTTTTAAATGGTGTATATTCATTTCACTCATGCAGCCCCAAACAATGACACTCCCACTACCATGCTTGACTGTAGGCTAGACACATTTGTCTTTGTACTCCTCACCTGATTGCTCCAACACACCCTTGGCACCATATTAAAAGTTTATGTTGGTCTCATCAGACCACAGGACATGGTTCTATTAATCCATGTTCTTAGTATGATTGTCTTCAGGAAATTATTTGTGGACTTCCTTGTACATCATCCTTAGAAAAGGCTTACTTGTAGGACGACTGCCATGCAGACCAATTTGATGCAGTGTGCAGCGTATGGTCTGAGCACTGACAGGCTGACACCCCCTTCCACCCCTTTAACCTCTGCAGCAATGCTGGCAGCAGTCTTAAATCTATGTTAAAAAGATAATCTCTAGATATGACTCAGAGCACGTGCGTTGAACTTCTTTGGTCGACCATGACTTGGTCTGTTCTGAGTGGAACCTGTCTTGTTAAACCGCTGTATGGTCTTGGCCACCGTGCTGCACCGCAGTTTCAGGGTGTTTGCAATATTATAGCCTAGACCAGGGGTGGGGAACCTTTTTTCTGTCGGGGGCCATTTGGAAATTTCTACCAACCTTCGGGGGCCGCACAAAATTATCAATGTTTAAATGACCCTGCTATATTGGGTGAAGCAATTAATTAACATGGGGCTGGGGGCACAGACACCACACGCGGGGCTGGGGGCACAGACACCACACGCGGGGCTGGGGGCACAGACACCACACGCGGGGCTGGGGGCACAGACACCACACGCGGGGCTGGGGGCACAGACACCACACGCGGGGCTGGGGGCACAGACACCACACGCGGGGCTGGGGGCACAGACACCACACGCGGGGCTGGGGGCACAGACACCACACGCGGGGCTGGGGGCACAGACACCACACGCGGGGCTGGGGGCACAGACACCACACGCGGGGCTGGGGGCACAGACACCACACGCGGGGCTGGGGGCACAGACACCACACGCGGGGCTGGGGGCACAGACACCACTGTGGGGAGGCACAGACACCACTGTGGGGAGGCACAGACACCACTGTGGGGAGGCACAGACATCACTGTGGGGAGGCACAGACATCACTGTGGGGAGGCACACACATCACTGTGGGGAGGCACAGACATCACTGTGGGGGGCTGCACAGACATCACTGAGGGGGGCTGCACAGACATCACTGGGGGGGATGCACAGACATCACTGGGGGGGGGCTGCACAGACATCACTGGGGGGGGCTGCACAGACATCACTGGGGGGGCTGCACAGACATCACTGGGGGGGGCTGCACAGACATCACTGGGGGCGGCTGCACAGACATCACTGGGGGCGGCTGCACAGACATCACTGGGGGCGGCTGCACAGACATCACTGGGGGGCTGCACAGACATCACTGGGGGGGGCTGCACAGACATCACTGAGGGGGGCTGCACAGACATCACTGAGGGGGGCTGCACAGACATCACTGAGGGGGGCTGCACAGACATCACTGGGGGGGCTGCACAGACATCACTGAGGGGGGCTGCACAGACATCACTGGGGGGGCTGCACAGACATCACTGGGGGGGGCTGCACAGACATCACTGGGGGGGGCTGCACAGACATCACTGGGGGGGGCTGCACAGACATCACGGGGGGGGCTGCACAGACATCACGGGGGGGGCTGCACAGACATCACGGGGGGGGCTGCACAGACATCACGGGGGGGGCTGCACAGACATCACAGGGGGGGCTGCACAGACATCACGGGGGGGCTGCACACACGACTGGGGGGGCTGCACACACGACTGGGGGGGCTGCACACAGGACTGGGGGGGGTGCACACAGGACTGGGGGGGGTGCACACAGGACTGGGGGGGTGCACACAGGACTGGGGGGGGTGCACACAGGACTGGGGGGGTGCACACAGGACTGGGGGGGGTGCACACAGGACTGGGGGGGGGTGCACACAGGACTGGGGGGGTGCACACAGGACTGGGGGGGTGCACACAGGACTGGGGGGGTGCACACAGGACTGGGGGGGGTGCACACAGGACTGGGGGGGGTGCACACAGGACTGGGGGGGTGCACACAGGACTGGGGGGGTGCACACAGGACTGGGGGGGTGCACACAGGACTGGGGGAGGGGTGCACACAGGACTGGGGGAGGGGTGCACACAGGACTGGGGGAGGGGTGCACACAGGACTGGGGGAGGGGTGCACACAGGACTGGGGGAGGGGTGCACACAGGACTGGGGGAGGGGTGCACACAGGACTGGGGGAGGGGTGCACACAGGACTGGGGGGGTGCACACAGGACTGGGGGGTGCACACAGGACTGGGGGGTGCACACAGGACTGGGGGAGGGGTGCACACAGGATTGGGGGGGGTGCAAACAGGACTACTGGGTGATGGGCTGCACACAGGACATTGGGGGGCTGCACACAGGACTGGGGGAGGGGTGCACACAGGACATTGCGCTGAGAGTTTCATGCAACTCTGGGGGAGAAGGTTTACAGAACTGGTGTGGGGAGGCACAAAGCATTGGGCAGGGCACATAGCAGCAGAGGGTCGGCGCTGGACTCACAGCAGCATTGCACTCACATCACCGGAGTGCAGGAGCCGGACACACTGCATCAGAACTTGAAGGAGAAGGCAGGCACTGATCTCCGGAGGGCAGGGGGCGGACACACAAGGCTAGAAACTGTGAGGCTGCTGTGGACCCGCCCACAATTTGCACTGGCCGACGGGAGAACACATTGCAGCACAAACAGCAATGTGTCGATTTAAAGGGCCGGCGGCAGCAAACCGCGGTGACAGCACCAGCACTGCCTCCCCCGGGAATCTGCCCGGGGGCCACATAAAAGGTCATGGCGGGCCGCATGCGGCCCGCGGGCCGGAGGTTCCCCACCCCTGGCCTAGACCATTTTTATGTAGAGCCACAATTATTTTTTTCAGATCCTCAAAGAATTCTTTGCCACGAGATGCCATGTTGAATTTCCAGTGACCACTATGAGAGTGTGTATGAGCGATAAAACCAAATTTACCACACCTTCTCCTCAATCACACCCAAGACCTTGTAACATTAATAAATAAAATGACATTGGGATAAAAAATGGCTAATTTGGCACAATTTGGATATTTGCATTTAGGATAGGGCTGTGCTCACTTTTTTTGCCAGCAGATTAAACATTAATGGCTGTGTGTTGAGTTATTTAGAGGGCACCAAATTTACACTGTTATGCAAGCTGTACACTGACTACTTTACATTGTATCATAGTGTCACATCTTCATTATAAGGTTATGTGCCCACGATCCGGACGTGCTGCCTCCTGGACACAACATATCCTCTTCTGCGGGGCCGTGAGCACTGTCCGCAGGCGACCGCAACTGGCCGTGCCCACGATCAGAGTTCGGGCCACTACAGTCTTTTTCCCTATCCTCCCTGCGGAGAACGCTTGCGGGAAGCATGTCCGTTTACGCTGCTGGAAGAACAAGCACAGTGGGCACAGGATTTCTAGGAATCCTATCCACTGTGCTTGTACTGTACAACGCAGCGTTTTAAATGCAGCTAAAACACTCCTCCAAAACGCTGTGAACCCTGATCATGGGCACGCAGCCTCAGATATAAAATATTTACAACATTGTGAGGGGTGTACATATATATTTATACACACACATATTTTTTTTTACATTGCTCTGTATTTAATTGTTTTATTTTTTTTTTTTTTTTAGCCTGGAGACCTGAAGAAAAGGATTGAATCATTAATTGATAGAGACTACATGGAAAGGGACAAAGAAAACTCAAAGCAGTACCATTATTTGGCATGAGGAGCTCGCTGCTGTAATGCGATGAATCAGATAAATATCAAGTGCTCGACTAAGGTTTATTGACAAAAGTAACGCAGCAATTGTTCGATATCCCAGCATCAATAAACCTTAGACTTATTCAATTAGCGTTTTAGGTAATTTTTTTGTGTGACTGTCTAAAGAATGTTTTACTAGGTTGTTTTTTTTGCATAAATGCGTAATAACATGTAGACCTCTGTTTCCCCAGTCTGCAGTGACATATACTTTTTTTTTTCCCCTCATTCTTCCATATTGTTTTGGCTTGTCACGCACATCACCACTGCTACAACAAATAGGCCCTTAATGCTGCAATCCTTATTATTGGCTGAGAGAAGAATTACAGCTATTATATACTGTTCTAATGACTATAGACCTACAAGTAAACTATGAATTGTATATCCTACAGCTACGAGACTCTTAACACAGTCTAATCTTCAAAGTATTTATACCGTTGGAGACGGTCAGCATTGGTGAAGCTGTATCATGGCGCAGCGCTGATATACTCCATATGTCTATTGTAAGGTGAACCAGATCTGTTTTCAATGTCATTTTCTCTGTTTTTGGACAGTCTGGGACAAATGACATTACAGATTTTCTGGGTCTGTTCTCATTAATCAGTGACTTTGCCCAAATTTCAATTGTAATGTAAAATGTAACAACTCTTCGGAACAGCCATAACTGGGACAGCGACTGATTTGCCCTAGTCTCATTCTGATGTCATAACACTGCAATTAGCCATTGGTGAAGATTACTAGAGTTCAGTTAAGTCTACTTTACCTGGGTGATTAATCAAGGTCACTCCTATTACTGCACTAGAGCATTCTGGGTTGCTCGTCTTACAGGTCTCTTACCATTGCACATAAAATGTAGTAAACGTTATTGCTGCCTTGAGATGTAATTGACCTTAATTAATCATTCCTGTTGGAGCACTTAGTAGGGTTTTTGAAAGAAAGAAAAGCCTCACCACAAATAAGTTATTGCTGCCGTTTTCAGAAGAGCTTTCAATATGCAATTTCTATGCGTAAATGACATTTGAATGAGGACATTTGTATACTGTAAACAATGTAAAAAGATATGGGTATTTGCATTTGCTAATAAAATTATTTAAGGCACAAATGTCTGTTTGTACTGAATGTAAAAGAAATCATTGTTTCACTGGTGATAAGATACAATAGGATTTTTCATTTACATCACATTGGAGTAAAGGCCACGTCTCACTAAGCGACATCGCTAGCGACATCACTGCTGAGTCACGCTTTTCGTGACGCAACAGAGATCTCGCTAGCGATCTCATTATGTGTGACATCCAGCAACGACCTGGCCCCTGCTGTGAGGTCGCTGGTCGTTGCTGAATGTCCTGGACCATTTTCTTCAAAGGCGATGTCCTACTGGGCAGGACGCATCACTGTGTGACACGGTCCCAATGACAGCAGAGATCGTTATACAGGTCGCTACTGCAACCTGTATACGTTACGGAGTCGTTGGTAAGGTCTGACTGTGACATCTCACCAGCGACCTCCCAGCGACTTACCAGCGATCCTTATCAGGTCACATCGTTTTCGGGATCGCTGGTAAGTCGCTAAATGTGACGGGGGCTTAAGAGAGCTTCCACAGCTAGTGCCCCCCTTCTTATGACGCCTATGCTGATGGATGTTGTGATATTTTGTGGAAGAAACAGCTACAATGTTTTAGAGAAAAAAATAGTTCTAAAGGAAGATAATCATTGGGTAGCATAAAGAGAATACCGTATTTTTCGTTTAATATGACGCATCGGATTATAAAACGCACCCCAAATTTAGAAATAAAAAGGTTACAAAAAAAGGGGGGGGTCCATTTTATACTCCGGTGATGTCTTACCGGAGGGGGCGGCAGCGGTGGTGGAGCGGAGGTCACAGGTGGCAGGAGCGATGGTGGAGTAGGGCGATGCTACAGGCATTGCGGCGGGGGCTGTGTTGGCCGTGTGGCGGGTGTCACAGATGCTCTGTCAGCAGAACGGGCTTCAGGGGAATGGATCCTGGAGTCTGCGCATGCACATATTGAGCTCTCAGCTCAATGACTAGCAGAGATCTCATCTGTACATGCACCACCTCTGGGCGCCATTATTTGAAGCCCGCACCGCCGATAGAGCATCTCACCTGCCGCAACGCCCTGCACCATGCAGCCAGCACAGTCCCCGCCGCAGCCAGCACAGCGCCCATTCTCCACCTCCTGGTAAGCTACATTCGCATCATAAGGCTATGTGCCCACGTGTGTGCGCTCTGCACCGCAGCGTTTTGTCACTGTATGTCCGCTTCAGAGCGCAGCTGAAAAGCTCCGTTCTGAAACTTTGGTGACTGCAGAATTCGTGCGCTCTGGATGCTGCCTCTCCCTATAGACGGAATGGAGACCGCATGCAAAGCGCACAAAAGAAGTGACATGTTGCTTTTTAGAACGCAGCGATTTGGCAGCATGCAAATCGCTGCATTCTAAAACGCCACGTGGGCATGGATTATGCACAATCTTCATAGATTGTGCAGGGGACGCAGGACACTTGCAGTTACGCTGCAGTGCAGATTGCAGCATAACTGCATGCAATACGCACACATGGGCACAGAGCCTAAGACGCACCCCTCATTTTCCTCCCAAATTGTTAGGGGGAAAAAGTGCATTTTATAATCGAAAAAATACTGTAATTATTTTATCTCTATTTGTTAGCATTTTCTGCATTACTTTACAAATCAGAGGGGAATGTACGAATTATGTAAGACATTTCTCAGCAATACATTATTCATCAAATCAAACAAGAAGAGTGAAGATCCTGCTTGTAAGCTTACAATCTATGAGAAAGTATGGGGGACAAAAAAAGTAAAAAAAAGAGCTTGTAGTGTATGTTCTAGCCAGAAATATAAATAGGGGTATTCAAATAAAGATTAATTATCTAGTCACCGATCAGAGAAAGAAACAGTTTTGAGTGCAAGGAGAGAGCAGATTCTGTGGAAAAGTGAGGAAGGGAGAATAGCAAATAGTAAGATTAGTGAGGCGACATGAGAGGCTAGTCTAAAGAAATACATTTATACAGCACGTTTAAAACTGTGGATACTTGAAATTAACTAGATTGTCTGAGGTAGTGTATTCCGTAGGACTGGCACAGCACTAGAGAAGTCTTGGAGACTGGAGTGTGAGGTTCGAATGTAAGAGAATGTTAGTCTTAGGTCATTAGTGGAGAGGACGGGGTAAGGTGGTAGACGGAGATGAGAGAGGAGTTGTAGGTGGTGCACATCTGTGGAGTGTTTGTGGTTGAGAATAAGTTTATATTGTATAGTGGAACCTCGCTTAACGAGTAACCCAGATAACGAGAATTTCGCTTAACAAGCAAAGCTTTCTGTAAATTTGTAACTTGGTTTACGAGAAAGCTTTGCTGTACGAGAAAAATACTCACCTCTCACACTTCCGGTTCCGTACATCCACCGCGCTCTGACCCGCTCTTGCAGTCCACACAAACACACACAAGCACGCACAAACACACATGCATGCACGCACAAACACACATACAGTATTATGCTCACCTTACCTTCCGTTCCATCGCCGGCCTCATGGTTCTTGTAGTTTGCTGGTGCATGGAGGAATCCTCGCGGCGAACTACAAGATCCAGGAGGCCGGCGATGGAACGGAAGGTAAGGTGAGCATAATATGTGTACCTTCCGTTCCATCGCCGGCCTCCTGGGTCCTGTTGTTCGCCGGTATAGGCTGTGCATCGGCATCCATAGCGACGAAGCAGGAACTTCCTCTGTTACCGCTACTCAAAGGCAGCGCGCTGGCCAATCAGAGGCAAGCGGCTCCTGCCTTTGACGTCAGTGCGCTGGGAGCGGAAGTTCCTCCCTCGTCATGATGGTAACCCGATACACAGCCCGTACTAGCGAACAGCAAGTCCCAGGAGACCGGCGATGGAATGGAAGGTAAGGTGAGCATAATATGTGCGTGCGTGTTTGTGTGTATTTGTGCATGTGTGGAATGACACAATAGGGGACCAGGATGGGACAATGTAACAAGTTGTGGAACGAATTGTCTGCATTGCAATGATTTCCTATGGGAAATCTTGCTTTGCTGAATGAGTAACTTGGTTAACAAGCACACTCCCAGAATGGATTGTTCTCTTTAACCAAGGTTCCACTGTACTCTGAAGCTGGTGGGAAACCAGAGCAATGACTGGCACAGAGTGGAGCATCAATGTAACGGATTTACAGAAATATGACCTTGGCTACATTGGTGCTTGAAAAATGATGGATCCTTAAAAATTTCCATACTTCTGCAGAGATTTCACCTAAAAATACATAAAAATTTCTCACAAGTTGTAAAAATACATAATGAGAACCAAATTAAAGCATCCACAACTATTAGACTTTGTAATTTATTAAATTAAGAAAATGATCCAATATTGGATATCTGTGCGTGGTATGTGAACCTTTGCTCTCAGTATCTGCTATGACCCCTGTGCAACAATAACCACAACTACATTTCTTTGTATAACGTTGCTGAGTTTTGTCCCATGAACGTCCTTTCAGCATCTTCAACATTTCTATATGATTAAGGTCAAGCATTTATGTCTCCATTCCAAACTTTTAACTTTTTATTCTTTTTTATTAATTATTCTTTTATAGAACGACAAAGTCAGCTCATTGATAGATGACATGACATTTTACTTTAGAATTTGCTGGTATAAGCAAAATTCATTGTTTCAACAATTTTGGCAAGTTGTCCTGGCCCAGATACAGCAAAAGAGGCCTAAAACTATGACACTATCACCACCATACTTCAAACAGGGTTTTTTTTCTGTAATGTAGTGTTGTTCATTCTCTAAACATTGTTTCGCATATAAAGCAGAAAGTTCTATTTTATACTCATCCTTCCATAAAGCATTGTTCCAGTAGACTTCTGCTTGTCCCAGTGATCTTTAGCAAACTACAGATGAGCAGCAGTGTTTTTTTGGAGAGCCTTGGCTTTCTTGCAATCCTGCCATTCATACTGTTTTTTAGTGTCCTCCTGATGAGTGGACTTGTGAACCTTAACATTAGCTAATGTGAGAAAGACTTTTAGTTGGTTAGACGTTAGTTTGGGTTCTTTTTGACTTTGCTGACTATTCTACACACATGGCTCTTTGAGTGATCTTTGTTGGTCAACCACTCCTGGGAGGGTAACAATGGTCTTGAATTTTCTTTATTTGTACACGATCTGTTTCAAAGTGAAGGAACAGTTGCATCCATGTGTGCCATACCCCCCCTATATATGAAAGGTTGGGCATGATAGGCTGTCAGGCAAACACAGGTTAGATAATGCACTATAGTACATAAGTAGCAAATCGCATTATTCAAGTCTCCTTTTGAGACTAGTAAGCAAGTACACATGGTAAAATAAAAAAAAAATTAAAATAAAAATTTTAAAATCAGTTTTAAAAATATTGCGGAATTCATAACAACCTGTCTTAGAAAACTATATTATTTTGCATTATATAGAAAATAGTTTGCCAGTCGCAGGTAGTTTTTTTGAAACAAAACATAACTTTAATATTGTCATTCAATATACATACAGTACTCACAAATAGGTAGGGATATTTGACCTTCGATGAAATTTCAGGATCATCCTAAAATGATCTCTAACCTTTTCAGGTGAACTTAATGTGACTTTCTCTAAACTGTTGTATGCTCATGACCAACTGTTCAATGTTTCAGTACTTTTTGCACAACTTGCTGTTCTCTAACTAGGAGCTTAATGGCAAAATTCACAACAGGTGATCAAAGAATTGCCCAATACATTTTTGGGTTCAATTTAAACAGTCCTCCTCATCATGCTGTTCACATTTTGACATTATAAGACCAAGATGACACCTAAGAATTGATCAACCGTACCTTGCCTTTGCGAGGCTTCAAGCAGGATATGATCAGAGAGAAGTGGCCACTGAGCTTAGAGTGTCATCAGCAGGTTGCAGAGAGATACAGAGAGACTGGAAGAGTAATTAAAAAGGCATAGAAGTGGATGTCGTTTGGCAATATCCCACACAGATAACTGCTTCATTGTGAACAATGCCCTTCAGAACTGGATGATGAATGTCACACAACTCCAGGTAGTGGTGTAACTAGAGTTTGATGGGCCCTAGATGTGCAAAGATTGGACCTAGCCCCCACCCCCTCTCCTAACTGTACATCAACCCTCTGGATACGGGATAATGACGCCGACACTCTGGATACAGGATAGTGTCGCTGACACTTGGCTTTTTCCCCCAGCACCCATGTTTCCCCTGATCTGAAAACCCTCTTTCCCTCAGCAAGCAACTTTTCCATGCTCTGATATACATCTTTCCCTCAGCACCCAGCTTTCTCATGATATCAGAGCATGGGAAAGCTGGGTGCTGAGGGAAAGAGCCTCTTTCCCTCAGCATAAAACTTTCCCATCCCATGCTTTTATCTTTGTCCCCCCTCACATATTGCTCTCCAAATACTATAATGGCCCCCATATAGCCTTCCATATAGTATTATGGGTCCCACATAACCCTACATATATTATAATGCAGCCCCATAGTCCTTCATATTGTATTATGCAGCCTAAATAATGCATAACCATAGTCTTCCATATATTATAATGCAGCCCCATAGTCCTGCATGTATTATAATGCACCCCCAGGGTATATATATGGTGTCCTTCATATTTTACAGACCCCATACCATTTAATCCACCCCATAGGCCTCAATGTATTATAACACACTCCCATAGTTCATGTATAAGATTTCCTTCATATTGTAGTATGCAGCCCCCATACTGTTTAATGCACCTCCATAGGCATCTGGCCGCCGTGTACTTATTGATTAAAAAATAAACAAGTACTCACCTCTCATCGTTCCCCTGCTGCTCCGGTTAGGGCATCCTCCTGTCCTGCATGTCTCAGCACAGCAGTTGCGCAGTAGTGACGTCACCACACTCTGCTGCACTGAGACATCGAGCACAAGGGGAAAATGATGAAGAATGGAACTGAGCGCTCCACTCCATCCTTCACCATTACTTTGTGTGATGACGAGCGAGTGCCAACAGGCAACGGGCCCGGTGCCGCCACTGGCACCAGGCCCCCCGACTCCTGGGCCCCACAGCAGCCGCGTGGTCTTCCACTTGACAGCACAGCAGCTCCTCTCTTACAGAGAGCAGCCGGCTGCTTCTCTGCAGGGTGGGAGACTGGTCCCTAACCCTGCCAGGCCCGCATTCGTGATCTCTGCAACTGCTATCATTACGCCCCTGCACAGACTGCTTCTCTCGTTCAGCTCTCCTGTGACTGTTGCGGCGCCACCTACAGGCCGGAATCCCTCACATCAGCTCTCTGCCTGTCTACAGTAGTTTCTCTATCTCACATGTGCATTCTCCAGCCAGCCAATCAGATTTCTCGCTCACCGATATGCTCCTGCTATCACTACTTTTCAATTTGTTCTTGTTCTTTTTTTATTTCTTTTTAATAAGGAGTAAAAAAAAAAAACACAAAGATGAAAATAATATGAACATATACCCTGCTGTAACTAAAGCTGTAGGGGGGAAAAAGCGCAATAGGGTCTTACCCGGTATGAGGTAGAGAGACAGAACGGAAAGAGATACACTCACCTGGTAGGGTTGTGCCAGTCACAACCCCCTATGATCGCATGTGAGTGGTTTTATGTGGTTTAGCAGCGGCCTCCGGAAAGCAGGTTATCATATAAATCAAATAGAAAACCGGTTTTAAATGCCGCGCTAAAAACCACAGATGCTGTAGATAAAGAGATTTCCTTTATTTCACAGTTCTACGCGTTTCAGAGACATCTCCGTCTCCTTCCTCAGGAAAAGAAATCATATACAATGATTTATATATATATATATATATATATATATATGATTTCTTTTCCTGAGGAAGGAGACGGAGATGTCTCTGAAACGCGTAGAACTGTGAAATAAAGGAAATCTCTTTATCTACAGCATCTGTGGTTTTTAGCGCGGCATTTAAAACCGGTTTTCTGTTGTAACTAAAGTGAGCCGGAGTATGACATGGTGTACATGCAACTTGTAAGCTCATGTTCACACTGGCCATAAGACACACAAAAAAACAAAGATGAAAATGTTTGTTCTTTTTGGGGTTTTTTGTTTATAAGGAGACTGGCCATCTCCACTGTCCAAGAGCGGTGGCCAAATGCTATAGCCTATTTCCAGCAGAGCTTTTAAGCACAGCGCTGATGCTGTGTAGAGTCACGAGATCAGAGGTCTCAAACATGGGGCCTGCGGGCCGCATGCAACCCCTGAGGCTGTGTCTTGCGGCCCCATTGATGATCAAGGCAGATGCAGAAGGCCGCAGCAGTCAGCGCTTTATTTCAGATGATTTGCCATCGCTGCGCGGAGTCAAGCTCTGGGCACAGCTATCGCAGCTGCTAGTCAATCAGGGGCCAGTAGCTGAAGCGTATGACATCACCTGCTGCCTCACATCGGCCAGCAGCTGCCCGTGGAATAGTTGTGCACAGAGCTTGACTCTGAGCAGCGCATCTGAAGTAAAGTGCTGACTGACTGCAGCGGCAGGTGCACAATCACCAAGAGGGCCATGGGCCGCAAGAAGAGGACACAAGGGAACGGAGGACAGCCAGGTGAGAAGGGAGGTGATGTATCCTGCGCTCGGGCAAGTTCCGGGGACCGCAGTGCTCTGGCTGGCAGCCGCACTTTCCTGGCTCCCGGCAATTAAATCCATGCCTCCACATAGCGTTCTCTGCTGAGTGCTACGTCCAGGGCAAGTTCATCTGTGGGAGAAGCTAGTGCGCAAGTGTGCTGAGCTCCCGTCCCACAGATGAAGAGAGAGGAGCCGAAGCACCAGCATCCCCGCCGAGCTATATGTCCCCCCGCCAACCCCAGCGCTGCCTTCATATCCCCCTAGAACTATCTCTGTACCAACCCAGTCACTGCCTGTATTCCTCCCCACAGCTGTCTGTCCCCCTCCCCGAGAACTGTCTGTCTCCCCAGAACTGTCTGTACCTCCAAACCCCAGTGCTGCCTATATACCCCCCAGAACGTCTGTACCCCCTAACCCCAGTGCTGCCTGAATGCCCCCCAGAACTGTTTGTCCATCCAACACCAGTGCTGCCTGTATACCCCCCAGAACGAACTGTCTGTCCCACCCAACCCCAGTGCTGCCTGTATACCTCCCCAGAACTGTCTGCCGCCCCAACCCCAGCACTGCCTGTATACCCTCAGAACTGTGTGTCCCCTGACCCCAGTGTTCTATACACCCCAAGAACTGTCTATCCCCCTCCAACCCCAGTGCTGTATCCCTCAAAACTCTGTTCCCTGACCCCAGTTCTGTATACCCCCCAGAACTGTCTGTTGTCCCCCCCACCCCAGTGTTGTATACCCCCAGAGCTGTATGAATGGAGTGTGCGTGTGTGTGTGCGTGTGTGTGTGAGTGTGTGTGTGCGCGTGTGCGTGTGTGTATGCGTGTATGCCAAAATTACTACATGGTTCTAATTGTAGGGGACAAAAAGGGGAGAAAATGTAAAAAAAAATAAAGCATGATTTTTTTTTACCATTAAAAATGCTTTTTATATATTATACTGAATATATAAATATATATATATATATATATATATATATATATATATATATACTGTGTGTGTATATATATATATATATATTATACATACTGACTATATATACTGTGTGTATCATATATATATATATATATATATATATAATAAAACTAAAGAAGTGCATGTTTGCTATAATAAGAAAAAAATGAGCTGGAATATGTGATGGTGTACATGTAACTTGTAAGCTCATGTTCGCAATGGCCATAAGACATAACAAAGAAGAAAATAATATGAGCATAAAACCTGCTGTAATAAACAAGCAAAATCTGTTCAAAAACAGTGATCCAAAATTGTAAAGAGAAATAAATTATGCGACAAAAAACATCACTTGGCCCTTGAAAGAATGCAGCCCCCCAAATTATTATTTTTTCTTTATGCAGCCCATATACCCAGCTGAATTTGAGACCTCTGCACTAGATCATACGGTTAGTTCTGATCCTGGCCAGCTCAAGCCCCAATGCACTTCTGATACTGTAGGAAAGGCTTCCTCATACAGCAGCATGTGAAGTGCACAGTTCAAAGCCGTAAGAGTGATAATACTTCTGGCCTGAAAAGTTATTGTCAATTAGTTGCGTCTAGCAACCAGGAAGTCAGCAGGCTGGGGAGTGATGTGCTCCTGAACAGGGAAGATGGGACAAACCCTTGAAATGGTTAATCAGTCTGACTGAAATCCATTGCTTCTACTAAAAAATTGACTTGAGTAAGGCTATGTGCGCACTTTGCTTTTTACCTGCTTTTTACCTGCTTTTTCAACTGCAGCGTTTAATGCCAAAATGGTTGTGTTCTGCTTTTCAAGCAAAGTCTATGGGAATTTGGTTTTCTTGTCCGCACTTTGCAGTTCAAACTGCAGCCTTTTTGTTGCAGAACTTTGGTCAAAAACTCAGCTTTGCAGGGCAAAACCCAAATGGCAAAAGCAAAAACAAAAACATGACAATTGTTTTTGCCATTTGGGTTTTGCCCTGCAAAGCTGAGTTTTTGACCAAAGTTCTGCAACAAAAAGGCTGCAGTTTGAACTGCAAAGTGCGGACAAGAAAACCAAATTCCCATAGACTTTGCTTGAAAAGCAGAACACAACCATTTTGGCATTAAACGCTGCAGTTGAAAAAGCAGGTAAAAAGCAAAGTGCGCACATAGCCTTTAGCAGAAAGATTCACCAGACCAGACGGCTGTAAAAATGCTGCTACCTGCAGAAATCCCCATTCCTCTTCTGGTTAGCAGGTACTGTGACATTGTGGGTGCCTACTAGTCAGTGGAGGCATCAGGGATTTAGTAGGAAGTTTGCAGTACTTAGGTCTAGAAGCCACGGACTAACTGGTACTTTGCACGTTGCGACATCGCTACTGCGATATCGTCGGGGTCAAATCGAAAGTGACGCACATCCGGCGCCGGTAACGATGTTGCAACGTGTAAAGCCTAGGAGAGTAGGTTAACGAGCGCGAAACAGTCAAAAATCGGTGATCTGTGTCACGTCGGTAATTTTCATAATGTCGGTGCGTCCGCAGGTACGATGTTGTTTGTCGTTCCTGCAGCTCCACACATCGCTGTGTGTGAAGCCGCAGGAGCGACAAACATCTCTTTACCTGCGCCCGCCGGCAATGCGGAAAGGAGAAGGTGGGCGGGATGTTTACATCCCGCTCATCTCCGTCCCTCCACTTCTATTGGCCAGCCGATAAGTGACGTCGCGGTCACTTGAGGAGAGATTCTTCGGCAGTCACAGCGACGTCGCCGACCAGGTAAGTGCGTGTGAAGCTGCTGTAGCGATAATGTTCACTACAGCAGCTATTACAAAATATCGCATGTGCGACGGGGGCGGGGACCATCGCGCTCAGCATCGCAATCATCGGCTAGCGATGTCGCAGCGTGCAAAGTACCCCTAACAATGTGGCTGTTAGACCAGGGTTCTGGGAATCTTTTCGCTTAACTCTAGATCTGAATAATTTAAATCTTCGCTATTTTTGGAGTATTTTTATATAGCTGCTTGAAAAATATTTTTAAGAAGAATTAGAATTCTATATAAAACAAAGAAGCATTGCACCCTGAGGAAGCCCAGCACAGTTAAAGGATGTAATGCATGGGGCCAGCAGCCGACTCCCAGTCTCTCCCTTTGTTATATGGATCAGGGATATTTACCTCCATTTCCTTTCAGGATTATCTGCAAATCTGCGGGTGAACCTTCTGCCCAGCTGGTGTGGATGTGCGGTGCATGGGGAAAAATCCAAACCTCGGAGCCGACAGACATTTAGCGTCCGGTAAAATACCTCTAGACAGCTGCCTCTCTTCACCCGATCTCCCAGAATCGGACACTGTCTAAATTTTTTATGTCCCAGGGCCAGACCCCTTGTACCCCAGGAGCACTCCGGTGTTGTCCCGACAGACCCGGTACACTGTAGAGTGCAGGGCCCCTGAAACCCTAGGAACAGCACCACAGACGACTTGTAACATCAAGGGTGAGCACCCAAATCCAGCATCCTTGCAATTATCTGGTAAAACATAGCACAAAACTAATTTAATACATTGAATGAATTGGAGCTGTTCTCACCGCAGTGGATTATGTATTTATTTTTTAAACTTTTTTGACCTCTTTGAACTCCTTGAACTTTTGTATTTACTGAACTTATTTTACCACACTTGTTTTATTGGACCTATTAATTTTAATTGTTGTTGTTTTCTACCTCGGGGGTCATCTACCGGCTGGAGCGACCTCCAAATTGTATTATTAATACTGGCTTCTGGAATTAATGGGATTTGTGTAATTTAATTTTTCAACCAATTTTTACAAGAATTAACAGCCCCCTTGGTATGAAATTTGGTAGGAATAAGTGGGGGTGATATAACTTCATTGTTTTATATATAACTCTAATTTTTCTTAAAAATATTTTTCAAGCAGCTATATACAAATAAAAGTAAAATGAGATTTTAACTCCAAAAATAACGCAGATTTAAATTATTCATCATTTTTACTTACCACTAGTAAAAAGGGTGTTTGCAAAAAATTCTACTGCAGTCTTTTGGGAGTAGTGGGATACTAGCGATCTGCCAACTTAATTAAATATTTTTTAACTCTAGATCTGCCTACATATTTATATTTCATTATGATTTTTCCCTGAAAATTTACAGCATTTACAAGATCATAAAAACTGGTGAGAATTAGCCCTATCTTTACTGTAAGATCTGTAATCAGCGTAAAACAGCATAAGCCGCAGATGCTTGTCTTCACACGTTGCCCGGTGTCGCTCTACCCATTGCTTCATTTCCTGTCTGTCAGCCTCAGAGATGAAGCAGCAGGCAGTACTTAATGGGCTATGAGCTGGTTTTTACAAGTTGTTTTATGTGCCGCCTTTTTCGCTTAGTTTTACAATTTTAGACTGGACTTGGACTTAATATGTTACCTGCACAAGCTTCAAGGAAATCACAACTGCATACATTTGTTATAGCATTGTTTCCAAATTCATTAGAAAAGGAGATGATTCCCAGAAAGGTCATTAGTAAATGGAGACAGGAGACCAAAGGCCCATTGGCTGGACACCATCAGGGATGAAACGGGAATGAACATTCCAGGTTTCAATTAATTGGTCTTAGACCTGGATAAGAAAATACTATATGCATTGTTTTCTGATCCAGCCGTGGATACAGGAGCACATGGCATTAGTTGTGCTTGGCACAGGAAACCCAGCTTAAAGGGACTGTGTTAGCACAGAATGACTATTCAAACCAAATTCAAGCGTCCGTTGCTTCATGGGACGGCCAATCATTTAAGTGTATCTTTCCATTTGACCTTTTTCCCTCTCCACCCGCGCCCCCTCTTCTTCGATTGACAGCTCTGGACAACCTACAGTATTTTGGGGGCCTAGGAAGACCAGGCAAATTGCACCCCTCTCTCACAGATACACTGAATCTTAAATGTGAGTTTGCATTGCGCCAAGTAAAGCTGTTAACCCCTTCATGACTGATGTTATCAGCCTTGTCCCTACCTTTGATGCTGGTTGACATCTTTCACACTTGTGGACCCGCATCTTTCCCTGCACTTGAAAGTGGATTTGATCAGCCATCCAGTGCCTTTAACAGCCATGGGTGGATCAATCACTGACAGCTGCATTTAAAGGGAGTCTGGCAGCAGGATTTTGCTTCCTCATGTAAGGGCAGCATGATGTAGGCAAAGAGATTCTGAATCTAACAATGTATCACTTAGATTAGATGCTGCAGCTGTTCTTACACAGTGACAGATATTATTTTTTGTATGTAGCTGAGCTGTAGGAACTGCCACCGCTCACACCAATCTCTCAGTTACATTTACATAGGGAGAAGCTGCTAATCACAGAGGGGATGTGGAGTCGTACTACAGTTCACACACTGCTCAGACCCACTAATGATAAAGCTAAAAGGCTTAAACTTAAGGTTCAGACCTGGCAGGGATTGCTGGAGCGTCGCTACACGGGTTGCTGGTGAGCTGTAAAACAGGCAGATCTCACCAGTGACAAGTCCTCAGCCAGCAGCGACGCGTGGAAGCGATGCTGCGCTTGGTAACTAAGGTAAATATCGGGTAACCAACCCGATATTTACCTTGGTTACCAGCGCACAACGCTTAGCGCTGGCTCCCTGCACTCCTAGCCAGAGTACACATCGGGTTAATAAGCAAACCGCTTCGCTTATTTACCCGATGTGTACTCTGGCTACGTGTGCAGGGAGCCGGCACTGGCAGCCTGAGAGCGGCGGACGCTAGTAACTAAGGTAAATATCGGGTAACCAAGCAAAAGGGCTTCTTGGTTACCCGATATTTACCTTTTGTTACTAGTGTCCGCAGATGCCGGCTCCTTGCTCACTGCACATTCAGTTGTTGCTCTCTCGCTGTCACACACAGCGATGTGTGCTTCACAGCGGGAGAGCAACAACTAAAAAATGGTCCAGGATATTCAGCAACAACCGGCGACCTCACAGCAGGGGCCAAGTTGTTGCTGGATGTCACACACAGCAACATCACTAGCAAGATCACAGTTGCGTCACAAAAGTCGTGCCTCAGCAGCGATGTTGCTAGCGATGTTGCTTAGTGAGACGTGGCCTTAACATAGCAGGTAAACAAAAGCAGACTTTCAGATAAGAGATGGCTAGCTGTAAAGTATTAACTCTCACAGCATGCTGGCTTCAGATTACATAGCAAAAACATCCTGAAAGAGTTTGTTTAACATGCACTGACAGGAAGTGTGTCACTGATTCTGCCCATTGGTGCCCCCGTCACTTGATTACGGGGCATCAATGGGTTGTTATGACAGCAGGAATCAGCTGCTGACCCCCATGCCTGACATCATGCTCCTCCTGTGAACATCGGCTGTGAGGTATTCAGCACCTGTGTTGCCCTTGCCTTTAGGGGCCTGCTACATCCTGCTAGTGCATTTACTATTTGACCTTTTGTTGGCTAATCGCTATTTCTGTGGATTTGATTTATTCTTTTAATTCATGTACTTTTCTGTGAATCGTTTTTGAATGTAGTGTAGAGACTCGAAAGTGTGGGGATCCTTGACGTTGGGTTACAACTTTGCGGGGTTTTTTTGGCCAAATATGGACCAATACCTCACATTTATTAATTATGATTTTGTAAATTTTTTTATTGCACATTTTTCCATTTTTATGCAGGATGTTGCCAGGCCCATTGGGGTATCTGTCCTGTGGGGTGCACTCATATAGTGCTGGGCAGCCCACCTGATCTAATGGTATGGGCAACATCAATAGCCTGAAAGTAATAAAGATGCCTTAAATCATTCTCTCTCTTTCATTATTCTGGCATTTGGCAATTATAAATAATTTTGGTTCTTAATTGACCTAAACCCGGAAAGGTTTATTCTGATTTCATGTCAGATAGTGAGAAAAACATGCAGATGGGTCACCCAATTTTGTCTTTTCCATGAAAAATCATACTTTTATTTAGCAAATGAGTTGCATAATGAATAGAAAATATAGTCCAGACATTGACTGGGTTAGAAAAAATTATTTTTACTTGAAATAATAATTTTCTCCTTCAAACTTTGCTTTCGTCACAGAATGCTCCCTTTGCAGCAATTACAGCTTTGCAGACCTTTGGCATTCTAGCTGTTAATTTGTGGAGGTAATCTGGAGATATTTCACCCCATGCTTCCAGAAGCCCTCCCACATGCTGGATTGGCTTGATGGGCACTTTTTGCATACCATACAGTCAAGCTGCTCCCACAACAGCTCAATAGGGTTGAGATCTGGTGACTGGGCTGGCCACTCCATTACAGATGGAATACCAACTGCCTGCTTGTTCCCTAAATAGTTCATGCATAATTTGGAGGTGTGCTTTGGGTCATTGTCCTGTTGTAGGATGAAATTGGCTCCAATCAAGTGCTGTCCACAGGGTATGGCATGGCGTTGCAAAATGGAGTGATAGCCTTCCTTATTCAAAATCCATTTTACCTTGTACAAATCTCCCACTTTACCATCACCAAAGCAACCCCAGACCATCACATTACCTCCACCATGCTTGACAGATGGCATCAGGCACTCTTCCAGCATCTTTTCAGTTGTTCTGCATCTCACAAGTGTTCTTCTGTGAGTTCCAAACACCTCAAACTTCAATTCGTCTGTCCATAACACTTTTTTCCAATCTTCCTCTGTCCAATGTCTGTGTTTTTTTGCCTATATTAATCTTTTCCTTTTATTAGCCAGTCTCAGATATGGCTTTTTATTTGCCACTCTGCCCTGAAGGCCAGCATCCCAGAGTCGCCTCTTCAATGTAGACATTGACACTGGTGTTTCGCTGGTACTATTTAATGAAGCTGCCAGTTGCGGACCTGTTTGGCATCAATTTCTCAAACAGGAGCCGCCTCTAATGTATTTGTTTTGTTGCTCAGTTGTGCAGCGGGGCCTCCCACATCTCTTTCTACTCAAGTTAGAGCCTGTTTGTGCTCTCCTCTGAAGGGAGTAGTACACACCATTGTCGAAAATCTTCAGTTTTTTAAACTATTTCTCGCATGGAATATCCTTCATTTCTAAGAACAAGAATAGACTGTTGAGTTTCACATGAAAGATGTCTTTTTTTCTGGCCATTTTGAGAGGTTAATGGAACCAACAAATGTAATGGTCCAGATTCTCAACTAGCTCAAAGGAAAGTCAGTTTTATAGCTTCTCTAATCAGCAAAACTATTTTCAGCTGTCTAACATAGTTGCACAAAGGTTTTTAAGGGATTTCTAAACATCCATTAGTCTTCTAACTCAGTTAGCAAACACAATGTACCATTCGAACACTGGAGTGATGGCTGTTGGAAATGGGCCTCTATAAACCTATGTAGATATTGCATTAAAAACCAGACGTTTGCAGCTAGAATAGTCATTTACCACATTAACAATGTATAGAGTGTATTTCTGTTTAATTTAATGTTAGCTTCATTGAAGAAAAAAAGATGTGATTTTCTTTAAAAAATATGGAAATATCTAAGTTACCCTAAACTTTTGAACTGTAGTATATATGTGCGTGTGTGTGTGTATATATATATATATTATATATCTATATATATATATAAAAGAGAGAGAGAGAGAAAGAGAGACAGACAGAAAATTAAGATTTTTTTCATTTAGTGCTTATAATGGGCGGCACGGTGGCTCAGTGGTTAGCACTGCAGTCTTGCAGCACTGGGGTCCTGGGTTCGAATCCCACCAAGGACAACATCTGCAAGGAGTTTGTATGTTCTCCCCATGTTTGCGTGGGTTTCCTCTGGGTACTCCGGTTTCCTCCCACTCTCCAAAGACATACAGATAGGTAATTTAGAGTGTGAGCCCCAATGGGGACAGTGATGCCATGCAGTAAAGCGCTGCGGAATATGTTAGTGCTATATAAAAATAAAGATTTATTTTATTTTATAATTATTTAATGATGTTTTAAGATGTTCTAAAGTGAAGTGTTACTGTAGTCTCTAGACTTCATTCCTTCATTACTGCCTTTATCCCAGTAATTCCGCTGACTTGAATATCATAATCATTTCACGTGATGCATTTTACTTCAATTGATTAACCCTAGAACGTGCAACCATAGAAATCTACCATTGAAAACAAGTGACCTAGCAGGCCTGCGAGGCCCCATGTATGCGTTCTAGGGTTAAAACAGACATTATGTAAAAAAACAACCTTCCCTGGTGTTGCTGACCTGGAACTTCTGCTATCTGCTTTAACAAGCTGAATGCACTGATACCCTGATTGGAAGAGATGCGCTCAGTGTATGAGCAATGCACTTTATTTAAGAAATTGGTAAATCATTGATGTTTACTTCTGGTGACAGAACCTGGACTTTGCTCTAGGTAATACAATGGTGACAATGAACAAAGTGAATCATAAGCCTCACAGTGTGAGCCAAGGCGGCTTGGGCTCTATTATTGCAATGGTTGTCATTTTAAGAAAGTACATATAAAAGATAATGATCAACCGTATTCCAATAATTACACATTATTGTAAGTCACAGTTGAAATTTGTGCCTAATTTACAAACCACAATTGTTTCAGTAATTTGTACAATCTAGTTTTCTAGGTTTTTGTTTATTTATAAAGTGGAAAGTTTGACCCAAGCAAAAGGCTAAAGGCCCCTTTACACACAGACTTTCTAGCGATCCCACCAGCGATCCCAACCTGGCCGGGATCGCTACAAAGTCTCTGGTGAGCTGTCAAACAGGCAGACCTGGCCAACGACGCAACAGCGATCCGGTCCTGCAGAACGACCTAGCTAGTCATTGGGGACGTTGTAAAGCAGCTTTTTGAAAGGGAAGTCGCTAACGAAGTCGCTGTAAAGTCCCCTTTACACACTGAGATTTTGATGCACAGCGGGAAACAAAGGACCAAAGAATGGTCCTGAACGATTTGTAGCGATCAGCAACTTCACAGCAGGGGTCAGGTCGCTGTTGTGTTTCACACACTGCAATGTCGCTGGGGAGGTCGCTATAACGTTGCAAAACCGGTGACGTTACAGCGATGTCGTTTACGATGTTGCAGTGTGTAAAGCCACCTTAAGGCCACATGAGCATTTAGGATCTAATGCAAGAGCATCGGATGTGTTATGCTAATGACCTTCAGCCCCCGCCAGTTCTGCTGCGAGCGTGAGCCGAGTGTCATGCAACTGTGATCCGGTCTTGTGATCAGATCACAACTGCGGAGGAGATGGAGGGATTAATCTTTCCATCTTCTCCATTGTCAGCTGATGCGTCTATCGCACTGCACTGGGATTTCATCCGATTGCAGCCCGATATTTCACTCGCACCCATAGACTTGTATGGGGGCGAGTGACACGTCTTGAACTGACACTTGCAGCATGCTGCGATTGTTTTCTTGGTCCGATTAGGGCTGAGAAAAAAATTGCAGATCAGAACGGCCCCATAGAGTAGCATTGGTCCGAGTTGAATGTGATTTTTATCATATTCCACTCGTCCGATTTTACTTGCCTTGTGTCCTACACCTTACTTTAGAACTTTAGTATTGACGTAGTCGTGGGTTTAGTGTTGGATTATCAGTAGAGATGAGAGGACCCGTGAATGTTCGGGTCATCGGACTTTAGTTAAAGGTTGGGTTTGGTACTCGGACTTGAGCCAGACCCATATAAGTCAATGAGGACCCGAACTTTGGTGCTGTAAAATGGTAGTAGTACTGGCTAAAGGGGCTGCAAAAGGAAGCAAAATGGGTGTAAGACAGGACAATTGTCCTGTAAACAAATGTGGATAGGGAATAAATAAATAAAAAGACATGGCGTCTCCCATAGTTTTGATAACCAGCACAGGTAAAGCAGGCAGCTGCAGCTCTCAGCTGTCTTCTTTACCTTGGCTGGTTATCAAAAACAAAGGTGATCCTATGCCGTTTTTTTTAATTATTTAAATATGTTAAGAAAACAAAGTGGGGATCCCCCTCCCCCTATTTTTGATAACCAGCCAAGCTAAAGCAGACATATGGGGGCTGGTATTATCAGGCTGGGAAAGTAGCTGCCCCAGAAGTGAGGCATTCATTAGATGAGCCAATTCTGGCGCTTTTCCCAGCTCTTCCTGATTCCCACCATATCAGGGCAATCAACTAATATTTTGGGGGTTGATTGTCATGATGACTTTAGGATTGCGGGGACCAGGGGCTCCTAAGTTGTCCCTCAACTAGTGGACCCTATGCTATCCCTAATCTCAGGAATACGCCTTATGGTGGACAGGCCTGAGTCTCCTTCCTAGCCCCGCTCCTGACCAGTCCTGATCTGATTCCCCCTCCACCTCCCCCCAGTGAGGGACACAACAGACGTGTGTTGAAATCCACAGTTAAAGACAAACAAGGGGGAGAAAAACTGTCACACAGCACACACACAAAGGTAAAGACAATAAGAGATGGAGGAAAAATAAGAGCAGGACGGAAGTACAAAACAACAGGGGTAAACTGCACAACTCCTTCAAGGCACAACTTAAGCACAACTTTCACCAGAGAGTCTGGGACACCACACCTCACAGACCAATATAGAATAAAGTATAGCTGACATGGGTAGAAGGATTCCACCAGCATAAATAGGAGGAGAGCAGATGTGATAGGTCTCCCCACAACATGTAATTAAAGGAGCAAGCAAGAGATGGCTGTTATGTTGGTTTATCTTATTTTATTGTTTGTACGTTTTTAATCTCACTGCACTTTTCATCTTCCCAATAATAAAGGAGTTTCCAACAATGTTTATCATAAATCTATTGTATTTACAAGCTATGTTATCCCAGTCTGCGTACTGGATGAAAGATTATTATTATATTTTGATGGGAATGCTAATACTATTGGTTTATGTTTAAACTTTTCAATAAAAAGGATATAATAATAAAAAAATAATGAGCAAGCAGACTAGCAGAGATTAACTCTTGATAGCCTGCCTTGGAATCAGCACACAACAGATCAATGCCAGAGTCTGCCTGTGTTGATCTCAGACACCAGAGAAACCATCAGGCGGAATGTCAGAATCTGCAATCTGAACAGAGTCCAATGCCGCCTTGACAGTCTGCGAAGTTTGTGCAAAACTCCATATAACATTGATATCCACTGTGAATTGACAGCTCGCATCAAGCCCAGGGATTAGTAATGGAGAAACGTCTATCAGACACCAACATTACCAACCTGGTAAGTGTACAGTTAAAAAACACAGACACCGGAAAAAAAATAGTTTATTTGAATAAACTCCTTTGTTCACTAATTAATTTAAAAAATATCCTCGAAACTCTAACATAATTCAATGGTATAGTGTCCCACTATGTCAATCGAATCCGATGGAGCCTTGATTTCAGAGCATTCTCAGAATGAGGCTCCATAGATCACTCACGGTCAGCAGCCAACCCAGAATTTCTCACGCTGCAGTCTTTCCACAAACTCTATTTAGCAGCTGAACAGCACCCAAACCAAGTGTCCGGTGTGAACTCCAAATTTTACTGTTCGAATTCACTCATCCCTAATTCATCGGAAGTATCAAATTCTGGCACCTAAGCGTATGTTCCCACTGGGCATTACCTCTGCAAACATCTTTGTAAAAATGAAGCATTGTTGATAATCCAATTGTCCAACGCACCAGCCTCTATGGAAAACAATTAACTAGGACATCTCATATACGAAGATAAACTTTAGAAGCTAAAGAACACCACCATGAATTATATATAAAGTTCTCATATTTGATTACGAAACTAACTTAAATTTGAAAAATGTAAGGTCCAAATATGTGCTCAAATCACAAAAAATAAAATTTGCAAAAAATTTTTTACCGTTCTTGAGGGTGGTTTCACATTAAGGCTATGTGCCCACGGGACTTTGTACCTGTGGATATATCCGCAGGTACAGCCGCAGGTCTCCCGCAGCTGCTCGCCGGAATCCGCAGCTATTTTTAGCTGCGGTAGTACAGCGGAATAGCTGCGGTAAGCCTGCGGACATTCATGCGGCTTACCTGCGGAAGTCCCGGCCCTATCTCCATAGTGGAGAGCATGTTCCACAGCCGCACATATCCGCAGCATGGACACAACACTCCCAATGTCCCATAGGATAACATGGGGTGTATCTGTACATGCTGAAACTTGCAGATTTATCTGGAAAATCCAGAAAATCCGCGGATTTTCCGCAGATAAATCTGCAGGTTTAATCTCCCGCTCATATTAAGGTTAATACACCAACCATACCTTATAAATCAAATTCTGGCTCAATTAAAACATTGAAACCGTGCCTCAAAACCTGCTCTCTTTTGATATGTAAACTACTACACCCCCCACCACAAAAAAAACCATGAGTAAAAAGCCCTGAACTAGCGTGTTACCAGGGGTTAGGGAAACCAATTAACATCCAACTCTAAGAAACAAATATTTACACGGCTTAGGTGTCTTAAAAGTAAATACCTAAAACAAATTGCATTCCACTGAATGTTTACTTAGTGAAGCTCTGCTGATGTGGCTACCCTAATCCAGGCCATACTAGCCATGTAGTAACATAGTGTTTATTTTATTACGCCATGCATTTGACACACTTTAGGCTGGTTTCACACTACGTCTTTTTAACATCCGTTGAAAACGTTATTTTAGCGGAAGTACGGATCCAGTGCAAATGCGTTTTCATTTCAATGCATTTGCAATGGACTCGCGTTAACATGCGTTCACCTGCGTTTGCGTGCGTTATAGTGAGGATCCAGTGACTTGCAGTTTTTTAACATGTTTCAAAAACGCTACTTGTATCGTTTTTGAGCTGCGTCCAAATACTGCAAATTGCTGGATCCTGACTAAACAGCACGCAAACGCAGGTGAACGCTGGCATGCTGATAGACAGGATCCTGCTTTTGTACTGAGCATGCCCAGAAAGTACTGAGCATGCCCAGAACCAGTCTCGCGTGATCTGTCTGTCTCTCCTCCTCCCTCCCTCACCCTCTCTCTCTATCTCTGTCTTTCCCCCTTCCTCCCCCTTCCTCTCTCTCCCACCTGAGAGCTGCGGACACTCGTAACCAAGGTAAATATCGCGTAACCACTTATCTTAGTTACCCGATGTTTACGTTGGTTACGTGTGCAGACAGCCCTGCTCCTAGCAGCTGCAGACACTCGTAACCAAGATAAATATCGGGTATCCAAGCCCGATGTTTACCTTGGTTACCAGCGTCTGCAGCTGTCAGAAGCCGGCTCCCAGTCTAGTTCCCCTCACTCCCGATCACATGACTCCAATGCCCGCCCCTAAACATCCAGTGCAGGATCCTGCAAAATAACAGATGCGTTTGCATACGTTATTTGCTGTAAAAGCAGGATCCGTATTTCCGCTAAAATAACGTTTTCAACGGATGTTAAAAAGACGTAGTGTGAAACCAGCCTTAGTGGATCAGTCAGGGCTTCTGAGTGAAGTCCAATTCAGGCAGATCTGCTGACGGAGCCATTGACTTCAATAAAGCGGTTAAGGCTCTGTGCGCACACTGCATTTTTACCCGCGTTTTTGTTTTTGCGTTCTTGCTACAGAAATGTCTTTCTTGAGAAAATGGTTGTAACCTTGCTGCAGTCCTTCCCCAGCAAAACCTATGGAAAAAATTAGCTGTGCGCACACTGCGTTTTTTTCTCAAGAACATTCTTTCTGCAGAATTTCTTGAGAAATAGAGTGAGCATGTCACTTCTTTTCTGCAGGTACCTGCGTTTTTTGCCATAGATGATGGAAAAGAAACGCAGGGACCAACCTGTGGAAAAACACACCAAAAGCGTGGTAGAAACGCATGCGTTATTGGTGCGTTTTTTGAATGCAAGTGCGCTAATCTTTCAGACTCTTGAGAAATTTCTTCAGAAAAATCTTTTTTCTAGTGCACACAGGGCCTAAGTCACTGAGTGCTCTGTCTGACCACATCTGCAATATACGCCTTTTTCAAGTGGCCACAAACCCACAGCTCTTCACGCTTTTGTGCCCACACACACAAAAGACATAGATATGGCAGATAATAAGGTCAGTCAGAGCACACAATGACTCTACTTCATTAAAATAACCCCGTCAGTAGATCCGCATGAATCCCGCTTTTCAGGGCTTCAGAGAGAAAAGCCATCATAGTCACTGACGTATGTCAAAAGCAAAATGTGAACATATCCCAAGACTGAACATTTGAGTATCACAGTCTGAGTATGGATCATGATTTCCAGGACAGGCTTGGGATCTCTGGACTCAAACTCAACCGCCTCATAAGCACATACAAGGCTGGTAGGTTTGGGTCAGGAGATCTGTGGCCAGTCCAGAAATTGTGGTCTGTACACGGTTACACATAGATGCCAAAATACATGTTTATTTTATGTATTACTATAAATGTATGTTTACACCATACATCTTATTCACACATTAAGCTGGGTTCACACTAAGCGACAGCGACAACGACGTCGCTGTTACGTCACCATTTTCTGTGACGTAACAGCGACCTTGTAAGTCGCTGTTATGATCGCTGCTTAGTTGTCAAACACAGCGACGCAGCAGCGATCATAACGTCGCTGTACTACATGTGCAGAGAGCAGAGAGCCGCGCTTAGCGCTGGCTCCTTGCTCTCCTAGGTACAGTACACATCGGGTTAATTAACCCGATGTGTACTGCAGCTACATGTCACAGTGCAGAGAGCAGGGAGCTGCGCACACTGCTTAGCGCCGGTTCCTTGCTCTCCTTGCTACAGTATACATCGGGTTAATTACCCGATGTGTACTGCAGCCACATGTGCACAGAGCAGGGAGCCGGCGCTGGCAGCAAGAGCGGAGGCTGGTAACGAAGGTAAATATCGGGTAACCAGGGAAAGGTCTTCCCTTGGTTACCCGATGTTTACGCTGGTTACAGCTTTCCGCAGCTGCCAGACGCCGGCTCCTGCTCTCTGCTCGCTTCATTTTGTCGCTCTCTCGCTGTCACACACAGCGATGTGTGTGTCACAGCGGGAGAGTGACGACCAAAAAATGAAGCTGGACATTCAGCAACGACCGGCGACCTCACAGCAGGGGCCAGGTCGTTGCTGGATGTCACACACAGCGACAGCGACGGGACGTCGCTGCAACGTCACAGAAAATGGTGACGTAGCAGCGACGTCGTTGTCGCTGTGTGTGACACCAGCATTAGTGTGGGGCTTTTCACACATCCTTTTTTTGTGAATGAATTGTACACAGGAAAAAAAAAAAAAAAAAAAAAGGAGACGTGCTCTGGTCCGATTTGCAGACAAAACTCATCCATTAAGTCAATGTTTGCAGAATAATGCAAGGCAGAGACATACTCTTCGGCCTCCTTTTGGGTATTTTTCTTTTTAGGAAACAAATAATGAAACCAGACCATCACAAAAATTTAAAAACAAAATAAAGACGATTTTTGTAGGCACTAATTGGACATTCATCTGTGTTTAAAGCCTTATTATATTATTTTTCATTTTCGAGGAGAAATTTTATTACTCTTAAGGGGGCTTTACACGCTACGACATCGCTAATGAGAAGTCGTTGGGGTGATGGAATTGGTGACACACATCCGGTCGCATTAGCGATGCCGTTGCATGTGACACCTATGAGCGATTTTGCATTGTTGCAAAAACGTGCAAAAACGCTCATCGGTGACATGGGGGTCCATTCTCAAATATCGTTACTGCAGCAGTAACAAAGTTGTTCCTCGTTCCTGCAACAGCACACATCGCTCCGTGTGACACCGCAGGAACGAGGAAGCTCTCCTTACCTGCCTCCCGGCCGCTATGCGGAAGGAAGGAGGTGGGCGGGATGTTACGTCCCGCTCATCTCCGCCCCTCCGCTTCTATTGGGCGGTGGTTCAGTGACGCAGTTGTGACGTCGCTGTGACGCTGAACGAACCGCCCCCTTAGAAAGGAGGTGGTTCGCCGGTCACAGCGACGTCGCCGGGCAGGTAAGTACGTGTGACGGGTCCGGGCGATGTTGTGCGGCACGGGGGGTCACGTCGCTCTGAAAGGCGGGGGGGGGTTGGCGCTATACGCAGGGACCTCGGTTGGGAGATCCATGGCCGTAGCCCCAATGGTTTGTAGGAGATTTAAGTTCGTGACGCCACGCACGGGTTGCGGTGAATGGATAAACACCACCGCTGCCGTTGACTAGGCCTCCCGGGGATGGTGTTGCGCAGCTTGGTGTTGACCCCCTCCATGGGTAGGAGAGTGATGGTCTCGGGGGCCCGAGGGAGGTGCTGAGGCATGGGGATGGGTGCGTGCTGGGCGCTGGTGCGGTGCGGCGCGGTCCGAAGGCACTGGTGTACTCACTATGATACAACACACTGGAGTCTCCAGTAAACCAAACAGGATGATGATCGGTGCCCGCAGCCGGCTGCAGCTTTCCCTTAACAGGTTGGTGGTTTCCGCCTTTCTCCTGCACCTCTTTAATGTAGATGTTATGACTCCTATGCCTAAGCAACAGTTGTCCGCTCCCCGGCTTGCTGTGTGTCGGGAGAGCCCTGTTTGCCCGCAGACGCTGGCCCCTTGGGTCTCTATGCCTTGGCGGTGGCTTTACCCTAATGGTTGGGCTGTTGTCTTCAGTCGGGTCTTGTGTGGGAAAGGTCCTAAAGTCCAGTCCTCATTCAGTTGATTCGACTTAGCCTAGTTGTTTCTGGGCCTCGTACTGGGTCTGAGTACCCCTCCTGGTGCTCCGGTTTATAATCGGTTCCCCGGTTCGGTACCGGTGGGCCACCGCCCAACCCCGGTCCCTTCGGTTCCACTGGCTCTAATCCCAGCTCCTGCAGGCTGCCATCACCGTCTGCTTCTTTGCCAGAGGTGACTGAGCTCCAACACAGACACCTGGTAGACTATGGCACGCCTGGTCATAGGTCTGCCCTTGAACTTGACTACTCCAGTCCACTGTCAAAGCTAATCTACTTAGAACTCTGTTTTTCCCGCCTCCAGGCCTGTGAACGCCTCGGTGGGTGGCGCCAACTGCCTGGCGCCACCCCCCTGGTGTGGACATCAAACCTGGAGGGAGGTGACAAGGGTTTTGAAGTTTGGCTGCTGTCACCTTTTTAGGGAGGGGGAGTGTGTGCATGGGACTACCTGGGATGACCTGACTAGTCCAGGGCGTCACATTTGCATCAGCTGATAATGGAGGAGATAGAGAGATTAATCCCTCCCTCTCCCCCACAGCGCCCGCTCCTCTCCTCCGCGGCTGTGCTGTGATCGCAGGATCACATCATAGTAGCATGACACTCGGCTGACACTCACACCAGAGCGGAAGCCAAGTGTCATGCGATTCACTCACATTAATGACCATGTAACCCCAGCCTAATACAGGGGCCCAAAACATTTTTTCACATGGCGTGCTAAGTTAACTTAACATATGAAAAAAAAATAATTTACTCAGTGTGCTCTGCAATATAAAAGTCATATAACACAAACTGCCATGGGACTTACTTAGTGACATATCGAGCACTGTCTACCTGGGCTTATGTCGCCAGTTATGCAATTGCTGTTTTCTATACTTTATTGGGACATTTGAAAGACAATGCCGCATTTAAATAGTATAACGTGAGGTTTTAAGTGTAATTTCTGTTAGGGGAGACCAATAATATTGAGGCACTGAGTGTACAGTGATAATACCTTGATGAGCCCTTGTAAAGCATGGCCATTTTCACATGGTCAGGACCTGTCAGGCTGTATGAATATATACAGTAGCCATAAAACACAAGAAAACAAGAAACTCCAGTTTACCGATGGAACAGGCACAGCGGCAATGTACTGGACATTAGGCCGGCTTCACACTTGCGATTAACTCGCACGAGTGCAATGCGAGAAAATCTCGCATTGCACTCGGACTAATGTTAATCAATGAGGCAGCTCCCATCTGCTATTTTTTTCTCAGTCCAAATCAGACTGAGAAAAAAATCGCAGCATGCTGCGTTTTAGTGAGTTTATCGCGCGTGTCTCCCCAATGAAACTCTATGGGTGCGTGGGAAAAAACGGATGTCACACGGACGGCACACACGCCATCCTAGTGACATGCATTTTTCTAAATACATTTATCGCATGTTGCAGAAAACACTGGAAATGAGTGAGGTCTGTCGATGTCGGTCAATTTCTATCTCTGTCAGTCGGTCTGTCTCTCTGTCGGTCTCTCTGTCTCCCTGTCGTCGGTCTCTCTCTCTGTCTGTCTATCCTTCTCCCTCCTCTCTCATACTCACAGAGCACCGGTGCGGCGCTGCACGGCTGTCACAAAGCTCCGGCGGCTTTTCCTCTTTTGAAAAAGCCGGCTGCTCATTATTCCATCTAGTATTCACTGCTTCCGCCACCCACCGGCGCCTATTATTGGTTGCAGTTAGACACGCCCCCACGTTGAGTGACAGCTGTCTCACTGCAACCAATCACAGCCACCGGTGGGCGGGTCTATATCGTGCAGTAAATTAAAAAAATAATTGAAAAAAAACGGCGTGCGGTCCCCCCCAATTTTCATACCAGCCAGGGTAAAGCCATATGGCTGGAGGCTGGTATTGTCAGGATGGGGAGCGCCACATTATGGGGAGCCACCCACCCTAAAAATATCAGCCAGCAGCCGCCTGGAATTGCCACATCTATTAAGGCCCCGTCACACTAAGCAACATCGCTAGCAACATCGCTGCTAACGAACAACTTTTGTGACGTTGCTAGCGATGTTGCTGTGTGTGACATCCAGCAACAACCTGGCCCCTGCTGTGAGGTCGTTGGTTGTTGCTGAATGTCCTGGGCCATTTTTTAGTTGTTGCTGTCCCGCTGTGAAGCACAGATCGCTGTGTGTGACAGCGAGACAGCAACAACTAAATGTGCAGGCAGCAGGAGCCGGCTTCTGCGGAGGCTGGTAACCAATGTAAACATCGGGTAACCAAGAAGCCCTGTCCTTGGTTACCCGATATTTACCTTTATCAGCCTCCTCCGCTCTCACTGTCAGTGCCGGCTCCTGCTCTGTGCACATGTAGCTGTAGCACACATCGGGTTAATTAACCCGATGTGTGCTGTAACTAGGAGAGCAAGGAGCCAGCGCTAAGCATTGTGCGCTGCTCCCTGCTCTGTGCACATTTAGCTGCAGCACACATCGGGTAATTAACCCGATGTGTGCTGTAACTAGGAGAGCAAGGAGCCAGCGCTCAGTGTGCGCTGCTCCCTGCTCTCTGCATGTGTAGCTCCGTGCGGTGGTAACCAAGGTAAATAATGGGTTGGTTACCCGATATTTACCTTAGTTACCAAGCGCAGCATCTTCCACGCGGCGCTGGGGGCTTGTCACTGGTTGCTGGTGAGCTCACCAGCAACTTGTGTAGCGACGCTCCAGCGATCCCTGCCAGGTCAGGTTGCTGGTGGGATCGCTGGAGCGTCGCAGTGTGACATCTCACCAGCAACCTCCTAGCAACTTACCAGCGATCCCTATCGTTGTTGGGATCGCTGGTAAGTTGCTTAGTGTGACTGGACCTTTAGATGCGACAGTCCCAGGACTGTACCCAGCTCATCCTGAATTGCCCTGGTGCGGTGGCAATTGGGGTAATAAGGAGTTAATGGCAGCAGCCCATAGCTGCCATTAAGTCTTAGGTTAATCATGGCAGGCGTCTCCCCGAGATACCTTCCATGATTAACCTGTAAGTTAAAGAAAATAAACACATACACCCAAAAATCCTTTATTTGAAATAAATGACAAAAAACCCCACCCTCTGTCACCACTTTATTCAAGTCCCCAAATACCCCTCCAGGTCTGACGTAATCCACAGAGGTCCTACGACGCTTTCAGCTCTGCTACATCAGATGCTGACAGAGAGCGGTCACAGACCACGACCATTCTCTGTGAGCTCCCCACAGCGACTGAAGTGAGTCATGCTATCAGTGATGACGTCACTCAGGTTACCCGCGGCCACAGATCTCAGCGGGAGGACTTCTGCTGTGGCCGCGGGTAACCTCAGTGATGGCACCGCTGATTGTGCAGATCACTTCAGTCACTCAGGGGATTTGCAGTCACCGGTGAGACCTTCACCGGTGACCGAAAATCAGGCCATGACACAGACAGAGTCGCGGGATGACAATGAAGTCGGGTGAAGTTTATCCGACTTCATTCTGATCGTGCGGCTCTGTCTGTGTCTGCTGTCAGCGGCCATGTAGCAGAGTAGCAGAGCTGAATGGCAGATGACATAGCTGCTGAGAATAAAAACGGATAACATACGCATCAAACACGGATTGTACACGGACTACAAGCTAGAGAAAAATCACAGAATTGCATTGCAGTTGCATTGCACACTGATCCAGTAATAAAGCTAGAAAAAAGAAGCGCTAATAGGGTTTTACCAGATAAGCACACGGTTAATATGTAATAAATTACACTCACCGCTTGTGGTTGTGAGAGGTCACAACCACCACAGATAGCATGAGAAAATGGCGGCTGCCGCGGCCCCACGTGGTTAAGACTTCAAAGTGGAGGGGAAGGAGGGGTTAAATTCATGCAATCCGTCAAAGAATGCAGAAGAGATGTTGATAAGTTAATCAATCTTTTATTCCATCGGTCTACGCGTTTCAAGGTATATAACCTCTTCTTCAGGACCAGAATATCAACAAAACTTGCTCGAGTTCCCCATTAACGTCCATGATACTCGAGTTCTCGAGTCGCACCCATCCAAGCATCAACTGCTTGTTTAAGAGCACGTGAATACTGAACTGTTCTCTCATCACTATTAATATTATAGGAATAACACATTAAAGTATTTGGATAATACTGTGCCAGGTTGCCAACTGATGAACATTGGGGTGATCAGCTACTTGTTTACACTGAAAAATTATAGTGAAATGAGCGTTTTTCAGACCATTCATTTGTTGTTGCAGTGTAAGTGCAGCTATGGTAGCCAGAAGACGGAGCACTCTACAGATACTACAGACGTACCTATAATCCAAATGCTAAAAAAGGTAAACAGATGGGATATGTCACAATACTAGGTCCATACACGCTCACAGAGAGTTTTTCTAAATAAAAGCACTGTACTGTTTGGATGTACAATTTCCATATACCCAATTAGTTATGAAGATAACTGAAGGTATCCTATAGCTGGGATTCTCTTCTATATTTCTTACAGGTCAGGGGTCTCAAACTTGACATGGGCTGCATATAGAAAAAAAGTATTTGGGGGTGCCGCATTCTTTGCGGGACAAAGTGACATTTTTAATGATACCATATAATTTTTTCTATACACCTTAGGATCACTTTTTTTTATTTTTTCACTCTTTTTTTACATTTGTTTTAAATGGCATTCATCATATGGGTTATGGTATGGTTTTGTAGCTTGAATCATTACGGATGTGGTGATAACATGCACTTATTTGTTTATTATAGTTGAGATATATAGATATATATATATATATATATATATATATATATATATATATATATATATATATATATATATATATATATATAAAAGAATTCTTAATGGTAAATAGAAATTTCCATGCTTTATTTAGAATTATTGTTTTACACTTTCTTTTACATTTTATCCATTTTTTTGTAAGTAATATTGTTTTACAATTAGCATCATATAGTAATTTTGGCCAACATCTTCTGGTTATTTTCCCATGTGGTCCTCATCTTGTAGTAATGTCCTCATCCTGTGGTAATGTGCCCCTTTCTGGTCCCCTTGTAGTAATGTGCCCATCCTGGTCCCCTAGTTTTAATGTGCCTATCCTAGTCCCCATATTGTAGTAATGTGCCCATCCTAGTCCCATATTGTAGTAATGTGCCCATCCTTGTTCCCATCTTGTTTTAATGTGCCCCATGCTGGTCCCCTTCTAGTAGTAATGTGCCCATCCTTGTCTCCATCTTGTAGTAATGTGTCCCATCCTTGTAGTAATGTGCTCATCCTTATCCCCATCCTGTATTAATGTCCCTTTACTGTTGTAATGTGCCCATCTTTGTCCCCATTCTGTAGTAATGTGCCCATCCTGATCTCCTTGTAGTAATGTGCCCATGCTTGCCCACATCCTATAGTAATGTCCCATCCTGTAGTAATTTCCCCTTATATGCCATTGTGCATATACACATTAAAAACAAAGATTCTTCTCACCTGTCCTCTGTTCCCTCAGTGTACTTGTGAGGGCCGGGGAGGACTGGTAGGCCCAGGAGGTGGATCCACTGGACCGAGCACCCCACCTGGAGGGCAGGGTACACGGTAGCTGGAGCACTAGCGTGGCAGGAACGGGAAGAACCAGGTCACCAGGGTCATGGAGTCCCATAGGACAGTACAGGAACAGGTGCAGGTATCAGGAAGCAAAGACAGGACCAGGTCACTAGGGTCACAGTAATACAGGAAACAGTAACAAAAGGACCTGAGCACCTAGCTCACAAGACAAAGCAAAGAAACACAAGCGATGATCAGGCCCCGCCCACATGGAAAGGCCAGTCCTATATACCCAGCACAGCCTCAGGTCATTTCCTGTTGCAGCAGTGCTGGGCCTATAAGACCAGGTGAGTGGGCGCGGCCCGGGCCTATACAGAAACATGCGTCTAAGACTCAGAGTCAGACTCCTGAGACCTGGAACAGGACTCAGGGGAGCAAGAGCGGGAGCGGCAGGCGTGACCGGTGGACGCATAGACTGGACCAGTGAGCAAGGAGCGGTGGTGCGATGGCGAGACCGGATCAGTGAGCACGGAGCGGTGCAATGCAGGTGCGACCGGATCAGTGGGTATGGAGTGGTGCCTGGATGGTGAAACCGGCTCAGTAGGTAAGGAGCGCTGCTGGGACACCGGGAGCATGACAGTACTCTTCCCTGCTACTTGCAGCCCGCAAACCCTGTGGTGATTGCGGCCGGAGCCCGCAGTAGTCAGTGCTTTATTTCATTTGATTGAACTGCTGGCGCCACGCAGAGCTCTTTGCAGCTCTAAACCAATGGCAGCCGCTGGCGTCATATCACTACGTTGGCTGCTGGCCTGTGATTGGCCTTAGGTATAGTTCTGAAGAGAGCTCTGCAGGGCGCCAGCAGTTCATTCAAATGAAATAAAGCGCTAACTACTGCGGGCACCGGCCACGATTGTCAGAGGGTCTCCGGGCCGCAAGATGAAGCCTGAGGGGTGGACTGCGTGTTTGAGACCCGCGCTTTAGGTCTTTCTATTTCTATTTAATTTTAAGGACTTTTGATCAGCTTGAGAACCAAATTCTGTGAAAGTGAATTATCATGTTAAACAGGAAAAGTGTCAAATGGTTAATTACATACAATATATTACACTTTATTGATCCTGAGAGTATTTGTAGTACATCTACAACCATTTATAGCTCAGGGAGCCGCCTGTAGCTTTAAGGGTACCTTCACACTTTAGCGATGCAGCAGCGATCCGACCAGCGATCTGACCTGGTCAGGATCGCTGCTGCATCGATACATGGTCGCTGGTGAGCTGTCAAACAGGCAGATCTCACCAGCGACCAGTAACCAGCCCCCAGCCAGCAGCGATGTGCAAGCGACGCTGCGCTTGCACGGAGCCGGCGTCTGGAAGCTGCGGACACTGGTAACTAAGGTAAACATTGGGTATGGTTACCCGATGTTTACCTTAGTTACCAGCTCACACCGCTTAACTTAGCGTGTGCAGGGAGCAGGAGCCGGCACTGGCAGTGTGAGAGCTGCGGAGGCTGGTAACGAAGGTAAATATCGGGTAACCACCTTGGTTACCTGATGTTTACCTTGGTTACAGCTTACCGCAGGCTGTCAGACGCCGGCTCCTGCTCCCTGCACATTCAGGATTGTTGCTCTCTCGCTGTCACACACAGCGATGTGTGCTTATCAGCGGGAGAGCAACAATAAAAAAAACTAACCAGCACTGTGTGTAACGAGCAGCGATCTCACAGCAGGGGCCAGATCGCTGCTCAGTGTCACACACAGCGAGATCGCTAATGAGGTCACAAAAAACGTGACTCAGCAGCGATCTCAGTAGCGATCTCGCTGTGTGTGAAGTACCTCTAAGTCTTTACCGTCTTTAAGTCCTGGCCGAGTCATTCATTGCTTTGGAAGTCCTGAAAATAGATGAACATATTGTTTGGATGTGTTATAATACAGCATGTAGACAAATGTATTGGAACTTTTCTGACTTTTTATAAAGCCATAGACATTAATATGGAGTTGGTTTGCTGCTAAAACAGGTTGCACTCTTCTGTGAAGGCTTTCTTTAATTTTTTTGGAGGTGTCTGTGGGAATTTTTACCCATTCACCCACAAGAGCATTCATTAGGTCAGACACTGATGGTGGTCAAGAGGACCTGACTCGCCATCTTTGATCCTTGTTCACCCCACAGGTTTTCAATGATGTTGAGGTCAGGGTTCTGTGTGGACCAGTCAAGCTCTTCAGGAAACTCACCAAAAATGCACCTTGATTTGTGCACCAGAGCACAAAAGGGCCTTCCACAAACTATTTCCACAGAGTTGGAAGCATTGAATTGTCCAAAATAACTTGATATGCTGATGCATTAATATTTCCCTTCATTTTAACTAAGGGGCCTAGGCTATCCCTTAGGCCCCTTTCACATGTCAGTGATTCTGGTACGTTTCTGCTTTTTTTAAAACGTACCAGAATCACTGACATACGCAGACCCATTATAATCAATGGGTCTGCTCACACATCAGTGATTTTTCACTGAACGTGTCTCCGTGCAGCGTGCACCCTTGGCCGTGATTCTGCATGGAGACATGTCAGTGTTTGTCTGGCATCACTGATGACCCATGGACCACACTATGGTGTGATCCGTGTGTGATCAGTGACACACGTACAAGAAAATCACGGACATATTACATATTCAAAATTTTCAACTTACCTTGCCTGCGATTCGCTGTGCCTACTCCGCTCTCGGCAGTTCCTGCCTGGCTCATGAATATTCATGAGAGCAGGAAATGCCAACCAGGAAGTAGGTGCTGAGAGCGGTGGGCGGATGCTGCAGAGCCGAGGAGTGCAGCACCATGGACAGCAGCAGTGAAGGCAGGTGAGTAATGTCCATATGCAATCACGGGATCACGGATCACGGATTGCACATGGACAACCCACGTGTGCCGTGAATCACGGAACACGGAGGGACATGTGCGTGTTTTACACGTCAGTGAAGAACGTCAGTGTTTTTCACTGACGTGTGAAACGGGCCTAAGAAATAAGCCCATAGCATTGTCCCACCTCCCCTAAACTCTAATATTGGCACAGAGGAATCAGGCAGGCAATGCCACACTAATGTGAAAACAGGACACGTGGACCAAAAATGGACGAAAATATGAAATAATATACTGGTGGAAAATGGTCCTTTATGCAAAAAAAAGGACATCTCTATGAGACCTGACAGATGACTGCAGAATCACATTAGGATTCAATTTCTTAACAAGAAAAAAAATCTCAATCCCAAATTATTACCAATATCACAATTATTCTCTCTCTATCACGCCTCCTATGAACTGGATATAGAAGCCCTCTCTACTCTTATATACTGTGCATCTGCGAAACAGCCAGACATATAGCAGGAGACTCCAGAGGAGGCGGCTTCTACCAGCTAATACCTGGCACTGTGCTTCCAGATCTCAGACCTGTGGGACATATTTCAGCATATGAAACCCCATCCATGACAATGTTCTGGAACATCGAGATGGTTTCTAGCTAAAATGTTACAACCAAAAACTGATGAACTTGTTGTACTTTCTGCTGCAATCACTCCTGTCTGATTCTGTAAGCTTGTGTGGCCTACCATAACATGGCTGCGTAAGTGATGGGGCAGCGCCACCATGGAAGGGATCTGGCTTTGTAAAATGTAGTCTGAAACAGCTATCTTACATCACAGTACTGCACGCTGCTCCACTATATTACACCGCAGTACCATACGCTGCTGTGCTATAATACACTGCAGTACCGTACGCTGCTCCACTATATTACACCGCAGTACCATACGCTGCTCTGCTATAATACACTGCAGTACCATACGCTGCTCCGCTATATTACACCGCAGTACCATACGCTGCTCTGCTATAATACACTGCAGTACCGTACTCTGCTCCACTATATTACACCGCAGTACCATACGCTGCTCTGCTATATTACACTGCAGTACCATACACTGCTCTGCTATAATACACTGCAGTACCATACGCTGCTCCACTATATTACACCGCAGTACCATACGCTGCTCTGCTATAATACACTGCAGTACCATACGATGCTCCGCTATATTACACCGCAGTACCGTACGCTGCTCCACTATATTACACTGCAGTAGCATACGCTGCTCCACTATATTACACAGCAGTACCGTACGCTGCTCCACTATATTACACCGCAGTACCATGCGCTGCTCTGCTATATTACACCGCAGTACCATGCGCTGCTCTGCTATAATACACAGCAATATCATATACTGCTCCGCTATATTACTCCGCAGTACCATACGGTGCTCTGCTATAATACACTGCAGTACCATACGCTGCTCCGCTATATTACACTGCAGTTACTTACTGCATAGTCCGATCATATCTCCTAATCAAAGTGATGCTTCAGAGTCGTTCTTATCAGGAGAAATGCTGCTCTCCTGTGAGTGCCGGTATTCACAGGAAACGTGTCACGGCAGCGACATTGGTCATCATCTGAACCCATGCTCTCATGGTAACCCATTGGTACCACAAGATCGCATCACAGGGCTGAAAAGGTGCAGGTGGATCAGAGATCCACCTGCCTGCTAGCCTCACATGTCTCCTGATCAGACAGTAACAGGACAGACATGTCCAAGGACGTATCAGTATGTCCTTGGTCATGAAGGGGCCGAAAACACCAGTTACTCATTAAAATTGTTAAAATTGACTGTTCACCCACTTTCATGCCAGTTCTGATGCCTATAACCAGTTTGGGTCAGGTTGGAGTGATCTGAGTTAGATGTGGGGTGTCACAGGGTCCTTCTCCAATATCACACAATCAACAGAGATGGGTGAACAGTCCCAAGAACCTTTATTACATGCAAAGCAAAAGGACCATAGAACAATCCACCACACAGAGGGTAAAATAGTCCAGGAACACGGATATAGTCCATTAATGGGATAAATGCCCCGGGAGATGAGAGTCACAATCCTCTGCTTAGTGCAGCTCCAGATACTTATTCTCCGTATATGCTCCTCCTACAGTTTTTTCCAGGGTAATCAGGGTTTCCTCAAGTCTCTCTGGGGTGCTGGCCTTAGCATCAGAGTCCCTCAAAGGATGAATCTATATGCGTCCTTGTCCTCCTCAGGCCATCTCTTTATATCCAGGGGTAGGCAGACAGGTTGATTTTCAGGCCCCCAAGAACTGGGAAGGCACCTCAGTAGAGCTGAGCGGACTCACAAAACAACGGTAGCGGCAGGTCCCTGCTCATTTTCTTAAAAAATCCGGATCCAGTCCAGAATCTGGTACCCATATAAGATTAAAATTGTTGATGGAAGGGATAGGGGGATAGGAGCGCGTGCGGTGTACTCACCCATGCTCCGTGTCATGGCGGTAAGTTGCTTCCGGGTCGCACATTCACTTCCGGAGCTGCGTGGTTCTAGATTGTGCACTAAAAGTAAACGTAGATGCTAGAATGTATGAGCTCCTTCCATGCATAACGTAATTTGTCACGTGATAGTGGGGGGGCGTGTTCAAAATGCAGCCCGCGGTGTGTCCTGCTCTGCTCAGCCTGAGTGGCCTGCTTCATGAAGCAGGCAGCACAGGATGAGCTGCTCCCGCGATGTGTACTCCTCTGTTCAACCTAAGCAGCTTCATGAAGCAGACAGCCCAGGATGAGCTGCGCCCACGATGTGTACTCCTCTGTTCAGCCTGAGTGGCCTGCTTCATGAAACAGGCAGTCCAGGATGAGCCGCTCCGGCAATGTTTCATCCTCTGCTCAGCCTGAGCCACCCGGTGCATGAATCGTGCACCGGGAGGCCCAAGATGAGCCGCACCAGCGAAGTTTCCCCCTTCGCCCAGCCTGCGCCTCCCGGTGCATGAATCATCCACAGGAAGGCCCAGGATGAGCCGAGCTGGCAATGTTTCCTCCTCTGCTCAGCCTGTGCCTCCCGGTGCATGAGTCGTGCACCGGGAGGCCCGGGATGAGCCGCGCCGGCGATGACCCGCAGACAGCCTCTGTGAGCGGAAGCAGTCAGACGCTGTCACACAGGCTGGGGGCACGTCTGACTGCACCAATCACAGACGCCAGGCTGGCCGGTGAGCGTGGAAAGCCGTGCATATGAAGTGAGCGACACAAGGAGGCTGCAGGAGCAGCGTACAGCCGGGCCGGAGCCTGAGTAAGTATGAAGCTCTTGCTTCATTCTTATTTTATTTATTTTTCCTTTATTTTTTTATTTTCTCGAGTGCTAGATCTGGATCAAACACCTGGAATCCTGGGCCTGGATCCGGCACCCGGGAAACTTTGAAACTGTGCGAATCCGGACTTTTACAGTCCGGGTGCACTCATCCCTACACCTCAGCGAGAAAGGCACTACTGGGGGTGATTTGCAGCATTTGGAGAGCAGAGGAGCCATGAATGGAAAGTCAGGAAATATCAACAGGGGTCATCAAGAGGTATGGACACATGCAAGCTGCAGAAAGTAACTGAGCTTTTAATTATCTGACCTTCTGTAATGTGATTAAATAACTCTAGAAAAGACTGGGAATACACAGAGCAACAAGGCAATCCATGCTGCAGTTCCTGTGTGGCGCCCCTGACCTGGTCAGGCACCACTGAGTACTGCACCCATGCTGGGGGCAGTGCAATACAGGTAATCCAGAAGGCTGACCGAGGTTTGACTACACAGGCGCATAGTAATCAGGTCTCACACATGTACCTTTGGGAGGACTCCTGAGAACTTCCAGGAGGGGGCGTGCCTCCATGTCCACTCAGGGGGTGTGGTAGCCTGGTTGCTAGGTGGCGTAGGCAGGCACAAAGGGGAAAGAGAAAGAAGGAGGGAGGAGAAGTCTGGAGCAGGGAGTTGAAGAGAGAGGAGTGTGGAAGTGGAGCTCAGACAGAGCAGACGTGCAGAACCCACAAGTGAGCCAGTTTAGTGTGGAGCTCAGGGAGAGTAGACGGAGGGCCCTGGAGCTGCTGCAAGGTAACAGCGTCCGCGCAGTGACTACTGACGGGGGAGAGCGGTCACCTAGTAGTGCCCCCGAAATCCACCCAAGGCTAAAGAGAGAGCAACGGAGTGGAGAGTAAGAGGACTGCCAGGGAGGTACCAGGCCCGCAGGGGTAACAGGTCCCAGTGCAGAGATAGATCCAGCTTTCTTCTGCCAAACCTGCCTGAGGGGGCACTTCAAACCCCCAAGACAACACCACAGAGTCCGCAGCCACGTAGCAAAGTGAGGGCCCATAGTTCATAGGAGGCGAGCAGCCGAAGTGACCTGGTCCAGGCTACAAGCAAACGGGCCGAAACGAGGGGAGCAGCAACTTCCCTGGGTGACCCCCGTAGGGACTGCAAGTCGGGGTCATCACAAACAACAGAAGGGCTAGAGAAGGCGAGTCAGTAGCCACCCTCACAAGTCAGCCTGAAGAACGCCTGGTTCCAGCCTGGTTCATCCCAGCTACGCCCGGGTTACTCACCCTGCCACCATCAGTGAGTAAAATCCCTGAAAGACTGTTTGGACTGTGCCTGAGTCATTCTGCACCTTGTGGTTCCACACACTTACCCAGGGCTCTGGGGCTTGCCTCACTCTTGGGAGGCCACTACATCTGACTGCACCCACCATCAGCCCCAGGCACCCCTTAATCTGCAGTGGCGGTTCCCAATGACCGCAATACCGAGAGTGGCGTCACGACAATTCTAAAAGAAGACATCTTACCTGTGACCAGAACCGTCCCACCACGTGGAGTCCCTGAAGGTAATGCACCGCTACACCGCACCTGTGGGGCTTCACACCTGCTGAGGCCCCAGCTGCGACGCCCTGTCCGGCCAGACCAGACCAGGCCGCAGCAATGTCCCATCCGGCCAGACCAGACCAGGCCGCAGCAACGTCCCGTCCGGCCTGACCAGACCAGGCCTCAGCCACGCCTTCTACATCTACCCCTGCCTGCAGAGCAGAAGCAGCCACCGCGCCCCAGCCGCCGACTGAGGAACCAGGTCCTGTGTCCCCGCCGGGAGAAGACCCAGTATTCCTGCGGCTCAAGGAGGAGTTGAGTGCACACTTCCCCAAAGACCTGGTGGGCAAGTACATAGTCCCCAGGCAGTCATCTGGACCCAGAGCGGTCCCAGCAACCTCTGTGGCTAAGAAGAGTCCACCATCCTGGCCCTCTGATGAACGCCTATCCCCAGCGCTGCTGCCGGAGCAACCAGAGGAGTGCTCAACACCACTAAGGGGGAGGAAAGGTCTGGAGGCTGGAGTGACAATCCCCGAACAGCCGGAGGAGGACGCAGCACCCTTAGGAAGTAAGAGAGGCCCAGAGGTCGCGCTGTTGCCCTACTCCCGCTGCGAAGAGGTTGCGACACCCCCTGCTGTAGAGGAAACATGGGATATCTTCATGCCCAGTATGTGTGTCACCTGGGAGCCCGCAGACAGCGAGGTGGCGGTGATGAGAAGACCAGCCCGCAATGGACAGTGCCACGTGAGGGCAAGGCACCCCCCTGTGCAGCCTTTCCCAGAAAGAGAAAGAGTGGAGGCAAGGGATCTAGAAGAAAAGAGGTCCCTGCGGAAGACCGGGTTCCAGACCCGAGGTCCTATCCACCGCGGAGTGGTTGAAGAATTTAACCTAATTACTGGTTATGGCTTTATTGTGGAGGCTGGTGTCAAGTAGGGCATCTTTGTATCCCGAAGGGATGTCCGGTCCCACCTGCCCAGTGGACACCCTGGTCGTGACCTGTTTATGGGAGACATATTGGAATTCACCAGGCACAAAGGTGAAAGGGGCTGGTATGCTCTAGACGTGGTGCAACGCCCGAAGAGCTCCAGCTACAGCCCTGCCACTCCCACTCAGTCGCCAAGGTCATCACCATCAGAGCAAGAACCACAACAAGCTCAGCAAGAACCACAACAAGCTCAGCAAGAACCACAACAAGCTAAGCAAGAACCACAGCAAGCTAAAGACACAGCTAAAGATGCTGCTGATGAAGACGAAGAAACCTCCAGGTCTCAGAGCCCTGCAAGCAAGAGCCCTGGTTGTGAGAGGAGAAAGTCTGTGTAAAGAAAAGTAAATCAAAGTAAGAAAGTTACAGAGTTTACCAGTTAAGCAACATTTCAAGTTCAAGATGATGTGCCCACAAGAACTATTGTGAGAATCCACCTGTTTTAGCACCTGGTTTTGTGCATTTCTACTAAGGACCATAAGGCTATGAACTGGCTATAGCAACAAACTCTCGCAGTGTATAAAGTTTTACCTCTTTGGTACCAACACCAGAGCACGCCTGTTTATTGGGCCTGGCTCTGCACCACCAGGAAGCACGCCTGTGATGGTGCTTGCTGTCCAAAAGCCAAGAGCACGCCTGTTTATGGGGCCTGGCTCGCCTACGACAAGGGAGCACGCCTATTTATAGGGCCTGGCTCTCCACCACAAAGAAGTGGGTACTCTGTCTGAAGTGACTCGAACCAAGAACGCCGCCTCTACATTCCTGCCAGAAGTGGCCGAAGATGCGGCTCAACTGTGAAGTGGCTTACCCTTTTACCACCAACCTCAAGAAAGAAGATCAGAGGGTTTTGGGTGGGTTAAGGACTTGTGGGTGGAGGGTGGTGTTGCATGTTACCTGGTTTGAAGGTTTTATGATGTTTTAAATGTTTTTATGTGAAAAGTTTGCACTTTAAAATGTTCTTGTCTTTGCAGCCCGAGGACGTGCTGATGATAACTAAGGGGGAATGTGGCGCCCCTGACCTGGTCAGGCACCACTTAGTATTGCACCCACGCCTGAGTCAGTACAAACAGGTAATCCCAAAGGCTGACTAGGGTGTGGACACACAGACACTTAGTAACCAGGACACACACACAGCTTAGAGGGGACTCCTGGGCAGACCCAGGGAGGGGGTGTGGCCCTCGCATCCCAGCTAGTGGTGGGTAGGGGGACTGGAGACGGAGAGTTGTGCAGTGGCAGTCAGAGGAGTAGGAGTGGAGCAGCCGCTTCTGAGGTGTAGAGCAGGACACTGTCAGACACTGCACCTGTAGTGGCTGCTGGTGGGGGAGAGCGGCTACCCAGTGGTGCTGCCTGAAAACCACCTAGTGAAGAGGTGGCTGAGTAAAGAGACTACTGGTAGACCAGGCCCGCACGGGGAAACAGGTCCCCAGAGCAGGAACCCATCTACTCGGCCTGCTAAACCTGCTGGTGAGGGTGCTGGATGTACCTCACCGAACCACACAGAACCCGCAGCATCAACAGCAATGAGGGGGCCCATAAGGAGGATCGAGCCTGGAGCAATCTTATCCTTGATCCACGCTGTCAGCAAACGGGTCAGAAAGGGGAGAACGGCAGTTGCGACTTCCCTGGGTGATTCCCACAGTACTACAAGTCAGTGGTCACCCCAAACAAGAAGGGCTAGGAAGGCGAGTCAGCAGTCACCCCTGGATCAGCCTGAAGGATACCTGGTTCCACCTGGGTCATCATAGCATCGCCCGGGTTGTCTCATGTTACCATGAGAAAAGTGAGTAAAAACCCTAAAAGACATTGCTGCCTGTGTGTGAGTTCTTCTGCGACCTGTGATACTACACACTTACACTGGGCCCTGGGGCTAGCCTCACTCTCGGGAGGCCACAACAACTAACTGCATCTACCATCAGCCCCAGTCGCTCCCTTAACTGCAGTGGCGGTCACCCACTGACCGCAAATACCGAGAGTGGCGTCACAATTCCCATTGAAGTTAACCTGACATACCTGTGGCCAAAAGATCACCAGCACGTGAAGTCCCTGGAGACCCTGAGGCGACCTGAAGGTAATGGGGCTTCACATACAGTATTAGAATATAGTGGAAATCGCCGAACATAACTTTACAGTATACCTTTTATTAAATCCTTTAAAAGACTATTGTCAAGTCATATATTCAGTTATATTCAAAAATATGGGTTCTATATCCCTTAATGAGTGGGGGGACGATAAGTTCCCTATACCATTCTATTCTAACTATACAGCGGAGCTTAAATTGGTATTCCCATCTCCAAGATCCTATCCCAATATGTAGTAAGTGTAATAAAAATATTAACAAATACCTCCAATTAGAAATGTAGTATAGTTCTTCCGATTCACCATGTCGTTATCTCATTTGCAGGGCATTGCAATCACAGTTATTTGCTAGTAGTCGTAACCATGGATGCCTAAGGTCCTGCTATGCCATGCAGATGAGGTAAGTGACAGTGAATATTGGGATAGGATCTTGGAGATGGGAATAACCCTTTAGCACCCTATTGTTGAGTTGATGCCCCTGCTCCACATCGGGTTACCCTACAAAATCCTACCCATCCCTATTTTAGATCAATCAGGACAGAGAGTGATTTTTAAAGGGAACCTGTCACCACTTTTTTGGCCTATAAGCTGCGGCCACCACCTCCGGGCTCTTATACACAGCATTCTAACATGCTGTATATAAGAGCCCAGGCCGGGGGTATAACATAAAAAACACTTTATAATACTTACCTAACGGTCGCTCGGTGGGACTTATGGGCGTCTCTGTTGTTTGGTGCCAACGCCGCCTCTTTGTCCATCTTTGTGCTCCTTCTTCTCTAGCAGCGGTGCATGATGGGTCCGACGTCATACACACTCGCCGGCATTCAGGTCCTGAGCAGGGCAGATCAAAGTATTGTAGTGCGCCTGCGCAGAACCGGCGAGTGTGTATGATGTAGACGCGTTATGCACCCAGGCTTCAGAAAGAGGCCGAAGATGGTCGAAAGAGGCGGCGCCGGCACCGGACAACGGCAACGGAGAGACGCTCATAAGGCCCACCGCAGCCACAGTTATGTAAGTATTATAAAGTGTTTTTTATGTTATACCCCTGGCCTGGGCTCTTATATACAGCATGTTAGAATGTTGTATACAAGAGCCCAGTGGTGGTGGCCAAAGCTTCTAGGCCAAAAAAGTGGTGACAGGTTCCCTTTAAGGGGTCTGGGTATGGAATTGTCAAAAGAGTCCCCCACTCATAAAAAATGCACCAGAGAAAAAAAGAGTGTGATAGTGGACCGAATATTTCTAGTCTAGTGCCTCCATAGATGCCAGGGGAAAGAAATATATTACTTTTGCTTCTGAAGAGTCTACGTGAGGGTGTATCCCCCACCGAATATCTGCTGACATATACATTACACAGCAGCTATAGTTCTAGGAGGTAAATGCTTTTAGGTGTATCCCTATAAGACAATCACAGTCCTGAGGGATAGATACTGCAAGAGATATACAGCATCTCAATAGCCTTGCTCCCCAGAACCTGTTTGGGCCAGGCTGGAGTAGGTTGGATGCAGGGCAGCACTATGTATGTAATGGTGGTGTGAGATCAGAGGCCCAAGGTCATTTAACCCTTTCAATAACATACTTTGGTGCCCATTTTGTGCCAATTTTACAGTTTATTAAGTGTATTCACATCAGGGCACCTCACTGCATTGTTTTTTTTTCCAATTTAAGATTTTATTAATTTTCCAGGAAATACAAAATTAGAACATACATCCATACTATTGCAAATGAAACAGATCAGAAGTTAATGCTAGACCAAGCCTTCGCCGGCTTCGCAACATTCTATGGATGGTAGAAATGGAACATAGATAATCACTTAAAAAAACAATAAAACGATAAATCAAGGAGAAGATATTCAAACAAGAGGAAGTCACAGAGTCTAGAGAAATAGGGGTAGTGCAGAGAAGGGAGAGGATAGAAAGCAGAGTGAGGCGACCGGGACTGATGCAATGTCCGTTGAGCTGAAAATTTGTCAAGAGTGCGGTGTGAACTATCTGGAAGAGAAAAGGCCAGAGTGCCCCCCGTCCGGAGGTTAAATTAGTTCAAGAAGTGTTTTACTAGACAAGAAGGAGTCCCATTGGAACCACTTGGAGGCCATTTCCACCGTCTGTCCTCGAGATTGGGCTATCACCATTTCCATGCGGTGAATAACATTTACCTCTGTTATCCACTCATCTACCGTCGGGGGGTTAGGATCTTTCCACCGCCGAGGGATCACGGTCTTGGCGGCCTGGAGAAGGTGGCCTAGGATTGATTTCCTAAAAACCTTTTCTGATACGTCAAAGATATACAGTAAAACTGCCTCCGGGCGACTGGGGACTACAATTCCTGTGGCCCCCCGTATGGCTGCCAGTACCTTGCTCCAAAAGACCGACAGGCTCGGGCAGTGCCACCAGATGTGGGACATGGTGCCTCCCGAGGCTCCACATCACCAGCAAGAGTCAGGTATTTCGGGGCACCACGCGTGTAGAGACGCCGGTACCCTGTACCACCTGGAAAGTATTTTATAGCTAGTTTCTTGCATCTTAGTGGCAATCACGGACCTGTGGGTCAGGCGATAACAACGTTCCCATTGTCTCCCGGTAATCGGTTGGTTGAGCTCTAACTCCCAAGCTTTACAGAAGCGAGGAGGCGACGCCTCTACTGTACTCGTCAGAAGCTTGTGCACCCTTGATATAGCATGGCGCGTATTAGAGGAACCAGTGCATAGATTTTCAAAAGGGGTTTGGGGTGAGTCATGATAGTATCTTGGGAAGTCAAGAAGTGCTTGAGTTGGGCATATTCAAAATGGAAACGTAGTTTAAAATTACAACTCTCTACTATCTCCTGAAGTGGGATAATGGACCCCCTCGAAATCACTCGATTTAGCCTCAAGGGGTTCAATTTCGTGCTTCCTAGAAAATTGTTGGATGATGCCCCCGGCAGAAACTCCAAGTTGTCCGTCAATGGCATAAGGGGCCCTCTAGGTTGGATCAGGAGATTACGTGACGGCCCAGAGTGCACCGTTTTCAGAGTCTGCTTGGTGCTATAAGACATCTCAATCTTATGTTTGGTGAGGAGTAGCCAGGTCCACGGCAGGGTCGGTATTGATAAGGGGCATATTTCTTGTGCCAGGCTAACCCACAGTTTAGAACTAGAATTATGTAGAAGATCCAAAACCCTGGCATGAGCGGCCGCCAAGTAGTATCGCCTACAATCGGGCAGCCCCGTTCCTCCTGCACCTTTGGTCCTAGTCAAGACGCCACTTCCTATACGAGGGCGTCTTCCAGACCAGACAAATCTACCGAACATGCGCTGCATCTTGGCCCAATAGGTTGCCGGTACATAGACCAGGGCCGTCTGCAGCAAATATAGCAATCTCGGGAGGGCCGTCATCCTGAGTGCACTGATCCTGCCAAACCATGAAAGAGTGCCCCTATGCCACCGAGTCAGATCTCCCTCGAGCCGTGACAGAAAACTCTGGTAGTTTAATTGAAAGAGTCAGGATAGGTCAGATGGAATCTTGATGCCTAAGCATCCGATGCTACCATGGGGTGGCCATCTAAAGGGGAAGTTTGGTTTTATAACATTTACAGTCGATTGGGGCAAGGAGATATTTAGGGCCTCTGATTTATCAAAATTAATTTTAAAATTGGACCACTTACTAAACCGGTTTAGTTCCAACATTAAGGACGGGAGGGATGTGGTGGGGCTACTTAAATATACCAGAAGATCGTCGGCGAAAGCAGCGCATTTATGCTCCCGATTGGCAATCCTAATTCCCCGTATGTCTGGGTTAGCCCGGATGGCTGACAACAAGTGTTCCATGACAAATACATATAGTAACGGTGACAAGGGGCAACCCTGTCGTGTCCCGTTTTGGATGGAGAAGGGTTTCGTCAGAGTGCCATTAATCCTAAGGAGAGCAGTCGGGGAGTGATATAACACCATAATTTTAGACGAGAAAACTGGCCCCAGGCCTATATGGTCTAGGGTCTGTGATAACGACTGCCAGGAGACTCTGTCGAAAGCTTTCTCAGCATCCAAAGACAGTAACATCATGGGCAGCTTTTTATTGTGTGCGTGTTGCATTAAATCCAGGGTTTTTATGGTATTGTCCCTTGCCTCGCTACCTGGGACAAATCCGACCTGATCAAGGTGGATCAAGTTAGGGAGCAAGGGGCTAAGTCTGTTTGCCAAAAGCTTGGCATAAATTTTTAAATCTACGTTAAGGAGTGATATTGGTCTATAACTGCTACACGTCATGGGATCTTTTCCGGTCTTTTGAATTAGTGAAATATCAGCCGTGGTGGAGTGGGGCGGAAAGGGGACTGAGTCCGAGATTGAATTGAAGGAAAGGAGCATTAGAGGCGCTAATTGTTCCGAGAAGGATTTATAAAATTTGGCGGGGAACCCGTCAGGGCCAGGAAACTTATTGCCCGGGGTATTGCGAATCACTGCCAATAAATCTTCCAGTAAAAATGGACTTTCCAGGTTGTCTATTATAGAACTGTCGGGACATCTAAAAGGTGAGGGCATTGAGGGATTTACATCACTCGGTCTATGGGACTCGACAGGTAGATTATACAACTTGGAATAATAGTCATGAAAGGTATTTGAGATGTCTGGGGTGGCGTAAAGTAATTCGTCGCGTGAGTTCTTGATGCAGGGAATGAGGGTGTGAGCTCTGTCCTCCCTCAACGCGTTTGCTAATAGCCTGCCGGGTTTATCCCCAAACTCATAAAACTTCCCCTTCCCTACCTGTATCAGACGCTGATATGAAGAATCAAGCAGTTTCTTAACCTCGAACCTAGCCTGTAGGAGTGCCCATAAGTTCGTGGCCGATAAAGCTTGCTTGTGGATGAGCTCCAGTTCAGATACCCTATGGAGAGCTTTTACTATGTCTTGGGCTTTCTCTTTCTTGATTCGAGACCCATGCTTAATAAAAATGTCACGTAGGACACATTTCCGTGCCTCCCACTTATAAGTGGGGGCTGTGTCATCTACTGAGTGGTCCTCCATGAATCTTGCAATGGAGGTCTGGATATCCGAAACGCAAAGCTCATCCAGTAGCAATGACTCATTCAGACGCCACGACCTCCTAGGAGCCGTAAGGGAGGGATCTCAATCGTGCAATATACCGACGCATGGTCTGACCATAATATGTTATCCATTCTCGTGTGTTGGACCCAAGGGAGCGCGCTATGTTGTACCAGTATGTAATCAAGACGGCTATATGAATCTTGGGTGTGGGAATAGAAACTGTAGTCTCTGTCTGATGGGTGTTGTATTCTCCAGGTGTCGAACAGCTGCATGCGTAGTAAAGCTTTTTTAATTCGTTTGATAGTGGTGTATGCAATACTGGATTTCCCTTTCGAGTTGTCTAAAGTAGGGTCCAGGGTGATATTAAGGTCCCCACATAAAATCACCGTACCTTGTATCAGGGGGATCACGGTATTGATCAGGCGGGAAATAAAACTATCCTGTTTTTGATTTGGGGCGTACGCGTTAAGTATCGTGAAGATGTGGGTCCCCGCCCTCAGTGAGAGAATAATGTATCTGCCAAGACTATCTGTCGTGCACTTTATGATTTGATGTGGGAGGGATTTATGGATGGCTATTGCCACACCTTTAGAGCGGGAGTCAGGGTTATCCGAGGATACCCATGTCCGGTAATATTTATTTTTAAGAATAGGGGCATGTCCTTGTTTGAAGTGTGTCTCCTGTAGACACGCTATTCTCACCTTCTGTTTATGAAGATGATACAATATCTGTGTCCTTTTCTCCGGGACATTGAGGCCCCTGGCATTGAAAGAAGCGATGGTTAAGTCCGCCATCTATAAGAGAATAAGTCATTAGAGACATTTAAGAAAGAGAATCGGACACGTTCAGCCCGGCCGCCGAAGATATGGAGAAGGGGAGACTTGAGGAAAGTAAGAAGTAGTGGGAAAAAAAGGAAGAGAGAGAAAAAAACAAGAAGAACAACAGGCAAAAAAAGCCTAGCATAGTTAACTAAATCCGAACAAACGTTCCTAGGGAACATATCCGCCTCATCTAGGCAGGACAGAGGATCCCAACCTATTTGGGGAAAAAGGAAGTCAGACATATCTGAGCAGAGCTCCATATATACTAAGAAAGAAAAAACATTATGGATAACCATAGACACCGGTAAAGGTAATAAATTCTTATGTGATACGGGCTATGAATAGACTGGAGGGTAACATGTGGAAGCCACGTGAGCCTCATTACTGTAAGAGGTATAAGTCATACAGGCGTTTTCAGCCTTTGGTTTCCTTAGCATCAGCTAACGCGGGCGGCCCGCCCTGCGACCCCGTTCTCCTCTCGGAGGCAACCCCCTGCTGGACTCAGGAGGTGGAGGTGGTCTAGAGGAGGTAGGCCGTCCCCTGGGCACCCACGGCTGGAGTAGTGTAGTCGGCCAGGCTGCAATAGACATTGCAGGCAGATTCAGACTCTTGATAAAAGCCGGGAGGTCCTCTGGAGAACGCAGGGTCATCCATCGGGAGTCCTTCTGTACCGATAGGGAAAACGGAAATCCCCACCGGAATGGCAGACCTCTCTCTTTTAAGACATCAAGGAGGGGTTTAAGAGTCACACGTTGGGCCAGAGTGTGTCGTTAGAGATCAGGCATTATGCGAAAGGTAGAGCCATTGTATGATAAGTTCTGTTTTCTCCTGGCTGCCTGTAGAATGGCCTCTTTTACAGCGAAAAAGTGTACTCTGCATACGATATCTCTTGGGCGGGAGTCATCTGGATCCGGAGGGCGTAGAGCTCTATGGGCTCTATCAAGTTCAAGGGGAGCTCCTGGTGGCCTCTTTAACAAATTGTTGAAGATGGAACGAAGAGCAGCAGGGATATCAGGGGCGGCAATAGATTCCGGAAGACCTCTAATCCGCAGATTGTTTCGTCTGTTTCTGTTCTCTAGGTCATCCACATGCTGCTGGAGGGCAAATAGTTGCTTAGATTGGTTTTCAGCAGTTTCTTGGATAGATCGGATAGACACCTGAGAATCAGATTGTTGCTCTGTCAGGGTATCTACCCTGTGAGTAAGTGAAGAGAGATCTTGTCGCAGCTGGATAAATTCTTGTTTGCACTCCGCCACTACTTGATTAGCCAGAGCTGCAATGTCACTCTTGGTGGGCATTGCTTGTAGCAGGGATCGTAGGTCTGCCAGAGATGCCGGGCGCTCGTCGCCCATGGAGGCGGCCGCGTGAAACATATTTGGGTATGCGTAAAAAGAGTCCTGAAGGGCCGGTCCATATGTCAGCGTCTGCGTGTTCTGGGGGTTTTTGATGCCGTCCCATACTTGTGGTGCAGATGTGAGACGTATTGGGGGTGCCCCCAGTATTCTGGGTCCCCCATTCACGGGGATTAATGGGCCCCCATCTAGGTCCCTGACGGTGGCTGTCGGACTCTCAGCCCAAGAGCACCCAGTGGACCAGGTATCTGGTGAATGTGCTTCTCTCTGAGGTGTCCCCCAGGGCTCATTGGCAGCCATCTGAGATGTAGGTGGCCCTCCTCCATTGCCTGCTCCCCCTGAGGATTGTGTAGCTCTTGGTGAGTGACTGGGGGTGTTGTTCCCCCACTAGAGTGCATCCCACTCCCCAGGTCTACCTGTGGGCCCTGTACCTGATTCCTGTAGTACAGCCGGCCAGCAGGGTTTGCTGCTGCTCCCTCCTCACCTCTGGTCCCTGCGCTTGCTTGTGTGGACAGGAGCGGTGGTGTCAGAGCTGCAGCTTCTCCCTGTGTCGTCTGCTTCTTCAGTGCTCGGGCTCGCAGCGGTGAGTCATCTCCTGGGCCCGAGCACCCATGCGTCCCGCTCCCGCACGCCGCACTCCCAGCTTCACGATGTACGGCTGCAGGCAGGTCGCCGGAGCCGCCCGGTCGCAGCGGAGGCACAAAGGAGGGTGATGCAGGTAGGGCCGCAGCTGCGGGAGACCCGTCCTCCAGCCCTAGGCTGCCTGCTAGCGTCTCAGGATCGCGGCCGCCATCTTGGAATGGCGCCGCTGGAGGTAATGCCGTCCCAGTTGCGGGGGGTACATCAGCTCCTGCCGCTGCCGTTGGACTATTGGAGGGTCCTCCCGGGCCACGGGGGATCTCCATCTCCTCACCCCTTCTCTGGGTCCCCTGGATTTCTGCCCTCATTAGCGCTGTGGCAGGGCTTCTTTCAGGCCCTGTAGGCCGCAGCTCTTTCTGTGGCAGTGAGCCGGTCTCAGGCTCCCGGGAGCGTGTTAAATAGGCCCCGATGGTGCCCTGGGGTGCAGGAGGCTTCCCCGAGGTGCTGGGCTTACCGGGCTTGTTCTTTTTTACTGCCGATTTGCCCATTGTGGCTAATAAACCGGTTCTATGGGGGATTATTTAGAGGAGCTCTAGCAAGTAGCGTCCTCACTCAGCCATGTCCGGCTCCGCCCCCCCCCTGCATTGTTTTTTATTGTCATTTTTTATTAAACTTGTAAAAGAACAAAAAATAGATAATTGCTGAATAAGAAAGTAACTCCAGCCTTGTAGACACTCCCCACATCCAATGACTACAGACTGCACTTGTAATCACAATGTCTGTAATTGGAGGTTCCTCTGGAGAGGTTCCAGCACAATAGGAAGTAGGCAGGGCGCGTGTTATTATTTGCTGCCCTCACACAGGGGCCATTTTGGCTGCTCCTAACATGTATAGTGCTGCATAGCTGAGACTCCGGTAAAATGGCGGCGGCGGTCGTCAGGACTTCCCGAGTTGCCGCCCTCTGTCTTATAAACAGAACTCGTCTTGTGACTCCGTGACGTCACTTCATATGACCAGAGTGTGAGCGCTCCCTCGTACCGGACTGCGGCTCCCGTGAATCCCGGGCGCCAGAGGAGAGAGCAGCTCACGGTGCATCCAGGAGGCGGACGAGTGTGCAGACGCCATGACGAGGCTCGGGGAGGCCGCGCTGGGGATCGCGCTGCTGGTCGGTAAGTGCTCGGTGTCCGTTGAGGCAGGCGGCCCCTCATGATGGTGCTTGTACTGCAGCCCCGCCATTGTTATCGCCCTTCACTGGGGCTCAGGAGTCTATAGCCAGCCAACAATGGCTAATAACCGGGAACAGGAGCTTATGGGCAGCTCCGGGGATCTGCTGGGAAGCCGGGTAGTGCACTGTACCGAGCGGTCACCCCTTCTGTAAGGCCCGGAGATCGGCGGTGCCACATGATTTCTGTAAGGCCCGGAGATAAGCGGTCACCCTTCTGTAAGGCCGGAAATCAGGGTGCCCCCTCGATTGGTGTAAGGCCCAGGGACCGGCGGTGCCCCGGTTATGGGCTCTGGCTCCATGAGGGGCGTGCACTGCTGCATGTGGAAATAAGAGCCGGCTCCATGGGGCTCACCTATCCTTCATCACCAGGTCTAACCAGCAACCCACCTGGTATGAAAAGCAGCCAGCCCTTTACTGCCTCCTGGTGGGGCCTTTGCAGTGTGACTGCTCTAGCTGTAAAGAACCCTTTCCTATATAGATCTGTGTACACATACCCTAGGTGTTCCCTGCTATTTTGTAAGGCATAAATCATGTGCCAGCTCTATTGACCACACTTGCTGCTTACACTGAGGCTGCCCTTTAATACTGCCATCTGAGGGGTGCCCTAATGCTAGCGCTCTGTCACTTGTGTGAAGGACTTGGATGGAGCCACGGTGCCCAAAATATGATTCCTCACAGGGAGCCGCATGCAGCTGTGCAGTGTGGATCCTGGCCATTCAGTAGCCGATGGGTGGCAGCGCTGCAGACCTGAGCGTCTGTATGTGGTAGGCTCCCTCTGGTGGTAGCTGCAGGCCTGAGCTGCTCCCTGCGGTCTGTATGTGGCTCCCTCTGGTGGTAGCTGCAGGCCTGAGCTGCTCCCTGCGGTCTGTATGTGGCTCCCTCTGGTGGTAGCTGCAGGCCTGAGCTGCTCCCTGCGGTCTGTATGTGGCTCCCTCTGGTGGTAGCTGCAGGCCTGAGCTGCTCCCTGCGGTCTGTATGTGGCTCCCTCTGGTGGTAGCTGCAGGCCTGAGCTGCTCCCTGCGGTCTGTATGTGGCTCCCTCTGGTGGTAGCTGCAGGCCTGAGCTGCTCCCTGCGGTCTGTATGTGGCTCCCTCTGGTGGTAGCTGCAGGCCTGAGCTGCTCCCTGCGGTCTGTATGTGGCTCCCTCTAGTGGTAGCTGCAGGCCTGAGCTGCTCCCTGCGGTCTGTATGTGGCTCCCTCTGGTGGTAGCTGCAGGCCTGAGCTGCTCCCTGCGGTCTGTATGTGGCTCCCTCTGGTGGTAGCTGCAGGCCTGAGCTGCTCCCTGCGGTCTGTATGTGGCTCCCTCTGGTGGTAGCTGCAGGCCTGAGCTGCTCCCTGCGGTCTGTATGTGGCTCCCTCTGGTGGTAGCTGCAGGCCTGAGCTGCTCCCTGCGGTCTGTATGTGGCTCCCTCTAGTGGTAGCTGCAGGCCTGAGCTGCTCCCTGCGGTCTGTATGTGGCTCCCTCTGGTGGTAGCTGCAGGCCTGAGCTGCTCCCTGCGGTCTGTATGTGGCTCCCTCTAGTGGTAGCTGCAGGCCTGAGCTGCTCCCTGCGGTCTGTATGTGGCTCCCTCTGGTGGTAGCTGCAGGCCTGAGCTGCTCCCTGCGGTCTGTATGTGGCTCCCTCTGGTGGTAGCTGCAGGCCTGAGCTGCTCCCTGCGGTCTGTATGTGGCTCCCTCTGGTGGTAGCTGCAGGCCTGAGCTGCTCCCTGCGGTCTGTATGTGGCTCCCTCTGGTGGTAGCTGCAGGCCTGAGCTGCTCCCTGCGGTCTGTATGTGGCTCCCTCTGGTGGTAGCTGCAGGCCTGAGCTGCTCCCTGCGGTCTGTATGTGGCTCCCTCTGGTGGTAGCTGCAGGCCTGAGCTGCTCCCTGCGGTCTGTATGTGGCTCCCTCTGGTGGTAGCTGCAGGCCTGAGCTGCTCCCTGCGGTCTGTATGTGGCTCCCTCTGGTGGTAGCTGCAGGCCTGAGCTGCTCCCTGCGGTCTGTATGTGGCTCCCTCTGGTGGTAGCTGCAGGCCTCTGAGCAGAGTTGGATTTTAATGACCCTTTTTCATTATACTGTTGGGGGGGGGGGGAGTGAATTTAATGAAATATTTTCTCTTTAAGTCACTTAATCTCCTGTGGAGGACTTGAAGCTGCCATTGTTTCTTGTTCTAGTTGCAGCACTTCAGTGTTTTAGTAGTGATCTGATTAGAGGCGCATGCTGATTAATGTATTGGGGTGTCTTCAGTGGCGTGCACTTCATCATGAATGCTCCCGCAGTCACAGTAACATTTCTGGCATACGTTACACCTCCATAGTGGCATGACTTGTGGCTTTGATGGCACTGCGACCTGTCCATGCTCTGCGCACTTTTTCGGAGCTGGCCACTCCAGGCATAAATACACCTAACGTAGGAAACTGCTCAACTTTGGAGAGATGCAGTGTTTGAGTTTTTATGCCAGAAAACTGTCACTTTATTGTGTTGGCCCTAAGTGAGGGGTGGTCTGGGGAAGGAATATAGCAGGAGCAGACCTAGGGTATGGGCTGATCTTAGTGCAGGGCCCCATAGCTCATCCTTCGGGAGTTTGTCCTGCTTTTGAGAACATTTTGTGTTTATTGTCTTTTTAGGTAAAAATTCACTGTTTGGTTCAGCTGTTTTGTAAGGGTTAGGTACATGCGATGAGATGGCCTAGGAGACTTCCCGGGGGCCACATGGCAGAACACCAGCAGAGAGCTGGAGCAAGCGCTCATACTCTAGGGGTAATGTATTCTCCACAATCATGTGTATGGGGTCCAGGTCTGTGCTGTCCTATTGTACACTGGGCATTTGTTGTGCGGCCGGTTTTGCGGAGCTGGTTTTCCTCGTTCCCGTGGTAAACATGCCCCATTGCGTAATGTTTAGAACATTTTCTCTTCCTCATTTCATAAAACCGGTCTACCTGGATGATTGTCATCATGTGGTGACAGAACAAAGGCTCACGCTGACAAGTGAAGAAGCCGGCCCCACGTGATCTGCACCTCAGCAGGACATGGCATCCACTCCATAGTAACTGTTCTATGGGGAAACCCTAACCGTGAAGTGACAAGACGGCGGCCTGTCCTGAAGGGTCACTTCTGGGGAAGCAGCCCACCACAGGCCTCCCAGTGCCGCTTGTAGAACATAGATCCAGCAGATGGCGGCAGCTGCTCCGGTGTAGTGTCTCCTAATGATAAAGCGGGGAATCCCTACATGCTTCACCCCGGATCTATTGCACTCATGTGTTGTAAGAGAGGGTTGTCTTATGGTGGCTTGTATTTATCACTGATATCGGGGTGTGATATGCAAATTTATGACAGAGAATGTAAGAACTTGTGTGAATTAAAGTTGTGGGGCGTTTTTAGGACTCCTGGTGCCCCCATTCTTCACCTAGCCACTTTTGAGCTCTGTATGTTGTAGAGCAGGTGTGCACCACTCCAGCCCTCAGGATCCAACAGTGCATGCTTTTAGTGGTATTGTGCAATGCTAAGGAAATCCTGAAAACATGGACTGGAGCTGTGCATGCCTGTACTTAAAGGGAACCTGTCACCAGATTTGGTGACTATAAGCTGTGGCCACCACCAGTGGGCTCTATATACAGCATTCTAACATGCTATATACAAGAGCCCAGGCCGCTGTATAGAAAGTAAAAATACTTACCTAAACGGTCTGTACGGTGTAAATGGGTCAAATGGGTGTCTCCATTCTGCGGGTGCGGTGCCTCCTCTTTCGGCCATCTTTGTCCTTCTTCTGAAGCCTGGGTGCATGATGCATCCTATGTCATCCACAGGCCGGCATTGAGGTCCCGCACATGCGCACTACAATACATTGATCTGCCCTACTCAGGGCAGATCAAAGTGCGCCTGCGCAGGACTTCAATGCCGGCCTGTGGATGACATAGGACGCGTCATGCACCCAGGCTTCAGAAAGACAAAGATGGCCGAAAGAGGAGGCACCGCACCCGCAGAATGGAGACACCCAGTTGACCCATCTACACCATACAGACAGTTTAAGTATTATAAAGTCATTTTTACGCTCTACACAGCGGCCTGGGCTCTTGTATATAGCATGTTAGAATGCTGTATATAGAGCCCACTGGTGGTGGCCACAGCTTATAGGCCCCAGATCTGGTGACAGGTTCCCTTTAAGGCCACTAGAACAGGAGGGAGGTTTAGTACTGGACAACCACAACAAAATGTATAGTGCTGTGCATCGTTGGGTTCCAGGACCCCCCTTTCCACCAATCTTATATTGGTGGCCGAGCATAACTATAGGTCATCAATCCTAAAATCTCACATCTTGGGGTATAAGTGACACATTTAGGGTTAGGCTCACCTCACATCAGCGGTATTTTGCCGCAAAACCGGATCAGTCACAAACTTGTTTCAATTCATTTCCAATGGAATCGCGGCAAGATGCGGTTGTGTATGATGCACGTAACCGCATGTGACAACATCTTGCCGCAATTCCATTGGAAATGAATTGAGATGAAACACATTTGTGAAGGATCCACTTTTGCGGCAAAATACCGCGGATGTGAGGCGAGCCTAAGGCTATGTGCGCACGTTGCGTACAGTTCACTGCAGAAATTTCTGCAGCGATCTGAAGAGCACATGTGCGCTTTAAATCGCTGCAGAAATGTCCGTAGTGAAGCCGATTCCATGCGCTCTGCCTGCAGCTCCTGCCATAGACGGAGCAGGAGCTGCCGGCAAAGCGCACGGAAGAAGTGACATATCACTTCTTTTTACGCAGCGCTTCGGCAATAGCCGAAGCGCTGCGCTCTAAAACGCCACGTGCGCACGGCCCCTGCACAATCTCCATAGACTGTGCAGGGGACGCAGAACGCATGCAGTTAGGCTGCGCTACAAAGCGCAGCGTAACTGCATGTATTTACGCAACGTGCGCACATAGCCTAAATGTGTCATTTTCTGGAATTTTTTTTTTTTTCTGCTTTTTATTCCATTCAAGACCAAACAAATTGATCAGTGCCTGTAAAAGTAAAGTGACATTTACAGGGAACCTGTCACATGGGAAGAAATGGTATTAAAGAGGTTGTCCACTACTAGGTGAACCCTTTGATTTCACAGATTTCCCCCAGGTAAAGTAATAAAACCTATACTTCTATACTGGTGCCCTTCCACCGGTGTCTGGGCTCATGTTGGGTTGTGCAGTCATGCAAGCCCTGCTGCTAGTCGACGCTGGTTTCCTTCTCCTTGCCTTTTGGACCAAACAACATGAAGTGAGTGCAGCCACAGCGCTCCCTTTCTGTTGATGTATGGTCTGAAGGCGGGAGACTGAAGCTCGTGCTGATTGGATGCGAGGCTCATGTGACTGCAAAACCCAACATGAGTTCCGATCACCGGTGGAAGGGGGCGCCGGTACAGAAGGAGAGTATTGTCTTTTATTTTACTTGTGGGGGGGGGGGGGAGGGACGGATGCGTGGAATCAGAAGGGATGTCGTTAACTGTTCTGCAGGTCAATAGAGCATTCAAAGGCTACGTTCACAAATCAGTTTTTTGGCATCAGGGACAATCTGGCGTGTCCCTGATGCAACGGATCCGGTGCAGAATATGCAAAAATGGATGCGCCTGATCCTTTTTTTTTTTTTTTTTTTTTTTTTTTTTTTTTTTTTTTTTTTTGCTGGATCGTTTCTTTTCAATAAATTGGAGCATGCTCAGTTTACAAAAACTGATCAGGTGGCTGCATCCGTTTTTTGCCACATCGCACGCACCAAATCCGGCGTCCATAGGCTTCCATTGTAAATCACGCCGGATCCGGCGCATTTTTTTTTTTTTTCTCAGACAAACGTTCAATGAGACGTTCCAGTTGGCAGTCGGCCGCCGCATTGAGTCATTATGCCGGATCCGTCAAAGCTGGATGTAACGCAAGGCAATTGGGCATAATCCGGCGCTAATACAAATCAATGGGGATAAAACGGATCCGGCACCGGATCAGTTTTCTTTTTTTTTTTTTTTTTTTTACTTTTTTTTTCCCCCAGATTGTGCCTGATGGGGAAAAAACTGTTAATGTAGCCTAAACCTGCCTGCGCACTACACCACACTGCTGGGAGGAAATTAACTTAGCGTTTCAGTTTGTCATGTAGCGGATTCAGTCAGTTTTGTGTATGGTGAGCTGCTGCCTCCCGCATAGACTGACTGCCCGCTCTAATGATGAGTGACAGTGTGGGGCGCGGATACCGCAATCGCTCTCCATACACAGAGCGGTGACTGAACCCGTGTTGGCGCCATTCCCATGACTAATCCTCCTGACAGCGTTCCTGTTTCAAAGTTCATTTCCTCCCGGCATTGCGGATCAGTGTGCAGGTGCTGGGCAGGTTCAGAGCGCTATTAACCCCATATCTGCAGGTTAGTAGCATTTTTCCATGTGACCAGTTTTAAGGATAAATGAAGGTTCAGTCGTTCTGCATTGTGTGTAGCCCCTTACATTACGATTATTCCTCCATTTACTAATTCACATGATTCTATTCTTTTTCTTAGGTATTTTCCAGTTTGGCAGCACTATTAGATTCGAGGTGAAGGATGACAGCTCTAAAATAAGCTGTATATTGGCTGACCTATCAATTAACTTTACAGTTGATTATAAGCGTGGAGATAAACAGGTAATGTCTACAGATATCTCACTCTTTAGATCTGCTGCTCTGTGTGATCGTTAACCCAAATGTTAGTAACCAGTGCTCTACATTGCAGAGTCGTGAACATTTTCATGGAATGGTGTCACATACTTGGATTGCTTTAAAGGGGTATTCTCATCTCCAAGATCCTATCCCAATATGTAGTGGGTGTAATAATAAGATACAGCAAATTCCTCCAATTAGAAATGTAGTATAGTTCTTCTGATTCACTTTCGATTACCTCATGTGCAGGGCATTGCAGCTTAGGTACCTACGGTTATGACCACAAGCAACTTGCTGTGTGTGTGGTTGTAAGAATGGATACCTAAGGTCTTGAACATCAGGTAAGCAACAGTGAAGTTGAATCAGAAGAACTATACTACATTTCGACTTGGGGGTATTTGCTGTTGCCATAGTTGTCGTCCCTTTAACTACTTCTGGACTGTCCATAGATGCAGTCCACAGTTTATGCTGCATAACGGTCTAAAGTGACAATGCAGTGTAAGCGGCTAGCCTGAGATTGTGGCTCTGGGGATGTGGACACTTTTGTCAGACACAGCCAGACTTCGCAGAGGGAAGATAGACATGGTTAATTACCATGTTCACCTTCTCAATCTGTGTACACAGTGCTTCCTCCCCCAAACCCTGTGGTCATGTGATCACTGGGTGTAGGAAGGGACAGGAACTGCTGGGTCATCGGAAAGAAAGACTGCTCTGTTATGCAGAAGAATGTATTGATTTATTAAATTGCCCCCCCCCCCCCCCCAAGCACATAGAAAAGGCTTTAAACATTTTATGATGGGGCACAGTGTATGAAATAAAAACAACCTTTTTTATAGCCCCACCCATATAAAAAAAATAACCAATATTATAAAACAAAAGTATTTTCTATTTTTCTTTAAATTTCCCCCAATAGCTCCCCCTAAAAAATAAAGCCCCGTGGGTCACAAAAAGATTATTTTAAATGTTTTGAGAAGAACAACTTAGAGCTGTTAAAGGGAACCGAAGTGTCACCTTCTGCAGCTCCTGGGCTGCATTCTATGAAGGTGCACCTTGTGCCCTGACTCCCCTTCCAGACCCCAAAAATAACTTTATAAAACTTGACCCCCACATATGCCAATTACTTGTGTGGCTCAGATGGGCATGCTCATTTTCTGCTCCTGTCCCCCCTCCTGCCACTGTTCGCCATCCTCCTTTCTTGATTGACGTGATGATGCCTCAATCATCATCCTCGTTGCATTTTCAAATCTCGCGCCTGTGCGGTTAGGTCTGCTCACACAGGCGCGTTTCGCTCTGCCATATCGCAGGCAGAGCAGAAAAAATAGCTGCCCTCGTGCGCCGGTGACCTAAATGCGCAGGCGTGAGATTATGGTCAGGTACGAGGATGACGCTGGTTAAGCACCATTCTTGGATCTGGTCCGCCTTTATCAATGGTTGCTGTCTGGCACTGGGAGGGTCAGTTCTGATATAGTCCTGGTATGTGTAGAGCTTGCTCCACATGCTGGGACCTGGGCTGGTCTCTATCCACAATTGCCTTTTTTGCAACATGGAAGCGGCTATATACAGGTTACAGGTATGTGTGCTCCATTATGGTTCTTCTTTTAACTTTATCTAGGAGGCTGCATGGCACATGAAATACAGAATATAGAGTAGGACCCCCCTATTGAGATTTGCCGTGACGTTGGCAGGGGTGGCTCAAAAAATTGATCAATTATTTGCTAAAAATCTTATTTTTTTTTTATTATAGTACAGTTGAAAGAAATCTGAATTTTCACTTTTTATATGATGCATGCCAATTTCAGATCGTGCTGGCTCCTTTTTTTTTTCTTTTTTTTTTACACTTCATACATTGTAGTTTCACTGCATAATGTTAGAGTGGGCTTATTAATGCTGGATTCCTAAACTACTAATCTTATAATCCACATTATACAGTTCAGACATTATCACAGTAAGTACACTAGCCTCATTGGGTCCAAGATGGCTAATTTAAGTATATATGCACTTTGTATTGTGAAATCTGGTGACAGATCTGCTTTGTGATTTCCATTACTGGGGGCACCTTTGTTACATTCTTGGCTCTTGATAATGTTCCATACATTGTTTGCTGCACGCTAAATTTATATAAAATGTTGTACCTCAAAATAAACTACATGAAAAAAAACACCTTTAAATGTTCTCCTAGTTTTGGGACTCTTCCTCCCCAGTCAGGTGATCGGCCATTGCCTGGTCCCACTCCAGTAGATGTCAGTCTTTCCATTGTGACTGTGTTTTGATCTGAGCACTTGTAGTAATTGGCAGTGTTAACTCAACAGATCAATTGTAAATCATTTTTGGTGGTGCGCACCAGAAAGTGTCACTAAAGGGAAGATTGTATGATATATTTTAGATCCGCCATGTCGGAGTGTTAGGTTTGTCTGATGGGACTAATGAGCTTATAACTAATGACGTGTATAATTTTTCCATGGTTAATACTTGTTTTTAATATTTCCCCAGCCTAAAGCTGAGTTCCAATTACCCAACAATGCAGTATCTGACAAGTCCAGCTCATGTGGCAAGAATGGCAGCTTGCCGGTGTTGGTGATTGCGTTTGGACCTGGCCACTCACTCAGCGTACAATTTAATAAGTCTGACTCTGGGTACCAAGTTGATGTACTTACATTTAGGTACAACCTTTCAGATGCAACCTTATTCCCAGAATCCATTGATAATGGTGAGTGATACTTGATTGGTGATTAGCCGATAAGATTATAGTAAGTTAGGGTGGTGTCACACACAGCAACGACGACGTCGTCGCTGCTATGTCACCATTTTCTGTGACGTTGCAGCGACGTCGCTGTATGTGACATCCAGCAACGTCCTGGCCCCCTGCTGTGAGGTCGCCGGTCGTTGCTGAATGTCCAGCTTCATTTTTTTTGGTCGTTGATCTCCCGCTGTGACGCACACATCGCTGTGTGTGACAGCGAGAGAGCGACTAAATGAAGCGAGCAGGGAGCAGGAGCCGGCATCTGGCAGCCTGCGGTAAGCTGTAACCAGGGTAAGCATTGGGTAACCAAGGGATGACCTTTCCCTGGTTACCCGATATTTACCTTCGTTACCAGCGTCCGCCGCTCTCGCTGCCAGTGCCGGCTCCTGCTCTGTGCACATGTAGCTGCAGTACACATCGGGTAATTAACCCTATGTGCACTGTAGCTAGGAGTGCAGGGAGCCAGCGCTAAGCAGTGTGCACGGCTCCCTGCTCTCTGCACTGTGCACATGTAGCTGCAGTACACATCGGGTAATTAACCCTATGTGCACTGTAGCTAGGAGTGCAGGGAGCCAGCGCTAAGCAGTGTGCACGGCTCCCTGCTCTCTGCACATGTAGCACAGCGACGCGTGTCGTTATGATCCCTGCTGCTTCTGCTGTTTGACAGCTAAGCAGCGATCATAACAGCGACTTAAAAGGTCGCTGTTGCGTCACAGAAAATGGTGACGTAACAGCGACGTCGTTGTCGCTATGTGTGAACCCAGCTTTATATACTAGTAATTAACACATGTTCTTTACATTCCAGATACCAAGGTGGTCTCCTCCAACAAATCCGAAATAACTGCAAAAACCAACCAGTTTTACCAGTGCTCCAGCCCGCACCTCATCGTGATGGAAAATGTGAATGCAACATTTTATGATGTGAAGCTGCAGGCATACCTCACCGCCAACAACTACAGCACAAATGGTACAGAAGTCACTTACCAATGTCACTGCGCAGCCCTAGCAGAAAAATCAGACAATTCTGGGGTTCTGACCCCTAAACTGGGTAAACTGGCAAAGGCTTATCAGAGAGGCAGACATTTGAGAGAAATCAGAAAAGTCAATACTGTTAAAATTCTTTAGTTGCCCGTAGCTGTGTGGCTGAAATGATTCTGTGATGTTGCATCCGTAATGTCCTGTGGCTGCAACAACTGTGCCAGATAGGACCAGCGATCATCTGCTCTGGCTGCTGAGCTTTATAACATAGTGCTCGCTTTATGCTGGTAAGTGGTGTCTGCTCTCAGGAAAGAGGTACCCAGACATTAAAAAAAAACTGGGTGAGCTCCTCCTTAACTATTTCAGTCGGGGGGTTTTCCCCTCCTTAAGCCATAACTTTGTGTGTTTTTTGTTTTTAGGTCAAGTTGCACTTTTGAACCGCATCATTATTCTGTCACATTTTTACTGTAAAATGAGAAAAATGTAGAGCTTTACATTGCTCTTATCCTTCCTAGAAGCGTATGCACACAATGGTTAGCAGTTGGGAGATGTCACTGTCTAGTCAGCGCTGACGGGCAGTCCTTGTGGTGGCACCTCTAATGGCACAGCTATCGTAACGGTAGAATACAGCGGGGCACTGGACTGTACCTTGTAGGCTTCCTCTAGACAGTGTGGATATGTCCCACATTTATCAGTGACTCACGCAGGATAATAAATCTGGGGCGTCTTCAGACACTTCTTTGGCTTTACAGCACCTACTTGTGGGCTCATGTTGGGCCAGTGATTCTCAATAAAACTTAGTATTTTTTTTTTCTCTTCCACCCCCATAATTTAAGCCATGCCCTCCCCTGACAACTCTCACCCCTTTTTTGTCATGGCAGTGCCCCCTTTGCTCAAGGCGTCCGTTACATTTTGTACAAGGCCTATAGGCCAGTTTTTGTACTAATATTTTGGCTCCTTCTAGGTTGTCGTGCTGTTAACCCTGTACTTGCTGCCCAAGTTGCTGAGGGATGTCAGGTAGTAGCTGGGAGTCTTATAATCGGGTTTGGCAGGTATAATCCCGGTCCATCCGTAGCTTCCGGTCTAGAGGTCCGTTTTCAATCAGTCTTATGACCTTTTCCACAAAGTAATGGGAGGTGTTGAACAGCAAAACATTTTGCAGGGAGCTAAATTGTCGGTGTTTCAGATCTTAAACTGACGGTCACTTTCAATTCCAGGATGTATTTTACTTTTGACAACTGGTTACAAAACTTTGACCTTTACGGAGATTCCAGAATTGATCCTCTAACCTTACTAATGGCCTCTTGTATGTGTTTTTGTAGCTTCGATTTGCAAAGAAGATTCTCCTCCTACTTCTGCCCCTACTACCGCACCAACAACCACCCCTGCGCCATCCAACAACACAACACCGGAGATTGGGACGTACAATGTTTCTGAAAAGAGCGGCTATTGTATACTGTCCAAGATGGGGTTGCGACTAAATGTCACTTACAAGAATAAGGACGAGAAGGTTTGTGTTAGAACTATCACGTGCTTTCTTTTGAGAGGATCTTAGAATTACTTTATATTTTGGGTTCTGTCTTTACCCAAGGCCTTTAACATAATTTTTTTTTTTTTTTCCTTTTCCCTACTTTGCATTTTTAACCATTTAATAACTGGAGACCTCCCCTTTGAGGTTCTGATTATGCATACAAGCCCACCTCTCCTCTGAATTCATCCTCTTCTTGGGGTCTGAGCCCAAGTTAAGGACTCTTCTGTTTTTAGAGTGACTCGGTGTCTTCACCTTCTGATTTATTTTCTGCAGTGAATGATTGATTTATTTAATTTCATGGTCTTTCTTGCAGGATGCGTTTTATTTGTTCAATATTGACCCAAAAAGTGTAAACACCACTGGAAAGTGCTTGAATACCTCTATAAGCATGACACTTGTCTCTAATCAAGCCCACATCCAGTTTGACTTTGTTCTGGTAAGCATAAGTCCGTATTCACTGACTGCACGTTCTGCAATAACAATGTTGTACAAAACACCATTCGCATGCGGCTGAAAGACTTGGCAGACTTGTAGACTTGCTGCCAATTTGCTGTGGTTTTCTTGTAGATTATCTACATATGTCACAATGCAAATGGTAAAATCTGCAGCAAAATCCACTTGTAACACATGCTATCTTTGCAGCGGAGCATATTCACCGCTCATGTATGCAGATAAACGGCGATAACCAAAGGCTAAGGGTACTTTCACACTTGGATTGTTTTGCAGCTGTCGCAATCTGCCGCTTTGGGAAACTGCGCAATCCGTTAACAGATGTGTGCTGTTTCCCATTGACTTGAATTGATAACACATTGCGACGGATGGCCTTGCGTTGTAGCCGCCGGCCGAAGCTGCGTTGCATCCTCCAGGCGGATAGAATGCAGCATCTAGCGTCTTTCTGCGCTTTACAAAGCGTAAAAAAACCTAATGTGCTGGATTCAGTCGCCGTCCGTCATTTTTATAATGGAAGCCTATGGTGGCAGAATCCGTCATTTGACAGATTCCTGTGACTAATCCGTCTTTACACAACTGCGCATGCTCAGTTGAGTAAATTGCTGAAAAAAAAGCTACATAGGATTGCGTTGTTTTGCAGTATCAGTTGTGCCACTATATGCAACGCATCCGTTAAATCTGTCACACAACGCATTGTATACTAAGAAAAGAGGAGGGCACCAACCCCTGGGATCACCCCTGGCACTAGAAGCATGCAATCAGAACAAGGAAAAAAGGTGCCATAAATGAGGGATCACCAAACAGATCATAAAGTATACTTATGTAATAAACTTATCAAAAAACATTTTTGTGTCACACAGCACCTAGGGTGTAAAGCCACCATAGCCAAACCATTAGGCTAAGTTTACACTTCCGTTGTTTTGCATCAGTCACAATCCGTAGCCTTGAGGAATTACGGTATCCTGCAAAAGATTTTGCAGGAATCCTGTTTTCCCCCATAGGCTTCTATTAGTGACGGATTGTGACTGATGATGCTGCGTTGCATCCGCTGCGTCGCGGTCAGTCGTTTTTTAACTGACCGCCGGGCGGGAGCAACGCAGCATGTAACGTTTTTGAGCAGCGCGATCCGTAGGATTTTGCTGCGCATGCGCTCTCTGGCTCCCCGCCCCCGTAACCAGGATAAACATCGGGTAACCAAGCAATGCGCTTTGGTTAGTTACCCGATATTTACAGTGGTTACGGGTGCACGGAGCCCGCACTAAGCTGGTATCCAAGATAAATATCGGGTAACCAAGCATAAAGTGCTTTGCTTTTAGTTACCCGATATTTACCCTGGATACAGTGTGCAAGGAGGCCGACACTTCACCACTCGGCTCCGCCCCCTCCCGCACTCCGCATGTGTACACACGCATGTAGACACTCACCTGTCCCCAGCCATGCAGACCGCGGCACTGGCGTCCTCAGCTCCGCCCCCGAACTCCGCCCCCATCATACAACTGAGTCCGACAAAGAAATTCTTTTCTTTGTCACCGTTGTACAACGCATCAGTCACATGCATCAAGCAACGCATGTGACTGATGCAAAACAACTGAAGTGTAAACTTGGCCTTAAACATTTAAAAAAAAAGCATGCAGAAGCACACAAGGAAACCAGGTGATCCCCAATATGAATGGGACCAGAATTAAATGAGCTGGCTAGTATAAAAGACCAATACGCAATAATTACTTTTTAGAAGCTACAAAACACACAATATATCAAATAACAAAAAATATAATTACAATAAATGCGTTTTAATTTTTCCAAATAATTACGGTGTGTTTAGGCTCTAGTCACAGCTAGAAATAAGGTCACGATAAACCATGATGTTTTGAAATGGACCTTCCTAGTGAGAAATAGAGACCCCCAACATCTCCAGAAAACACCCCAGGCTGTGCTGATGCAAGTGTGCACAAAATTCCTGGAGTTAGAGCATACTAATAGCTTGCCCTAAATGTATTTAAGGACCAGGGTAAAATCTCACCCCAGACACCAATATCCCAGGCTGTACTTGTAGCGTGCACACCATAGTTACTGGGGCCAGACTAGGCTTTGCCCTTGAGAAAGTCACCTTAGTGTGACGACACGCGTCGGGTAACTGTGATCCCCTGGACCTGTGACTCAGCCGTGTGCTTTGTATCATCATATTCCAGCCCCAGGAACTAACTCCAGGAATTTTGTGCACACTTGCATCAGCACAGCCTGGGGTGTTTTCTGGAGACGTTGGGGTCTCTATTTCTCACTAGGCTGGTCCATTTCAAAACATGGTTTATCGTGACCTTATTTCTAGCTGACTAGAGCCTAAACACACCGTAATTATTTGGAAAAATTAAAACGCATTTATTGTAATATTTTTTGTTTGATATATATTGTGGGTTTTGTATCTTCTAAAGTAATTAATTATTGCGTATTGATCTTTTATACTAGCCAGCTCATTTAATTCTGGTCCAATTCATATTGGCGATCACCTGGTTTTCTTGTGTGCTTCTGCATGTTTTTTTTAAATGTTTTTAATGGTTTGGCTATGGTGGCTTTACACCCTAGGTGCTGTGTGACACAAATGTTTTTTGATATGTAATAAATTATGCATAATTTATGATCAAGCTGTTTGATCCCTCATTTATGGCACTTCTTTTTTTTTTTTTTTTTTTCCTTGTTCTGATTCTGTCACACAACGCAATGCTATGGATGCCGCACAACGCAAGTGTGAAACTAGCCTTATATGTACATAATAAATGGAGCTGTTGATCGCCCTCGCAGTGTGCTCTCTAATGCTTTTCCGATCTTTGTCACATCAAGAGTGTACATGACTGCAGCCAATCCATGAAATCAGCAATGACCCTGATGTAGAATGCAGGAGTCCAGTGATTGGCTGCAGCAGTGATGTCTTATCGATTGCACATCAGCTATGACGTCAGCAGCAGAGAGGGGTGCTGCTGGAGGCTGGGAGGGTGACTCCATTTACCGTGGATTTCAAAAAGCTTTAAAATGTTATAATGTGAAACTTGTTTAATGTCTGTCCGTGCTCAAATAAGATGCAGCAGTGGCATGATGGAGCCCGAGGTCTCTTACACTGACTCATTTGTTTTTCAGAACACCACAGAAGGCAAATTTTACCTTTCTCATGTCCATGTAAACACCACTGTTCCAGAAGCAAAAGGTGGTTAGTTGTTTTTTTTTTGTTTTTTTTTTCTGGCAATAGTTTGTAAGAAAGTATCTGACTTCTTAATGTCTGTATAACCTATATCCTATTCTGTAGAGCCCAACTTTGATATCGACAGCGGCAGCGTCTCCTTCCTGAAGACCACAGAACATAAATCCTACAAATGCAACGCAAAGCAGACTCTGCAGATTACAGACAAGTTGTCAATTTACACCTACAGCCTTCAAGTTCAGGCATTTGATATAGAAGGGAACAAATTTGGACCTGGTAAGAAGCCAATATAGTATATCTGTTCCTCTCTAAGCTCCACATGGGAGGCATAGGTAATGGTACCAGTCTGCATAACACCATATTCTTCAGGTGATATTGAGTGCAAAATTGTCCCTTTTTATCTTCGAGCTGCGGTAGCTCCCACCCCCTTTCCTCTAATTACTTCAGTGCATGTATATTTTTAGCCCCTTCACCTCCAGGCAATTTTTCCATTTGTTCTTGCTCTCCTTCCAAGAGCCGTAACTTTTTTTTTTTAATCAATCTTGCCATTATAAAGGCTTAGTTTTTGGGGGATGAGTTCTAATTTTAAATGAGACCATGAGTTTTACCATCTAGTGAGTGTACTGGAAAACAGCAGAAAAAAATGCAATTGCACAATTGTGTTTGAGATTTTATTCAGTGTTCACTATATGGTAAAACTGTCGGTGTGATGCTTCAGGTCAGTACGAGTTCATAGTCATTAAACATGTATAGGTTTACTTTTATCTAAGGGGTTAAAAAAAAAAAATTCAGCCTCTTGACCAAAAAGTGGCGCATTTTTCTTTGTCGCTCCATTGGGAGACCCAGACAATTGGGTGTATAGCTACTGCCTCCGGAGGCCACACAAAGTATTACACTTTAAAAAGTGTAACCCCTCCCCTCTGCCTATACACCCTCCCGTGCATCACGGGCCCATCAGTTTTATGCTTTGTGTTGAAGGAGGCACACATGCACACAATGCTCCACATTTTAGTCAGCAGCAGCTGCTGACTATTTCGGATGGAAGAAAAGAGGGTCACCCCACTGAGTCGGCGGTGTTGTTGAGGTACCCATTGCGGGTACAGAGGCTGGAGCCCACATGCCGCTTTCCTTCCCCATCCCTTAGGGGCTCTGGGTGAAGTGGGATCCTAACCGGTCATCCAGACACTGGGACCGGGCTCCCTCCGCAGCCCCTGGTGGTATCTGCCGGACAGGAGACTAAGTATCGTCAGGGACAAGGCCCTGCAACTACAGGTACTCTGTGTCCCCTTTGGGACGGTGCATGGAGCACCTGGGCCTCAGACGCTGCAGCGCCTGCAGTGTTTGTTTTTTGTCCGGGACTACCACGCCGGCCATGCCTGCTTGTCGGCCGCGGTTTCTACTTTAGTCCCCGGCTTTTGCAGCCTAGTACATTAAACGCCCGCCCACGGGCCTGCCAGTCGGGGGCAAGGGCGGGACGGTCGGGCTGACGCCGACAGTGAGGGCTGGAGCACACATAGCTGTCCTTCTCCCCCCACACTATTCCCTATGGGGCACCAGATTCCCGCACTTTTGTAAGTCCGCCCACGGCTCCCTCCTCCCCTGTGAACGCCGACAGCCATGTTGTAACACATCCTGCCGGTGGAGGACGTCTGGCTGCAGCTCTGGGAGACCCGAGGCAGAAAGGGAATCTGGTGGCCACACACCGCTGGAGCGGTTGGTAAGCCACACCGGTTACCGGTGCTGGTCCCCCTGGGGTGCTGACCTGTATATAGATACATTATATTTGTATACTTTTCCAGTTCAGCTGTATTGTTAACTTGTGGCTATATACCCTCAGTGATCACGCTCCTGGGAGACAACAGCATGTCGTTCACAAGGAGCAAGGGGGCCAAGGCACAGGGTTATTTTGCTACCTGTACCTCTTGTGCGGCTTTGTTACCTGCAGGTTCCACCTACCCTCACTGTGAGCAATGCTCGGCCCCTGTGGCACTCGCTCAGCCGGAGCCTGAGGCACTAGGGGGTCCCTCGGCCCAGGTAGAACCACCGGCCCCCCCTGTCCAGATGGCAGGGACAGAGTTTGCTGTTTTAGCTGACAAACTCTGAGTCGCTTTCTCATTCCATGACTCAGTCTATAAATAAATGGTCTGTTAAGTTTCTAGAGGTTTTGCAGTCCAGACCGGCCCTTATACAGGCCCCGGGCACTGCGGGATCACCCCCAGGCCCCTCTCGGTCTGCGACTAAGCGTGTTCCTGGTGTGGCCTCTAGTTATTACGTGCAGGACTCCGGCACGGACCGCAGTCCCAGACCAGCTAAGCGGGCTCGCTTAGAATCTTCCCCGACTTCTTCATGCAGTTCGGGGTCTCAGCTTGAGGATTCTCTAGAGGAGGAGGCGGAGGTCGCAGCTCAGGACTCTGATCCTGACGTTGCTCTCAATCTGGATACACCTGAAGGGGACGCCATAGTAAATGACCTTATAGCGTCCATCAACCAGGTGCTAGATCTGTCTCCCCCAACTCCGCCTACAGAGGATTCGGCTTCACAACAGGAGAAACACCAGTTTAGGTTTCCTAAACGTACCCGGAGTGCTTTCTTCGATCACTCTAACTTTAGAGATGCTGTCCAGAAGCACAGGGCTTTCCCGGACAAGCGCTTTACTAAACGCCTTAATGACACACGTTACCCCTTCCCCGCTGACGTGGTTAAGGGTTGGGCTCAGTGTCCCAAGGTGGATCCTCCAGTCTCTAGACTGGCGGCTAGATCCGTAGTAGCAGTGGCTGACGGTGCATCGCTCAAGGATGCCACGGACAGGCAGATAGAGCTCATACTGAAATCCATCTATGAAGCCATAGGCGCGTCTTTTGCCCCAGCCTTTGCAGCTGTGTGGGCACTCCAGGCTATCTCAGCTTGTCTGTCTGAGATTAATGCGGTCACTCGTACCGCTGCGCCACAAGTAACATCTTTGACTTCTCAGGCGTCAGTATTTGCATCCTACGCCATGAATGCTGTCCTGGACTCGGCTAGCCGTACAGGGGTAGCATCCGCCAATTCTGTGGCAGTCCGCAGAGCCATGTGGCTACGCGAATGGAAGGCAGACTCTGCTTCCAAAAAGTTCTTGACCGGTTTGCCTTTTTCTGGCGACCGACTGTTTGGCGAGCGGTTGGATGAAATTATTAAGCAATCCAAGGGAAAGGACTCGTCCTTACCACAACCCAAACCAAACCGACCTCAGCAACGGAAAGTTCAAGCGATGTTTCGGTCCTTTCGGCCCTCAGCCAGATCCCAACCCTCCTCGTCCAACAGACCACAGAAGAGCCAGAGCAACTCTTCTGCATGGCGGTCTAAGTCACGTCCTCCAAAGACCGCTGGAGGCACCATCTCCAAGGCGGCCTCCTCATGACTTTCGGCCGCCCCAAACCGCATCCTCGGTCTGTGGCAGGCTCTCCCGCTTTTGCGACGCCTGGTGGCCACATGTCCAAGACCGATGGGTGAGGGACATTCTGTCTCACGGTTACAGGATAGATTTCAGCTCTCGTCCTCCGACTCGTTTTTTCAGAACATCTCCGCCCCCCCCGAGCGGACCGTTGCGATTTTTCAGGCGGTGGACACTCTGAAAACAGAAGGAGTGGTGATCCCCGTTCCCCTTAAGGAACGCGGTCGCAGTTTTTACTCCAATTTGTTCGTGGTGCCAAAAAAGGACGGCTCATTCCGTCCCGTTTTGGACCTCAAATTGCTCAACAGACATGTGACAACCAGGAGGTTTCGCATGGAATCCCTCCGATCTGTCATCGCTTCGATGTCCCAAGGAGACTTCCTAGCATCAATCGACATCAAAGATGCCTATCTCCATGTGCCGATCGCTCAAGAGCATCAACGCTTCCTGCGTTTCGGACGAACACCTTCAGTTTGTGGCACTGCCTTTCGGCCTGGCGACAGCCCCACGGGTCTTCACCAAGGTCATGGCATCCGTCGTAGCGATTCTTCACTCAGGGCCACTCGGTGATCCCTTAACTAGACGATCTCCTAGTCAAGGCACCCTCACGGGTGGCTTGTCAACACAGTCTGACCGTTGCTCTGGAGACTCTCCAGAGGTTCGGGTGGATCATCAATTTTCCAAAGTCAAAATTGTCTCCGACCCAGTCACTGACGTACCTCGGAATGGAGTTTCATACTCTCTCAGCGACGGTCAAGCTGCTGCTGGACAAACAGCGGTCGCTGCAGACAGGGGTACAATCCCTTCTTCAGGCACAGTCGCACCCCTTGAGGCGCCTCATGCACTTCCTGGGGAAGATGGTGGCAGCAATGGAGGCAGTTCCATTTGCGCAATTTAATCTGCGTCCACTCCAATGGGACATTCTCCGCAAATGGGACAAGAGGCCGACGTCCTTGGACAGGAACGTCTGTCTCTGGAAGCCAAGACCTCTCTTCAGTGGTGGCTTCTCCCCACTTCTCTGTCGAAAGGAAAATCCTTTCTGCCCCCATCCTGGGCTGTGGTCACGACGGACGCGAGCCTGTCAGGATGGGGAGCGGTTTTTCTCCACCACAAGGCTCAGGGAACCTGGACTCCGACAGAGTCCTCCCTTCAGATCAATGTTCTGGAGATAAGGGCAGTGTATCTAGCCCTCAAGGCGTTCCATCGGTGGCTCGAGGGCAGGCAGATCCGCATACAGTCGGACAACGCCACGGCGGTTGCGTACATCAACCACCAGGGCGGCACGCGCAGTCGTCAAGCCTTCCAAGAAGTCCGGCGGATTCTGCTGTGGGCGGAGGCCACAGCCTCCACCATCTCCGCGGTTCACATTCCGGGCGTAGAAAACTGGGAAGCAGACATCCTCAGTCGCCAGGGCATGGACGCGGGGGAATGGTCTCTCCACCCGGACGTGTTTCAAGAGATCTGTTGCCGCTGGGGAACGCCGGACGTCGATCTCATGGCGTCTCGGCACAACAACAAGGTCCCGGCATTCATGGCACGGTCTCAGGACCACAGAGCTCTGGCGGCGGACGTCTTAGTTCAGGATTGGTCGCCGTTTCAACTGCCTTATGTATTCCCTCCTCTGGCAATGCTGCCCAGAGTGTTGCGCAAGATCAGGTCCGACTGCCGCCGCGCCATCCTCGTCGCTCCAGATTGGCCGAGGCGGTCGTGGTACCCGGATCTGTGGCATCTCACAGTGGGGCAACCGTGGGCGCTCCCAGACCGACCAGACTTTCTATCTCAAGGGCCATTTTTCCATCTGAATTCTGCGGCCCTCAACCTGACTGTGTGGCCATTGAGTCCTGGCTCTTAGCGTCCTCAGGGTTGTCTCAAGATGTCATTGCCACTATGAGACAGGCCAGGAAGCCAACGTCAGCCAAGATCTATCACAGAACTTGGAGGATCTTCTTAGCCTGGTGCTCTGAGAGGGAGTTTATCCCATGGCCGTTTGCCTTACCCAGGTTTCTTTCCTTCCTTCAATCGGGATTGGACAAGGGTTTGTCCCTCAGCTCTCTCAAAGGTCAAGTCTCGGCGCTTTCCGTGTTTTTCAAAAGCGTCTAGCCAGGCTTCCGCAGGTCCGCACGGTCCTGCAGGGAGTTTGCCACATAGTCCCACCTTACAAGCGTCCGCTGGAACCCTGGGATTTCAACATGGTTCTACGGGCTCTTCAAAAACCACTTCTTTTGAGCCGCTGCGGGATGTCTCTCTATCACGTCTTTCGCAGAAGGTGGCATTTCTAGTGGCGGTTACTTCACTCCGTAGAGTGTCAGAGCTTGCAGCGCTGTCATGCAAAGGCCCTTTCCTGGTATTTCACCAGGATAAGGTGGTTCTGCGTCCGGTCCCGGACTTTCTCCCTAAGGTGGTGTCCACCTTTCATCTCAATCAGGATATCTCCTTACCTTCATTTTGCCCTCATCCAGTTCACCAATGTGAAAAGGATTTGCATTTGTTAGATCTAGTGAGAGCACTCCGGATCTACGTGTCTCGCACGGCGCCCCTGCGCCGCTCTGATGCGCTCTTTGTCCTTGTCGCTGGCCAGCGTAAGGGGTCGCAGGCTTCCAAGTCAACCTTGGCTCGGTGGATCAAGGAACCGATTTTTGAAGCCTATCGTTCTTCTGGGCTTCCGATTCCTTCCGGGCTGAAAGCCCATTCTACCAGAGCCGTGGGCGCATCCTGGGCATTGCGGCACCAGGCTACGGCTCAGCAGGTGTGTCAGGCGGCTACCTGGTCGAGTCTGCACACCTTCACGAAACACTATCAGGTGCATGCCTATGCTTCGGCAGATGCCAGCCTAGGTAGGCGAGTCCTTCAGGCGGCGGTTGCCCACCTGTAAGAGGGGGCCGTGTTACGGCTCTTTTTTATCGAGGTATTCTTTTACCCACCCAGGGACTGCTTTTGGACGTCCCAATTGTCTGGGTCTCCCAATGGAGCGACAAAGAAAAAGGGAATTTTGTTTACTTACCGTAAATTCCTTTTCTTCTAGCTCCTATTGGGAGACCCAGCACCCGCGCCCCTGTTCCCTTCGGGCTTTTTGTTCTTTTGTGTACACATGTTGTTCATGTTGAATTGTTCTTTTGGTTCATGGTTTCAGTTCTCCGAACATCCTTCGGATTGAATTTACCTTAGACCAATTTATAAGTTTCCTCCTTCCTGCTTTGGCACCAAAACTGATGGGCCCGTGATGCACGGGAGGGTGTATAGGCAGAGGGGAGGGGTTACACTTTTTAAAGTGTAATACTTTGTGTGGCCTCCGGAGGCAGTAGCTATACACCCAATTGTCTGGGTCTCCCAATAGGAGCTAGAAGAAAAGGAATTTACGGTAAGTAAACAAAATTCCCTTCTTTGTGCAATTTTCCAAAAACCATAGTGTTCTCCTTTTTCAGGATCTATGGCTCAGCAACTGCTTATTTTTGCGCCTCAACCGGGTGTTTTTGTGTTTTTTTTTTTTGTTTTTTTTTATGGTACCATTTTTGCACAGATGCTAAGTTTTGATCACCTGTTACATTTTGTGCAAAATTTGCAGCGACCAAAACGTAATTTTGCCGTCTGGAATTTTTTTGCCGTTTACCGATCAGATTAATTGATTTTATATTTTGATAGCTCAGGCATTTCTGAACGTGGCGAAACCAAATGTTTGTTTTTTTTTTTTTTTTTTAAACCCTTTAATTTTCAATGAGGCAAATGAGTTTTGTGTTTTTTTTGTTTTTTTTTTTTTTTTTGTATTTTATTTTTACTAGTTCCCATAGGGGACTAGAAGGATCAGCAGTCTGATCGCTTATTCCTTTCTGTAGATCGCAGCTGCATTGCTCCTCTCACACACATCCCTCTGCCGGCTGTAAGAGGAACTGACTACATGACCCTGTGCTACCATGGCAACCATTGGATCCGCGTGATCACGTCACATGATTTCCTATGAAGCCCGGTTACTGAGAGCTTACCGCGGCTGCAATGTACACCGCGCTGTCACATTTTGGGGCTAACAGGTGCGAGTGGAGAGTGGATCCACTTGTGCTTGATAGCCGCACATATCTGATTTGTACAGCTGACATGCAGAACTGTGTTTTTATCGCTCAAATTGTCTAATGAACCCAGACAAAAATGAATGACATTTGTTAATGTAAACATCATTAGTTTGTGTCATTTACGTGGGAAACAAGATTCCTAACTCAATATCAGATTAGTGAGGGTTTACAGCCCATTTCTAATTGCATTATGCTATGATAGCTTTAAATGCTATAAAATGTTTGTTCTTCATTCTGCGCTAGTTAGCGCTTTTTTTAAAGACAACAAAACTTCAAATTAGTAATGTCCCTCCTCAAATTTATTTTATTCATTGTTACCCTCAAATTAAGTAAAGTGATCGCATTAATAGAGACTGCAGCTATTTAAAATCTGTATTACATACACCTAACATAGATATGGCAAATCTCTGAATTAGCATTTGGTTATGTAATATGAATTCAATGTATCTTTATGCTTGGGCTGTCACTATAGAGCCAGGAGTATCCTAAACATGGGAAGAAAAACTACGATAAGATAAACAGAGATGAGCGCGTACCTAACTATTTGTACTTGCTATACTCATACTGTCTAATACTCGCGGATTTGTCCTGAATAGCGTTTGCAATGCAAGTCAATGGGGAAAAAATGGCAATGTAACGAGTAACCTGAATTCTGCACGAATAGTGCGGCATTTTGGTTACTCGTTACAGTGCGAGTATTCACCATTGACTTGCATTGCACATGCTATTCAGAATGAATGTATTAGACAGTGAGTATAGCAAGTACGAATAGTTAGGTACTCATCTCTATAAACGCTCCATCTATTCCACTACCTGCTTTCCGGTTCTCTACCTTTCACCTTTTCATGTTGGGTACCTTTTTTAGCCAGTCTATACTCTGCCTAGTCACTGGAAACTGCGGCCCAATGTGTGCTTTTAGGTTCTGTTACAGTCTGCGTCACCTGAAACTCCTTGGGTGACGGCTTGTGTGCCAGCAGCTGCGGCCATAGTGAAGCGGGCTGGAACAGATGGGTGATGGGGTGAAGGTGACTAGGTGTGAGGACAAGAGTACCAAGGAGACCTTATTCTAAGTTATGCCTCAATTATTGCACTACCATACCCCCTGTCCAGAATCTGCTCCAAGTTGCCATTTTAATGCATTATTCATCTTTTCATGGGGTTAGTGTCCTCGGTGACCATTTGCAGACTAGCCTGTAGAACAGGCCTTATGTAGTGTGTACACGCCTTTAGTAACCACTATAAACTACTATTAACAGCTGTAATTGACTAAAGATATTTCTGTTTGGTATTGCAGCGGTGGAGTGTGCAGCGGATGAGAATGGCATGTTGGTTCCCATCATCGTTGGCGCGGCACTGGCTGGACTTGTTCTAATTGTGCTGATTGCCTATCTGATCGGCAGAAAGCGAAGTCACGCTGGATATCAAACCATATAAATGAAACCTCTTCTCCTCCTTGTAAATTTACCACTAGCTCAGTACAGAATTGCAGTGAGCCGACTGTTCTGATTAGGGAGATTCCATTGTGTGGGACAGATTTCACACCAATTGCTTCATAAGATATTTTGCTGTTTTAATGTGAACTACCATTTGTAAAGCATATACTGACTATGCACTGAGTATCATTTCCAGAAATTAAGTCTCAAATTTTGTTTTTCCACGGGAAATTATTCATTATCAGAATAGGAGAAACAAAAAGTTCTTTTTAAACAGCGTGAAAAAAAAAGGTTAAGTGTGAACGCACTACTTCTGCATTAGTACCTCTTACTCTATAAAGGGAAATTGTTCATTACTACATTTACTAAGTATTGTGGATCCTCCTGCGGTTGTGATTAAGCTGAATGACTTACATCTATATAAAGGTAACATTTGTAGTGTTTTTGGTTTTGTTTCAATAATCATAATTTTCTCTGGCCGCTAGAGACCGCAGTAAATGCCACGCAGGGCATTAATAATGCACTATTTCAATTCTTTTAAATCTGGTTTGCTGTTCTGAAGGCTCTGCTTTTTCAGAGCAATTAATTTTCTAAAAAAAAAAAATTAAAAAAAAAAGAATGGAAAATGGATGTTGTCTTTTTAGTTTGAAATGAGATTGGATGATATTTTTCTGCACATGTGTACAGTATAGATATGTAAATGCGGAACGCCTTGCTTAATGCCTGGTTGGGGTTGTACACTTAAGAAATGTTTGCATTGCCTTAACAATGCTAATAAAAACTTTTTGTTTTTCTTTACATGTGTCAACTTTATTTCCTCTATGGAAATTCTTCCTGCATATCCAAATGTATGCTTCTCTTAAGCAATGGCTTTAGACAGTGTTTTTTTTTTTTTTTTTTAAACTTTTTAATGTGAATTAATAGAAGTATGTACCATGGGGAAGACTAGTCTCCTTTATGGATACTTGACAAACCAGTCTGGCTGTCAGTAAGGGAACTTATAGCTGCAATGCCCCTCTGGGAATTATTCATATTGTCCCTAAAGTGAGGAAGGAGACACTGTAGCGCCACTTATTGGAAGTAGCAATCCTGAAAGTCAAAAGTGGCTTTTTAAATAAGCCTTTTCATAAGACTTGGGATTCTAATCTGGCAATAAATCCTAATTTGCAGATACGGTGTTTTGGGGTGATTGCCCCTCGTCAGTGCAAAGTGTGGGTATCTGATCTGGCTTTTGAGAACCTATGTGGGGACCATGGGGAAGACTAGTCTCCTTTATGGAGACCTGACAAACAAGTCTGGCTGTCAGTGGGGCATTTCAGCTATAAGTCCCCTTACTGACAGCCAGACTGGTTTGTCAGGTCTCCATAAGGAGAATAGTCTTCCCCGTGGTCCCCACATAGCTAGTCATAAGCCAGATCAGATACCCACACTTTGCCCCTCGTCAGTGCAAACACATTGAAGTACAATGGGATTCTGATCTGGCAATAAATCCAAAGTCTTATGAAAAGGCTTATTTAAAAAGCCACTTTTGACTTTCAGGATTGCTACTTCCAATAGGTGGTGCTAGAGTGTCTCCTTCCTCACTGGAAGGACAATTAGAAGTATGTAATGTTGTGTGGACTTTCAATGACTTGGCTGCCGTCTTCATATACAGCTGCACACTTGTCCATGAGAGGTGACTAATATTTGGAGCCGATCAGGCCAATTTAAAGCCCTCAAATTTGCGACAGTAATTTTCCCTGCCGCCCATGACAGCACCACATGAGAGATAGGTTCCGCCCACATCAGGACAGGAAACCCACTGATAAAAAGGCGGTACCTCTCCTCCACATCAGTTTGGTTTCCTGTCCTGGTATGGACAACCCATTGATATCCCAGGTCCGGCCCGGTGTGGAAGCCTGGTACTTACCTGAAGCCGGTGCTCGGGCCTGGATGCACCCCCCCTCGGTCTCAGACCTCTGCGGCGGTGAGGCGCGGGAGCTCGGCCCGGCGTCGCTCCGGGGATGTGCGCACTCACGGCAGCCGCCGGAAGGCTTGTCCCTGCTGTGCTGCACGCCGGGGTGAAGCTGGACGCTCCGACCGGAAGTGACGCGATTCCAGGATGCCGTGCGCCCTGCGACCAGGAAGTGACTGGTGTGCGCATGCGCACTCGGATCAAAGATGGCGGCGCCCATCTAAAGAGGTATATCTGGCCGGCGCTTGGGACTGGTGAGTTTTTTCTCCTCCATTATGGCAGGAGATTCCCCCCACAGCAAGGAGCAGCGCAAGGAGTCGCCCCAGCGTGGCTCGGACCGCGGCTCTGCGGATCGTTCCCGGAAGGCTGTGTCGAGCCCGGGCAGCGTTCGGTCGGTGGGTCCCAGGAGATCCAAGGGGAATCCGCCTCCTGATCCGGTATTGCCTGGAGTCGTGGGGGTGAGTGGACTTCGTGGTCTTCATGTTTCTAAGTCCCCGTTTCCGTGTCCCCTCTCTTGTTAGGTACCGAAAAAGAGTGCCTCCAAGCAGCGTCACAAGGAATGTGCCATATGCCAATCCTCCCTGTCTTCGGATTACACCAAGGCCCTATGTGCAGACTGTATCCAACAGACCCTGCTCAAAGAGGGGCCGGGGTTCTCATCTGAATTGCGCTCCATTATCAGGGCGGAAGTACAGGAGTCCCTTAAATCCCTTAAGGGGGGCAGGAGGCGCAAGAAGTCCCGTCATCATAAGCAGTCTACTCCCGATACCTCGGCAGGTTCGGCTCAGGGCTCTCGGTCGTCGGGATCCTCGGGATCTTCCCCCTCCGATTCTGGCTCCTCTTCCTCTTCCGATGAGGGTGGTCGTCCTTGTTTCCCTACAGCAGACGTGGGACCTTTGGTGAAGGCTGTACGTTCGACCATGGGCATAGTGGACTCCAGGGGGCCCGAATCTACCCAGGATGTCATGTTTGGGGGCTTGGATTCCAGGAAGCGTAAGGGGTTTCCCATTCCCCAGAAGGTTCAAGGTCTCATTACTGACCAGTGGAAAAAGATGGACAAAAGGTTGAATCTCAGCTCTTCCCTAAGACGGAAGTACCCTGTGGATGAGGAGGCGTCTACCTCTTGGGATAGAACCCCAAAAATTGATGTCGCTATAGCCAAGGCGTCTCGTTCCACTACCTTGCCGTTTGAGGACTTGGGGTCCCTTAAGGATCAGCTGGATAGGAAGGCTGATGGTTTTCTGAGAGGTACATGGGAGTCTGCGGCTGGTGGCTTGCGCCCGGCCGTGACCGGCGCCTGTGTTGCCCGGTCTTTGATGGTGTGGCTTCAGCAGTTGGAAGACCAGTTGCGTAATGACGCTCCTAGGAAGGATATTATCTCGTCCTTGCCCTTGATACAGGGTGCTGCTGCCTTTCTGGCTGATGCCTCGGTTGATTCTTTAAGACTGTTCGCCAGGTCGGCGGCGCTGTCCAATTCAGCGCGTCGGGCCCTCTGGCTGAAGACTTGGAAGGGTGATGTCCAATCCAAGGGACGGCTTTGCAGCATGCCTTGTGAGGGTGCCTATCTTTTTGGCTCTAGCCTGGACGACCTCCTAACTAAAGCATCCGATAGGAAACAGGGGTTTCCAGTTTTTCCGGTGGCGTCCTCTCGCAGCCGGCCCTTTCGGAGACGTCAGTTTTTTGCAAAGAAGTCTCAAAAACCGCATGATCAGTGGAAGGACCGTAGAAAGAACAACTCGGGTTTTCTCTTCGGCAAGCACTCCGATAATAAGCCCAAGTCCTCTCAGTGACGCCTATCATCAGGTAGGGGGTCGGTTGTCCCTCTTCCTCCATGCATGGCGGGCAATCTCCTCCAACAGGTGGCTCCTTCAGATTGTGGAGGAAGGGTTGAAATTGGACTTCCGTTCGCCCCCTCGGGGGTCTCTCATACTAACGTCCTTGCGGTCCCCAGAGCGGCAGATGGCCTTGGAAGTAGAAGTGCTCACTCTTCTCTCAAGGAAAGTCGTTCAGGAGGTCCCCATAGGTCAAGAAGGGGAGGGGTTTTACTCCACTCTGTTTCTGGTTCGGAAGCCGGACTCCACCTTCCGCACCATCTTCAACCTGAGAAGCTTAAATTTGCATCTGGAACAGCGAGCCTTCAAAATGGAGACCATGAAGTCGACTGTCAGACTGTTGTATCCAGGGTGTTTCATGGCGGTCCTCGACTTGAAGGACGCCTATTATCACATCCCTATTTTTCCGGCTCACCGGCGGTTCCTCAGATTCGCACTACACGTCTCCGGGAGGCTGAGACACTTCCAATTCGCAGCGCTGCCACTCGGGCTTTCCATGGCCCCACGGATCTTCACCAAAGTCCTCGCGGAGGTCATGGCTCATGTCAGGGAACAGGACATATTGATCGTTCCGTATCTGGACGACCTCCTGATAGTGGGTCAGTCGGAGTCTCTCTGTGCGACTCACGTGACCAAGGTCATCACCATCCTGGAAGGACTGGGGTGGGTGGTGAATCGACAGAAGTCCAGACTCCAGCCTCTCCAGTGTCAAGTCTTCCTGGGTCTCGTCTTGGACTCCACCAGCCAGTTGTGCCACCTGCCAGAGGACAAGGTCGCCAGGATCTTGTCCTTTCTCTCTTCCGTGAAAAGTTGCCCTCGCATGTCCTTGCGACAAGCTATGTCGCTGGTCGGGGCTCTTACCTCTTGCATCCCAGGAGTGTGGTGGGCCCAACTGCGTTCCAGAATCCTCCAGATGGAGGTCCTTCGGTTTCAGAGACTGTTAGGAGGCTGTTTGGAGAAGCTTTTGACCCTGTCTGCGGCCACTTTACACTCCCTGGGTTGGTGGCAGGACCCCTCTCACCTCCGGATGGGGGTTCCTTGGCTTTCCCCGGTCACGGACACAATAGTCACGGATGCCAGCCATTGGGGGTGGGGTGCCCATCTACGCCACCTGGTGCTTCAGGGTCCCTGGGACGCTCAGTTGGTCAGACAGTCCTCCAACTTCAGGGAGCTCATGGCGGTTCTCAAGGCGCTAGAGGGGTTCCTCCCCTTCTTGGAAGGTCGCCATGTTCGGATCCTTTCGGACAACAGGGTGACGGTAGCGTACATCAACCATCAGGGCGGCACCAGATCCCCTTCTCTTCTGGCTCTGACTTTGCATATCTTCCAGCTGGCCGAACAACATCTCTCCTCCTTGACAGCTCTTCATATCAAGGGGACGGACAACGAGGAGGCAGACTTCCTCAGCCGGCACTGTCTCCGTCAGGGGGAGTGGTCCTTGGACCCGGAGGTCTTTCACAAGATCACGCTTCTATGGGGTGTCCCTGTTCTGGACCTGTTCGCTACCCGGGCAAATCGGAAAGTGGACAGGTTCTGCTCTCTCAACCCCCGAGATGATCCTGTTGCCCTCGATGCCTTCCAGATGTCTTGGTCTCAGGGCCTCCTGTACGCATTTCCTCCCCTGATCCTGTTGCCTTCGGTTCTCCGGAAAATCCGGACCGACGGGGCGGAGATTATTCTCATCGCCCCCTTCTGGCCAAAACGGGCGTGGTTTTACTGGCTGCGGACACTGTCTCTGGGGGATCCTTGGGTTCTCCCGGACGCCCCTCATCTCCTGTCCCAGGGCCCAGTCCGTCACCCCCCCGACCCGGCTCTCCATTTGACGGCTTGGCGTTTGAGCGGCGGCTGCTAGCTCGACGTGGGTTTTCCTCTTGCTTAATCGATACTCTTCTTCGCAGTAGGAAAGCGGTCACCACAGCCATTTACGGTAGGGTCTGGAAGCGCTTTCTCCTTCAGTCGGGGGCTCGGGCGGAGGGCCCCCCTCCTATCCCGGCTATTCTGGAATTCCTCCAGAAGGGGTTGGAATTGGGGCTCTCCACCAGTACGCTCAAGGTGCAGGTATCAGCCTTAGGGGCTCTGTTTCATTGTAGTCTGGCGCAGAATGAATGGGTTTGCCGGTTCATTAAATCTAAGTCCAAGTCTGTACCTATTCGGGCTCCCAGGGTTCCCCCTTGGGACCTTAATTTAGTGTTGGATGCCCTCACGGGGCCTCCGTTTGAGCCCTTAGGGGACGTCCCTCTAAAACTGCTGTCCCTTAAGGTTTTCCTCCTCGTCGCGCTCACCTCGGCCAGGCGGGTGGGGGATCTCCAAGCCTTGTCTGTGGTTCACCCTTATACCCAGATTCTGGATGATAGGGTAGTGTTGCGGACTGATCCTTTCTACTTGCCCAAGGTTTCTACCCCTTTTCATAGGTCCCAAGAGATCGTGCTCCCTTCCCTCTGTGACCCCCCTCGGAACGAGACGGAGGCTAGGTTACACACGTTGGATGTCCGGAGGGCCTTAGTCACGTACCTAGATAGGACTAGGGAATGGAGGAAGTCTCAGGTCCTGTTTTGTCACTTTTCAGGGGCAGTCCAAGGGGCGTGGGGCTTCTAAAGCTACCTTGGCCAGGTGGGTCAGGGATGCCATCGGTTTGGCGTACTCGGCTAAAGACGCCACTCCTCCTCCGGGCATAAGGGCGCACTCCACTAGAGCAGTGTCTACGTCTTGGGCGGAGAGGGCGGATGCCTCTCTTGACCAGATCTGTCGGGCGGCTACTTGGTCGTCTCCTGGGACTTTCTTTCGGCACTATAGGCTGGACTTGTCCTCCACAACTGACCTTTCCTTTGGGAGACGGGTCTTACAAGCGGTGGTCCCTCCCTAAGGTGGTTGGTCTATATAAATCTCTCATGTGGTGCTGTCATGGGCGGCAGGGAAAAAATCTTAATTACTCACCGGTAATGGGATTTTCAATAGCCCATGACAGCACCCTTAGTTCCCCCCCCTATTCACTGGTTGTGGGCACCCTTCGGGGAGTGTTAGAGTTATTGGTGGTTTCCTTGGGTGGTGGTGTGATTAATCTGTTTGTTGTGTTTTGTTGGTCCTCTCTGGCTCTGAAAACCTACTGATGTGGAGGAGAGGTACCGCCTTTTTATCAGTGGGTTTCCTGTCGTGATGTGGGCGGAACCTATCTCTCATGTGGTGCTGTCATGGGCTATTGAAAATCCCATTACCGGTGAGTAATTAAGATTATCTTAAGTGGCTAAATGCGTTAAAAGCTGCCACCTGCGATTATCACGGGTGCTGGTTATTGCCGTTACCTTGGGCATCAGCTGATGACCACACGGTACTTTGAGCTGAGTCTTACAAGCTGTGTATGAGACAATCTCATGTGCTGCTGTAAATGAGTACATGATCATTGATGAAAAAGAAGAAAACATTTGTCCCACAGTGGGCAGTAAGTGAAGGGGGAGGGAAATGCGCGTGCACACACACTAATTAAAGCCTATTTTACTACTAAAAACAGCTTTTGTATTTAACCCCTTAGTGACCGAGCTAATTTTCACCTTAATGACCAGACCAAATTTTGCAATTCTGACCAGTGTCATGAATGAGGTTATAACTCTGGAACGCTTCAACAGATCCTGGTTATTCTGAGATTTTTTCCGTCACATATTTGACTTCATGTTAGTACCAAATTTAGGACAATTTTTTTTTTTGCGTTTATTCATGAAAAATTGAATTTTGGCAAATTTTGAAAATTTAGCAATTTTTAACTTTTGAATTTTTATACCGTTAAACTAGAGTTCTGTGACACAATAGTTAATAAATAACATTTTCCACATGTCTACTTTACATAAGCACAATTTTGGAAACAACTTTTTCTTTGTCGCTCCATTGGGAGACCCAGACAATTGGGTGTATAGCTTCTGCCTCCGGAGGCCACACTAAGTATTACACTTTAAAAGTGTAACCCCTCCCCTCTGCCTATACACCCTCCCGTGCATCACGGGCTCCTCAGTTTTATGCTTTGTGTGGAAGGAGGCACACATCCACTCATGCATTCTCATATTAGTTATATCGGTTGGAAGAAAAGAGGGCCCCCTCGGGGCCCCCGGCATGTTCCCTTCTCACCCCACTTTGTCGGCGGTGCTGTTAAGGTTGAGGTACCCATTGCGGGTACAAAGGCCGGAGCCTCATGCCATTTTTCCTTCACCATCCCTTAGCGGCTCTGGGAGAAGTGGGATCCTGACCGGTCATTCATTCACTGGGACCGTGCTCCCTCCGCAGCCCCTGTGGGAATCTGCCGGACAGGAGTCTATTCATCCTCAGGGACTGGGCCCTGCATCTCCAAGGTACTGTGTCCCCATGGGGACTGTGCATGGAGCGCCTTCTTCCCGGACGCTGCAGCAGCTGCTGATTTGTGAAGACCGGCGGACTTCCGCGCCGACCGTGCCTGCTTGTCGGGCGCGGTCTCAAATTTAGTCCTAGTAGCAAAAATCCCGCCCCCGGGCCTGCCAGTCAGGGGTAAGGGCGGGACTGCCGACCTGACGTCGGATGTGAGGGCCGGAGCATCCTGTAGGTTTCCTCCCCCCTCACTGATCACTGTGGGGACCCCAGATTCCCGCACTTTTTGCTAGCACCGCCCACGGCTCCACTCCTCCCCTGAGAGCTCCGGCAGCCATTTTTTGGCATTCTGCCGGTGGAGGATTATCAGGAAGAGCTCTGCAGCTCTGGGAGACCTAAGGCAGGGAATCTGGAGGACACACACTCCGCTTTTTAGCGGTCGGTAAGCCACACCGGTCACCCGGTGCTGGTCCCCCATAGGGTGCAGGAATAGATACGTATTCTATATATATTTCTGTTCGGTCGGGCTGTATACCCTTTCCCATATACCCTCAGTGATTACTCTCCTAGGAGACAACAGCATGTCGTCCACAAGGAGCAAAGGTGCTAAGGCACAGGGTTTTTTCTTTGTCGCTCCATTGGGAGACCCAGACAATTGGGTGTATAGGCTATGCCTCCGGAGGCCGCACAAAGTATTACACTAAAAGTGTAAAGCCCCTCCCCTTCTACCTATACACCCCACGGGCTCCTCAGTTTTTTTGCTTTGTGCGAAGGAGGCAGACATGCATGCACAGCTCCACAGATTGGTCAGCAGCAGCTGCTGACTATATCGGATGGAAGAAAAGTGGGCCCATATAGGGCCCCCAGCATGCTCCCTTCTCACCCCACTCTTGTCGGCGGTGTGGTTAAGGTTGAGGTATCCATTGCGGGTACGGAGGCTGGAGCCCACATGCTGTTTTCCTTCCCCATCCCCCTTAGGGCTCTGGGTGAAGTGGGATCCTATCGGTCTCCAGGCACTGAGACCGTGCTTCATCCACAACTCCTGTGGAGCCTGCTGGATAGGAGCCGGGTATCGTTCAGGGACATGGCCCTGCTACTTGGAGGTACTCTGTATCCCTGTGGGGACAGCGCACAGCAACACTCCAGCTTTGCTGGGTGTGCTAGTGCACCGGGGACCGCGGCGCTGACGGGTTAATATGTGCCATTACACACTCAGCGTTGCCGAGTGTGTTTATGTATAGGGACTGCCGCACTGACCGCCGCTGCCATGGAAACACCGCGGCGCGGCTGGGACTTGTAGTGCGCCGGGGACTTCCACGCCGGCCGCGCTTTTACGGCGGCCGCGTTTATTACTAGAGTCCCCGGCTTTTTGCGGCCTAGTTTCTTTTCTTCCCACCCCCAGCCCTGACAGGCAGGGGAAGGGCGGGACGCTGCACAGAACGAGCAGCACTGAGGGCTGGAGCATGCTTTGCATACTCCACCCCCCTCACTGTGCACAGTGCGGGCACCAGTTCCCGCACTTTCTGGGTCACGCCCACGGCTCCCTCCTCTCCTCAGGACGCCGGCAGCCATTCCTGTCAGCTCCTCGGACGCTGCAAAGGGGGACAAAGTCTGGGAGACCCAGGCAGGGACTCTGGTGGCCTCACAACCGCTTTAAGCGGGTGGTAAGCAGCACCTGTGGTGCTAGCCCCATTGTGCAGTAGTGTAACATTATATGTTTATGGTATATATATTTTACACTGTATGGTGCACAGTTGATTTCTGGCTATATACCCTATTGTGTTGCTCAGGGAAGATAATAGCATGGCGCCCACGAAAGGCAGGGGTGCCAAAACACAGGCTTTTTATGCTGCCTGCGCCGCATGTACGACCCCGCTACCGGCAGGTTCCACTGACCCTCATTGTGTGCACTGTTCGGCCCCTGTGGCACTTACTCAGCCAGAGCCTCTGCTAAGAGGGGCCCAGGGGGAGCCACCTGCTGACACTGTCCAGGTGACGGGGACGGAGTTTGCAAAACTCTCTGAGACTATGGCTAAGATACTAGAAGCCTTGCAGTCCAGGCCGGTATCTCAGCACAGGGACTCTGTTGAATCTTTGTTCCCTGGCCCACCTCAGTTGGACCAACAATGTCCTCCCGGGGTATCTCATGGGTCCCAGGCTGAGGGTTCTGACACAGACCCCAGCCCCAGACCGACTAAGCGAGCTCGCTTAGAATTTCCCTCGACATCATCATATTGTGCAGGGTCTCAGAGGGGGGAATCTCTGGTTGATGAAGCGGAGACAGTTGATCAGGATTCTGATCCTGAGGCCGCTCTCAATCTTGATACTCCTGACGGGGACGCCATAGTGAACGATCTTATTGCGTCCATCAATCTAATGCTGGATATTTCTCCCTCAGCTCCTCCGGCGGAGGAGTCGGCTTCTCAGCAGGAGAAATTCCGTTTCAGGTTTCCCAAGCGTACACCGAGTATGTTTCTGGACCACTCTGATTTCAGAGAGGCAGTCCAGAATCACCATGCTTGTCCAGATAAGCGTTTTTCTAAGCGCCTTAAGGATACACGTTATCCCTTTCCCCCTGACGTGGTCAAAAGTTGGGCTCAGTGTCCCAAAGTGGATCCTCCAATCTCCAGACTGGCAGCTAGATCCATACTTGCAGTGGAAGATGGGGCTTCACTCAAAGATGCCACTGACAGGCAGATGGAGCTCTGGTTGAAATCCATCTATGAAGCTATCGGCGCTTCTTTTGCCCCAGCATTCGCAGCCGTATGGGCGCTACAAGCTATCTCAGCAGGTCAAGCGCAAATTGACGCAGCCACACGCACGTCCGCGCCACAGGTGGCGTCCATAACCACTCAGACGTCGGCATTTGCGTCTTACGCTATTAATGCTGTCCTGGACTCTGCGAGCCGTACGGCGGTTGCAGCCGCCAATTCGGTGGTACTCCGCAGGGCCTTGTGGCTACGGGAATGGAAGGCAGATTCTGTTTCCAAAAAGCGCTTAACCAGTTTGCCAATTTCTGGCGACCGATTGTTTGGCGAGCGTTTGGATGAAATCATCAAACAATCCAAGGGAAAGGATACATTCTTACCCCAGCCCAAACCGAACATACCCCAACAGAGGAGGGGGCAGTCGAGGTTTCGGTCCTTTCGGGGCGCGGGCAGGTCCCAATTCTCCTCGTCCAAAAGGCCTCAGAAAGATCAAAGGAACTCTGATGCATGGCGGTCTAAGTCACGTCCTAAAAAGACCACCGGAGGTGCCGCTACCAAAGCGGCTTTCTCATGACTTTCGGCCTCCTCACTCCGTATCCTCGGTCGGTGGCAGGCTCTCCCGCTTTTGCGACACCTGGCTGCCACGGGTAAAAGACCGTTGGGTGAGAGACATTCTGTCTCACGGTTACAAGATAGAGTTCACCTCTCGTCCCCCGACTCGATTCTTCAGGTCATCCCCGCCTCCCGAGCGAGCCGAGGCTCTTCTGCAGGCGCTGGGCACTCTGAAGGCAGAAGGAGTGGTGGTCCCTGTTCCTCTTCAGCAACAGGGCCACGGTTTTTACTCCAACTTGTTTGTGGTCCCAAAGAAGGACGGGTCTTTCCGTCCTATCCTGGACCTGAAACTTCTCAACAAACACGTAAAGACCAGGCGGTTCCGGATGGAATCCCTCCGCTCCGTCATCGCCTCGATGTCCCAAGGAGATTTCCTTGCATCGATCGATATCAAAGATGCTTATCTCCACGTACCGATTGCTCCAGAGCACCAGCGCTTCTTGCGCTTCGCCATAGAAAACGAACACCTGCAGTTCGTGGCACTGCCGTTTGGCCTGGCAACAGCCCCACGGGTTTTCACCAAGGTTATGGCTACTGTAGTAGCGGTCCTCCACTCTCAGGGTCACTCGGTGATCCCGTACTTGGACGATCTGTTGATCAAGGCACCCTCTCTAGAGGCATGCCAACACAGTCTCGACGCTACCCTGGAGACTCTCCAGAGTTTCGGGTGGATCATCAATTTTCCAAAGTCAAATCTGACACCGGCCCAATCGCTGACATACCTTGGCATGGAGTTTCATACCCTCTCAGCGATAGTGAAGCTTCCGCTGATCAAGCAGCGGTCACTACAGAAAGGGGTACAATCTCTCCTTCAAGGCCAGTCACACCCCTTGAGGCGCCTCATGCACTTCCTGGGGAAGATGGTGGCAGCAATGGAGGCAGTCCCTTTCGCGCAGTTTCACCTGCGTCCTCTTCAATGGGACATCCTACGCAAATGGGACAGGAAGCCGACGTCCCTCGACAGGAACGTCTCTCTCTCTCAGGCGACCAAAGCTTCCCTTCGGTGGTGGCTTCTTCCCACTTCATTATCGAAGGGGAAATCCTTCCTACCCCCATCCTGGGAGGTGGTCACGACGGACGCGAGTCTGTCAGGGTGGGGAGCGTTTTTTCTCCACCACAGGGCTCAGGGTACGTGGACCCAGCAAGAGTCCTCGCTTCAGATCAATGTTCTGGAAATACGGGCAGTGTATCTTGCCCTGAAAGCGTTCCAGCAGTGGCTGTAAGGCAAGCAGATCCGAATTCAGTCGGACAATTCCACAGCGGTGGCATACATCAACCACCAAGGCGGCACACGCAGTCGGCAAGCCTTCCAGGAAGTCCGGCGGATTTTGATGTGGGTGGAAGCCACGGCCTCCACCATCTCTGCAGTTCACATCCCAGGCGTGGAAAACTGGGAAGCAGATTATCTCAGTCGCCAGGGCATGGACGCAGGGGAATGGTCCCTTCACCCGGACGTGTTTCAGGAGATCTGTTGCCGCTGGGGGGTGCCGGACGTCGACCTCATGGCGTCCCGGCACAACAACAAGGTACCGACGTTCATGGCACGGTCTCAAGATCCCAGAGCTCTGGCGGCAGACTCCTTAGTTCAGGATTGGTCGCAGTTTCAGCTCCCTTATGTGTTTCCTCCGTTGGCACTGTTGCCCAGAGTGTTACGCAAGATCAGGGCCGACTGCCGCCGCGTCATCCTCGTTGCTCCAGACTGGCCGAGGCGGTCGTGGTACCCGGATCTGTGGCATCTCACGGTCGGCCAACCGTGGGCACTACCAGACCGACCAGACTTGCTATCTCAAGGGCCGTTTTTCCATCTGAATTCTGCGGCCCTCAACCTGACTGTGTGGCCATTGAGTCCTGGATCCTAGCGTCTTCAGGATTATCTCAAGAGTTCATTGCCACTGAGACAGGCTAGGAAACCAACGTCCGCCAAGATCTACCACAGGACGTGGAAAATGTTCCTGTCGTGGTGCTCTGCTCAGGGTTTTTCTCCCTGGCCTTTTGCCTTGCCCACTTTTCTGTCCTTCCTTCAATCTGGACTGGAAAAGGGTTTGTCGCTCGGCTCCCTTAAGGGACAAGTCTCAGCGCTCTCTGTGTTTTTCCAGAAGCGCCTAGCCAGACTTCCACAGGTACGCACGTTCCTGCAGGGGGTTTGTCACATCGTTCCTCCTTACAAGCGGCCGTTGGAACCCTGGGATCTGAACAGGGTGCTGATGGTTCTTCAGAAACCACCATTCGAGCCAATGAGGGATTTTTCTCTCTCACGCCTTTCGCAGAAAGTGGTTTTTCTAGTAGCAGTCACTTCACTTCGGAGAGTGTCTGAGCTAGCAGCGCTGTCATGCAAAGCCCCTTTCCTGGTGTTTCACCAGGACAAGGTGGTTCTGCGTCCGGTTCCGGAATTTCTCCCTAAAGTGGTATCCCCCTTTCATCTCAATCAGGATATCTCCTTACCTTCTTTTTGTCCTCATCCGGTTCACCAATGTGAAAAGGATTTGCACTTGTTAGATCTGGTGAGAGCACTCAGGCTCTATATTTCTCGGACGGCGCCCCTGCGCCGCTCGGATGCACTCTTTGTCCTTGTCGCTGGCCAGCGTAAAGGGTCACAGGCTTCCAAATCAACCCTGGCTCGGTGGATCAAGGAACCAATTCTCGAAGCTTACCGTTCTGCTGGGCTTCCGGTTCCCTCAGGGCTGAAGGCCCATTCTACCAGAGCCGTGGGCGCGTCCTGGGCTTTGAGACACCAGGCTACGGCTCAGCAGGTGTGTCAGGCAGCTACCTGGTCGAGCCTGCACACTTTCACGAAACACTATCAGGTGCATACCTATGCTTCGGCGGATGCCAGCCTAGGTAGACGAGTCCTTCAGGCGGCGGTTGCCCACCTGTAGGAAGGGGCCGTTTTACGGCTCTATCACGAGGTATTATTTTACCCACCCAGGGACTGCTTTTGGACATCCCAATTGTCTGGGTCTCCCAATGGAGCGACAAAGAAGGGAATTTTGTTTACTTACTGTAAATTCCTTTTCTTCTAGCTCCAATTGGGAGACCCAGCACCCGCCCCTGTTTTTTTGTGTGTACACATGTTGTTCATGTTAAATGGTTTCAGTTCTCCGATATTCCTTCGGATTGAATTTACTTTAAATCAGTTTATAATTCTTTTCCTCCTTCTTGCTTTTGCACCAAAACTGAGGAGCCCGTGGGAGCACGGGGGGTGTATAGGCAGAAGGGGAGGGGCTTTACACTTTTAGTGTAATACTTTGTGCGGCCTCCGGAGGCATAGCCTATACACCCAATTGTCTGGGTCTCCCAATTGGAGCTAGAAGAAAAGGAATTTACGGTAAGTAAACAAAATTCCCTTCTTTGCGACCTGTACCTCTTGTGGGGCTATGTCACCTGCGGGTTCCACCTACCCTCACTGTGAGCAATGCTCGGCCCCTGTTTCGCTTGCTCAGCCGGAGCCTCGGTCACTAGTGGGCCCCTCTGCTCAGGTAGACCCCCCCTGCTCCCCCTGTCCAGGCGGCAGGGACAGAGTTTGCTGCTTTTGCTGAGAAACTGAGTCACTTTCACAATCCATGGCTCAGTCTATGGACAAATGGTCTGCCAAGCTGCGAGAAGCTTTGCAGTCCAGACCGGTCCTTACACAGGCCCCGGGCCCTGTTAGATAGTCTCCTCCAGGACCCTCTCGGTCCGCGCCGCAGCGCGCTCCCAGGGTGGGCCCTAGGTCTCACGTGGAGGACTCCGGCCCAGACCACAGTCCCAGACCGGCTAAGCGAGCTCGCTGGGAATCTTCCCCGACTTCTTCACGCTTTTCGGGTTCCCAGCTCTAGATTGGCGGCTAGATCTGTGGTATCGGTCGCAGATGGTTCATCGCTAAAAGATGCCACTGACAGGCAGCTAGAGCTCCTGGTCAAATCCATCTATGAAGCCATGGGCGCGTCTTTTGCCCCGGCCTTTGCAGCCGTGTGGGCACTCCAAGCTATCTCAGCTTGTCTGGCTGAGATTAATGCAGTCACACGTAATTCTGCTCCACAGGTTGCGTCTCTGACTTTTCAAGCGTCAGCTTTTTCTTCCTACGCCATGAACGTCCTAGACTCTGCTAGCCGTACAGCGGTGCCATCCGCTAATTCTGTGGCAGTCCGCAGGGCCATGTGGCTGCGCGAATGGAAGGCAGACTCGGCCTCCAAGAGGTTCTTAACCGGTTTGCAGTTTTCTGGCGACCGATTGTTTGGCGAACGATTGGATGAGATTATTAAGGAATCCAAGGGAAAGGACTCCTCCTTACCCCAGTCCAAACCTAAGAGACCTCAGCAGAGAAAAATCCAATCGAGGTTTCGGTCCTTTCGTCCCTCCGCCAAGTCCCAATCCTCTTCGTCCAGCAGGCCGGAGAAAGGCCAGAGGAACTCCTATGCGTGGCGGTCTAAGTCACGCCCCCAAAAAGCCGCCGGAGGCACTGCCTCCAAGGCGGCCTCCTCATGACTCTCGGCATCCCCGAACCGCATCCTCGGTCGGTGGCAGGCTCTCCCGCTTTTGCGACGCCTGGTGGCCACATGTTCAAGACCGATGGGTGAGAGACATTCTGTCTCACGGTTACAGCATAGAGTTCAGCTCTCGTCCTCCGACTCGTTTCTTCAGAACCTCTCCGCCCCCCGCTCGGGCCGACGCACTTTTTCAGGCAGTGGACGCTCTGAAGACAGGAGTTGTGATCCCTGTTCCCCCTCAGGAACATGGTCGCGGCTTTTACTCCAACTTGTTCGTGGTGCCAAAGAAGGACGGATCATTTCGTCCCGTTCTGGACCTCAAGCTGCTCAACAGACATGTGAGCACCAGACGGTTTCGGATGGAATCTCTCCGCTCGGTCATCGCCTCGATGTCACAAGGAGACTTCCTAGCATCGATCGACATCAAGGATGCTTATCTCCATGTGCCGATCGCACCCGAACATCAACGCTTCTTGCGTTTCGCCATCTAGGACGAACACCTTCAGTTCGTGGCATTGCCTTTCGGCCTGGCGACAGCCCCACGGGTGTTCACCAAAGTCATGGCATCCGTTATGGCGGTCCTACACTCTCAGGGCCACTCGGTGATTCCCTACTTAGACGATCTCCTAGTCAGGGCACCTTCTCGGGTGGCGTGTCAACACAGTCTTACAGTCGCTCTGGCGACTCTCCAGCAGTTCGGGTGGATAATCAACTTCCCAAAATCCAAGTTGACACCGACCCAATCACTGACTTACCTCGGGATGGAGTTGCATACACAGTCAGCGGTAGTCAAGCTACCGCTGGACAAACAGCTTTCTCTGCAGGCAGGGGTGCAATCTCTTCTTCGGGGTCAGTCACACCCCTTGAGGCGCCTCATGCACTTCCTGGGGAAGATGGTGGCAGCGATGGAGGCAGTGCCGTTCGCGCAATTCCATCTGCGGCCACTCCAATGGGCCATTCTCCGCAAATGGGACAGGAGGTCGACTTCCCTCGACAGGAACGTCTCTCTTTCCCTTGCAACCAAGACGTCTCTTCAGTGGTGGCTCCTTCCCAATTCAGCGGCAAGCGCAGTCGTCATGCCGTCCAGGAAGTCAGGCGGATTCTGCAGTGGGTGGAAGCCACAGCCTCCACGATCTCCGCAGTTCACATCCCGGGCGTAGAAAACTGGGAAGCAGATTTTCTCAGTCGTCAGGGCATGGACGCGGGGGAATGGTCTCTTCACCCAGACGTGTTTCGAGAGATCTGTCGCCGCTGGGGAACGCCGGACGTCGATCTCATGGCGTCACGACACAACAACAAAGTCCCGGCATTCATGGCCCGGTCTCAAGATCACAGAGCTCTGGTGGCGGACGCATTAGTTCAGGATTGGTCGCAGTTTCGACTGCCTTATGTATTTCCTCCTCTGGCGATGCTGCCCAGAGTGTTACGCAAGATCAGGTCCGACTGTCGTCGCGCCATTCTCGTCGCTCCAGACTGGCCGAGGCGATCGTGGTACCCGGATCTGTGGCATGTCACGGTGGGTCAACCGTGGGCACTTCCAGACCGCCCAGACTTGCTGTCACAAGGGCCGTTTTTCCATCTGAATTCCGTGGCCCTCAACCTGACTGTGTGGCCATTGAGTCCTGGCTCCTAGCGTCTTCAGGATTATCTCAGGATGTCATTGCCACTATGAGACAGGCCAGGAAACCAGCGTCCGCCAAGATCTATTACAGATCTTGGCAGATCTTCTTATCCTGGTGCTCTTATGGTTTTACTCCCTGGCCGTTTGCCTTAGCCACTTTTCTGTCATTCCTTCAATCCGGAATGGACAAGGGTTTGTCACTCGGCTCTCTCAAGGGACAAGTATCGGCGCTCTCCGTATTTTTTCAAAAGCGTCTGGCCAGGCTTCCGCAGGTCCGCACGTTCCTGCAGGGAGTTTGCCACATAGTCCCACCTTACAAGCGTCTGCTGGAACCCTGGGATCTTAACAGGGTGCTAACGGCTCTTCAGAAACCACCGTTCGAGCCGCTGCGGGATGTCTCTTTATCACGTCTTTCGCAGAAGGTGGCATTTCTAGTGGCGGTTACATCACTTTGAAGAGTGTCGGAGCTTGCAGCGCTGTCATGCAAAGCCCCCTTCCTGGTTTTTCACCAGGATAAGGTGGTTCTGCGTCCTGTCCCAGAATTTCTCCCTAAGGTGGTATCGCCTTTTCATCTCAATCAGGATATCTCCTTACCTTCATTTTGCCCTAATCCAATTCACCAATGTGAAAAGGATTTGCACTCATTAGATCTAGTGAGGGCACTCCGATTCTACGTGTCTCGCACGGCGCCCCTGCGCCGTTCAGATGCGCTCTTTGTCCTTGTCGCTGGCCAGCGTAAGGGTTCGGAGGCTTCCAAGTCAACCTTGGCTCGGTGGATCAAGGAACCGATTCTTGAAGCCTACCGTTCTTCTAGGCTTCCGCTTCCTTCGGGGCTGAAAGCCCATTCTACCAGAGCCGTGGGTGCGTCCTGGGCATTGCGGCACCGGGCTACGGCTCAGCAGGTGTGTCAGGCAGCTACCTGGTCTAGTCTGCACACTTTCACGAAACACTATCAAGTGCATACCTATGCTTCGGCAGACGCCAGTCTAGGTAGGCGAGTCCTTCAGGCGGCGGTTGCCCACCTGTAAGAGGGGGCCGTTTTTTGGCTCTTTTTTTATTGAGGTATTCTTTTACCCACCCAGGGACTGCTCTTGGACGTCCCAATTGTCTGGGTCTCCCAATGGAGCGACAAAGAAGGGAATTTTGTTTACTTACCGTAAATTCCTTTTCTTCTAGCTCCTATTGGGAGACCCAGCACCCGCCCCTGTACCCTTCGGGCTGGTTGTTCTTTTGTGTACACATGTTGTTCATGTTGAATTGTTCTTTTGGTTCATGGTCTTCAGTTCTCCGAACATCCTTCGGATTGCATTTACCCTAGACCAATTTATAAGTTTTCTCCTTCCTGCTTTTGCACCAAAACTGAGGAGCCCGTGATCCACGGGAGGGTTTATAGGCAGAGGGGAGGGGTTACACTTTAAGTGTAATACTTTGTGTGGCCTCCGGAGGCAGAAGCTATACACCCAATTGTCTGGGTCTCCCAATAGGAGCTAGAAGAAAAAGGAATTTACGGTAAGTAAACAAAATTCCCTTCTTTTGTTAAACTTTGAACTCCAACTTCCTATCAGCGATTTTCTCATTTCTTTGTCGCTCCATTGGGAGACCCAGACAATTGGGTGTATAGCTTCTGCCTCTGGAGGCCACACAAAGTATTACACTTTTAAAAAAGTGTAACTCCTCCCCTCTGCCTATACACCCTCCCGTGGATCACGGGCTCCTCAGTTTTATGCTTTGTGTGGAAGGAGGCACACATCCACTCATGCATTCTCATACATAGTTATGACGGATGGAAGAAAAGAGGACCCCCGATGGGGTCCCCGGCATGTTCCTTTCTCACCCCACTATGTCGGCGGTGTTGTTAAGGTTGAGGTACCCATTGCGGGTACAGAGGCTGGAGCCACATGCCGTCTCCTTCACCATCCCTTATGCGGCTCTGGGAGAAGTGGGATCCTAAGCGGTCATCCACTGGGACTGTGCTCCATCCGCAGCCCCTGGTGGAACCTGCCGGTCCAGAGCTTCTTCACCCCCAGGGACCGGGCCCTGCAACTTGAAGGTACTCTGTGTCCCCATGTGTGGACTGTACAGGGAGGGAGGTCGCTCCTTCTCCCCGGAAGCCGCGGTAGTTCTGTCCGCAGTTTTTTTCGGCGGACTTCCGCGCCGACCGTGCCTGCTTGTCGGGCACGGCCTTAAATTTAGTCCCCGGCTTCGCCACTGCCTAGTCGAGCAAAATCCCGGGCCTGCCTGTCAGGGGTTAGGGCGGGATTACCGACGTGACGTCGGCTCTGAGGGCTGGAGCATCTTTGCATGTCTCCCCCCACCCTCATTGACCACTTGGGGACTCCAGATTTCCGCTCTTTGCTGGCGCCGCCCTCGGCTCCACACCCCCCCTGAGAGCTCCGGCAGCCATTTTTAGCATTCTGCCGGTGGATGCTACTCAGCGGCAAAGCTCTGCAGCTCTGGGGGATCCAAGACAGGGAATCTGGAGGACACAATCCGCTCGTTAGCGGTTGGTAAGCCACACCGGTCACCCGGTGTTGGTCCCCCTAGGGTGCCGGGATATATATATATATATATCTGTTTGGAAAGGCTGTATACCCTTTTCCCATATACCCTCAGTGGTCACTCTCCTAAGAGACAACAGCATGTCGTCCACAAGGAGCAAAGCTACTAAGGCACAGACTCTTTTCGCGGCCTGTACCTCTTGTGGGGCTATGTTGCCTGCGGGATCCACCTACCCCCACTGTGATCAATGCTCGACTCCTGCCACGCTTGCTCAGCCGGAGCCTCGGGCACTTGTGGGCCCCTCGGCTCATGTAGATCCCCCGGCTCCCCCTGAGCAGTCTGCAGGGACAGAGTCACCGTCGTTGGCCTCTTTCGCTGCGACACTCTCCCAGTCACTTTCTCAATCCATTGCACAGTCTATGGACAAATGGTCATCTAAGCTCCTTGAGGCTTTGCAGTCCAGATTGGGCCCTTCACAGGCCCCGGCCCCTGTTAGTTTGTCTCCTCCAGGCCCCTCTCTGTCCGCGCCGCAGCGCGCTCCCAGGATAGCCTCTAGGTCCCAGGAGGAGGACTCCTGCCCGGATCGCAGCCCCAGGCCGGCTAAGCGGCCTCGCTGGGACTCTTCCCCGGCCTCCTCACGCTGCTCTGGATCCCAGCTTGATGACTCTCAGGAAGACGAGGCGGACGTGGGAACTCATGGCTCTGACCCTGACTTCACCCTTAACCTTGATGCCCCTGAGGGGGACGCCTTGGTAAATGATCTTATCTCGTCCATCAACCAGGTGCTGGATCTCTCACCCCCACCTCCTCCTGCAGAGGAGCCGGCTTCTCAGCAGGAGAAACACCAATTTCGATTCCCCAAACGTACGCGCAATACGTTTTTTGATCACTCTAACTTCAGGAACGCTGTCCAGAAGCCCAGAGCGGTCCCGGACAAGCGCTTTGCTAAAAGGCACACTGACACGCGTTACCCCTTTTCACCTGAAGTCGTTAAGGGCTGGGCACACTCTCCCAAGGTGGATCCTCCAGTCTCTAGATTGGCTGCTAGGTCCGTTGTGTCTGTTACCGATGGCTCATCCCTGAAGGATGCCACTGACAGACAGAGCTCTTGGTGAAGTCTATTTATGAGGCCACGGGCGCATCTTTCGCCCCGGCCTTTGCGGCCGTGTGGGCTCTCCAAGCAATCTCGGCATGTCTGACTGAGATTAATGCCGTCACGTGGAATTCTGCTCCGCAGGTTTCTTCCTTGACCTCTCAGGCATCAGCATTTTCGTCCTATGCCATGAACGCCGTCCTGGACTCCGCTAGCTGTACGGCTGTGGCATCCGCTAACTCCGTGGCAGTCCGCAGGGCCATGTGGCTGCGCGAATGGAAAGCAGACTCTGCTTCCAAAAGGTTCTTAACTGGTTTGCCTTTTTCTGGCGACCGTTTGTTTGGCGAACGGTTGGATGAGATTATTAAGGAATCCTCGGGAAAGGACTCCCCCTTACCCCAGTCCAAACCTCAGAGACCCCAGCAGAGAAAAATCCAATCGAGGTTTCGGTCCTTTCGTCCCTCCGCCAAGACCCAATCCTCGTCGTCCAACCGGCCGGAGAAAGGCCAAAGGAACTCCTATGCGTGGCGGTCCAAGTCACGCCCCCAAAAGGCCGCGGGAGGCACTGCCTCCAAGACGGCCTCCACATGACTCTCGGCCTCATCTAACCACATCCTCGGTCGGTGGCAGGCTCTCCCGCTTTGGCGACGCCTGGTGGCCACACGTTCAAGACCGATGGGTGAGAGACATTCTGTCTCATGGTTACAGGATAGAGTTCAACTCTCGTCCTGCGGCTCGTTTCTTCCGAACCTCCCCACCCCCCGCACAGGCCGACGCACTTTTTCAGGCAGTGGACGCTCTAAAGATAGAGGGAGTTGTGATTCCCGTTCCCCTTCAGGAACGTGGTCGCGGATTTTACTCCAACTTGTTCGTGGTGCCAAAAAAGGACGGGTCATTCTGTCCCGTTCTGGACCTCAAGCTGCTCAACAGACATGTGAGAACCAGATGGTTTCGGATAGAATCTCTCCGCTCGGTCATCGCCTCGATGTCACAAGGAGACTTCCTAGCATCGATCGACATCAAAGATGCTTATCTCCATGTGCCGATCGCACCCGAACATCAACGTTTCCTGCGTTTCGCCATCGGAGACGAACACCTCCAGTTCGTGGCATTGCCTTTCGGCCTGGCGACAGCCCCACGGGTTTTCACCAAAGTCATTGCATCCGTCGTGGCGGTCCTGCACTCTCAGGGCCACTCGGTGATCCCTTACTTGGACGATCTCCTAGTCAGGGCCCCTTCTCTGGTGGCGTGTCAACAGTCTTACCGTCACTCTGGCGACTCTCCAGCAGTTCGGGTGGATCATCAATTTCCCGAAATCCAAGTTGACGCCGACCCAATCACTGACTTACCTCGGGATGGAATTTCATACCCAGCCAGCGTTAGTCATGCTACCGCGGGACAAACAGCTTTCTCTGCAGGCGGGGGTGCAGTCACTTCTTCGGAGTCAGTCACACCCCTTAAAGCGCCTCATGCACTTCCTGGGGAAGATGGTTGCAGCTATGGAGGTAGTACCGTTCGCGCAATTCCATCTACGGCCACTCCAATGGGACATTCTTCGCAAATGGGACAAGAGTGCTGCTTCCCTCAACAAGAACATCTCTCTTTCCCTCGCAACCAAAACATCACTTCAGTGGTGGCTCCTACCCACATCTCTGGCACGGGGAAAATCCTTCCTACCCCCAACCTGGGCCGTGGTCACCACGGACGCGAGCCTGTCAGGTTGGGGAGCGGTTTTTCTCCACCACAGGGCTCAAGGAACCTGGACTCCAATAGAATCGTCCCTTCAGATCAATATCCTGGAGATAAGGGCAGTATATCTAGCCCTATTGGCTTTCCATCGGTGGCTGGAGGGCAAGCAGATCCGAATCCAGTCGGACAACGCCACTGCCGTTGCCTACATCAACCACCAAGGCGGCACTCACAGTCGTCAAGCCTTCCAGGAAGTCCGGCGGATTCTGCAGTGGGTGGAAGACACAGACTCCACCATCTCCGCAGTTCCCATCCCGGGCGTAGAAAACTGGGAAGCAGATTTTCTCAGTCGTCAGGGCATGGACGCGGGGGGATGGTCTCTTCACCCAGACGTGTTTCGAGAGATCTGTCGCCGCTGGGGAACGCCGGACGTCGATCTCATGGCGTCACGACACAACAACAAAGTCCCGGCATTCATGGCCCGGTCTCAAGATCACAGAGCTCTGGTGGCGGACGCATTAGTTCAGGATTGGTCGCAGTTTCGACTGCCTTATGTATTTCCTCCTCTGGCGATGCTGCCCAGAGTGTTACGCAAGATCAGGTCCGACTGTCGTCGCGCCATTCTCGTCGCTCCAGACAGGCCGAGGCGATCGTGGTACCCGGATCTGTGGCATCTCACGGTGGGTCAACCGTGGGCACTTCCAGACCGCCCAGACTTGCTGTCACAAGGGCCGTTTTTCCATCTGAATTCCGTGGCCCTCAACCTGACTGTGTGGCCATTGAGTCCTGGCTCCTAGCGTCTTCAGGATTATCTCAGGATGTCATTGCCACTATGAGACAGGCCAGGAAACCAGCGTCCGCCAAGATCTATTACAGATCTTGGCAGATCTTCTTATCCTGGTGCTCTTATGGTTTTACTCCCTGGCCGTTTGCCTTACCCACTTTTCTGTCATTCCTTCAATCCGGAATGGACAAGGGTTTGTCACTCGGCTCTCTCAAGGGACAAGTATCGGCGCTCTCCGTATTTTTTCAAAAGCGTCTGGCCAGGCTTCCGCAGGTCCGCACGTTCCTGCAGGGAGTTTGCCACATAGTCCCACCTTACAAGCGTCCGCTGGAACCCTGGGACCTTAACAGGGTGCTAACGGCTCTTCAGAAACCACCGTTCGAGCCGCTGCGGGATGTCTCTTTATCACGTCTTTCGCAGAAGGTGGCATTTCTAGTGGCGGTTACATCACTTTGAAGAGTGTCGGAGCTTGCAGCGCTGTCATGCAAAGCCCCCTTCCTGGTTTTTCACCAGGATAAGGTGGTTCTGCGTCCTGTCCCAGAATTTCTCCCTAAGGTGGTATCGCCTTTTCATCTCAATCAGGATATCTCCTTACCTTCATTTTGCCCTAATCCAATTCACCAATGTGAAAAGGATTTGCACTCATTAGATCTAGTGAGGGCACTCCGATTCTACGTGTCTCGCACGGCGCCCCTGCGCCGTTCAGATGCGCTCTTTGTCCTTGTCGCTGGCCAGCGTAAGGGTTCGGAGGCTTCCAAGTCAACCTTGGCTCGGTGGATCAAGGAACCGATTCTTGAAGCCTACCGTTCTTCTGGGCTTCCGCTTCCTTCGGGGCTGAAAGCCCATTCTACCAGAGCCGTGGGTGCGTCCTGGGCATTGCGGCACCGGGCTACGGCTCAGCAGGTGTGTCAGGCAGCTACCTGGTCTAGTCTGCACACTTTCACGAAACACTATCAAGTGCATACCTATGCTTCGGCAGACGCCAGTCTAGGTAGGCGAGTCCTTCAGGCGGCGGTTGCCCACCTGTAAGAGGGGGCCGTTTCGGCTCTTTTTATTGAGGTATTCTTTTACCCACCCAGGGACCGCTTTTGGACATCCCAATTGTCTGGGTCTCCCAATGGAGCGACAAAGAAGAAGGGAATTTTGTTTACTTACCGTAAATTCCTTTTCTTCTAGCTCCTATTGGGAGACCCAGCACCCGCCCCTGTGCCCTTTGGGCTGGTTGTTCTTTTGTGTACACATGTTGTTCATGTTGAATTGTTCTTTTGGTTCATGGTTTTCAGTTCTCCAAACATCCTTCGGATTGAATTTACCTTAGACCAATTTATAAGTTTCCTCCTTCCTGCTTTTGCACCAAAACTGAGGAGCCCGTGATGCACGGGAGGGTGTATAGGCAGAGGGGAGGGGTTACACTTTTTAAAGTGTAATACTTTGTGTGGCCTCCGGAGGCAGAAGCTATACACCCAATTGTCTGGATCTCCCAATAGGAGATAGAAGAAAAGGAATTTACGGTAAGTAAACAAAATTCCCTTCTTTTTTCTTTGTCGCTCCATCGGGAGACCCAGACAATTGGGTGTATAGCTTCTGCCTCCGGACGCCACACAAAGTATTACACTTTTAAAAAAGTGTAACCCCTCCCCTCTGCCTATACACCTTCCCGTGGATCACGGGCTCCTCAGTTTTATGCTTTGTGTGGAAGGAGGCACACATCCACTCATGCATTCTCATACTTAGTTATGTCGGTTGGAAGAAAAGAGGGCCCCCATGGGGCCCCCGGCATGTTCCCTTCTCACGCCATTACGTCAGCAGTGTTAAGGTTGAAGTACCCATTGCGGGTACAGAGGCTGGAGCCACATGCCGTCTCCTTCACCATCCCTTATGCGGCTCTGGGAGAAGTGGGATCCTGAGCGGTCATCCATTTACTGGGACCGTGCTCCATCCGCAGCCCCTGTGGGAACCTGCCGGACCGGAGCCTCTTCAACCTCAGGGACCGGGCCCTGCAACTCAAAGGTACTCTGTGTCCCCATAGGGGACTGTGCAGGGAGCGCACCTTCTTCCCGGAAACCGCGACAGCTGCTGAATTGAGGAGGCCGGTGGACTTCCGCGCCGACCGTGCCTGCTTGTCGGGCGCGGTCTCAAATTTAGTCCCCGGCTTCGTCGCGGCCTAGTCGCAAAAATCCCGCCCCCGGGCCTGCCTGTCAGGGGTAAGGGCGGGATTACCGACCTGACGTCGGATGTGAGGGCTGGAGCATCCTGCATGTTTTCCTCCCCCCTCACTGATCACTGTGGGGACCCCAGATTCCCGCACTTTACTGGCGCCGCCCACGGCTCCACTCCTCCCCTGAGAGCTCCGGCAGCCATTTTTTGGCATTCTGCCGGTGGAGGATTCTCAGTGAACAGCTCTGCAGCTCCAGGGCATCCAAGGCAGGGAATCTGGAGGACACACTCCGCTCGTTAGCGGTCGGTAAGCCACACCGGTCATCCGGTGCTGGTCCCCCTAGGGTGCCGGAATAGATACGTATATATATATATATATATAATATTATACGTATCTGTTCGGTCGGGCTGTGAACCCCTTGCCCATATACCCTCAGTGATCTCTCTCCTAGGAGACAACAGCATGTCGTCCACAAGGAGCAAAGCTGTTAAGGCACAGGGTTTTTTTTGCGGCCTGTACCTCTTGTGGGGCTATGTTACCTGCGGGTTCCACCTACCCTCACTGTGAGCACTGCTCGACCCCTTTTTCGCTTGCTCAGCCGGAGCCTCGGACACTGGTGGGCCCCTCGGCTCATGTAGACCCCCCCTGCTCCCCCTGACCAGGCTGCAGGGACAGAGTTCGCCTCTCTTGCTGAGAAACTCTGACTCACTTTCTCAATCCATTGCACAGTCTATGGACAAATGGTCTTCTAAGCTGCTAGAGGCTTTGCAGTCCAGACCGGACCTTTCACAGGCCCCGGCCCCTGTTAGCTCGTCGCCTCCAGGCCCCTCTTGGTCCGCGCCGCAGCGCGCTCCCAGGTTGGCCCCTTGGTCTCAGGCGGAGGACTCCTGCCCGGACCGCAGTCCTAGACCGGCTAAGCGGGCTCGCTGGGACTCTTCCCCGACTTCCTCTCTCTGCTCGGGATCCCAGCTTGAGGACTCTCTGGAGGACGAGGCGGACATCGCAGCTCAGGGCTCTGACCCTGACGTCGCCCTTAACCTTGATACACCTGAGGGGGACGCCTTAGTAAATAATCTTATCTCGTCCATCAACCAGGTGTTGGATCTCTCTCCCCGCCCCCTCCTGTAGAGGAGTCGGCGCCTCAGCAGGAGAAACACCAGTTTCGGTTCCCCAAACGTACACGCAATACGTTTTTTGATCACTCTAACTTCAGGGATGCTGTCCAGAAGCCCAGAGCGGTCCCGGACAAGCGCTTTGCTAAACGCCTCACTGACACGCGTTACCCCTTCCCATCTGAAGTCGTTAAGGGTTAGGCTCACTGTCCCAAGGTGGATCCTCCAGTCTCCAGATTGGTGGATAGATCCGTGGTGTCGGTTGCAGATGGCTCATCCCTAAAGGATGCCACTAACAGACAGAGCTCCTGGTGAAGTCCATCTATGAGGCCACGGGCGCGTCTTTTGCCCCGGCCTTTGCAGCCGTGTGGGCACTCCAAGCTATCTCGGCTTGTCTGACTGAGATTAATGCTGTCACACGTAATTCTGCTCCGCAAGTTGCGTCTTTGACCTCTCAGGCGTCAGCCTTTTCGTCCTATGCCATGAACGCCGTCCTGGACTCGGCTAGCTGTACGGCTGTAGCATCCGCTAACTCTGTGGCAGTCCGCAGGGCCATGTGGCTGCGCGAATGGAAGGCAGACTCGGCTTCCAAGAGATTCTTAACCGGTTTGCCGTTTTCTGGCGACCGTTTGTTTGGCGAACGATTGGATGAGATTATTAAGGAATCCAAAGGAAAGGATTCCTCCTTACCCCAGGCCAAACCTAAGAGACCTCAACAGAGAAAAATTCAACCGAGATTTCGGTCCTTTCGTCCCTCCGCCAAGTCCCAATCCTCTTCGTCCAACAGACCGGAGAAAGGCCAGAGGAACTCCTATGCGTGGCGATCCAAGTCTCGCCCACAAAAGGCCGCAGGAGGCACTGCCTCCAAGACGGCTTCCTCATGACTCTCGGCCTCCCCTGGCCGCATCCTCGGTCGGTGGCAGGCTCTCCCGCTTTGGCGACGCCTGGTGACCACATGTTCAAGACCGATGGGTGAGAGACATTCTGTCTCATGGTTACAGGATAGAGTTCAACTCTCATCCTGCGGCTCGTTTCTTCAGAACCTCTCTGCCCCCCGCTCAGGCCGACGCACTTTTTCAGGCAGTGGCTGCTCTAAAGATGGAAGGAGTTGTGATTCCCGTTCCCCTTCAGGAACGTGGTCGCGGATTTTACTCCAACTTGTTCGTGGTGCCAAAAAAGGACGGGTCATTCCGTCCCGTTCTGGACCTCAAGCTACTCAACAGACATGTGAGAACCAGACGGTTCCGGATGGAATCTCTCCGCTCGGTCATCGCCTCGATGTCACAAGGAGACTTCCTAGCATCGATCGACATCAAGGATGCTTATCTCCATGTACCGATCGCACCCGAGCATCAACGTTTCCTCCGTTTCGCCATCGGGGACGAACACCTCCAGTTCGTGGCATTGCCTTTCGGCTTGGCGACAGCCCCACTGGTTTTCACCAAAGTCATGTCATCCGTTGTGGCGGTCCTGCATTCTCAGGGCCACTCTGTGATTCCCTACTTGGACGATCTCCTAGTCAGGGCCCCGTCTCGGGTGGCGTGTCAACAAAGCCTATCTGTCGCTCTGGCGACTCTCCAGCGGTTCGGGTGGATCATCAACTTCCCGAAATCCAAGTTGACACCGACCCAATCACTGACGTACCTTGGGATGGAGTTTCATACCCAGCAAGCGTTAGTCAAGCTTCCGAGCGACAAACAGCTTTCTCTGCAGGCAGGGGTGCAATCCCTTCTTCGGAGTCCGTCACACCCCTTAAGGCGCCTCATGCACTTCCTGGGGAAGATGGTGGCAGCTATAGAGGCAGTCCCGTTCGCGCAATTCCATATTCGGCCACTCCAATGGGACATTCTCCGCAAATGGGACAGGAGTACGGCTTCCCTCGACAGGAAAGTCTCTTTCCCCTGCAACCAAGACGTCACTTCAGTGGTGGCTCCTTCCCAATTCTCTGGCGCAGGGAAAATCCTTCCTACCCCCAACCTGGGCTGTGGTCACCACGGACACGAGCCTGTCAGGTTGGGGAGCGGTTTTTCTCCACCACAGGGCTCAGGGAACCTGGACTCCGATAGTCATCCCTTCAGATCAATATTCTGGAGATAAGAGCAGTGTATCTAGCCCTATTGGCTTTTCATCGGTGGCTGGAGGGCAGGCAGATCCGTATCCAGTCGGACAACGCCACTGCCGTCGCATACATCAACCACCAAGGCGGCACTCGCATTCGTCAAGCCTTCCAGGAAGTCCGACGGATTCTGCAGTGGGTGGAGGCCACAGCCTCCACCATCTCCGCAGTTCACATCCCGGGCGTAGAAAACTGGGAAGCAGATTTTCTCAGTCGTCAGGGCATGGACGCGGGGGAATGGTCTCTGCACCCAGACGTGTTTCGAGAGATCTGTCGCCGCTGGGGAACGCCGGACGTCGATCTCATGGCGTCACGGCACAACAACAAAGTCCCGGCATTCATGGCACGGTCTCAGGATCACACAGCTCTGGCGGCGGACGCGTTAGTTCAGGATTGGTCGCAGTTTCGACTGCCTTATGTGTTTCCTCTTCTGGCGATGCTGCCCAGAGTGCTACGCAAGATCAGGTCGGACTGCCGTCGCGCCATTCTCGTCGCTCCAGACTGGCCGAGGCGGTCGTGGTACCCGGATCTGTGGCATCTCACGGTGGGTCAACCGTGGGCTCTTCCAGACCGCCCAGACTTGCTGTCACAAGGCCCGTTTTTCCATCTGAATTCTGTGGCCCTCAACCTGACTGTGTGGCCATTGAGTCCTGGCTCCTGGCGTCTTCAGGGTTATCTCAGGATGTCATTGCCACCATGAGACAGGCCAGGAAGCCTACGTCCGCCAAGATCTATTATAGGTCTTGGCAAATCTTCCTATCCTGGTGCGCTAATAACGGTTTTCCTCCATGGCCGTTTGCCTTACCCACTTTTCTTTCATTCCTTCAATCCGTAATGGACAAGGGTTTGTCACTCGGCTCTCTCAAGGGCCAAGTATCGACGCTCTCCGTGTTTTTTCAAAAGCGTCTAGCCAGGCTTCCGCAGGTCCGCACGTTCCTGCAGGGAGTTTGCCACATAGTCCCACCTTACAAGCGTCCGCTGGAACCCTGGGATCTTAACAGGGTGCTAACGGCTCTTCAGAAACCACCTTTCGAGCCGCTGCGGGATGTCTCTCTATCACGTCTTTCGCAGAAGGTGGCCTTCCTAGTGGCAGTCACATCACTTCGGAGAGTATCTGAGCTAGCAGCGCTGTCATGCAAAGCCCCCTTCCTGGTGTTTCACCAGGATAAGGTGGTTCTGCGTCCGGTCCTGGAATTTCTCCCTAAGGTGATATCCTGATTGAGATGAAAAGGGGATATCACCTTGCCTTCATTTTGCCCTAATCCAATTCACCAGTGTGAAAAGGATTTGCACTCTTTGGATCTTGTGAGAGCACTCCGGCTCTACGTGTCTCGCACGGCGCCCCTGCGTCGTTCAGATGCGCTCTTTGTCCTTGTCGCTGGCCAGCGTAAGGGCTCGCAGGCTTCCAAGTCAACCTTGGCTCGGTGGATCAAGGAACCGATTCTCGAAGCCTACAGTTCTTCTGGGCTTCCGCTTCCTTCAGGGCTGAAAGCGCATTCTACCAGAGCCGTGGGTGCGTCCTGGGCATTGCGGCATCGGGCTATGGCTCAGCAGGTGTGTCAGGCAGCTACGTGGTCGAGTCTGCACACTTTCACGAAACACTATCAAGTGCATACCTATGCTTCGGCAGACGCCAGTCTAGGTAGGCGAGTCCTTCAGGCGGCGGTTGTCCACCTGTAAGAGGGGGCCGTTTTTTGGCTCTTTTTTTATTGAGGTATTCTTTTACCCACCCAGGGACTGCTCTTGGACGTCCCAATTGTCTGGGTCTCCCAATGGAGCGACAAAGAAGGGAATTTTGTTTACTTACCGTAAATTCCTTTTCTTCTAGCTCCTATTGGGAGACCCAGCACCCGCCCCTGTACCCTTCGGGCTGGTTGTTCTTTTGTGTACACATGTTGTTCATGTTGAATTGTTCTTTTGGTTCATGGTCTTCAGTTCTCCGAACATCCTTCGGATTGCATTTACCCTAGACCAATTTATAAGTTTTCTCCTTCCTGCTTTTGCACCAAAACTGAGGAGCCCGTGATCCACGGGAGGGTTTATAGGCAGAGGGGAGGGGTTACACTTTAAGTGTAATACTTTGTGTGGCCTCCGGAGGCAGAAGCTATACACCCAATTGTCTGGGTCTCCCAATAGGAGCTAGAAGAAAAGGAATTTACGGTAAGTAAACAAAATTCCCTTCTTTTGTTAAACTTTGAACTCCAACTTCCTATCAGCGATTTTCTCATTTCTTTGTCGCTCCATTGGGAGACCCAGACAATTGGGTGTATAGCTTCTGCCTCTGGAGGCCACACAAAGTATTACACTTTTAAAAAAGTGTAACTCCTCCCCTCTGCCTATACACCCTCCCGTGGATCACGGGCTCCTCAGTTTTATGCTTTGTGTGGAAGGAGGCACACATCCACTCATGCATTCTCATACATAGTTATGACGGATGGAAGAAAAGAGGACCCCCGATGGGGTCCCCGGTATGTTCCTTTCTCACCCCACTATGTCGGCGGTGTTGTTAAGGTTGAGGTACCCATTGCGGGTACAGAGGCTGGAGCCACATGCCGTCTCCTTCACCATCCCTTATGCGGCTCTGGGAGAAGTGGGATCCTAAGCGGTCATCCACGTGCTGGGACTGTGCTCCATCCGCAGCCCCTGGTGGAACCTGCCGGTCCAGAGCTTCTTCACCCCCAGGGACCGGGCCCTGCAACTTGAAGGTACTCTGTGTCCCCATGTGTGGACTGTACAGGGAGGGAGGTCGCTCCTTCTCCCCGGAAGCCGCGGTAGTTCTGTCCGCAGTTTTTTTTGGCGGACTTCCGCGCCGACCGTGCCTGCTTGTCGGGCACGGCCTTAAATTTAGTCCCCGGCTTCGCCACTGCCTAGTCGAGCAAAATCCCGGGCCTGCCTGTCAGGGGTTAGGGCGGGATTACCGACGTGACGTCGGCTCTGAGGGCTGGAGCATCTTTGCATGTCTCCCCCCACCCTCATTGACCACTTGGGGACTCCAGATTTCCGCTCTTTGCTGGCGCCGCCCTCGGCTCCACACCCCCCCTGAGAGCTCCGGCAGCCATTTTTAGCATTCTGCCGGTGGATGCTACTCAGCGGCAAAGCTCTGCAGCTCTGGGGGATCCAAGACAGGGAATCTGGAGGACACAATCCGCTCGTTAGCGGTTGGTAAGCCACACCGGTCACCCGGTGTTGGTCCCCCTAGGGTGCCGGGATATATATATATATATATCTGTTTGGAAAGGCTGTATACCCTTTTCCCATATACCCTCAGTGGTCACTCTCCTAAGAGACAACAGCATGTCGTCCACAAGGAGCAAAGCTACTAAGGCACAGACTCTTTTCGCGGCCTGTACCTCTTGTGGGGCTATGTTGCCTGCGGGATCCACCTACCCCCACTGTGATCAATGCTCGACTCCTGCCACGCTTGCTCAGCCGGAGCCTCGGGCACTTGTGGGCCCCTCGGCTCATGTAGATCCCCCGTCTCCCCCTGAGCAGTCTGCAGGGACAGAGTCACCGTCGTTGGCCTCTTTCGCTGCGACACTCTCCCAGTCACTTTCTCAATCCATTGCACAGTCTATGGACAAATGGTCATCTAAGCTCCTTGAGGCTTTGCAGTCCAGATTGGGCCCTTCACAGGCCCCGGCCCCTGTTAGTTTGTCTCCTCCAGGCCCCTCTCTGTCTGCGCCGCAGCGCGCTCCCAGGATAGCCTCTAGGTCCCAGGAGGAGGACTCCTGCCCGGATCGCAGCCCCAGGCCGGCTAAGCGGCCTCGCTGGGACTCTTCCCCGGCCTCCTCACGCTGCTCTGGATCCCAGCTTGATGACTCTCAGGAAGACGAGGCGGACGTGGGAACTCATGGCTCTGACCCTGACTTCACCCTTAACCTTGATGCCCCTGAGGGGGACGCCTTGGTAAATGATCTTATCTCGTCCATCAACCAGGTGCTGGATCTCTCACCCCCACCTCCTCCTGCAGAGGAGCCGGCTTCTCAGCAGGAGAAACACCAATTTCGATTCCCCAAACGTACGCGCAATACGTTTTTTGATCACTCTAACTTCAGGGACGCTGTCCAGAAGCCCAGAGCGGTCCCGGACAAGCGCTTTGCTAAAAGGCACACTGACACGCGTTACCCCTTTTCACCTGAAGTCGTTAAGGGCTGGGCACACTCTCCCAAGGTGGATCCTCCAGTCTCTAGATTGGCTGCTAGGTCCGTTGTGTCTGTTGCCGATGGCTCATCCCTGAAGGATGCCACTGACAGACAGAGCTCTTGGTGAAGTCTATTTATGAGGCCACGGGCGCATCTTTCGCCCCGGCCTTTGCGGCCGTGTGGGCTCTCCAAGCAATCTCGGCATGTCTGACTGAGATTAATGCCGTCACGTGGAATTCTGCTCCGCAGGTTTCTTCCTTGACCTCTCAGGCATCAGCATTTTCGTCCTATGCCATGAACGCCGTCCTGGACTCCGCTAGCTGTACGGCTGTGGCATCCGCTAACTCCGTGGCAGTCCGCAGGGCCATGTGGCTGCGCGAATGGAAAGCAGACTCTGCTTCCAAAAGGTTCTTAACTGGTTTGCCTTTTTCTGGCGACCGTTTGTTTGGCGAACGGTTGGATGAGATTATTAAGGAATCCTCAGGAAAGGACTCCCCCTTACCCCAGTCCAAACCTCAGAGACCCCAGCAGAGAAAAATCCAATCGAGGTTTCGGTCCTTTCGTCCCTCCGCCAAGACCCAATCCTCGTCGTCCAACCGGCCGGAGAAAGGCCAAAGGAACTCCTATGCGTGGCGGTCCAAGTCACGCCCCCAAAAGGCCGCGGGAGGCACTGCCTCCAAGACGGCCTCCACATGACTCTCGGCCTCATCTAACCACATCCTCGGTCGGTGGCAGGCTCTCCCGCTTTGGCGACGCCTGGTGGCCACACGTTCAAGACCGATGGGTGAGAGACATTCTGTCTCATGGTTACAGGATAGAGTTCAACTCTCGTCCTGCGGCTCGTTTCTTCCGAACCTCCCCACCCCCCGCACAGGCCGACGCACTTTTTCAGGCAGTGGACGCTCTAAAGATAGAGGGAGTTGTGATTCCCGTTCCCCTTCAGGAACGTGGTCGCGGATTTTACTCCAACTTGTTCGTGGTGCCAAAAAAGGACGGGTCATTCTGTCCCGTTCTGGACCTCAAGCTGCTCAACAGACATGTGAGAACCAGATGGTTTCGGATAGAATCTCTCCGCTCGGTCATCGCCTCGATGTCACAAGGAGACTTCCTAGCATCGATCGACATCAAAGATGCTTATCTCCATGTGCCGATCGCACCCGAACATCAACGTTTCCTGCGTTTCACCATCGGAGACGAACACCTCCAGTTCGTGGCATTGCCTTTCGGCCTGGCGACAGCCCCACGGGTTTTCACCAAAGTCATTGCATCCGTCGTGGCGGTCCTGCACTCTCAGGGCCACTCGGTGATCCCTTACTTGGACGATCTCCTAGTCAGGGCCCCTTCTCTGGTGGTGTGTCAACAGTCTTACCGTCACTCTGGCGACTCTCCAGCAGTTCGGATGGATCATCAATTTCCCGAAATCCAAGTTGACGCCGACCCAATCACTGACTTACCTCGGGATGGAATTTCATACCCAGCCAGCGTTAGTCATGCTACCGCGGGACAAACAGCTTTCTCTGCAGGCGGGGGTGCAGTCACTTCTTCGGAGTCAGTCACACCCCTTAAAGCGCCTCATGCACTTCCTGGGGAAGATGGTTGCAGCTATGGAGGTAGTACCGTTCGCGCAATTCCATCTACGGCCACTCCAATGGGACATTCTTCGCAAATGGGACAAGAGTGCTGCTTCCCTCAACAAGAACATCTCTCTTTCCCTCGCAACCAAAACATCACTTCAGTGGTGGCTCCTACCCACATCTCTGGCACGGGGAAAATCCTTCCTACCCCCAACCTGGGCCGTGGTCACCACGGACGCGAGCCTGTCAGGTTGGGGAGCGGTTTTTCTCCACCACAGGGCTCAAGGAACCTGGACTCCAATAGAATCGTCCCTTCAGATCAATATCCTGGAGATAAGGGCAGTATATCTAGCCCTATTGGCTTTCCATCGGTGGCTGGAGGGCAAGCAGATCCGAATCCAGTCGGACAACGCCACTGCCGTTGCCTACATCAACCACCAAGGCGGCACTCGCAGTCGTCAAGCCTTCCAGGAAGTCCGGCGGATTCTGCAGTGGGTGGAAGACACAGACTCCACCATCTCCGCAGTTCACATCCCGGGCATAGAAAACTGGGAAGCAGATTCTCAGTCGTCAGGGCATGGACGCGGGGGAATGGTCTCTTCACCCAGACGTGTTTCGAGAGATCTGTCGCCGTTGGGGAACGCCGGACGTCGATCTCATGGCGTCACGACACAACAACAAGGTCCCGGCCTTCATGGCACGGTCTCAGGATCACAGAGCTCTGGCAGCGGACGCTTTGGTCCAGGATTGGTCGCAGTTTCGACTGCCATACGTGTTTCCCCCTCTGGCGATGCTGCACAGGGTACTACGCAAGATCCGGTCCGAATGCCGTCGCGCCATTCTCGTCGCTCCAGACTGGCCGAGGCGGTCGTGGTATCCGGATCTGTGGCATCTCACGGTGGGTCAACCGTGGGCACTTCCAGACCGCCCAGACTTGCTGTCACAAGGCCCGTTTTTCCATCTGAATTCTGTGGCCCTCAACCTGACAGCGTGGCCATTGAGTCCTGGCTCCTAGCGTCTTCAGGGTTATCTCAGGATGTCATTGCCACCATGAGACAAGCCAGGAAACCAACGTCCGCCAAGATCTTTCACAGGACTTGGCAAATCTTCTTATCCTGGTGCTCTGATAACGGTTTTCCTCCATGGCCGTTTGCATTACCCACATTTCTTTCATTCCTACAATCTGGAATGGACAAGGGTTTGTCCCTCGGCTCTCTCAAGGGCCAAGTGTCGGCGCTCTCCGTGTTTTTTCAAACGCGTCTAGCCAGGCTTCCGCAGGTCCGCACGTTCCTGCAGGGGGTTTGCCACATGGTTCCACCTTACAAACATCCGTTGGAACCTTGGGATCTTAACAGGGTCCTGACGGCTCTTCAAAAGCCGCCTTTTGAGCCGCTGCGGGATGTCTCTCTCTCCCGTCTTTCTCAGAAAGGGGCCTTCCTGGTGGCAGTCACATCACTTCGCAGAGTGTCTGAGCTTGCAGCGCTGTCATGCAAAGCTCCCTTCCTGGTTTTCCACCAGGATAAGGTGGTTCTGCGTCCTGTCCCGGAATTTCTCCCTAAGGTGGTATCCCCTTTTCATCTAAATCAGGATATCCCCTTGCCTTCCTTTTGCCCTAATCCAATTCACCAGTGTGAAAAGGATTTGCACTCTTTGGATCTAGTGAGAGCACTCCGGGTCTACGTGTCTCGCACGGCGCCCCTGCGCCGTTCAGACGCGCTCTTTGTCCTTGTCGCTGGCCAGCGTAAGGGATCTCAGGCCTCCAAGTCAACCTTGGCTCGGTGGATCAAGGAACCGATTCTCGAGGCCTACCGTACTTCTGGGCTTCCGCTCCCTTCAGGGTTGAAAGCCCATTCTACCAGAGCCGTAGGTGCGTCCTGGGCATTGCGGCACCGGGCGACAGCTCAGCAGGTGTGTCAGGCAGCTACGTGGTCTAGTCTGCACACTTTCACGAAGCACTATCAAGTGCATACCTATGCTTCGGCAGACGCCAGTCTAGGTAGGCGAGTCCTCCAGGCGGCGGTTGCTCACCTGTAAGAGGGGGCCGTTTTCAGCTCTTTTTATTGAGGTATTGCTTTCCCAACCCAGGGACTGCTCTTGGACGTCCCAATTGTCTGGGTCTCCCAATGGAGCGACAAAGAAAAAGGGAATTTTGTTTACTTACCGTAAATTCCTTTTCTTCTAGCTCCTATTGGGAGACCCAGCACCCGCCCCTGTGCCCTTCGGGCTGGTTGTTCTTTTGTGTACACATGTTGTTGATGTTGATTTGTTCTTTGGGTTCATGATCTTCAGTTCTCCGAACATCCTTCGGATTGAATTTACCCTAGACCAATTTATAAGTTTTCTCCTTCCTGCTTTTGCACCAAACTGAGGAGCCCGTGATCCACGGGAGGGTGTATAGGCAGAGGGGAGGGGTTACACTTTTTTAAGGCTTCCATCTAGGGGTATAGTGAGCATTTTGGACCCACAGGTACTTCACAGATTTTGATAACATTACGTTGTCATATTGAAAATTTTAATAATTTTCTCAAATGTTGCCTTAGCATCAATTTTCTCACTTTTTCAAGAGGGAATTCCAAAATTTGACCTTAAAGTTTGTTACCCACTTTCTTATGAGCGCGGTGATACCTCACATGTGGTGGAAATCAACTGTTTCGGCACACGGCAGGGCTCTGAAGGGAAGGAGTGCCATTTGACTGCAAAATTGGCTGGAATCAATAGCGGGTGCCATGTTGCATTAGGAGAGCCCCTGAGGTGCCTATACAGTGAAGCTCCTCAACATGTGGCCACATTCTGGAAAATAGACCCCTCAAGGAATCTATCTAGATGTCCAAGTACCCTGAACCCCCAGGTGCTTCACAGAAGTTTATAATGTTGAGCTGTGAAAATAAAAAAAAAAAAATACTTACCACAAAATTATTTCTACCAGGTAGTGTGGGGTGTGTTTTAATCTTGTAAAAAAAAAAAAAAAAAAAAAGGAAAAAATTCAGTGTTGTCCACAGGAGAACGCAGCTGCCCATGCCCACGATTTGGGTTCAGGCTGCTGTGGACTTTAGCTCTATTCTACCTGCAGCGAACACTTGTCTCCGCAGCATAAATTGACATGCTGAGGCTCGGAAAGCTGCACCACAGGTCGGTTTAGGCTGCGGAGAAAAAAAGCACAGTGGGCATGGGATTTCTAAAAATCCTTCCACTGTGCTTCTGCATAACGCAGTGTTATGGACACAGGGAAAACACTCTGCGCCCAAAACGCTGCAAACCCTGATCGTGAGCGCACAGCCTAAAATGCTACAATGGATGAATGGATGTCAAACAAATAACATCCCACCCCCTGCATATTCTAAGCTGGCGCCCTTTAGTGCCTTTCATGTGGCACTAAAGGGTGCCTATCTTTGTATTTAGCCACCCCCCTTAAAAAAAAAAAATAAACGACGTGGGCCCCCCTAGCAGAAAGCTGTAGCCCGCAAACCACAGCTGACAACTTCACCTTGGCTGGTGATCAATTTGGAGGCCAGGCTTTTTTTTTTTTTATATAAAAAAAAAAAAAGGGGGTTCCCCCAAATTAGATCACCAGCCAAGGTGAAGCTGACAGCTGGGGTCTGGTATTCTCAGGGTGGGAAGAGCCATGGTTATTGGACTCTTCCCAGCCTAAGAATAGCAGGCCGCAGCCGGCCCAGAAGTGGCGCATCTATTAGATGTGCCAATCCTGGCACTTCACCCCAACTCATCTCGTTACCCTGGTGTGGTGGCAAACTGGGTAATAAATGGGGTTGATACCAGATGTGTAATGTCACCTGGCATCAAGCCCAGCAATTAGTGATGTCATGGAGTCTATCAGATACCTGACATAACTAATTGACGGTAATAAAAAAAAAAAAGACAAAATTTGGAAAAAACACTCCCCAAAACATTCCCTCTTTCACCAATTTATTGAAAAGAAAAATCGGGTCCCCTGTAATCCATTCTGGACCTTCTAGAATATGGGGGGCACGTTCAGGAAACGTATCCCCCATTTTCTAGGCGTGCAGACCCTCCATGTGAGGAGTGTGGGTGCAAAGAATCTGCACCCACTCTCCCCGGGTCACAGCTGCAGTGTCCGCGCCGCTCCACAGCTCACACTGAATCTCAGCTGTGCTCTGCACTTGTGACCAGCGCTACAGAAGAAGAGGGATCACTAAGATTGCCGAGGCTAAGGTATTGGGAACACCGGGAGACATCGGGAAGGTAGGGGGGGGGGGGGGTGACCTGGCAGGGCCTGGGGAGCAGTTTTCTGTCGCATGTGTCCTGGCACATGCAACAGAAATCAGAGGGAGAGGGTGAATGCAGGCGGCGCGCTGCTGTGTGCGCGTCGCCATCTTGCATTATTATTATTATTATTATTATTGTTTATTTATAGAGCACCATTGATTCCATGGTGCTGTACATGAGGGGGTTACATACAGAATACATGTACACGTTACAATAGACAGACTAGCACAGGGGGAAGAGGGCCCTGCCCTTGCGGGCTTACATCCTAAAGGATTTTGGGGAGGAGACAGTAGGTGGGGTGTAGGTGGGGCGGCAGCTCCGCACGGTGGTGGGGCGGCAGCTCCGCACGGTGGTGGGGCGGCAGCTCCGCACGGTGGTGGGGCGGCAGCTCCGCACGGTGGTGGGGCGGCAGCTCCGCACGGTGGTGGGGCGGGTGGGGGTCGGTACTTTCGGGGGACCGGGGAGGTTTTTTTTTTTTTTATAACCTGCGCTTTGACTTACTGTAACGTGATCATCGGTATACAGTGTATACCGGTGAGCGGGGACCGGAAAAAAACTGCCTGAATCATGATCTCCAGGGTCTCTGCTACCCCCGGTAGCTGAAACCCCGGAGATTTTCCGTTGCTGGGGGGGGGGGGGGCGCTACAAGCTTTTTTTTTTTTTTTTTGGGCATGCCTCAGACACCCCCACAAATTTTCATACCCGCCAGGGTAAAGCCATAGGGCAGGAGACTGGTATTCTCAGGATGGGGAGCCCCACGTTATGGGGGGAGCACCCACCCAAACAATATCAGCCAGCAGCCGCCCGGAATTGCCGCATCCATTAGGTGCGACAGTCCCGGGACTCTACCCGGCTCACCCAGATTTTCCCTGGTGTGGTGGCAAACTAGGTAATAAGGAGTTAATGGCAGCAGCCCATAGCTGCCACTAAGTCCTAGGTTAATCATGGCAGGCGTCTCCCCGAGATACCTTCCATGATTAACCTGTAAGATAAAGAAAATACACCAAAAAATCATCTATTTGAAATAAATGACAAAAAAAAAAACAAAAAAAAAACAATCGCCCTCTTTTACCACTTTATGAAACCCCCAAATACCCCTCCAGGTCCAACGTAATCCACAGAGGTCCCATGACTCTTTCAGCTCTGCTACATCAGAAGCTGACAGAGCGGTCACAGACCACGACTGCTCTCTGTGAGCTCCCCGCAGTGACTGAAGTGACGCTGGTTTAACATCAGCGGTTTCCTGCTGCACTCGCAGATCTGGCACAAGGACAGTACAGTACATTAACGTTCACTGGCAAGCTCCGGGCACATGCGGGCATGTGACCAGGGCTTGCGGCACTGTCTGTGAACTGTATTGTACTTTACTGCCCTTATGCCGGATCCGGCAGTGCGGCAGAATACCGCTGATGTGTTTGTGCCCTGAGTCGCGCTATCAGCGATGACGTCACTCAGGTTACCCGTGGCCACAGATCTCAGCGGGAGGACTTCTGCTGTGGCCTTGGGTAACCTCAGTGACAGCACCGCTCATAGCGCAGATCACTTAAGTCACTCAGGGGATTTGCGGTCACCGATGAGACCTTCACCAGTGACCGAAAATCAGGCCATGACACAGAGCCGCGGGATGACAATGAAGTCGGGTGAAGTTCATCCGACTTCGTTCTGATTGCGCGGATCTGTCTGTGTCTGCTGTCAGCGGGCCTGTGTGAATGGCAGATGACATAGCTGCTGAGAATAAAAATGGATCACATACGGATTGCACATGGACTACAATCATGAGAAAAATCACAATCTCATCGCATTGCAGTTGCATTGTTCACGGATCAACACTCGGACAGAGCTCATGCTACTTACTAGCATGAGAATCAGTCCGATTTTACACTTGGAAGTGTGACTCCAGCCTTGTTCTGTGCAAATCTCCCTCAAAAAGTGATTCAGACAAAACTCCCATTGGAACCACTCACTATGATGCAAATGGAGACAAAGACTCCTGATCTCTGTTCCGGCACGGTTTCATTTTGGGTGTCTTTAGCGCACAAACATGACCACAGCTCTCCACGCCTAAATAGGTGAATACCAGTGGAACAGATACCAAACTGAATCCAAATAGTCTCCATCTGCCTCGTTATAGTGAGTGGTTTTGTCTGACTCCTATTTTTGGGGGATTTAGATGGAAGCCCACAATGTAAGTGCTCAGCACAAAACTCCAAGAATGTGATCCCTGCCTTATACTGAAAATGATTCAAAAAAATGTTCTGTACCCCAAAATGTTACCAACAAACCCATACTTATCCGGCACAAGCTCAGGTCTGTCATCTATTCATCTGTCACTGGAACTATAGGGGGCTCTCAATACTGGTAGAAGCCTCTGAAAAAGTGATGGTACCAAACCTCCTCACCCTCCCAAATAAAATCCTATGACATCTCCCAAATCTAAATGCCGCCCGCCTCCCCCGAGCCCCCCTATGCCTAAACCGCAATAAGCGGCTGCGTGTGATATTGTAGTGGGGAGAGTGCACTGGAGAATTTATGGGGTGCATGTCTCTAGACACACAAACTAGGCATGATGTATGGGCATAAATCTGGCATATTTTGTAATTCTACAGAGCATGGCATGGAAGCTACAAACTAGTCACTGTAGCTATAAGTAAATTGAGAGGTGCAATTTCTAAAATGGGGACACTTTTGGGGTGTTTCTATGGGGTACTGCCATGTTCAGTGAAAATTTCATAAATTGTCCTGTCCATTTTCTCCTGTTACTCTTTGAATTATAATTTGTAGGTTATAAAAAAAAAAAAAAAAAAATACTCACCACACCAATAGATGAATTCATTATGGGGTTTTGTTTGCCAAATGGGGTCACGTGTGTTTCTGCTTTTTTTTTTCTATTTATATGATTTCTACATGTGTTAAAAAAAAATCAAATGACACTGTTCACTTTCCTGCCATGTGCCCAAACATTAGTTTTTGACTGTGTATGAAGTATCACTGTGTTCATGAGAAATTTAATAACAAATTATGGGGACAAATGAGTGGGGGCTTTGTTTGTGTGGAATAAATTAGGGGGGTTTAATTGGTAATATTTTGGGGTACATATTTTTTTGATCGCTTTCAATATAATGCTGGGATCACATTCTTGTGTTCTGCACTGAGCACTTATAGTGGGGTTATCATGTAAATCCCCCAATAATGTGATTCAGACGAAATCCCCCCCAACAGAACAACTCGCAATAATGAGGCAGATGGAAACACTTTGACTCCATTTGGCATCTGTTTCATTAGTGCCTAACTCTTTAGACGTGCACAAATCTGTGATTGTCTGCATTTGTGTGCTAGAGACGCCTTAAAGGATGGGACACTGAATTTTTGACGGTATCGCCAATTCTGTCCACTATGCTTCGTTGTTATTTCAGCCTTATTCCTAAACCAGAAAAGAACCCTTTAGATCTGAGGTCTCAAACACATGGCCCCTAAGGCGGCTGCTTGCAGCCCGCAGACACGTAGACCCAGTGACTATTGTGGCCCGATGCATACACTGGGATGCTGCTGTCAGAACTTTCCTTCTGGCGAGTATAATTTGCGGTACTGCGCAGAGAAGCACGTCTCTACACAGCTTTACTAATGGCAATAGCCAGCAGCTAATGTAGGTGTACTCTGATTGTCAGGCACGGCTGTCATTCATAGAGATGTGAGGAGAGCAGTGCCGCAAATCGTTCCCCAGTAGGAAACCGTTGATGGCAGTAGCCCCATGTATCGGACAGCAATCATCACGGCCCTCACGGGGTCTAGGTGCCTGCAGGCTGCAAGAAGCATGTAAGGAGAACACAGAACAGAGGAAAGATTTTTTTTTTTTAATAGTAATAGGAGTGCAGCAAAGGCCAGACAGGTGCTGGTAGAAGACTATAATTAGGTGGACAGACGTGGTAATCTGTCGCTGAGACCGTAAATGCTGAACAGTGTGTTGTTTGCTGGGTGCTCAGATTCGGCATATTGGGGATCGAATAGACAGGTTGCTGGGTAAGGCTGGGGAAAACCCAGCGGTCAATGTGCACATTGGTACTATTGACAAAGTTAGAGGCAGATGGAAGGTCCTTAAAAATGATTATAGGAAACTAGGAGAGAAGCTGAAGTCCAGTACCTCCAAGGTGGTGTTTTCAGAAATACTATTGATGCTACAAACATCACTACAAAGACAGCGGGAGCTTGAGATAAATACGTGGCTTAGAAATTGGTGCAGGAAGGAAGGGTTTGGGTTCATGGAGAACTGGGCCGACTTCTCAGTCGGCTACAGGCTCTACGGGAGGGACGGGCTGCACCTCAATAGGGAGGTTGCAGCTGTGCTGAGGGAGAAAATGGTCAGACCCATGGCGCTTTTAAACTAGGACCTGGGAGGAGGGAGGGTAGTGGAGCAAATAAGGGGATAGAGCAGATAGACAGTAGGGGTCAATGAAGGTTTAGGGGGGCTGGGACATGCAAGAAAAGTAGGGAGGCAAGGAGTAAAGAATGTGTAAATAGTATTAAATGGCTACTGGCAAATGCAAGAAGTTTGCAAACAAGATGAATAAATTGGAGACTCTTATGTCAACCATGGATTATGATGTGGTGGACATTACAGAAACCTGGCTAGATGAGAGCCACGACTGGGTGCCAAATGTAGGGTTATACTACATTCAGGAAGGACAGAAAAGACAAAAAAAAGTGGAGGGGTGTGTATTTATCGTATATAACCTAAGCCCTGTGTTCAATGATAACATTGGGGGGGGGAGCTGCAACAATGTAGAGTCAGTATGGGTAAATGTACATGGGGAGGGGAATAATGGAAAAATGCTAATTGGAGTTTGCTATAAGCCTCCTAACATACCTGAACAAATAGAGGGTGAAATGCTGCAACAAATTGAAAAGGCAGCTAATAATAATTGGGTCCTTATTATGGGGGATTTTAACTATCCAGACATTCAGTGGGACATAGAATTTTCTGGTTGTGCTAAAAGCTGTAAGTTCTTATCTACTATTTAAGACAACTACGTCGCTCAGATGGTAGATGAACCGACAAGGAGAGATAATTTGCTAGATCTGGTCCAGATACCATTTCAGATTTTACAGGTCCGGAAGCACTTGAGCACCAGCGATCATAATATGGTGAGCTTCAAAGTAGTATTCAATAGATCATTTCAAATGGAAATTGCTAAAACCTGGAATTTTAGGAAAGCAGATTTCAACAAATTAAGGGAAAAGCTTAATTGTGTAGATTGGGACAATGTTTTGCTAACTGGGGATACTGAAAATAAATGGGGTAAGTTTAAGGATATACTGCTAGAGTCCTGTAAAAAAAAAAAAACCAAAAAAAACCACATACCTTCTGGTAATAAAATGTCCAGGAATAAAAATAAACCACTATGGATAAATAAGACAGTACAAAATATAATAAAACAAAGGGAGTTTAAAATCTTGAAGGCTGAGAATACAGAAATAGCATTTCAGGAATATAAATATATCAATAGGAAATGTAAAAAATAAATCAAGCAAGATTAGCTACTGAAACAAAAATTGCCAAGGACATTAAAATCCCCAAATCTTTTATAAATACATTAATACCAAAAGAAAAACAAAAAGGATAGTATTAGCCCCTTAAAATATAATGTTATAGAGGACAAAGAAAAGACCGAGATGGTGAACACTGAGAATTTCTTCTTCCAGGGAGCATTCAACAAGTCAAAAATCAAAGTTCACCACATGATTTAGGGCCGTTTCACACATCCGGCACACTCCAGTACAGTGTAATGCTGTCATGTGACCGGAGCTTGCCGTGATGCTATTGTACAGTATTTACACTGTACTGGAGTGTGCCGGATCCGGCAATATGCCGGATGTGTGAAACGGGTCTTAATTAATTTAACACAAGATGAAGTACGCCTGCGTCTGAGTAAATTAAACATTGACAAATTCCCCGGGCCAGATGGCATTCATCCACGAATATTGAGGGAATTGAGCTCCGTAATAGACAGACCGCTGTATCGCATCTTCTTAGACTTGCTTGTAACAGGGTTGGTGCCTCAGGATTGGAGGATTGCTGATGTGGTACCAATATGTAAGAAAGGTAAGTCAGTCAGCCTGACATCAGTAGTATGCAAAGTTTTTGAGAGCATTTTAAGACATGACATGCAAAAAATATATTGCAGAAAATATAACAGACAGCATGGATTCATGATAGATAAGTAGTGTCTAACCAACCTGTTGGGGTTCTTAGAGGAGTTAAGTGCAAATCTAGATATTGGTAATGTAGCTGATGTGATTTATTTGGACTTTGCAAAGGCATTTGATACTGTACCACATAATAGCCTTATACTGATGCTCCAGAAGCAAGGACTAGGGGAAACTATATGCAACTGGGTAAGGAATTGGCTAAAAGATAGGAAACAAAGCATAGTCATAAATGGTACATTCTCTAAATGGGCTATAGTCAGCAGTGGGGGTACCGCAGGGGTCGGTGGGGGTGGGGAGTCTGAATCACTTTTTTCTTTATCGTTCCTATGGGAGACCCAGACATTGGGTGTATAGCTTCTGCCTCCGGAGGACACACAAAGTACTACACTAAAAAAGTGTAGCTCCTCCCTCTGAGCATATACACCCCCTGGATAACCAAATCTAGCCAGTTCATTGCTTTGTGTTCAGGAGGCACACATCCACACATGCATTCTCATCTGCTTTTTCATTTTTGGAAAGTTTTTTAAGAAAAGCGGGTCCAAGCCTGGACTCCCGGCATGTCCCTTCTCACCCCACTGTGTCGGCGGTGTTGTTAAGGTTGATTCCAGGGCTGGAGCCTTACATGCCGCGCTCCTTCACCATCCCTCGGGCTCTGGCTTGAAGTGGGAGCCAGCACGGTTCTCCCTGCTTTGCAGGAGGCCGGTCTCCATCCGCAGCTCTTCAGGATCCTGCTGGACGGAGCACTCATCCCCAGGGACTTGAAACCCTGCGTCTCACAAGCTAAGTACTGAGACGTTTATGTTCGGGGGGGTCCCTTGTATTTTATTGTTGGGGAGAGTGTGCTGTGTAACTGTTCTGACATTTCCGGCTGGTTCTCTGCTTGTCACCTGAGAACCGTGCCGATGGAGCCTGCGCGCCGGCCGCATCGCTTAAATTTAGGCCCCAGCTTCGCCTGAGGCCTAGTTTCGATTTCATTGCCCTTGCATGTCAATCATGCAGAGGGACAGTGCGGCTCCGCCCAGCGGCCGTTCGGCACAGGGGAGGGACACTCCTTTCTGAGTAAATGTCCCCTCCCCTGTAAATCTCCTTGACCCTCCAGATCCCGCTCTCAGAGTAGGTCCCGCCCCCTCTCCTCGCTCCGGCGCCATTATATCAGCGTTCTCTCAGCGATCGGCGCTGGCTGCAGCATCTCTGCTAATCTGTCTGGGGGTCCGGGCTGTGGGATCTGGAGGGCACACAAACGGTCTGGTAAGCCACAACCTCCGGTTGTGGACCTGCTTATATACTCTCTGGGGGTCATCCTGGCTCAGAGCCCCCACTTCAGCAGCATGTCTCACACAAGGAGCAAGGCTGCAAGGCTGTACGCAATATGCACTGCATGTAAGCTCGTGCTGCCTGAACCGAGCACATATCCAGATTGTGATGCCTGCTCTAACCTGACAATGCCTCAGCCTGGAATCGCACCCACAGTGGTCCCTCCGGCTGCTCCGGCTCCGGTGGCTGAACCCCCGGCTTGGGTAGAATCCTTCTCTAGGTCAATCTCCCAGTCTTTTGCCGACTCCATGGGACAGCTGTCCCGGACTTTGCTGAACATGCATCAGCCCCCTTCTCAGGGCGCCTCTGCTGCTAGGGCTCTCAGCGCAGCTCACAGAGGATTCTTCATCTGGTCCCAGACCCCGTCCTCCTAAGAGGAGACGCAGGGCTCCCTCTCTTTCCATGTCCCGCGGCTCTGATTCAAGAGCTGACTCGCAGGACGAGGAGGATGCCGTTACTGGGGGCTCGGAGGCTGCCTCCATGTGCCCCATTGATCTGTCCGAAAGTGACTCAAATGTTAGTGATTTGATTGTGTACATTAATTCTGTACTGGACCTCAATCCACCAGTATCAGAGGAACAACCCTCTCTGGCAGAAAAGCACCAGTTTACCTTGCCTAAGAGGACAAGGAGTGTGTTCTTTAACCACTCCAGTTTTCAGGCCACTGTGACCAAGCCTAGGGCCTGTCCTGACAAACGCTTCCCAAAGCGTGGTTCTGATGACCGTTTTCCCTTTCCACCAGAGGTGGTCAAGGAGTGGGCTCATTCACCAAAGGTAGACCCTCAGGTGTCTAGACTCTCAGCCCGGACAGTTGTATCAGTGGCTGATGGCACCTCACTTAAGGATTCCACTGACCGCCAGGTTGACCTTCTGGCCAAATCTGTATATGAGGCGGCAGGGGCCTCGTTCTCCCCATCTTTTGCAGCAGTGTGGGCTCTCAAAGCCATCTCTGCTTCTCTAGAGGAGATGCATTCCCTCACCAGGGAATCTATGCCCGAAATGGTTGCCTTAACTTCCCAAGCTTCAGCTTTTTCATCCTATGCCATGTCTGCCATGCTGGAAGCTTCTCACCGCACTGCGGTGGCTTCGGCTAATTCCCTCGCTATCCGCAGGATCTTGTGGCTTCGAGAGTGGAAGGCAGACGCTTCTTCAAAGAAGTACCTTGCTGGGCTCCCTTTTGCTGGGTCCAGGCTGTTCGGTGAACAACTGGGTGAAATTATTAAGGAAGCTACTGGCGGGAAGAGTACTTCCATGCCACAAACTAAAACCAGGAAACCTGTCCAGGGCAGGAACCAGTCGAGGTTTCGTTCCTTTTGTTCCTCCAACTGGTCGTCCTCTAAGTACTCGGCCTCGACCACTAACTCAGCCAAGGACCAAAAACCCAACTGGCGCATGAAGCCGCGTCCTCAGAAGAGCGCAGGAGCTGCTGCCACTAAGGCAGCCTCCTCTTGACTATCTGGCCGCACCAGCAACGTCCTTGGTCGGTGGCAGGCTCTCCCACTTTGGCGACGTGTGGTTTCAACACGTCTCCGATCAGTGGGTGCGGGATATCATCTCCCACGGCTACAGGATAGAATTCTCTTCCAGCCCGCCAGATTTTTCTGTCAACTCCCCCCTGCTCCAAGGCCGCCGCCTTCTCTCAGGCCGTGGCATCCTTGCAGGCCAACAGAGTAATTGTACGGTTCCCGCCCGGGAACGGTTCAGAGGTTTCTACTCAAATCTCTTCCTAGTTCCCAAAATGGACGGTTCCTTCCGGCCCATCCTGGATCTCAAGCTTCTCAACAAGCATGTTCAGGTGCGGCATTTTCGCATGGAGTCTCTGCGATCAGTCATTGCCTCAATGACCCAAGGAGATTTCCTGGCATCCATCGACATCAGAGATGCCTATCTGCATGTGCCAATTGCAGTTTCACATCAGCGTTGGCTACGTTTTGCAATCGGAGAGGAACATTTCCAATTCGTGGCTCTCCCCTTCGGGTTAGCCACGGCCCCTCGAGTATTCACCAAGGTCATGGCAGCAGTGGTTGCGGTTCTGCACCTCCAGGGGTTGGCAGTGATTCCTTACCTGGACGACCTTCTAGTCAAGGCTTCATCCAGCGCAGACTGTCAGCGGAGTGTCTCGCTCACTCTCGCCACTCTAGTCCAATTCGGGTGGCTTGTCAATCTGCCCAAATCCACTCTGACTCCGACCCACAAGCTCACGTACCTAGGGATGCAATTCGAGACTCTGCCGGCACTTGTGAAGCTGCCCTTAGTCAAACAGCAGTCCCTCCATATGGCGGTGCGCTCTTTGCTGAGGCCCCGCCGTCATTCCATCAGGCACCTAATGCAGGTGCTGGGTCAGATGGTGGCGTCAATGGAAGCGGTTCCCTTTGCCCAGTTCCATCTGCGTCCTCTGCAGCTGGACATTCTCCACTGTTGGGACAAGCGGACTTCCTCCTTGCACAGGTTAGTGGCTCTGTCGCCACAGACCAGGGGCTCCCTTCAGTGGTGGCTTCGGCCCCTCTCTCTGTCTCAGGGACGCTCCTTCCTGGCCCCGTCCTGGGTGATCCTCACCACGGATGCCAGTCTATCCGGCTGGGGAGCAGTATATCTCCACCACAGAGCGCAGGGCACTTGGACTCCGTCCGAATCAGCCCTCTCGATCAATGTGCTGGAAATCAGAGCTGTGCTTCTAGCTCTCTTAGTTTTTCACCACCTGTTGGCGGGCAAGCACATCCGAGTCCAGTCAGACAACGCAACAGCGGTTGCCTACATCAATCACCAAGGTGGGACACGCAGCCGCCTGGCAATGTTGGAGGTTCAACGCATCCTTCAGTGGACGGAGGACTCCAAGTCCACCATATCCGCAGTCCACATCCCAGGCGTGGAAAACTGGGAGGAAGATTATCTCAGCCGTCAAACCGTGGACAGTGGCGAGTGGTCTCTGCATCCGGCAGTGTTTCGGTCAATCTGCCGCAAGTGGGGCACTCCGGAAGTGGATCTAATGGCATCCCGGCACAACAACAAGGTTCCGGTTTACGTGGCTCGCTCCCACGATCCTCAGGCCTTTGCAGCGGACGCTCTGGTTCAAGATTGGGCAAGAGAGCTAGAGGGGGAAACACGTAGGACAGACGAAACTGGGACCAGAGTCCTGCGCAAGATCAGAATTGAGGGCCGTCGGGTCATCCTCATTGCTCCGGACTGGCCCAGGCGAGCTTGGTACCCAGACCTGCTCCATCTGTCCGTAGAGGTGCCGTGGCATCTCCCGGACCATCCAGACCTTCTCTCACAAGGTCCGTTTTTCCGCCAGAATTCTGCGGCTCTCAGATTGACGGCGTGGCTCTTGAGTCCTGGATCTTGACGACTTCTGGTATCCCTCCTGAAGTAATCTCCACTATGACTCGGGCTCGGAAGTCTTCCTCGGCCAAAATCTATCACAGGACCTGGAGAATTTTCCTGTCCTGGTGTCGCTCTTCCGGCCATGCTCCTTGGCCTTTTTCCTTGCCAACCCTCCTGTCCTTTCTACAGTCCGGTCTGCAGCTAGGACTATCCCTCAATTCCCTCAAGGGACAGGTCTCGGCTCTGTCAGTGTTGTTCCAGCGGCGTATCGCCCGGCTGGCTCAGATGCGCACCTTCATGCAGGGCGCGTCTCACATCATTCCGCCTTACCGGCGGCCCTTGGATCCCTGGGACCTCAATCTGGTCCTCACGGCCTTGCAGAAACCCCCCTTTGAGCCTCTTAGGGAGGTTTCTTTGTCTCGTCTTTCACAGAAAGAGGTCTTTCTAGTGGCCATAACTTCCCTCAGGAGAGTCTCTGATTTGGCTGCGCTCTATTCGGAGTCGCCTTTTTTGGTTTTTCATCAAGACAAGGTGGTTCTCCGTCCGACTCCGGACTTTCTCCCTAAGGTGGTTTCTCCTTTCCACCTTAACCAGGACATTTCCCTGCCTTCCTTTTGTCCGGCTCCTGTTCATCGCTTTGAAAAAGCGTTGCATACTCTGGATCTGGTGCGGGCGCTCCGGATCTATGTGTCTCGCACCGCTGTTCTTAGGCGGTGCACCTCTCTTTTTGTGCTAACCACAGGTCGGCGTAAGGGCCTCTCGGCTTCTAAGCCGACCTTGGCTCGTTGGATTAGGTCGGCCATTTCCGATGCCTACCAGTGTACTCAGGTGCCTCCCCCGCCGGGGATCAAGGCACACTTGACCAGAGCTGTCGGTGCCTCTTGGGCTTTCAGGCACCAGGCTACGGCTCAGCAGGTCTGTCAGGCTGCCACTTGGACTAGTCAGTAGTGCTTTGAAAAGGTATGCAAAGTGCATGCTCATGCTTCGGCAGATGCGAGCTTGGGCAGACGCATCCTTCAGGCGACTGTCGCCCATTTGTGAAGTTAGGTTCCGCCTACTTCCCAGTTTTCTGTTTATTTCCACCCATGGACTGCTTTGAGACGTCCCAATGTCTGGGTCTCCCATAGGAACGATAAAGAAAAAGAGAATTTTGTTTACTTACCGTAAATTCTTTTTCTTATAGTTCCGTATTGGGAGACCCAGCACCCTCCCTGTTGCCTGTTGGCAGTTTCTTTTTCCGCGTGTTATCACCGGCTGTTGTAGACAGAGGCTCCGGTTGTTCCGGTTCTTGCTCTCTCTCTACTTGTGGGTGGCTATTCTCCTTCAGCTTTTGCACTAAACTGGCTAGATTTGGTTATCCAGGGGGTGTATATGCTCAGAGGGAGGAGCTACACTTTTTTAGTGTAGTACTTTGTGTGTCCTCCGGAGGCAGAAGCTATACACCCAATGTCTGGGTCTCCCAATACGGAACTATAAGAAAAAGAATTTACGGTAAGTAAACAAAATTCTCTTTTTTTGTATTTACACAAACTGTAATGTAAGTGCTCAGTGGAGAGCACAAGATAAATGTTAGGCAAGCCTTATTCCGATTTTTGGGAGGCAGAATGAAGAAACAGACAGCAGTAGAAGAATAGATCTTATTTTATTTTTGTTTAGTTCACCATGTGGTACTATTGATTGGGTGGATTTATTCCAGCTTATAGCTGTATTTTACAGGCCACCATACGCTGGCATCATCAGATGACCCCCAAAGTACCATGTCAACGATCGGCACCTGCAATTATAATCGTGGTGCTGATCTTGCCTTAGGGGGGCTTTTAACCCCCGTTTAACTACTTAGATACTGCTGTTGTGATTGTCAGCAGCATTTAAGAGGTTAATCGGCCCTGCTCTGTTCCGAAACAGGCCAATGCCCGTGATTGTCAACTATCATGTACACCTGTGATGCACAGGATTTCTACACACAAGGCCACAGTATTCACTTATTCCTCAACGCCATTAAAAAGCGGTACTGCAGAATAAGGCCCATCAACGACTGTCGTTAAAATGCGTATCGGTGGTCGTTAAGTGGTTCAAAGAGGTGAGCAGACCACTCTTCAGGAGTCATTCTCTCTGAAGAAGCTCAATACAGTTGTGTAAATTAACCCCTTAACGACCGCCGATACGCCTTTTAAACGGCGACAAATTAGGGTACTTCTTCCAAACCGCCGCTTTTTAACGGCGGTCGGAAAAAAGGGTCTAGCACCCCCCAGAGTCAGAAAATTTCCGGGGTCTCAGCTGCCGGGGGTAGCTGAGACCCTGGAGATCATGATTCTGGCCGGCTTTTCCGGTCCCCGCTCACCTGATGACCGGTATACACCGTATACCGATGATCAGGTTACAGTAAATGACCGCGGCGGTAAAAAATCATTTATCTCCCATCTGGCATAAACAAACATGTCAGATGGGAGATAAATCTCATCCCCCGGTCCTCTCCGGTCCCCCGGTGTCGCTAAAGTGTCCCCTCACCCCCCCTTCCTCCCGAAAATCTAACATGGCGCTGCACATACCGGCGCGCACAGCAGCGCGCCGGACGCATTTCCCCCTTTCCTATGGTTTCTGTCGCATGTGCTATGACACATACGACAGAAACCTGCTCCCCAGGCCCTGCCAAGTCACCCCCTATCCCCACCCCGGTGTTCCCCGGTGTCCCCCGTACCTGTTAGCTCTGATCCCCCGCGGCCTCCTCCTCCAGCTCCTGCACAGTGCACGCCGGTCACACTGCAGAGCGCGGCTGTCAGCTTCCTGTGTCTGTGACTCAGACGCTGGCTGCTGCTTGCACAGAGTCTGTAGCTGTGACCCTGGGAGGGTGGGTGCAAATTCTTTGCACCCACTCTCCTCAAATGGATGGTCTGCACTCCTAGAAAATGGGGGATACGTTCCCTGAACGTGCCCCCCATATTCTAGAAGGTCCAGAATCGCCGCGGGACTTTCACAATGGATTACAGCAGGGACTTGATTTTTTTTTTTCTTTTCAATAAATTGGCCAAAAGAGGGAATGTTTTTGGGGAGTGTTTTTTCAAATAAATTTTTTTTTTGTTGTCAATTTTTTTTTATTATTACTGTCAATTAGTTATGTCTGGTATCAAATAGACGCTGTGACATAACTAATTGCTGGGCTTGATGCCAGGTGACATTACACATCTGGTATCAACCCCATTTATTACCCCGTTAGCCACCGCACCAGGGCGCGGGATGAGTTGGGGCGAAGCGCCAGGATTGGCGCATCTGATGGATGCGCCACTTCTGGGGCGGCTGCGGCCTGCTATTTTTAGGCTGGGAAGAGTCCAATAACCATGGCTCTTCCCACCCTGAGAATACCCAGGCCCCAGCTGTCAGCTTCACCTTGACTGGTGATCTAATTTGGGGGGGACCCTACGTTTGTTTTGTTTTTTTAATTATTTATTTATAAATAATTAAAAAAAAAAACAGCTTGGGGAGCCCTCCAAATTGATCACCAGCCAAGGTGAAGCTGTCAGCTGTGGTTTGCAGGCTACAGCTGTCTGCTTTACCCTAGCTGGCTATCAAAAATAGGGGGGACCCCACGTCATTTATTTTAATTATTTTTTTTTCTTTTTGGGCTAAATACAAGGCTAGGCACCCTTTAGTGCCACATGAAAGGCACTAAAGGGCGCCAGCTTAGAATATGCAGGGGGGTTGGACGTTATATATGTTTGACATCTATCCATTCATCCATTGTAGCATTTTAGGCTATGTGCCCACAATCAGGGTTTGCAGCATTTTGGGCGCAGAGTGTTTTCCCTGCGTCCATAACGCTGCGTTGTGCAGTAGAAGCACAGTGGAAGGATTTTTAGAAATCCCGTGCCCACTGTGCTTCTTTTCTCCGCAGCATAAACCGACCCGTGGCGCAGCTTCCCGAGCCTCAGCATGTCAATTTATGCTGCGGAGATGAGTGTGCTCTGCAGGTAGCATAGAACTAAAGTCCACAGCAGCCTGAACCCAAATCGTGGGCATGGGCAGCTGCGTTCTCCCGTGGACAACACTCACATCTCTGCAGGAAGGCTGACACTGTGTACTGGACGCCGTGTCGCTGGATCATGGCCACATAGCCTAAAAGAGAGAAATGGGGGTCCAGTTTCCAAAATGGAGTCACTTGTGGGGGGTTTCTAATGTATAGGTAACCAAGAGGCCCTGCTAATGTGACATGGTGCGCGCAATTTATTTCAACTTTTCCAAAATTCAAATGGTGCTCCTTCCATTCCAAGCCCTCCCATATATCCAAACAGAGGTTTTTGGCCACATATGGGGTATCCCTACGCTCACAAGAAATTGGATAACAACCTGTGGGGTCCACGTTTTATTGTTGCCTCTTGAAAAAGTGAGAAATGTGATGCTAAAGAAACATTTTTGTGAAAAAAATGAAAATTTTCAATATGGCAACCTAAGCTTATCAAATTCTGTGAAGTATTCGTGGATTCAAAATGCTCAATATACACCTAGAAAAAAGCCTTGAGGTTTCTTGATTCCAGAATGGGGTCACTTGTGGGGAGCCTCCACTGTTTAGGTACTTTAGGGGCTTTCCAAATGCGACATAGCGTCCACTAATTATTCCAGCCAAATGTTCAGTCAAATTGCAGTCCTTCCCTTCCAAGACCTGCCGTGTGCCCAAACAGTTGATTTCCACCACATATAAGATATCACCAAACTCAGGAGAAATTGCAGAATACATTTCATGGTGATTTTTTTCCTGTTACCCTTGTGAAAAAAAAAGCTACCTGGTTGAAGTAACAATTTTGTGGTAAAATTTTATTTTTTTATTTTCATGGCTCAACGTTATAAACTTCTGTGAAGCACCTGGGGGTTCAGGGTACTCCCCAAACATCTAGATAAATTCCTTGAGAGGCCTAGTTTCAAATATGGGGTCACTTGTGGTGGTTTTTTGCTGTTTACGTACCTTAGGGGTCCTCCAAATGCAACATGGTGCCCGCAATCTTTTTCAGCCAAATTTCCTTTCCAAAATTCAAATATTGCTCCTTTCGTTCCAAGCCCTCCCATTTGTCCAAACAAAGGTTTCAGACTACATGTGAGGTATCACCGCGCTCATAAACAAGTGGGTAACAAACATTTGGGTCAAATTTTTGGAATTACCTCTTGAAAAAGTGAGAGAATTGATGCTAAAGCAACATTTGAGAAAAAAATTACAATTTTCAATATGACAAAGTAACGTTATCAAAATCTGTGAAGTACCTGTGGGTCCAAAATGCTCAGTATACCCCTCGATAGAAGCCTTAAGGGGTCTAGTTTCCAAAATGGGGTCACTTGAGGGGGGTTCCTGCTGTTTGGGTACCTTAGGGGATCTGTAAAAGCAACATGGTGCCCGCAATCTGTTTCAGCCAACTTTGCTTTCCAAAATTCAAATATTGCTCCTTTCATTCCGAGCTCTCCCATTTACCCAAACAAAGGTTTCTGACCACATGTGGGGTATCGGCACGCTCATAAGAAAGTGGGTAACAAAGTGTGAGGTCCAATTTTTGGTGTTACCTCTTGAAAAAGTAAGAAAATTAGTGCTAAAGTAATATTTTTAGGTAAAATGTTAATTTTTATTTTTTTTCATTCCACATTACTTTAGTTCCTGTGAAGCACCTGAAGGGTTAATAAACTTCTTGAATGTGGTTTTGAGTACCTTGAGGGGTGCAGGTTTTAGAATGGTGTCACTTTTGGGTATTTTCTGTCACCCAGGCCTCTCAAAGTCACATCAAATGGGATGTGGTCCCTAAAAGAATGGTTTTGTAAATTTTGTTGAAAAAATGGGAAATTGCTGATGAACTTTGAACCCTTCTAACTTCCTAACCCCAAAAAATTTTGTTTAAAAAATTGCGCTGATCTAAAGTAGACAAGTGGGAAATGTTATTTATTAACTATTTTGTGTGACATAACTCTCCGGTTTATGGGCATAAAAATTAAAAGTTTGAAACTTGCAAAATTTTTAATTTTTTTGTCAAATTTCAGATTTAAATAAAAATAAAATAAATAAAATAAAAAAATATCATCCTAAATTTACCTCTAACATGAAGCCCAATATGTCACGAAAAAATCTCAGAATCACTGGGATCCATTGAAGCGTTCCAGAGTTATAACCTTATAAAGTGACACTGGTCAAAATTGCAAAAAATGGCCTGGGCATTAAGTACAAAACTGGCTTCGTCCTTAAGGGGTTAATAGCAGTCTTAACATCACTAATGTGTTTGTTTACTGTTTTTAGCAGAAAAGATCATAGAACATAAGAAAAAAAACCTCATGAATAGGTATCAGCGAGTAATAGACAATCAACAATTATGACATGCATGCTGCTAATTGGGTGTAATTGACTCATTAAAGAGGGGCGTTCTAATTAATAGCAATGTGGAGTTAAATTAGTGTGGTCATTCATTCTATGAAGAAACCGGTGTCAATTATGGCCCTTATTTTAAGGGCAGTAAATGTTGTGCCTGCTGGTTTCAGCCCTTGCTCAGTGAGTAACATGGGTTGTTCCAGACATTGTACCATTGAGATAGAACTTTAATCAAGAAGTTGAATGGAGAGGGGAAAACAAAGAAGTGCAGAAAATAATTGCCTTCTCAGCTAAAAAGGTTTCCAATGCTTTAAGAAAAACCCAAAACTGATGGTTGTAAAAGAAGTACTATCGTCTGCATAGATCATAGATAAAATAACAAGAATTGCAAAGACACGTCCAATGATCAGCTCCAGGGAGATCAGAGATTTTCAGTTACCTGTGAGTACTGCAGCCATCAGAGATACCAATGTCAAGCCAAAGTATTTGCAAGAAACCCTCAAAAAGTACCATTGCTGAAAAAAGACCTGGTGAAAAGGTTACAGTTTGCCAAAAAACACATCCACCGACTTAAAGAGAAGTAGCACAACATTCTTTGGACAGAGGAGAGCAAGATTGCTCTTATTGGGTCTAAAGGCTGCAGACACTTTGTGAGACGATCCATAAACACTGAATTCAAGCCACATTGCACTGTCACGACAGTAAAATATGGAGGTTCAAGCATAATGATTTGTGGATGTTTCTCATACTGTGGAGTTCGGACCATTTATCGCACACCAAGCACCATGGACCAATTTGAATCTATCAAAATACTGGAAGAGGTCATGTTGCCTTCTGCTGAAGAAATTCCCTTGAAACTGATGTTTCAGCCAGAAAATGACCCTAAACATGCAAGCAAGTGGGCAACATCATGCTTCCAGACCAACAAGATTGATGTTGGGAAGTGGCAGCCCAATCTGATTGGGAATTTGTGGAGTGACACAAAAAAAATGCTGTTTTTGATACAAAACCTAAGAATGCAAAAGAACTGTGGAATGTAGTCCAGTCAGCTTGGTCTGGGATATCTGTTCTCAGGGGTCAGATGTTAGCTGACTGTGTACCACACAGATGGACAGCAATCATCAGATGTAAAGGCTATATAACTAAATATTGGCTCAGTGATTAACAGAAAAGCTAAGTATCATGTATCAGAGTATCAAAGTATTATGTAACAAATTTGTTTATATTGTAAATATTTTAGTTTTTAATGAAAAAAAAATATTTCTTCATTTTTAGTTTAAAAATTTATACTTTGTTTATTCTTCACTATTGAACGAAGTTCAAAAAACTTTGGATGAGTCAGATCAGACACATACAAGCAGATCGTGCCCACATTCACTGCAGTCGCAATGCAAGCAAGCATTACTCTTTTTTTTGCTAGAAATCTCCAACTGCTCCCCCTAGTGTTTAACAATTGAACATATCAAAACATTTTTCATTTTTTTTTTTCAAATTTTATGACATTAAAGAAATAGATTTAAAAATAAAAACATTCATTAAAAACAGTTGTGAAAAAAAATTTGGATGACATTTTCCCTTTAAATAAGATTCAGACCCAAGTTTTTACAGAGAAAAGAGGGCATTGGTTCCAGTAAGTCCTTTTTCTAGTTCGAAATAAAAAACAAAAACCCATAGCACATTCTGTGTTTATTAACCTCAAGAATTTACAGCAGATTAGGGATGGAATTCATTCAATTAATTCATTATCTATTCAGGGACTGTTACCCTAGATAGAAGAGATGCTTATTTTAACATTCCCATTGACTAATAAACAAACATCCTTAAATATTTTTATTTAGAAGTGGAGGTTCTTCATCTACAGCATCGGTTAGGGCACAGAACACTCAATTGTCAAGTGAGATTTTTTAAGCAAGCTTGGAAAAAAAATCATTCTTGGCGGAACTTCATTCTGTGGTAACCTGATAACTATGAGCACAGAAGTGTAGTCAGTCTTTCTACAAAGGCTATTGCACGACTACTGGTAGGATTACATGTGGCAGATCGGTGGTCATTTTAAGGGTTCGGTCATGCAGTCTAAATGGACCCTTATGGTTTTCTTAAAAAAACATCTCAGGTGTTTTCCAAAATTGTGATGGAGATCTTGAGTTATGTAAGGAAGAAGACTATAGTGACAATTCCTTGTTTAGAGGAGTTCTTTTTGAAGCTCAGGCAGTGAGCATGCTCGGTCATATCCTTTAGACTACCGTAAGTATAAACAACCTGTCTTGGAAAGAAAACTGAGAAGGAATTGGGACTGTCACCTTTCTGTATTCTTTATTTGGGGATAATTCTATTATACTCTCTGAGACGGGAATACTTTCGCCCTTAAATCTGGTAATGAAAATACAGTGGGTACGGAAAGTATTCAGACCCCTTTAAATTTTTCACGCTTTGTTTCATTGCAGCCATTTGGTAAATTTATAAAAGTTCATTTTTTTTCTCATTAATGTACACTCTGCACCCCATCTTGACAGAAAAAAACCCCCATAAATGTGGAAATTTTTGCAAATTCATTAAACAAGAATAACTGATATCACATGGTCATAAGTATTCCAACCCTTTGCTCAGACACTCATGTTTAGTCACATGCTGTCCATTTCCTTGTGATCCTCCTTGAGATGGTTCTACTCCTTCATTGGAGTCCAGCTGTGTTTAATTAAACTGATAGGTGTGTGCTTTTTCAAATCAAGTCCTGTCTATATAAGACCTCACAGCTCACAGTGCATGTCAGACCAAATGAGAGTCATGAGCTCAAAGTAACTGCCCAAGGAGCTCAGAGACAGAATTGTGGCAAGGCACAGATCTGGCCATGGTTACAAAAGAATTTCTGCAGTACTCATTGGCCTCCATAATCCTTAAATGGAAGAGGTTTGGGACCACCAGAACTCTTCCTAGACCTGGCCATCCAGTCAAAAAGAGCAATCGTGGGAGTTCCACAAAGTCAACTATCACTGCAGCCCTCCACCAGTCGGGCCTTTATGGCAGAGTAGCCCGACGGAAGCTTCTACACAGAGCAAGACATGTGAAAGCCTGCAAAGAGTTTGAAATAAAAAGAAAAAAAAAAAAAAAACAACACATGAAGAACTCCCAGACTATAAGAAATAAGATTCTCTGGTCTGATGAGACGAAGATAGAACCTTTTGGCGATAATTCTAAGCGGTATGTGTGGAGAAAACCAGGCACTGCTCATCACCTGCCCAATACAATCCCAACAGTGAAACATGGTGATGGCAGCATCATGCTATGGGGGTGTTTTTCAGCTGCAGGGACAGGATGACTGATTGCAATTGAAGGAAAGACGAATGCGGCCAAGTACAGAGATATCCTGGAAGGAAACCTCTTCCAGAAAGCTCTGGACCTCAGACTTGGCCGAAGGTTCACCTTCCAAAAAGACAATGACCCCAAGTACACAGCTAAAATAACAAAAGGAGTGGCTTCAGAACAACGCTGTGACCATTTTTGACTGCCCAGCCAGAGCTCTAACCTAAATCCAATTGAACATCTCTGGAGAGACCTGAAAATGGCTGTCCACCAACGTTCACCATCCATCCTCTTTGTTCAAGCAGAAGATAGACATCTGTACTTACTACTGTACTTACTACTGTAACTCTCTATTAATTGGTCTCCCCCTAACTAGACTCTCTCCTCTACAGTCAATCCTTAATGCAGCAGCCCGGGTCACCTATCTGGCTAACCGCTACTCGGATGCCTCTGCTCTGTGCCAGTCATTGCACTGGCTGCCCATATATCATAGGATCCAATTCAAACTGCTTGTTCTCACCCACAAAGCTCTCCACAGTGCAGCACCCCCCTACATCTCCACCCTCCTCTCTGTCTATCAGTCCACCCGTTCTCTACGCTCTGCAAGCGACTTTCGACTAACATCCACACTAATTCGAACCTCCCACTCCCGGATCCAAGACTTCTTCCGAGCTGCACCAACCCTCTGGAACGCTCTACCCCAAGAAGTTAGGACAAATCACAACTTACTCAGCTTCAGACGCACCCTAAAGACGCATCTTTTTAGGGCGGCCTATCACACTCCCTAATCAGATTCGATTCACATAGTCCCTCTACAACCTCTCAACAACATAGCTCCACATCAAACTCCATGGCACCCAAAGGCATCTCAAGGCTCGGGCCCACTGGTCCAGGAAACCATTATCCAGCCCCATTTCCGTGAGATGGTTGGATTGTCATTGTAAATAAGCACTTGAACCTTGCCTCTCCCCCCATCTCATTGTAGATTGTAAGCTCTCACGAGCAGGGTTGTATTTTTTTTTTCCCCTCTAAATATTGTATTTCTATAACTGTTACTTGTTTGTATATGATCCTCCTGAATTGTAAAGCGCTACGGAATATGTTGGCGCTATAGAAATAAAGATTATTATTATTATTATTATTAGACATCAGAGCAAGCTTTGGCCCACTATCACCACAGCCACTTCTCACAACTACTCAGTCTTCTTCCTCTAAATCCAGCTTCAACACCATGACAGAAGATCATCTTTCCACTCTACTCTCAAAATCACATCTCACAACCTGCCCGCTTGATCCACTCCCATCCCACCTCATCTCCAATCTCACCACAGTCTTCATCCCAATCCTAACCCATCTCTTCAACTTATCACTAAAAACAGGTGCATTCCCTTCATGCTTTAAACATGCCTCAATTACACCAATCCTCAAAAAGTCCTCCCTTAACCCTTCCTCTGTGTCAAACTATCGCCCACCATCACTTCTCCCCTATGCGTCAAAACTACTGGAACAGCATGTCCATCTTGAACTGTCATCAGACCTCTCTTCCTGCTCCCTCTGACTATTTACAATCTGGCTTCCGACCGCACCATTTCACTGAAAGTGCCCTAACTAAAGTCACTAACGACCTACTAACCGCCAAAGCCAAGCGACACTACTCTCTCCTCCTCCTGGACCTGTCCTCTGCCTTTGACACAGTAGACCATTCCCTTCTACTACAAATTCTCTCATCTCTGGGAATCACAGACTTGGCCCTTTCCTGGATCTCCTCATACTTAACTGACTGAACTTTCAGAATTTTCAGCGTCTCCCACTCTCACACCACTTCCTCATCTTGCCCCCTATCTGTTGGTGTCCCCTAAGGTTCAGTTCTAGGACCCCTGCTGTTCTCCAGCTACACCTTCGGCCTGGGACAGTTCAGAGTCCCACGGCTTTCAGTATCACCTCCATGCTGATGATACGCAGATCTACCTCTCTGGATCTGACATCACCTCCCAACTAACCAGAATCCCACAATGTCTGCTATTTCATCCTTTTTTTCTGCTTGATTCCTAAAACTGAACATGGACAAACCGAATTCATCATCTTTCCTCCTCCTCACTCAACCCCCCCACCTAACATATCCATCAATGCCAATGGCTGTTCACTTTTCCCAGTTCCACGTGCTTGCTGCCTGGGAGTAAGGGGTGCTTCACACACAGCGAGCTCGCTGTCGAGATCGCTGCTGAGTCACGCTTTTTGTGACGCAGCAGTGACCTCATTAGCGATCTCGCTGTGTGTGACACTGAGCAGCGATTTGGCCCCTGCTGCGAGATCGCTGCTCGTTACACACAGCCCTGGTTCGTTTTCTTCAAAGGCGCTCTCCCACTGTGACATACAGATCGCTGTGTGTGACAGCGAGAGAGCGACAAATGAAGCGAGCAGGGAGCAGGTGCCGGCGTGTGACAGCTGAGGTAAGCTTGTAACCAAGATAAACATCGGGTAACCAAGGTGGTTACCCGATATTTACCTTAGTTACCAGCCTCTGCAGCTCTCACGCTGCCTGTGCTGCCGGCTCCGGCTCTCTGCACATGTAGCTGCTGTACACATCGGGTTAATTAACCCGATGTGTACAGCAGCTAGGAGAGCAAGGAGCCAGCGCTAAGCAGTGTGCGCGGCTCCCTGCTCTCTGCACATGTAGCTGCATTACACATCGGGTTAATTAACCCGATGTGTACTGTAGCTAGGAGAGCAAGGAGCCAGCGCTCAGTGAGCGCGGCTCCCTGCACACACAGCTAAGCGGTGTGCGCTGGTAACTAATGTAAACATCGGGTAACCATACCCGATGTTTACCTTAGTTACCAGTCTCCGCAGCTTCCAGACGGCGGCTCCGTGCAAGCGCAGCGTCGCTTGCACGTCGCTGCTGGCTGGGGGCTGTTCACTGGTCGCTGGTGAGATCTGCCTGTTTGACAGCTCACCAGCGACCATGTAGCGATGCAGCAGCGATCCTGACCAGGTCAGATCGCTGGTCGGATCGCTGCTGCATCGCTAAGTGTGAAGGTACCCTAACTCTAGACTCTGATCTCTTTTTCAAGCCACACATTCAAGCCATCTTCACCTCCTGCCGCCTCCAACTCAAAAATATCCCAGTACATTCCTTTCCCAAGAAGCTGCAAAAACCCTAATACATGCCCTTATCATCTCCCGCCTGGATTATTGCAACCTCCTGCTCTGTGGCCTCCCTTCTAACAGTCTCGCACCCCTACAATCTATTCTAAACTATGCTGCCCGACTAATCCACCTGTCCCCCCCGCTACTCCCTAAACACATACATCAGAAATAAAAACTGTAATATCCATCAACCCATCTATCCATCATTATCTATCTATCCAATCATCTACCTATCTATCCATTATCTATCTAAGAAGGAGGAGGAAATGACAACACTTTTTTTGTTTTTTCAACGTGCTTTATTGCATTGAAGGCATAAAAAAAAAAAAATACAGGTAACAACCTGTGGCAATACCGCATGCGGTTTTCGGGTGCAGTTTGCTGCGTTTTTTTGCCGCATGTGCGGTAATCTTTCAGGGGGTGCAGAATTTTCTTAAGAAAATTCCATTTTCTATGCCCCTGCTGAATAAAGTGCAGTGCCTCAGTAAAGTGCCTAGTGATACAGTGCAAAAAATAATTTTATCTAAAATCGGCAGATACAGGGTAGGTATAATTATAGGGTACTTATCACTCTCCAATAAGATAGTTATGGTAAAGTAAGGTCTGAAGCCTCTCATGGACAAGAAACCTCAACGTGTTTCTTCTTTTTTGTGTTTCATCAGGAGGTTGATGAAATTGCCCTATTTTATGGGCTGGTCGCCATGAAAATACTCAGTAGTTGTACTCTTTAGGAACCAGCTTCTGGTATGATGGCCAGAGATGAGTCCAGCTCCCAGCACAATGGCTAGTGTTTCGCTGACAGAGCCACCTAGGTATCACTTCAGTCTTGTGATATGGTGCTCCATTGTGTTGGAAAAAGCATTGTTCATCACCAAATTGCTTCTGGATTGTTGGGAGAAATTGCTTTGGCATTATGTTTAGATACCATTCTTTATGGTACTGTATAGACAAAATTGTGAATGAGCTCACCCTCTCAAAGAAAGCTACTGAACACATGCATGGTGGCATTCACCTTTTCTAAAAAAAAAAAAAAAAAAAAAAAATATTCCTCCAAAATATCTTAAACAGTTTGAAGAGGGCTTTATCAGATAAAATAACTTTGTATGACGTCTAGATATTGGACTTCATAAGACTGGAGTAGATATTTTCTCTGTTGATGCCTGCTCATCAAGTCAACTTGTCACTCAGAGCTGTGGCTCCATCAGTGTGTCCCTGACACCGCAGTGCTGGGTTGCGTTTTCTAATGTGACTGTGCACTGCGACCTCAGGATGTAGCAGAGCAGGGTTCATCGTGGAGCATTGTGGTTTGGATTAGGTGGGATCTGCAGGGGTGATTTGGGAGTTAATAAATTGGCGAAAGAGGGTGTTTTTGTAGTAAAGGATTTTTCTTTGCGTTTCAGGTTTATTTCTTTATATTTACACGATTAGTAATGTGGGGTGGGGGTGGGGAAGTCTCATAGAACCCTTGCCATTACTAACCTCAGGCTTGATGACAATTGTGATTTTTTTGACAAATCACAGCTGTCATTAACCTTATTACCCCAACTGCCACCACACCAGGGCAAATGGGATGAGACAGGTAAGAGTCATGATTATTGCATCTAATGGATGCGCCAATTCTGGGGAAGCTGTGGGCTGCTATTTTTAGACGGGGCTCAGCACTCGGTAATGCTAAAGCATGCAATCCATGAATGTAAGATTATAGACATGCATTTTATTATTTATTTCAAATCTGTTTTATTGATGAAACTGTTGTCAACATACAAACATATCATTTGTGCAATTACAATACATAAGCATCATTTTCTCAATGCCGGGATAACATCCAGAAATTGTTACATTACTAAATTTCTTGGAATTCTTCAAATTATCTTTGTGCTATTACCATACAACCACTTGTAAATTATAGGTCAGAATTTTACTTCTTTTGACTTCCCGTATCCTAATATACTCATTCTCCTTGTATGTCTATTGTCTTATGAATTATTGATAAATCTTTTCATATAAAAAATGAAACTAGAAAAATGCAGATTAATGTTCAGAAAAGAAAGAAAGAAGAGGAAAGATATAAGCATAAAGAAGAGGAAATTAGAGAAAAGGGGGGAGGGGGGGGAAGCAAGAAAAGAAAAGAAAAAAGGGGGGGGAAGGAATGAGACTCCCCACCGTTTCTCAGCTCAAAAAGCTCGCCAAACTCTCCACAAACTCTGGGGACTCCATGAACATAATCCATGGTCTCCAAACTGTAGTAAATTTTTCTGTGTTCCCATTTAGTTCTGCTGTCAGCTCCTCCATTCTCTGGAGGTTTGTCATCTCCTCCAACCAATCCAGCACCGTAGGGCATCTAGTCTGTTTCCAAAATCGTGGGATAATCATACGGGCAGCCGCCAGGCAAAATCGCAACATGTCCCTTTTTTGTGTTTTAATAGCTCCTGGGAGCATAGAAAGAAGGGCAACCTGGGGGGATTTTTCTATTTCACCTCCGCTCATCTTTTTGTACAGGTAGAACACTGAGTCCCAAAAGGGTTGCAGCTTAGTACAGCTCCACCATATGTGTAGCATTGTACCTGTGTCTGTGCCACACCTCCAGCACACATCAGACACAGAGGGAAATATAGCATGTAATTTAGTCGGGTAATGGTACCACCTTGTGAGAATTTTATAACTTTTCTCTTGAGCGGCGCACGCCAAGGAAAGCTTGTGGGTCCACAGGTACGCTCTGCTCCAATCGTCCTCTACAATATCCTCTCCCAGTTCCTCTCCCCACCTACAGACAAAGTGAGGTTTATCCACCCTATTTCTCTGGTTCAGCATTTTATAGATGAGTGAGATGCCATGTCCAGGTGATGACCCCTGTAAAAATATTTTCTCAAAAGGAGTAGGGGGTGTCCTCATCCTTCTCTCCCTGTCCTGGTACGAGAGGAAAGATTTCAACTGCATATATTCCATCCAGGAAATCTCTCTCCCTGTGGCCTGCATGGAAGTATAAGTTGGTAGGGTGTGTCCCTGGAGCACGTGACAAAAACGGGTATCATCCGCCCGAGTAAATCCCCCGAATCTATGGGAGTGGAGTCCTGGGGGGAACTTCTTATTACCGAATACGGGGGTAAGTGGGCCCTGCTCCTGAGAGAGAGATCCCTTTTTTATCTCTCCATCCCACATCCCCATCGCTGTCCGCGTGAACTCCATTCCTTTCGCTATCTGGATCCTACTTTCTTTCTCTAACCATGGAAGTAAATGTAAGGGAGTTCCCAGTACATCCTGTTCAATCACCACCCATTGTTTCGAATTACCATGAAAATGCCAGTCCAGTAATCTCGTTAGGATAGCTGCCTTGTAATATAACTGAAAATTTGGGAGCCCCGCCCCCCCGTCACTTTTGTGTCTGGTCAGAGTTTTAATTCCTGTTCGGGGTCTCCTGTTCCCCCAGACAAACCCAGACAAGGCTGTCCGGATCTTGGAGAAGTAACTTAGCGGTAGCTGTATGGGTATTGTCTGAAACAGGAACAGGAACCTCGGTAACACATCCATTTTTATCGCGTTTATACGCCCAAACCACGTCAATCTCTTTTTGTCATATTTCTTTAAGTCCCTGATTGTCCTTTCTAATAAGGGGAAAAAATTGTGATGTACAATTTTTGCTGGATCCCTAGGTACCATAACTCCCAGATATTTTAAAACTGACGGTTGCCACTTAAAAGGGAAGTTTTGTGATACTCTCGCAAGGTCTTCTGCCGATAAAGTCACGTTCATGGCCTCTGATTTGGAAAAATTTACTTTGAAGTTGCTTAAGTTGCCAAACTGTTCGATCTCCTTAAGCAAGGATGGGAAGGATATGTGTGGTTGGGAAATGAACATGAGAAGGTCATCCGCGAATAGAGCCAGCTTACGGCTCTCCCCCCCGCCTCTATCCCGTGGATGCTTGTGTTGTTTCTCAGGGCGACCGCAAGGTGCTCCATGACTATGACGTATAAGAGGGGCGACAGTGGACATCCCTGTCTCGTTCCATTGTGGACCAGAAAGGATGATGATAGTAACCCATTTGTCCTGACTTTTGCTGAGGGTCTCGTATACAGGGACGCAATTCTACCCAAAAATTTCTGACCCAAACCCACCTGTCTCAAGGCTGCCATCATAAAGCTCCAACTGACCCGGTCGAAGGCCTTCTCCGCGTCCACTGAAAGTAAACATGGGGAGAGACTGAGCCCTCGACCGAGCCATCAGGAGGAACAATTTGTTGGTGTTGTCCCGTGCCTCCCGGCCTTTTACAAATCCCACCTGGTCTGTATGTATTATCCCAGGCAGGGACAGGGCAAGTCTGTTGGCAAGTGCTTTAGAGAAAAATTTCAAATCTAAATTAATCAGTGAGATGGGTCTGTAATTTGTAACCAGCAAGTGGTCCTTTCCCGGTTTGGGGATAACACATATGTGTGCTTCAAGAGACTGTGCTACCCACTGGGAGTTTTCAGATATGGAGTTAAATACTTTGGTCATGAACGGGGATAACTGAGTCTGAAAAATTTTATAGAACTTGGGGGTAAACCCGTCCGGACCTGGGCTTTTGCCTGAAGGAGAATCCCTGATAATAGATGCCACTTCTGTCTCTGTAAAGTCTGCTTCTAGGTTTTCAACCTCAGTATTGGGTATAGTCGGCAGGGCTGTTTTAAGTATGTAATCATTTATTTTAGTCTCCAAAGCTTCTTGTGGCATATCCCCAAATTTGCCCCTTATGTTGTAAAGGTCACTATAATATTTTTGAAACTGCTCCGCTATGTGGATTGGGTTCTGAGTCAAAAGGCCGTCCGATTTTTTGATCGTAGGGATGTGACTGGGGTCCCCCCTCGGATGTAATAACCTAGCTAGTGGTCTGCCACATTTGTCCGCATATTCATACATAAATCTTTTTAGTCTATTCCTGTGGCGCTCGTATTGTCGGTCCAGAATGGATTTAAGTTCCTCTCTGTTTTTAACTAGCTCTGTCAGTGTCACCGGGGATAATGTCTGCTTATGGATCTTCTCTAGGTCTGAAATATTCTGAAGTAGAGACAGAATGGTTTGGGCTCTCTCCCTCTTAATCCTAGCCCCATGTTTGATCAGAATCCCTCTCAACACACACTTTAGTGTCTCCCATTGAACAGGTAGGGTAGTAGTGTCTCCTGAGTGTATCTCCAAGAATTCATCTATTGTGTTCTGCAGGTCTTTCAAGCATCCCTGGTCCCTCAGCAGACTATCATTCAACCGCCAAGACCACGGCCTCCCAGGCCCATTCGGCATAGTGAGGCTCAAAAATATGGGGGCATGATCTGACCAAGAGATACTGCCTACAGAGGCCTGTATCTGCCATGTCAGGGCCTTCTGACTTACAAGGAATAGGTCTATGCGGCTGTATGAAGAGTGAGCCGGGGAAAAATATGTGTAGTCACGGTCTACTGGGTGTAGTGTTCTCCATACATCCACTAATCTGAGTTCCTGTATACAACGTTTAACCTTCGTTAGTTTCCTTATTGAGAGAAAGTTATGTCCCGACGTTGTGTCTACCTTAGGGTCCAAAGTGAAGTTTAAATCCCCGCCCACGATCACGGTCCCTTCTGCGAATTCATCCAGTGATGACAGGAGAGAGGAGCAGGTCGTCGCCGGATCTCTATTCGGTAGATACCAATTGACAATGGTAAAGATGGATGAGTTAACATTAATTTTCAGGAATATAAATCTTCCCTCCGTGTCCACCCGTGTATCTAGAACTGTGTGCACTAGGGACTTATGGATGCCTATGGACACTCCCTTGGATTTTGACTCTGGGTTGGAACTGTGGACCCAGTTAGTGTAATATCTGTCTCTAAAGATGGGGAGGTGGCCCGTTTTAAAATGTGTTTCTTGGATCAATAGTATATGGACTCTTTTTTTGTGCATGTCAAAAAATATCTGGGAGCGTTTTTGCGGGACATTAAGTCCCCTCACATTTAGTGAACCCCAATTAATCTGCGTCATTTCAATGCGGAGGAACGGTGGGGACTCTAGGGATAGGTTCGGGGATTAGGGAGAGAGAGAGAGAGATGTGCAGGCAAGTAGGATAGGAAGAGCAGGGAAAAAGAAGAGGAAATAAAAGAGAAGAGGTAAGAAGGTCGAGAATACAAAAGAAACTACCAACAAAGCAGTAGAAACCAAAGGCAAGGAGGTCAGAGTGCCTCCCGCCTGCAAGGTTACAGCAAGACCCTAACGTCGGGTCTAAAAAGACTAAAAGTAACTGTATAGGTATAAGAGAATACCAAACTGTCTAACCTAGGGATGGTGAGACTACGCCACTCCTTTATGGCGTGTTATCCCAATCAGGGAGGGAACTTTCTACAAAGGAGCCCCCTGCCCCGGACTAACAATAAGCAATTATTCAACTTAGTTTGTCAGCCAGAGCCCTATATAATGTGAGGACACAAGGTCTAGAGAGAATATTGTGCTATACACCGTCAGGGGGTGCCCCCCCGCCCCCTCTTCCAGGAAGGCGGGAGGGAACCCCCCCCTCATAATCAGAAAGACTTAATCCCCCTGGCAAAAAAATTATAGCAAAACTGGGAGGTACATTCTATTGAGAAACAACCCAATGAATTTTTGTTTATGAACCAATAACTCCTTAAACATCAGACTGGTCTTCCTCTTCGAGGGCCACGCATCCGATCACCATCTGGGGCAGCACCCCAAACCCCCATTGGAAACACCGGCCATTCCTCTATAGGCACCAATGGAATGTCCAGGGCTGCAGCAAACGATGGCATATCAGTCGGGTTCCTAAGAACATGCATTCTTCCCGCATGTCGGACCTGCAGGCGGAAGGGAAATCCCCAGCTGTATTGAAACTCATACGAACGGAGCATGTCCAGGAGAGGTTTCAGTGCTCTCCTTCTTTGTAAAGTGAAACGGGATAAGTCCTGCAGAATCTGGACTTGGCTCCCCTCGTATGCTGGTGAAACTCCACTGTGCAGCTTAAACAGGATGGCCTCTTTAAGGACATAACGGTGGACCCTGCAAATCACATCTCGTGGTCTGTCATTCTGTGTAGGTCTAGGGCCAAGCGCTCTATGCACTCTGTCTAGCTCCAGGGGTTGGCTTGATGGTTCACCCAGGATCTCATTAAACATCACTTGGAGGGCTCTCTGGAGATCCTTAGGTTCAACAGACTCTGGTAAACCCCGGACCCTTAAATTGTTTCTCCGGCCCCTGTTTTCAGCATCGTCCATTGCTTCCACCATATATTGTATTTGGCAGGAGTGTTGATCCAAAATGGCCCCTTGTGCCTGAGTGGTGTCTTCTATATTCTGTATTTTAGCTGCCTGTATTTGGTTCTGAGTGTCCACTCTTTCCACCTCCCCCCTCAGGGCTGACAGCTCTGTGCGGTATGCCTGTTCCAGCCTTGCTATATATGTCTCCATATCTTCTCTGGTGGGCATAGAAGAGATGTGTGCCCGGATTTCATTAAGTTCTGTTAGCACTCCTGGTTCATGTGATCTTATTGTACTTGTGGCAGGCTCTAACTCTGCTTGCATTTCCATATCATACACACTTTGACTCAGGCTGTGTCTCACTGAAGATAGGAGATTTCCACTAGCAGGGCCCTGTTCCCCATTTGCAGCATTAACAGCCTCTGCTTGAGATTTATTATTGTCCTCCTTCTGTGACAGGGGTAAGGGCACCTCTCCCCCCTCCTGAGGCCTCCCCACTGCAGGTCTGCAATCAGCAATGGTGGGGGTTGTACCCATGCTCCCTGCTCCAGGGCTCCCCTGTACCTGGACACGCTGGCTGTCTGGGGTTATCAGCTGCCTCTCCTCCACTGCCCGGGTGCTTTCCTCCCTCTGTCTCTGCTGCTGCTGGGGCTTCCCCTGCCTCTCCATCTTGGGAGATGTCTGCAGTGCTGTCCTCTGCTTCGGCCCGGTAAGGAAGCCTCTAATTCCCTTCTCCTCTGTCCGTGACGCTCCTCTGCTGGGCCCCTGGGAGCTCTCCCTTCTCCTGCGCTGCATATCCTTTTCTTCCAGGCTCTTGGGCTGGTTTAATTGTCAGTAATGTAGTCCGGTGGCAGGAGCTGAGACAAACACATCCTCACTCCTCCATAGCCAGGACACGCCCCCCATTTTATTATTTATTATTATAGCGCCATCAATTCCATGGCGCTTTACATGTGAAAGGGGTGTACATAATAGGGACAAGTACAATAATCATAAACAATACAAGACACAAACAGGTACAGGAGGAGAGAGGTCCCTGCCCGCAAGGGCTCACAGTCTACAAGGGATGTGAGGATACAGTAGGTGAGGGTAGAGCGGATTGTGCGGCGCTGTATCAGACTGAGGGTTATGGCAGGTTGTAGGCTTGTCGAAAGAGGTGCGTCTTTAGGTTCCTTTTTGAAGTTTGCCAAGGTAGGAGAGTCTCTGATGTGTTGTGGCAGAGCATTCCAGGGTATGGGGGAGGCACGGGAAAAATCTTGGATGCGATGGTGGGAAGAGGAGATGAGAGGGGAGTAGAGAAGGCGATCTTGTGCATTACTGCTAAAGGAAATCTAAGATAAATGGCCATGTCTATATCTGCCCAGTAGCCATGCCAACGAAATCTCATTACTGGAAACTTCACTAAACTGAAGATTTCCTTTAGCAGTAATGCATGTTTATATTCTTACGTTCATGGTTTGGTTACTTTAGCATTTCAGAGTGCAACGGTCTTTTTTTGTAATTATAAGTCATGTGTATCTGTTCACACTGCATGTTATGGAGTGCCGTCAATCTATTTGTCTAGCTTATGGGGTCATGACTGTGCACCACTCCTCCATTAGCCATAGGTGATTTTATTCTCTATAGCAAGTTCCTACTCGACCATACACAAGGAGGTTTTTGTTTTTTTTGTTTGTTTTTTTTAACCCAGAGAGGCTTTAGTTCAGTATAGGCTCTCAGTACTAAGAGATTGCCTAGATATGGCTAATAGGCAGATATAGCAATGGCCATTTTTGTATACTAACTATATCAATGTTTTCTTAGATTTCCTTTAGCAGTACCAGAGGTCTATATTCTTACATTCATGGTTTGCATGCTTTAGCATTTCAGAGTGCCACTGTCTTTTTTTGTTATTTAAAAAAAAAAAAAAAAAAAAGTGTCATGCCTACCTGTAAGAACCAACCAATCAAATCAAGTTTTTAGTATCTTAAGACTTTTTGTAATGAAGAGGACCTTTCACCAATTTTTTTCATATTGAACTGCTGGACATGCAATGTAATAGTGGCTATAGAGCGGAATAACGTCTTCTTTATTTTAATTTTGCCTCCATTGCCGAGATATTAGTAAAGTAATTAGTAGCTAATGAGTTAATTTTCGTTAAATCCAAGTGAGTTTTCACTTGGGGGAATATACTTCTTCACTGTTAATGGACATTGGCCAATTATAGGCAGGCAGCAACTCTTAATGGAAAAGAAGACTATGCCTCCTAATAGAGCTCACACAGGACTACCCTGTTCTAAGCTAATGACAAGACAGTGTTGATATCAATGTAAAGCCATTAGGAGTTGCTGTGAGCACATCAGACATACATTAGGTGAAATAAGTATTGAACATATCACCAATTTTCTAAGTAAATATATTTCTAAAAGTGACAAATTTCTCACGAGATGTTGGTAACAATTTATCTAATCCACACAAAGAAATCAAACGCTAGATGTCCATAAATTATGTAATGAGAAATGGCATGGAAAAAGTATTAAACACAAGAAGAAAGATGCAAAAAGCCATGAAATCTATCAGTAATTAGAAAGCAATCCTGCCACTTAATGTCAGCTGGTTCAACTGATGGCCTATAAAAAGGCATCTCATTACCAAGGTGCCACACAAAAAACATCTTATTATGGGTAAAACAAGTGAGCTGTCTCCAGACCTTGACAACCTTATTGTTGCAAAACATACCCATCGCATTGATTACAGAAGAATTTCTAAATTACGGAAAGTTCCAGTGAGAACTATTATGGCCATAATCTGGAAGTGCAAAGAACATAATTTCACCATAAACTGGCCACAACTAGGTGCTCCATGCAAGATTTTATACAGAGAAGTGAATGAATTATCAGAATAGTGGTCCAAGAGCCAACGACTACCAGTGAAGACTTGGAAACAGCTGGTACAATTGTTTCAAAGAAAAAACAACCTCAACATACCAGAAAATCCTGTTTATATATATAATTAGAGCCCACAAAAAAGACACACAAGTTAGAGTTGTGTAAATATAGTAAGGTACCTAAATAGATCAGGGGGTTGTCCTGGCAAAAAAAAAAATTATAATAAACTGGCATGCACAATATTACGTACAAAATGTGAATCCAACAGGTTAGGAAATTAACAATTTTTCTCAAATCAAGTGAGCCCATCCCTGTAAGATCAGTGCATAATAAACATACAAATTTCAAAATTGAAATACCACTTTCATCAAGAGGACTTGAGATAGATATATACACACAAACTATATATATATATATATATATATATATATATATATATATATATATATATATATATATATATATATATATATATATATATATATATATATATACATATACATACATACACATATATATATACATACATACACATATATATATACATACATACACATATATATATACATACACATATATATACATACACATATATATATATATATATATATACACACACACACACATACACATATATATATATATATATATACACACACACACACACACACACACACACACACACACACACACACACACACACACACACACACATATATATATACACACATACATACTAGAAGGTATCGGGTATTCTAGAATTTACGTATTGGGTAGTTCATGTATGATTTTTGAGATATATATATATATAGATGTTGTGTGTAGTTACCAAGTGTTTGTGTAGGGCGCTGTACATGTTTTGGGCGTTGTCTGGGTGTGGCGGGGGGTGAGAGCGGTGTTGTATGTGTGTTGCGTTGTTTGTGGAGCGTTGTGTGTGTGTTGCGCGGTTTGTGTGGGTGTGGTGTGTTTTGGGGGGAGGTATGTTTTGTGCAATGTGTGTGTTGTGCGGTATGTGCGTATATTTATGTAAGCCGCGGTGTTTGTGTGTTGGGTGTTTGAGGTTCCCAGTGAGTGTGTGTGTGTGTGTGTGTTGGGGGGAGGTGTGCACCTCCCATCGTGCTCCATCCCCCATGCTGCGCACCCCCCATCGTGCCCCATCCCCATGCTGCGCACCCCCCATCGTGCTCCATCCCCCATGCTGCCCAACCCCCATCGTGCTCCATCCCCTATGCTGCGCATTCCCCATCGTGCTCCATCCCCGATGCTGCGCACCCCCCATCGTGCTCCATCCCCCATGCTGCGCACTCCCCATCGTGCTCCATCCCCCATCCTGCGCACTCCCCATCGTGCTCCATCCTCCATGCTGCGCACTCCCCATCGTGCTCCATCCCCCATGCTGCGCACCCCCCATCGTGCTGCATCCCCCATGCTGCGCACCCCCCATCGTGCTCCATCCCCCATGCTGCGCACCCCCAATCGTGCTCCATCCCCCATGCTGCGCACCCCCCATCGTGCTCCATCCCCTATGCTGCACACTCCCCATCGTGCTCCATCCCCCATGCTATAATAGTTCTCCTATTATACTCAGAGAGGAGTATAATAGGAGGAGTAGTCCTGGAGGGAGAGGAGTATAATGCCGGCTCCCTGCACATGTGTACCGGGATCCGGTGTACGCTGGTAACTATGATACACATCGGGTAACTAAGGGACCTTAGTTACCCGATGTGTATAATGGTTACCAGCGTTCACCGGCTCCATCACGATCAGAGCATCGCAAGGTTATGTCTGGCGCTGCTGGGATCGTGACGGAGCCGGTGTACACTGGTAACTATGATACACATCGGGTAACCAAGGGACCTTAGTTACCCGATGTGTTACCAGCGTACACCGGCTCCGTCACGATCCCAGCAGCGCAAGGTTATGTCTGGCGATGCGTGCGGAGGGCCGAGGCGAGCGGGCAATCCATGCGGAGGGCAGGGCCAGGCCGAGGCGAGCGACCAATCCGTGGGGGGGGCGGAGACGAGGCAAGCGGCCAATCCGTGCGGGGCCATGGCGAGCCCAGCGGCCAATCAGCTTTGTGTTACCGTAAGGACACAATTTTGGAGCAAGACAGACAGAATAAGGCAATATCTATATATATAATTGCCTTATTCTGTCTGTCTGTCTGTCATGCTCCAAAATTGTGTCCTTAAGGTGACACAAAGCTGATTGGCCGCTGGGCTCGCCATGGCCCCGCCCCCCCACACGGATTGGCCTCTCGCCCCGGCTCTCTGCAGGCCCCGCCCCCCTCACGCAATGCACGCTCGCTCTGGCCCAACTGACACGGAGCTCCGACTCCCAGGTGAGTACACACACACACACATCAGATCACACTCACTCTCACACACACCTCACATCACATCCACACACTCACAACATCCTGGGATATCGCTTGCTTCTACACCGGCTCCGTCACGATCCCAGCAGCGCCAGACATAACCTTGCGATGCTGGGATCTTGACGGAGGCCGTGATCGCTGGTAACCATTATACACATCGGGTAACTAAGGTCCCTTGGTTACCCGATGTGTATCAGTTACCAGTGTACACCGGCTCACACTCACACTCACTCACACACACACCTCACACACACACCTCACACACACACCTCACACACACACCTCATACCCACACACCTCACACACACACACCTCTCACACACACACACCTCACACACACACCTCACATCGCATCCACACACTCACAGCATCCGGCGATATCGCTTGCTTCTCGGCCTCGATACTGTGCTGTTGTGACCTTCCAGGACCTGCCGGAGGATCACATGGCCAGAAGCATGTGGTATCTCCGGATGTTGTATGAGCGCGTATGTGCAATATCGTCAGTGTGTGTGTGCGTGAGTGTATGCGATCGGGTGTGTGTGAGTGTCGGCAGAGGAGCACGGCGTGCTGGAGGAGGCTGGGGACAGAGAGGCTGAGGCTGGGGACAGAGAGGCTGATGCTGGCGCAGCATGGCGGATGGAGCACGTTTGGGAGTGCGCAGCATGGCGGATGGAGCACGTTTGGGAGTGCGCAGCATGGCGGATGGAGCACGTTTGGGAGTGCGCAGCATGGCGGATGGAGCACGTTTGGGAGTGCGCAGCATGGCGGATGGAGCACGTTTGGGAGTGCGCAGCATGGCGGATGGAGCACGTTTGGGAGTGCGCAGCATGGCGGATGGAGCACGTTTGGGAGTGCGCAGCATGGCGGATGGAGCACGTTTGGGAGTGCGCAGCATGGCGGATGGAGCACGTTTGGGAGTGCGCAGCATGGCGGATGGAGCACGTTTGGGAGTGCGCTGCATGGCGGATGGAGCACGTTTGGGAGTGCGCAGGATGGGAGATGGAGCACGATGGGGGGTGCGCTGCATGGGGGATGGAGCACGATGGGGAGTGCGCTGCATGGGGGATGGAGCACGATGGGGAGTGCACACCTCCCCCCAACACACACACACACGCGCGCGCGCACTGCCCAACACACCACACACTGGGAACCACAAACAACTACCCTACACAGACACCCACACACACAGACAACGCTGCACACACAAATATACGCACATACCGCACAACACACACATTGCACAAAACATACCTCCCCCCAAAACACACCACACACACACAAACCGCGCAACACACACACACAACGCTACAGACACACAGCGCTCCACAAACAACGCAACACACAAACACCGCTCTCACCCCCCATCACACCCAGACAACACCCAGAACATGTACAGCGCCCTACACAAACACTTGGTAACTACACACATCTATATAATATATATATAACAAAAATCATACATGAACTACACAATACGTAAATTCTAGAATACCCGATGCGTAGAATCGGGCCACCTTCTAATATATATTTTATATATATAATATATATATATATATATATATATATATACACATATATATATATATACATACATATACATATACATACATACATACACACACACACACACACACACACACATACACATACATACGACACCTCAACAGCTAGTCCTGATGACCCCTAGAGGTTCCTATCAATGGAGTGTATGACACCATAAATGTTTTGGGCGCGCCCATTCACTGTCTGTAAAGCCTAAAGCACCTAACAGAGATATGAAAAATTCAACAGGTACTTATCTAATTGGTCGAGTCCATGATGTAACAGGGTGATCAATCCTAAACCGTCCTGACGAGTTTCTCCCAGGCGGTGGATACACCCGGGTTCATCAGGAGACATGTACCACAGGGGTCCCATATCCCAGATCTAGAGACTCCCAAAAGAAGGTTGTGCCCAGATCTGAGGATGACACCTCAGCTCCTGATCACGTTACAGGGCCTCCGATGGTGGCGGGGAAAGGCACGTTCCCCGCTGCAGAGCTTTAAATCACGGTCACATTATGACAGCACGATTGAAAGGGGTTAACAGGCGCAGGTAGATGGCGGATCTGCCTGCGAGGCACACGTCTGCTGTTCAAATCAGCAAACATGTGCGGGGATCACCACCGCCTCACTGCAGCAGTCAGTGGTGATCACCCCTTCATGATTTAGGATATACCATTATGTCCTAGGTTGTGAAGGGGATCAAATGATTTCAGGGAACAAGGCTGTAAGCTTAAATCAAGTAACTTGAATATAGCGTGGAACTATTTCAGAAAATATTAAGTGTCTGAGGAACTGGTGGAGTTAGGAGGGTTTGGGGTTTCTGGAGAATTGGGCCGACGTCTCTGGTGGCTAAAGCCTCTATGTTAGGGATGGGCAGCATGTCAATGGGAAGGGTACAGCTGTACTGGGAAAAATGGCTAGAACGTTGGAGGAGTGTTTAAACTAGGAACAGGGGATGGGAGGAAGGCATTTACTGTACAAGAGGGGAAGATAATGCAGATAATGACCTGGGCATAAGAAATGCAAATTGCTCGTGGCATGGGGGGGAAGATGTTAAGACTTTCAATATCCTAAGCAAGAATAGAGGTACAGAAAAATAAATAAAGTGCATATACATAAATGCCAGATGCCTTACCAACAAGTTGGAAGAATTAGAATTAATTTTGTTGGAAAAAAATGATATTGTGGGGTTAACTGAGACATAACAGGACGAGAGCTATGACTGGGCTGTTAAAGGGAATTTGTCAGGTGACTTTATAGTACAATACTAATATTCTTTAAATAGGGCTTAATGAGACCTTTCAGAATCAGTAACTTTTATAGCTGTATGTTATTTTGCCATCTTGTTTTAAGCTTTGTAGAATTCAGTGTGATGTAGCAGCTGTTCAAGTGTATGTAAATACAATTTGCATATTCACTGCTCTCTCCTCTGCAGTGAGATCAGGCTGTTATGTATATGCCTCACACAGGAGTAACCTATTCTAAGCTATGGTGGGGGGCTTGTGCTTTCCCTTGAGTGTTGCTGCCTGTTTGTGATTGGTCAAAGTCGTACAGGGGAATAAGTACAAGCAATCAGTGAAAACTCTGATACAACCCACTTGGACTTTATAAACATTAACTGCTTAGCTACCAAACACTTTGATTGCTAATATTTCAACAATTAATAAAACACATTTTCTTCTGTTCTGAGGCCACCATTATACCATGTCCAATTCAACATGAAAAGGTTTGGTGAAAGTTTCCGCTTAAAGGAAATAAGTTAGCAAGTTCAACTCAAACCATTTAAATAAGCATACAGGTAATGGAAAGATTAACAAATCAATGCCTTTATATATGTGATGCTATAAGTTATTGCAGAGAAATACTTTTTTTTTAATATGTAAATGAGCCAGCCGTTCAGATCTACAGGTAGGACATTGATCTCCCGTAGAGCCTCCCTACACAGCTCATTTCTATAGTTTGTGACTCCACTGTATGTAAATAAGTAGACCCCTCTAAACATGTGACACGTTAGTCTTTTTGAAGAAGTGCTAGTATGGCGCACAGAGATCACTCTGCGCTCCTTGAGTCTGCTCAGTGCCCTTCTATAGGCACTGTCTTCAGGTCCTTCTGTGCAAGTACTGCTCAGCCAAGCATTGTTCCCAGTAGAAAAAACAGTGAGTTGGGTGGCATCTGTGAAGAAAGGCAGAGCACTGCGCAGATCCAAGGACAGCAGCAATCTGAGCACCCCCTGAGATTTCTGCAAAGGAGTCTCACACCAAACATGCTAAGAGGGGATCGATTTACATACAGGAGAGGCGTAAATTGTAGAAATGAGCTGTAAAGGCAAATTCTATTGGCGATCGATGTCCTGACAAATGACATATTTCCCTGACAAATGACATATTTCCATGTTAAGAAAAACATGGATTTTTCTGCAATAAGTCATCACATCACAGAGAAAGGTTTCAGTTTATCTATATATATATATATATATATATATATATATATATATATATATATATATATATTATATATATATATATATACACACACATACATATATATACATATATACATATACATATATACATATATATACATATACACACACACACATATAAACATTGTGTATATATATATATATATATATATATATATATATATATATATATATATACACACACACACATACACATACATACATATATATACATACATACATATACATACATATATATATATACATATATATATATATATATATATATATATATATATATATATATATATATACATATATATATATATATATATACATATATATATATATATATATATATATATATACATATATATATATATACATATATATATATATATATATATATATATATATATATATATATATATATATATATATATACACATATATATACATATATACATATACATATATACATATATATACATATACACACACACACATATAAACATTGTGTATATATATATATATATATATATATATATATATATATATATATATATATATACACACACACATACACATACATACATATATATACATACATACATACATATATATATATATATATACATATATATATATATATATATATATACACATATATATACATATATATACATATACATATATATACATATACACACACACATATAAACATTGTGTATATATATATATATATATATATATATATACATACAATCATATATAATGTATATGATTTAGGTGTTGAGCGGATGAAGCAAAATTAAAATTCAGTTTGTTTTTTTTCTTGGGAAATTAGAATTAATAAGAAGCTATTCTTCACAAATTGAATGCCCTTTATTATGCTTTGGGATCCTTACAGGCCATGATTAGTATATGTCGTAAAAAAATAAAACCTTTATACTCACCTCACCGCTCCCCTGCTACTCCCCACCAACCATCCAGTTCTTGTCGCATCTGGGATCGGCGTCAGTAGCACTGAAATGACGGGGGCCTCAGTCACTAGGTCAAGGCTTCAGTGTTTGTTAAGCTGGAAGGGGTCTGCACACACACCCGCAAAAAGTTGCAGCCCACACTAACGTCATGGCCCACTACCTCTGCCAGTGTGTGCACAGAACCATCCTGGGCCTAGCAAACTCAGAAGCCTCGACCTAGTGACCAAGTCCTGGAGGATTTCAGCACTGCCACTGCTGATCTGGTGAGGACAGTAAGCAGTGAGTAGCAGAGGGTCCAGAGAGGGGCATATGAGAAAATTGTATTTATTTATTAATTTCCCATTTTGATGGCCTAGTCTTCAGAAAAATAGTGGCCAGTGGATGCCTTTTTCCTAATGGCACGGAAGCAAATTACCAAAAATATGCATTTCAGAGAATCCAAAATTTTTGAAAAATATTAGTGGATTTCAGTCAGATTTATTCACTCATCTCAATTTAGGGGGGTTGAATTTGCGGAAAAAATCCCTTTAAGTGTTTTTGTAAAGTTAAACATTGTGCAACACAGAAAGTAATAAATAGTTTATTACAAATACAGTAGAATTGTCAGGTAGTGCATGCGATAACAGTTTAGTTTGATTGCATCTTTATTATTTCTACAGAAATTTGAAAAACAAAATTTGATAGGTCAGGTCTACCAAGTACAATAAAAAAAGGAGTCTTGTTACATTTCACTTAAAAGGCAAGCTAATGTCCTGTGCTAACAGTCAGCGCCCTGTGAGGTTTAAAAAGAAAAAAAAAAAAAAAAAAGGATTTCCGCCCAAACGGGAAATTATAACTTATTAGCAGCAGCCAATGATTACGTCTACTTTACCTGTAAAGTTCTTTTTCAACTTCAAAGATGTTCATAAAACTAAAATTTTGCACATTATCTAGTGTCCCGATTATTCACAAGATAACATAGTATTAACAGTGTTTAAAGGCCCCGTCACACTAAGCAACATCGCTAGCAACATCGCTGGTAACGAACAACTTTTGTGACGTTGCTAGCGATGTTGCTGTGTGTGACATCCAGCAACAACCTGGCCCCTGCTGTGAGGTCGTTGGTTGTTGCTGAATGTCCTGGGCCATTTTTTAGTTGTTGCTGTCCTGCTGTGAAGCACAGATCGCTGTGTGTGACAGCGAGACAGCAACAACTAATGTGCAGTGAGCAGGGAGCCGGCTTCTGCTGAGGCTGGTAACTAATGTAAACATCGGGTAACCAAGAAGCCCTGTCCTTGGTTACCCGATATTTACCTTTGATACCAGCCTCCCCCGCTCTCACTGCCAGTGCCGGCTCCTGCTCTGTGCACATGTAGCTAGCTGCACACATCAGGTAATTAACCCGATGTGTGCTGTAACTAGGAGAGCAAGGAGCCAGCACTAAGCAGTGTGCGCTGCTCCCTGCTCTGTGCACATTTAGCTGCAGCACACATCAGGCAATTAACCTGATGTGTGCTGTAACTAGGAGAGCAAGGAGCCAGCGCTCAGTGTGCGCTGCTCCCTGCTCTGTGCACATTTAGCTGCAGCACACATCGGGTTAATTAACCTGATGTGTGCTGTAACTAGGAGACTGGGGGCTGGTCACTGGTTGCTGGTGAGCTCACCAGCAACTCGTGTAGCCACGCTCCAGCGATCCCTGCCAGGTCAGGTTGCTGGTGGGATCGCTGGAGCGTCGCAGTGTGACAGCTCACCAGCAACCTCCTAGCAACTTACCAGCGATCCCTATCGTTGTTGGGATCGCTGGTAAGTTGCTTAGTGTGACTGGACCTTTAGTGACCAGGGCCATAGCAGTAAAGCTTCTGAGATTAGAAGGTCAGTAACTACATGTTTGTAAGAAGGAGACTTCTGTATACCCTTAAGTCCTTACTGTAAAATCTAAGGGCGAGAAAGGCATCCACAACAGGCTTAAGCCAGCTTCTGCAGACTCGTAGACTTAAGGCCCAGTCACACTAAACAACTTACCAGCGATCCCAACAACGATCCAACCTGATAGGGATCGCTGGTAAGTTGCTAGGAGGTTGCTGGTGAGATGTCACACTGCGACGCTCCAGCGATCCCACCAGCAACCTGACCTGGCAGGGATCGCTGGAGCGTGGCTACACGAGTTGCTGGTGAGCTCACCAGCAACCAGTGACCAGCCCCCAGCCAGCAGCGCCGCGTGGAAGCGATGCTGCGCTTGGTAACTAAGGTAAATATCGGGTAACCAACCCGATATTTACCTTGGTTACCAGCGCACACCGCTTAGCGCTGGCTCCCTGCTCTCCTAGCTACAGTACACATGGGGTTAATTACCCGATGTGTACTGCAGCTACATGTGCAGAGAGCAGGAGCCGGCACTGACACCTGAGAGTGGCGGACGCTGGTAACGAACGTAAATATCGGGTAAGGGCTTCTTGGTTACCCGATGTTTACTGTGGTTACCAGAGTCCGCAGAAGCCGGCTCCTGCTGCCTGCACATTTAGTTGTTGCTCTGTCGCTGTCACACACAGTGATGTGTGCTTCACAGCGGGAAAGCAACAAACTAAAAAATGGCCCAGGACATTCAGCAACAACCAACGACCTCACAGCAGGGGCCGGGTTGTTGCTGGATGTCACACACAGCAACATCACTAGCAACATCGCTGTTACGTCACAAAAGTTGTTCGTTAGCAGCGATGTTGCTAGCGATGTTCTTTAGTGTGACTGGGCCTTTACAGTGACTACATAAACATGGTTATAAGTGTTATCTGTGATGATTTGTCGTTGACAACTGGTTTCTTGGAGTATTTGCTGAGAATTAAAAGCAGTTGGCTGTATTTTGCAAATCTCTTAGATTTACATGGAATACTCGCTTTTATCCATACTGTACAAAAGCCAACCATAAGTCGAGCAATAAAGGTGTCTTCAATCTCTCTAGTTATTAGGAGTCGGCTAACATGCCTGCAGAAATTTGGTAACCGACATCTGGTTGACCTTATGAAGCATCGAGTTGCAGGCCTTCTCACTGTCGGACGTCTCTATTCTTTACAGGTTGGTCAATGTGAAATAATCTTTAACTACCTTGATCCTTACATGAGGAACTTTGACCATACAGCCCAGCCACCCTGGTCAAATGGTTTTTCATGGAAAAAAAACTAGATAGTCTTTAATGAAACTCTTATACAGGCTAGCCAGCAGGTCAGGGGGTGATATAGATGCTTTCCATCACTGTAAAATTCAGAAGTTGCCAAAAGCATCCAAATCATAATCTTCTACTGCTATACAGGCCTGTTAGCAGTGGTCTTCAAAAAGTTCTAGTGCTTCTTTATTTTATGCTTTCATCCTTTTGTGCCAGAGAGCACAGTACTATTGTCATCTGCTTACTATTTGGAGTCATTTTGTTTAAAAAAACAACATGGCTTGTTCTAATATATCACTGTTTTGTCTATTTGACTTGTTTTGTTGATAATGTACAAACTGAAATTAAAATTTGTAAACGTTTTACCTTTACATTAAGGGTCAGTAATAAATAAAAACATTCCAAAGAACAAGCTTACTTTCAGACACTGAAAGCAAAGCCACCCTCATATCCAAAATTGGTGAAATCCTTTCCATGTTTGTCCTTGATTACGTTTGTTAGATTGTAGTAAACCTCAGTGGCAATGCTCATGGTCTTCTCAACTGGCACAATCATTTAAGCTTGCATCATAAGCTTGTTGGCACCATGAGATTCACTATTGATCACACTAATGGCATCGTATAGAAGAATGACTCCTGGATACCCAGTCAGATCAGCTATGTGACAGTACAGAGACTATCCTTTTCTGCAAAGCTCCCATCACAGACTGCTGGAGACACTCCTAGGATGACAATCTAATGGTTAAAATGGTTAGAACAAGTCAATCTTTTTCTGCCTTAAAATTTCCAACCAGTCCTGGTGCAGTGCATTACTGAAGTGCTCAACAGAACTATTCAAAATGTCATTTTGTGTGCAAGATAAAGAAGCAAAAACATGAACTCTGGCTACTGCTCTAACTTCTGATTCACTAAAAAACAAAACATTTTGGGTGGAAATCCTCTTTAACCTTTCACTGTCTAGAATGCACAATGCTGTGTATCAATATGCTGTTGCAGACATGGAATGGTTTTTCAGTGCAATTATATTGAAGGAATGTGTCAGTAGTTGCTCTCAAATCGTCCATTATTCCTGAGCAAGTAACTGTGCACGACGTTGTTCTCTCAATTTAAAGATTGCATTTCGCGACAAACTTCCAGGTTCAGTGAAGATTTTCTGCAATAAAGAAACAAACATTCTTTTAACTTGTTTGTATAATAAAATGTATATCTATCTCTCTATCTATATAATTATATACAGTGGCATGCAAACGTTCGAACACCCCTGGTCAAGTTTACTTATATTCTGAGCAATTAAGCAAGTTGAAGATGAAATTATCTGTAAAAGCCATAAAGTTAAGGATAACACATCCTCTGCATTTTAGACATCAATATATATATATATATATATATATAAATATTAAATATATATATATATATATAAATATTAAATATATATATATATATATAAATATTAAATATATATATATATATATAAATATTAAATATATATATATATATAAATATTAAATATATATATATATATATAAATATTAAATATATATAAATATATTATATATATTATATATATATATATATATATATATATATATATATATATATATATATATATATATATATTATATATATATATATATATATATATATATAATACACATACACATGCTTGTAAATGTTTTTTGTAGCCAGCCAAGAGTCTTTCAATTCTTGTTTGAGGGATTTTCATGCTTTCTTCCTTGGAAAAGTCTTCTTGTTCTGTAAGATTCCTGGGTCCTCTTGCATGCACTGCTCTTTTTTTCACAGATTTTCAATGATGTTCAGATCAGGGGACCGTGAGGGGCAGGGCCATTGTAAAACCTTCAGCTTGTACCTTTTGACATAGGCTAATGTGGATTTTGAATTGATCCTTATCCATTTGTAGAAGTCATCTTTTCAACTTCAGCTTTTTTACAGATGGTGTTATGTTTGCTTGAAGAATTTGTTAAACTTTAATTGAATCCATTCTTCCCTCTACCCGTGAAATGTTCCCAGTGCCATTGGATAGAACACAACCCAAAGCATGATTAATCCACCCCCATGCTTAATGGTTGGTGAGATGTTCTTGTCATGACATTCTGTCTCCTTTTTTCCCCAAAACATTTGGTTTGATCATTGTGGCCAAGGAGTTCTATTTTAACCTCATCAGTTAACACGACTTGTTTCCAAAAATACATCAGTCTTGTTTAGATGTTATTTTGCATACTTCTGATGCTAAATTTTATGGTTAGGATGCAGGAGAGGTTTTCTTCAGATGACTCTTCCATGAAGGCCATTTTTCAGTAGATGTCTCTGAACAGTAGAACAATGTACCACAACTCCAGAGTCGGCTAAATCTTCCTGAAGGACTTTTGCAGTGAAGTGAAGGTTCTGATTTGCTACTCTAACAATCCTACAAGCAGCTCTCACAGAAATTTTCCTTGGTTTTCCAGACCTTATCCTGACCTCCACTGTTTCTGTAAGTGCCATTTCTGAATTACTTTTCAAACTGAGGAAAGGGCAACTTGAAAACACTTTGCTATTTTCTTCTACTTTGTGGGCTTTCACCATTTTTAATTTTCAGAGTGCTAGGCAGCTGCTTTGAAAAACCCATGGCTGTTTTATTTGCACAAGGTTAGAGGAAGCTGGGTTTTTCTAAAGCTGTGAAATTTGCATTACCTGCCCTTTTTCTAACTATGATAATGAACAAGCCACAAACCTAACAGGCTAATTAAGAGGCAGCCCTGGAAAAGAGGCAGCCCTGGAAAAGAGACAGCCCTGGAAAAGAGACAGACAAAAACAGACAGACGGGGGAAAGCGAGAGACAGAGACAGATAGAGACAGACACAGAAAGACACAGGCAGAGAGACAGACAGCGACACACAGAGACTGGGAGAGAGACAGACAGTTACTATCCCGTAAATTTTATAATATTATATATATATATATATATATATATATATATATATATATTTATATATATTTATATATATTACATATACATATATATACACATATATATATACACACACATATATACATATATATACACACATATATATACACACTGTATATGTATATATATATATATATATATATATATATATATATATGTGTCATATGAAAAAGTTTGGGCACCCCTATTAATGTTAACTTTTTTTCTTTATAACAATTTGGGTTTTTGCAACAGCTATTTCAGTTTCATATATCTAATAACTGATGGACTGTGTAATATTTCTGGATTGAAATGAGGTTTTATGTACTAACAGAAAATGTGCAATCCGCATTTAAACAAAATTTGACCGGTGCAAAAGTATGGGCACCTCAACATAAAAGTGACATTAATATTTTGTAGATCCTCCTTTTGTAAACATCACAGCCTCTAGTCGCTTCCTGTAGCTTTTAATGAGTTCCTGGATCCTGGATGAAGGTATATTTGACCATTCGTGTTTACAAAACAATTCCAGTTCATTTAAGTTTGATGGTCGCCGAGCATGGACAGCACGCTGCAAATCATCTCACAGATTTTCAATGATATTCAGGTCTGGGGACTGGGATGGCCATTCCAGAACATTGTATTTGTTCCTCTGCATGAATGCCTGAGTAGATTTGGAGCAGTGTTTTGGATCATTGTCTTGCTGAAATATCCATCCCCTGCGTAACTTCAACTTCGTCACTGATTCTTGCACATTATTGTCAAGAATCTGCTGATACTGAGTTGAATCCATGCGACCTTCAACTTTAACAAGATTCCTGGTGCCGGCATTGGCCACACAGCCCCAAAGCATGATGGAACCTCCACCAAATTTTACTGTGGGTAGCAAGTGCTTTTCTTGGAATGCCGTGTTTTTTTGCCTCCATGCATAACGCCTTTTTGTATGACCAAACAACTCAATCTTTGTTTCATCAGTCCACAGGACCTTCTTCCAAAATGTAACTGGCTTGTCCAAATGTGCTTTTTCATACCTCAGGTGACTCTGTTTGTGGCGTGCTTGCAGAAACTGCTTCTTTCGCATCACTCTCCCATACAGCTTCTCCTTGTGCAAAGTGCGCTGTATTGTTGACCGATGCACATTGACACCATCTGCAGCAAGATGATGCTGCAGGTCTTTGGAGGTGGTTTGTGGATTGTCCTTGACTGTTCTCACCATTCTTCTTCTCTGCCTTTCTGATATTTTTCTTGGCCTGCCACTTCTGGGCTTAACAAACTATGTTCCTCACAGTGGAAACTGACAGTTTAAATCTCTGAGACAACTTTTTGTATCCTTCCCCTGAACAACTATGTTGAATAATCTTTGTTTTCAGATTATTTGAGAGTTGTTTTGAGGAGCCCATGATGCCACACTTCATAGGAGATTCAAATAGGAGAACAACTTGCAAGTGGCCACCTTAAATACCTTTTCTCAGGATTGGATACACCTGCCTATGAAGTTTAAAGCTCAATGAGGTTACAAAACCAATTTAGTGCTTTAGTAAGTCAGTAAAAAGTAGTTAGGAGGGTTCAAATCAAGAAATTGACAAGGGTGCCCATACTTTTGCACCGGTCAAATTTTAAATGCGGATTGCACATTTTCTGTTACTACAATAAACCTCATTTCAATCCAGAAATATTACTCAGTCCATCAGTTATTAGATATATGAAACTGAAATAGCTGTTGCAAAAACCCAAATTGTTATAAAGAAAAAAGGTTAACATTAATAGGGGTGCCCAAACTTTTTCATATGACTGTGTATGTGTATACATTATATATATATAATTACATACATACATATACTCATATATATATATATATATATAATTACATACACACACACCCTCTCTACATCCCAGTTCTTAGTGAACAATCTTGATTTATTTATTTTTTTCCCCCCTTCACTGAAATCAAGCTTAGCCATAAATCCAAATCAGAGACACTTTTTCTTAAACGACTTTTCACCAGTTTTAGCAACTTAAATTAGCTGCACCATGGAATAGTTTCTGCAGAAATGAAGAAAAACAGTTTATGTTCTAATTTTTTTCCACGCCGTTGTGGAGATATTAACGTGCAAATTATGTAATACTTTTAGTTAATTCCAAGGAGGCATTAACAGAATTGTGTATCTAGGTGGCTGTAACTTTTCACCTGCATGAGCAGTACCAGTTATGAGCAGGCAACAACCCAACAGGGAGAAGAACACCCCCCACCCCCCCACCATAGCTGAAAGCAGATTTCTTAGTGTGAGACTAAGGACAGTGTGATTTCCTTACTACTCTTTGTGATTTCAAATGTAGTGAGTGAAGCAGAGATTACTAACACCTTTCATCTCAAGTCAGTGTGGGGGGAGGGGCAGCACAGTGGAACTGACAGCATTATTAGAGTAGAGCTGCAGACCTGTTTGTAATAAAACAAAGCTCAGCTGCTGTCGTCACTACCACACTTATGGCTGTGAGATGAAAGTTGTATATAACCACACTCAGCTCTGCTCTATACTCCCACTCTGTGAAAACACAGAGCTCTGCAGAAATCAGGAGAGCAGAATGTCTCTCATTACATGTCTTACACTTAGAAACTTGATGTAAGCTATTGTGGGTCCTGTTCTTTTTCTCCTCTGTATGTTGTTGCCTGCTGACCATTGGTTCACCTTATGCAGGGGAAGAAGTACTTAAAATTTTTTAACCTAAACATTACAAGACAATATCTCCATAATGCACTGAAGAAATTACAAAATAAAATCTGTTTTAACTCAGCTCTGCAGCCACTATTCTATGATGTGGCTAGTTTAATATGCTGAATGAATCAATGAAAGATCTTCTTTAAGGGACAGAGGGTAAACAGGAATGTCAACATTTAGGAGAGTAATTAGCGGTCTGTAACCACGGAGACTTCAAAACTCCATGATTTACCGTTCAAGGTCCACTGCACCCTGATTCACATACAGAAATAAAATTTTGTGATCTAATGCTGGCAATCAACCAGCAATATCCGATGAACCTACACAGAGGCCATTGGGTCATCTCTTACTGCATTTTCAATGTTGTGCCAACAACATAATAAGCGGAGTGTATATAATATACAATGTAGCATTTCCTAAAATAAACACCACAATGCAGCAAGATATGACGATGCAGAAAACTTGACACGTTCAAAGGCTTTTGCTGTATTATGTGTCCAGTTACACCTATTTGCATCAAGTTATTTTTTTCCGCATCATGATATAGCTAATGTGTTGTGTGTTAGAACAAAAAAAAAAAAAGTTAGCTTTGTGAGTGACACCCAACTACTGTTCTTGGTTTAGAACACACAGTTAAAGGCACCACTACATTTAGTTTTTCAGTGCTGGAGTGGTGCTTTAAATTTGAATAATCTGCCCCATCTTATACTCACCCTCCAGTATCTTCATCTTTTTTCAGTGCCGCCTTTTTGTGCCCATAACTTCTGACTGGCTGGAAGTCAGAAGTTATATCACAAGTGCTCAATGCAGGTCTATGAGAGCCAAAACAACATCAAAACATGGCTCTCAGACTTATATTGAGGACGTGTGACCTCCAGCTTACTCCATCAAACACTGGAGCTGCCAGTAGGTCACAAAGTGCTTGAAACCAAGAGGAGAGACGCTGAAAACGGATGATTGCGCCAGAAGGCAAGTATAAGGCTGGTTTCACGCTACGTTTATTTAACATGCGTCAGGAACGTTTTTTTGCTGCAAAAGCGGATCCTGCTTTTACAGCAAAAAACGCATGCAAACGCATCTGTTATTTTGCAGGATCCTGTCACTGGATGTTTAGGGGCGGGCATTGGAGTCATGTGATCGGGAGTGAGGGGAACTAGACTGGGAGCCGGCTTCTGACAGCTGCAGACGCTGGTAACCAAGGTAAACATCGGGCTTGGATACCCGATATTTATATTGGTTACGAGTGTCTGCAGCTGCTAGGAGCAGGGCTGTCTGCACACGTTACCAACGTAAACATCGGGTAACTAAGAGAAGTGGTTACCAGATATTTACCTTGGTTACGAGTGTCCGCAGCTCTCAGGTGGGAGAGAGAGGGAGGGGGAGGAAGGGGGAAAGACAGAGATAGAGAGAGAGGGTGAGGGAGGGAGGAGGAGAGACAGACAGATCACGAGAGACTGGTTCTGTGCATGCTCAGTAGAGCAAGCAGGATCCTGTCTATCAGCATGCCAGCGTTCACCTGCGTTTGCGTGCTGTTTAGTCAGGATCCGGTGACATGCAGTATTTGGACGCAGCTCAAAAACGCTACAAGTAGCGTTTTTGAAAGATGTTAAAAAACTGCAAGTCGCTGGATCCTCACTATAACGCACGCAAACGCAGGTGAACGCATGTTAACGCGAGTCCATTGCAAATGCATTGAAGTGAAAACGCATTTGCACTGGATCAGTTTTTCCGCTAAAAAAACGTTATGGACGGATGTTAAATAAACGTAGTGTGAAACCAGCCTAAGAAAGGAGGCAGCGGACTTAGATTTAAAGGGAATCTGTCACCAGGTTTTTGCTAACGTTATCTGAAAGCAGCATAATGTAGACAGAGACTCCAATTCCAGCAATGTGTCACTTAACTGAGCTGTTTGCTGTCATTTTGATAAAAATCAATGCTTTCTCTGCTGCAGATCTAGCAGTCAGGGGTGCTTCACACACAGCGAGCTCGCTGCCAAGATCGCTGCTGAGTCACGCTTTTTGTGACGCAGCAGTGACCTCAGCGATCTCGCTGTGTGTGACACTGAGCAGCGATCTGGCCCCTGCTGCGAGATCGCTGCTCGTTACACACAGCCCTGGTTCATTTTCTTCAAAGGCGCTCTCCCGCTGTGACACACAGATCGCTTTAAGCACCATTCTTGGATCTGGTCCGCCTTTATCAATGGTTGCTGTTTGGCACTGGGAGGATCAGTTCTGATATAGTCCTGGTATGTGTAGAGCTTGCTCCACATGCTGGGACCTGGGCTGGTCTCTATCCACAATTGCCTTTTTTGCAACATGGAAGCGGCTATATACAGGTTACAGGTATGTGTGCTCCATTATGGTTCTGCTTTTAACTTTATCTAGGAGGCCGCATGGCACATGAAATACAGAATATAGAGTAGGACCCCCCTATTGAGATTTGCCGTGACGTTGGCAGGGGTGGCTCAAAAATTGATCAATTATTTGCTAAAAATCTCATTTTTTTTTATTATAGTACAGTTGGAATAAATCTGTGAATTTTCACTTTTTATATGATGCATGCCAATTTCAGATCGTGCTGGCTCCCTTTTTTTCTGTGTGACACTGAGCAGCGATCTGGCCCCTGCTGCGAGATCGCTGCTCGTTACACACAGCCCTGGTTCGTTTTCTTCAAAGGCGCTCTCCCGCTGTGACACACAGATCGCTGTGTGTGACAGCGAGAGAGCGACAAATGAAGCGAGCAGGGAGCAGGAGCCGGCGTCTGGCAGCTGCGGAGGCTGGTAACTAAGATAAACATCGGGTAACCAAGGTGGTTACCCGATATTTACCTTAGTTACCAGCCTCCGTAGCTCTCACGCTGCCTGTGCTGCCGGCTCCGGCTCTCTGCACATGTAGCTGCTGTACACATCGGGTTAATTAACCCGATGTGTACTGTAGCTAGGAGAGCAAGGAGCCAGCGCTAAGCAGTGTGCGCGGCTCCCTGCTCTCTGCACATTTAGCTGCATTACACATCGGGTTAATTAACCCGATGTGTACTGCAGCTAGGAGAGCAAGGAGCCAGCGCTCAGTGTGCGCGGCTCCCTGCACACACAGCTAAGCGGTGTGCGCTGGTAACTAATGTAAACATCGGGTAACCATACCCGATGTTTACCTTAGTTACCAGTGTCCGCAGCTTCCAGACGCCGGCTCCGTGCAAGCGCAGCGTCGCTTGCACGTCGCTGCTGGCTGGGGGCTGTTCACTGGTTGCTGGTGAGATCTGCCTGTTTGACAGCTCACCAGCGACCATGTAGCGATGCAGCAGCGATCCTGACCAGGTCAGATCGCTGGTCGGATCGCTGCTGCATCGCTAAGTGTGAAGGTACCCTTACACTGAGCTCATGAGTATGCTGGACTACCTGGCAGCATGCCAAGTAGTTCTTTAAAGAGAACCTGTGAGGTGCAATGAGCAGTTCTGGGTGCACATTTCTAATCCCTGCCTAACCGTCACTGTATACACTAGCATAGATAAAGAGATCATTAGAAAAGTATTTCTAAAGATCTTATATTGTATGCTAATGAGCGAGGGGGCTAGTCCCCTGGACGTTAGCTCACCTGGCCAGTCGGCTCCATTAGCATGTTAGTATGTCCCTGTGGGCGTGCTAACATGCTGATGAATGTGCAGCGTCAGAGGATGATCTCACTCACCTTTCCGCTGCCATCGCGTCCATCGCTGGATTTCGGCTCAGTGTGCATGACCACGGAGTTTTGGTCATGCGCACTGTGAAGCTGGATGTATGCGTTCTGGCTTTAAACTGCAGTAGTGGACCTCCGGGGTCATGCGCACTGAGACAAAATCCCCCGTCAAACGCGATGGTGGCGAAGAGGTGAATGAGATCATCCTGTGACACTGCATATTCATAAGCATGTTAGCACACCCACAGGGACGTACTAACATGCTATTGGAGCCAACTAGCCAGGGAAACTAATGCCCAGGGGACTAGCCCCCTCGCTCATTAGATATAAGATCTTTAGAAATACTTTTCTAAAGATCTCTTTATCTATGCTAGTGTATACAGGGACAGTTTGACAGGGATTAGCAAAATGCAACCAGAACTGCTCGTGGTTCTGGGTGCATATTATACCTGACAGGTTCCCTTTAATGATAAAAATCACTGATTAATAAGCGTTAAATTAAAACTACACTAAGCAGCCCAGTAAGTGAAACACCACTGGAATCAGGATCTTTTCCCCTGCATTATGCTGCTCTAAGCTCTGGTGACAGATTCCCTTTAAAGCACCACTCCAGTGGTGAAATAAAAAAAAAAACCGTTCGAGCAGTGCCCATTTATGCTCCCAAAAGGCAGCTGTGTATGTTTTACTTCGAAACACGGCAGCATTTTAGAAAAACCAGGGTTTAAAACATTGTTGTAGGAGCTGTGTGTCTTGGGTGACTAGTCTAAAGGCCACGTCACACACAGAGATAAATCTTTGGCAGATCTGTGGTTGCAGTGAAATCATGGACATATTGTTCCATTTGTACACAGCCACAAACCTGGCACTGATTGTCCACAATTTCACTGCAACCACAGATCTGCCGCAGATTTATCTCTGTGTGTGACTGGGCCTTTAGGCAGGTTCTTGTTAGTTTCTTCCCACCCTGCTCACCTAAACCGAAAACACACAGGGAGAGACCTGTCAGTCTAGCGAAGAGGGCAGGAAGAAGAAGCTGGGGAATTGCCTCAGACTAGCCAACTGAAACACATAGTTCCTGGCAGCTCGTATATTCTTTGTGAAGAATCACTGCATTTCACAGTAAGTTAGTGAATTTTACCACAACACGTGTCATGCAGTCACAGGTCACTAGATCATTTCAACATAACAGCGCAATAAAAGTGAATTGGTAGCATTGCAACCCCTAGAGTACAGCAACGGTGACAAACAAGTGGCAAAATCTAAAAACAGAGTTGGAGTTTTTAGCAACTTGCTTTCCACAGTGGTGGTACTGTAGAGGTCAAAACTCGACCCCATTCTCTTGTATTACGTTGGAATGTAGAAGCCTCACATAATGATCTTGGGCCACCTGTTTCACAGCCAAAACAGAGAGCTGAAATAACGCAGGCAGTGTCTGATTTTTGCTGCCCTTATTTCGGGCAGCATGAACCAGCTGACCGGTTCCCTTTAAAATTCTTTCATGCACCTTCTGGTGTGAATACAGGTGGGAGCTGACCAGTGGAACAGAGACCTATTAATATTACGCACAGAGTCTATGCAGGGAGTGGGCAGAACAGGAAGACTGTAGGGCGCAGTTTCAGCAAATAATAGAAGCTCACCGAGTGATGTCAGAAAAGGGGCTGCTTTGTTACTCTGTGGTGGAAAGGGTCCCTTTGAAATCTATTTGTGAGGGACCAGAATTAAAGAATTAATGACCCTTTGGTTTCGCTTTACTTGATCATGGGTACAAAAATAAATTATTCAACAGCATACTGTCTCATGTTTGCTCAAACTAACCTCACAAATGAGTTATTTTGGGGTTGATTAGCACCTAATAAACAACAACAGAAACCACAGACAACTATGAAACTACTGAGATAAATTACAGGTTATAGTAATAGAATCACTGTCACACATACATGGTTCAAGCAATTACAGTTTTTTAATTTTTCAAAAACCCTCCCTTATTACATCACATTTTTGTAAGTTATCTGGAAAAAAGATGACAATTGGCTTTGTAAGTAGTATTACAAAAAAATCTATTGTAATCAAACGTTGTCCCATACCTGCATGAAGAGATGACATTCTGTAACAAACTTCCCTTTTGTTATGTCTTTGAACTTGTCACACACATCTGGGAAATTTTTGGCTTCCAAAATGTAAGCTTGGTATTGCTTTATCAGTGTTAAGGCCACGCGAAAAAGGACTTTTGATCCTTCATAGAATAAACAGTCCCAGATACGTAGTACGGTCTGTGGAATATAAGAGCAGCAAATTAAGTACTGTATAGTATAATATATTAAGATACCCGATGAAGGTGCAACAGTTCTTCATTTACACTAGATAGACAAATGAATTTGGACACCTATACATTACACTTTTAGGACATCCCAATCTATATCCATAGGTATTTATATGGAATGCACCTAAAACAGCTTCCAATTTCTCAGTGAAATTTTTTTTATACGATTTTGGACGCAGTCTGTGGGAATTTTTGCCCATTCAACCAAAAGAGTATTTGTGATGTCAGGGCACTGATGTTGGGTGAGAGGACCTGGCTTGCAATCTCTGTTCTAGTTTATCGCCCCACGACCAGCCCTACCCTCACCTACTGTATTTTCACCCATCCCTTGTAGACTGTGAGCCCTCGCGGGCAGAGACCTCTCTCCTCCTGTACCTGTCTGTGTTTTGTATGGTTTATGATTATTGTACTTGTTCCTATTATGTATACCCCTTTCACATGTAAGTCACCATGGAATAAATAACGCTATAATAATAAATAATAATCTCAAAAATGATAGATTGGATTGAGATCAAGGCTGTGTCCAGTGAAGTTCTTCCATACCAAACTCACCCCAACGTGCGTAGTCGCACAAAACAAGGTCACTAAAGGCATAAGTCATGCTTGAACAAAAAGGGACTCCCAGTCAGCTGGTTTTGTGCTGCAGTTAAATGCCAGAGGAGGTTGAAATCTGAGTTTATTGTTTAGGGTGCTTTCACACATCCGGCATTTCGCCGGTTTTCCAGATCCGTCACACTCCAGTACAGTGCAATACAGTACAATGGTATCGCGGCAAGCTCCTGTCACACGACAGCATGTGACCGAAGCTTGGCACGATGCCATTGTACTGTATAAGGCTGGTTTCAGACGTCCGTGTTTTAGGTACGTGTGACATCAGTTTTTAACACAGATGCCAGACGTACCCATACTATTTGCTGTTACTCACACGTCCGTGTTTTCACACGCACCGTGTGACCTCTCATGATGCACACACGCAGACATGTCTGTTTTTTCTCCGGCAACACGGGTGTCACACGGCTCGCACACTGATGTGATCCGTGTGACATCAGTGTGACAGTTTCGGAGAAAACATGGGTCTTTTTTAATAAAAAGATTTTCTATATTTACCTGTATCTAGTGGTATTGTCTCCGACTCTGCTGCCTCCTGCTCCTGACCCCTGCTCATTATGCGCACTGAATATTCAGTGCACTGAGGAGCTGGAAGCAGCAACATGGCGGGGACTTCAGTGCAGGAGACCGCATCGCAAGGTGATTATACAGGTGTGTTCGTTCGTATGTGTGTGTGTGTGTGTGTTCGTTCGTTCGTGTATGTGTTCAGTGCATACATGCATGTGCGCTGTGTGTATGTGCTCGGTGCATCCATGTGTGTCTGCTATGTGTGTTTACATGTGTGTGTATATGTGCTCAGTGTAGACTTGTGTGGGTGTGCTGGGTGGGTGTGCTGGGCGTGCGCGCGTGAGCTGGGCGAGCGCGCGTAGTGAGAACCTGTAAGCTGGATCATCGTGGGGACTCATCACAGTTCCCAATGAACTGTGATTAACCCGTGAAGCTGTAGCGCGGGTGTCGTCAGGATGTCATCAGAGTTCATTGGGAACTCCGATGACCTCCTAGATGTTACTGTGCTTGCAGAATACTCACCTGTCCCAACGGTGCTGTCCTTGGCGATGCTGTACCCAGCGCGGTCCCCGCGATGCTCCGGCTTCCAGGTCCTGAGAACGGTGAATTGATGAATATAATGAGCAGTGGCCATGAACGGGAGGGAGGCAGCAGAGCCAGAGAAAAAAAAAGTAAATATAGAAAATCTTTATTTCACAGACCCGTGTTTTTTCCGGTATCTTTCACACGTATGCAAACACGGATGTCACACGTGTGACACACATGTGACCATAACCATGCATGTGACTGGTACCTGATTAAATACGGACGTCTGAAACTGGCCTCACATTGTACTGGAGTATGATGGATCCAGCAAACTGGTGAAATGCCGAATGTGTGAGAGCACGCTAAAGGCCGCTTTACACGCAACGAAGTATCTATCGATAAGTCGTCGGGGGTCACGGAATTCGTGACGCACATCTGGCGTAGTTAGCGACGTCGTTGCGTGTGACACCTACGAGTGACCACTAACGATCAGAAATACTCACCAAATCGTTGATTGTTGACACTTCGTTAATTTTCAAAATATCGTTGCTCGTTCTGCACGCAGGTTGTTCATCATTCCCGGGGTGTCACACTGTGTGCTGCCTCAGGAACGACGAACAACAGCGTTCCTGCGTCCTCCAGCAACGAGGTGGGTGTGACGTTCATGCGGCTGATCTCCGCCCCTCCACTTCTATTGGTGGCCCACTGTGTGACGTCTCTGTGACGCCGCACAAACCTCCCCCTTAAAAAAAGAGGTTGTTCGCCAGCCACAGCAACATTGTTAAGAAGGCAAGTCCATTTGACACGTCCTAGCTATATTGTTCGCCACAAGCAGAGATTTGCCCGTGACGCACAAACGACAGGGGCGGGTGCTTTCGCTGCGTGTAAAGCAGCCTTTAGTCTGCAGTGCTGGCAACCGTTCTGCATTATGCACTTCAGCACTTGGTGATACCCTTCTGTAACCATATCTGGTCTGCTACTTTCTGGCTGTGTTTCCCGAATGCTTCCACTTTTTAATAATACCCACTCATATTTCATGACATTTCTTTCCTCCTAAATATTCTAGAAACTAACATGTTACAATGGTAGAATTTTATTTCAGTACCATGTTGGTATTCAATATGTTCTTTATAAAAACAATTCAGGAAAAAGTTAATGAAAGCAACCTACATGGCTGCATGCTTGATTTTGTACAGCTATGGCAAAGGAACTAACTTCAAAAAATGGGAGACCTCTCTCCTTTTAATTCATGTTTTTTGTCCATATAGTGTATCTTTTGCAGAAGAAAAAAAAACTAACCTGTTTTGGAGGACAAGTACTTGGCCATGGCCAGTGGCGTAACTAGAGTTCGATGGGCCCCGATGCAAATTTGGACTGCTCCCCACCCCCCCTCTCAGGGGGGTACAGGCTGATTACACTAACACTTGGCTCTTTCCCTCAGCACCCAGCTTTCCCATGCTCAGTTATCTTTTTCCCTCAGTACCCAACTTTCCATACTCTGATGTCCATCTTGTTCTCAGCACCAAAGTTTTCAATGCTCTACTATACAACTTTCCCTCAGCACCCAGCTTGCCCTTAATATCAGAGCATGGGAAAGTTGGGTGCTGAAGGAAAGATGTATAGCAAAACATGGGAAAGTTGCGTGCTAAGAGAAAGATGTATAGTAGAGCATGAATGATGACCCAGCATCAGCGGAGAGCTTAGAACAAGATGGATATCAGAATATATGAAATCTGAGTCCTGAGGGATATCAGAGCATGGGAAAGCTGGGTGCTGAGGGAAAGAGCCTCTTTCCCTCAGCACCCAGCTTTCCCATCCCATGCTTGTATTTGTGTCCCCCATCCTGGTACAGATATGAAAAAGTTTGGGCACCCCTATTAATGTTAATAACAATTTGGGTTTTTGCAACAGCTATTTCAGTTTCATATATCTAATAACTGATGGACTGAGTAATATTTCTGGATTGAAATGAGGTTTATTGTACTAACAGAAAATGTGCAATCTGCATTTAAACTAAATTTGACAGGTGCAAAAGTATGGGCACCTCAACATAAAAGTGACATTAATATTTTGTAGATCCTCCTTTTGTAAACATCACAGCCTCTAGTCGCTTTCTGTAGCTTTTAATGAGTTCCTGGATCCTGGATGAAGGTATTTTTGACCATTCCTGTTTACAAAACAATTCCAGTTCAGTTAAGTTTGATGGTAGCCGAGCATGGACAGCACGCTTCAAATCATCTCACAGATTTTCAATGATATTCAGGTCTGGGGACTGGGATGGCCATTCCAGAACATTGTAATTGTTCCTCTGCATGAATGCCTGAGTAGATTTGGAGCGGTGTTTTGGATCATTGTCTTGCTGAAATAGCCATCCCCTGCGTAACTTCAACTTCGTCACTGATTCTTGCACATTATTGTCAAGAATCTGCTGATACTGAGTTGAATCCATGCGACCCTCAACTTTAACAAGATTCCCGGTGCCGGCATTGGACACACAGACCCAAAGCATGATGGAACCTCCACCAAATTTTACTGTGGGTAGCAAGTGCTTTTCTTGGAATGCCATGTTTTTTTGCCTCCATGCATAACGCCTTTTTGTATGACCAAACAACTCAATCTTTGTTTCATCAGTCCACAGGACCTTCTTCCAAAATGTAACTGGCTTGTCCAAATGTGCTTTTGCATACCTCAGGCGACTCTGTTTGTGGCGTGCTTGCAGAAACTGCTTCTTTCGCATCACTCTCCCATACAGCTTCTCCTTGTGCAACGTGTGCTGAATTGTTGACCGATGCACAGTGACACCATCTGCAGCAAGATGATGCTGCAGGTCTTTGGAGGTGGTCTGTGGATTGTCCTTGACTGTTCTCACCATTCTTCTTCTCTGCCTTTCTGATATTTTTCTTGGCCTGCCACTTCTGGGCTTAACAAGAACTGTACCTGTGTTCTTCCATTTCCTTACTATGTTCCTCACAGTGGAAACTGACAGTTTAAATCTCTGAGACAACTTTTTGTATCCTTCCCCTGAACAACTATATTGAATAATCTTTGTTTTCAGATCATTTGAGAGTTGTTTTGGAGGAGCCCATGATGCCACTCTTCATAGGAGATTCAAATAGGAGAACAACTTGCAAGTGGCCACCTTAAATACCTTTTCTCATGATTGGATACACCTGCTTATGAAGTTCAAAGCTCAATGAGGTTACAAAACCAATTTAGTGCTTTAGTAAGTCAGTAAAAAGTAGTTAGGAGTGTTCAAAACAAGAAATTGATAAGGGTGCCCATACTTATGCACCTGTCAAATTTAGTTTAAATGCAGGTTGCACATTTTCTGTTAGTACAATAAACCTCATTTCAATTTAGAAATATTACTGAGTCCATCAGTTATTAGTTATATGAAACTGAAATAGCTGTTGCAAAAACCCAAATTGTTATAAAGAAAAAAGGTTAACATTAATAGGGGTGCCCAAACTTTTTCATATGACTGTATATAGCCCTATCCATCTTTGTTTTTTTTGCTGTACATTATATTTGTGCTATAAATAACATAATACATTTATTCATGTAGCATCTAAAAATGGTAGGTTTTTTTCAAATGGTACATGAGTTTTGGCATTTTTAAGAGGGATTTTTGGCCCTTTTAGTATTAATTCTTTTTTAGTATGTGAATTTTAAAAATGCCACACATCTACACGTTCACACAAAAGCAGCTATATACACTAGATTTTTATATACTGTATATGTCTGCATTTTGTACACTGTATATTCAAAGAAATAGGAAAGTTGGATGTCTGACAGCAAACCATGAAGAGGAGGAAAGCTGGACATCATCACAGGACAGCAGTGAGGCATATTATCAGTTACAGGGAAGTGAGGGAGGGACAGGGCAGGACAGTGCAGCTGTGGGGGAGGGGATCAGGATAGTGCAGCTGTGAGAAGCAAATAGGAGGATAGCAGAGGGGAGTGGGGGAGGGGGGGCAGGAAAAGGCATCTGTGGGGGAGGGGAGCAGAAGAGTGCAGCTGTGAGAGGCAAATAGGAGGATATAAGAGGGGAGTGGGGGACGGGGGCAGGAGAGTGCAGCTGTGAGAGGTAAATAGGATAGAAAAGGGAAGTGGGGGAGGAGGCCAAGAGAATGCAGCTGTGAGACCAAATAGGAGGATAGAAGAGGGTAGTGGGGCTAGATATAGTCATCATTCAGGAAGCTCCAGTAATCACTTCAGGTCGCATTGTGTTCCTCTGGAGCCCCCCCATCCTACTACTGCTGACTACAGAGCAATGGCAGCGTAGTAGAGAGGGATACAATCTCCTCAGAAGTCTCTCATTTCAGCAGCACTCCCTGCACAGGCCTGAGACTCCACAGCAGCTTTGTGCCGGTGGGCGGGGCTTACTGCCATGAAGCTCCGGAGCACTGAGTGCAGGGGATGGCTGTGTTGTGAGGAGGCAATGATAAGCATTTTTCCCATCTTCTGATGGATGGAACATGCAGCATCAGTGCTGTATGCTGGAGGACAGACTTTAAGAGTTAGGGGCTCAGTGGGGAATCCACGCCAGTGATTACTGTGCCCATAATCCCGCCCACCTCTCAGCATCGACTTCAGTGGAAAGAGGTAGGCGGGTTTATGGGTGTGGAGAGCAGTGAATATACAATTGCTTAAGGAGCCGGGACCAGTGTTAGCCCTAGAGCTGGCTGCTGCCTCCTGTGACACTGCAATGTGCAGCACAGGGACCAGATGGTCAGTGCTGCAATATATTTCAGCTGGATCTGCAGGATGAACATCCAGCTGAAGAAAGTGCTGACTTCCTCGGGCCCCCTGAACCCGAGTGGCGACCCCGATTGTTCCGCCCCTGGCCATGACATCAATTGACTTTTGCATTCACAGACAATACATAAATACTACAAACCCTATTTACATATTCCTAGTTCTAGCCGCCAGTCCCAGACATCAGAATATCGCCACAGGGCACCATATAATATGTCCAAATGCAAACTCCCGATGTAGAGAAAACAGAATGTTTTTACTCGATCAGTTGCTAAGAACCAGAGATGTCTATGTTCCTAGATTTAATACAGTTTGTGCAAAAGACGGCAGCTGATGCAATCTGTCTTTTGTGATGTGTCTCACCTAAATGGTTTGGAGATAAATAGGGCTGTGGATTTTAAAAGGGAAACTCCATAACTAAATGTCCCAATTATATCCTATTCAAGCTACTATTTCATCATATTCACCTATAAAATGGTCTACGTCTTTAGTAACACCCCAAAACCAATATAATCCTATAAAAATAAGGAGACTATTTAATAAGTAAAGATGGCTATTAATTTTCAGGAAAAAAAGCATCATAATAAAATAGATAAAAATGCAGGGAATAAGTGTGGCAGGAAGAGAAATTCCTTCTAATTTTAATAATACATGCTACCATGTGTTATTAGATGATTTATTTCTATTCAAGCACTTGTATCTTTTTATAACCAAAGACCATAAATAAATATAACTTCTAAGTGAAAAAAAATCAATATAGTATTAGATTACAAACAAATGTTATTATAAGCTCATATACAGAGAGACATTAAAATTACCGTAGTAATAGGAGTCACTTATATTAATTCAACAATGAAAGTGGCCCCAAGAGGACCATAAAAAAGTCAATGTTCTTCAAGATAACCACCTTGTCTCGCTGAGATCAGTGCTTGTTTTGTCTTGCTGATCTACTAGGCATTGCTCCCACCTAGCCAGAATCCTACTCCACACTGATGAGAGGCAATACCCGAAAACAGCTGTCTGTGGATGGATACCTGGCCTTGCTATTTCCCTTGTCATATCTTTAAACTCGTCAAGAGCTGGATATTGACTAAAAGGGCCGCTTAATATGGAGGTTATGGTGGTCTCCTAAAAAGAGCCAGTCCTTGGCTAGGTCCTTCCCGGAGGGATATCTGACTATTTTCCGTGTCGAGACTCCTAACAGAGGCTCCACGGACCTTTTTGATTTGCATTAACTCAACAATGAAAGTGGCCCCAAGAGGACCATAAAAAAGCCCATGTTCTTCAAGATAACCACCTTGTCATGAATAACACTAGCAAAAAGTGATAGAAAGAAAGTGATAGTTTTGGAATCAATGCATATGTACTGGTAATATATCAGTGCAATAAATACATAATCTACAAATGGTCAAAGAGGAATCACCAAGCCATATAATACAGGTATCGTTACCAAAGTATGTCAGCGATGTAGGAGGAGACCAGTAAAGCATGTTTCGCGTTAGCTTCATCAAAGGAGTTTCCGTTAGCTTTTTTAGATATGTCTATGTATATGAGACATATAACATGTTTATATGACATATATGAGACATATAATATGTTTTTAATCTAATACGATGTTGATTTTTTTTCACTTAGAAATCATCTCTCTTTATTATCTTTGGAATTTAGATATTTTTAAATTGGTTTATTATGGGTACTAATGTCACTACAACTCTTCTGTACAACATATTGCCTATTGGTGTGCAAATAGCTATATCTTTGTTATGTAATATTATGCCTAGTTATGTGCAAATCGATATATACTAATTTTCTCTTAAGATGTATAACACTATAGTAAGCATGTATGGGGCAGTTTGCTTTTTTTATTTTACTATGCAGCAATAGCATTTATATATGCGAGACACCTATTTCTCAAACTACATGTCATATAGTGGTCCTTGGACCATTATAGGTGTCCTCTTAACTTATTTTATCTATATTGAACCAATAAAGGTAGGAATTATACCTACCGGTAATGATATTTCCAGGAGTCAATCATGACAGCACCACAGGAGGTTGCTCCCTATCCTCTGGGAGGGACAGGAACACACGCAAGAGGTTAAAAGCTCCTCCTACCCCATCCACACCAGTGCTTTAACAATTACCACACCAGGATGGGTACAATGCCATTTTATTATGCCTATAGTAAACACATTAACTTCACATATTCGAAAAGGGAGGGATATTAGGGTGTTGTCATGATGGACTCCTGGAAATATCATTACAGGTAGGTCCAATTCCTACTTTCCAGGTCGTCCCTCATGACAGCACCACAGGAGTATACCCAATAAGCCGTCTTAGGGTGGGACAACTGCCTGAAGAACTTTCCTACCGAAAGCCATCTTTTGATTTGAGAGAACATCCAATTTGTAATGTTTACAAAACTTATAAGGGCCTGACCAAGTAGCTGCAACACAAATATGATAAAGGAAAGCCCCTGCTCTAGCTGCCCAGGAAGTGCAAAGTGCCCTAATGGAATGTGCCCTGACAACCCTCGGGAAAGGAACGTTAGCTTAAGAATAGGCCAACTGAATCACGGATCTAACCCATCTAGCCAAGTAAGATTTACATGCCTTCCTGCCTTTGTTTTTCCCCGCAAACTGAATGAACAAATTAGAATCCACTCTCCAGCTCCAGGTAGCCTCCAAATAGGCCAATAGCACCGCACGAACATCCAAGGAATGTAGCTCCTGCTCCTTTGCATTTCTGGGAGACGAACAGAAGGATGGTAGCACAATCTCCTGATTGTGCGTAGAAGTAGACATGACTTTAGGAGAAGAGGAAGGATCCAGCTTTAAGACCACGCAATCGTCTCTCACTTGAAGGTATGGGTCTTCGATGAAGAGAGCCTGAAGTACCCCTATTCGTTTAGCGGAAGTAATGGCCACCAAAAAGATTGTTTTTAAGGAAAGATGTTTGATATCCAGATCCAAATTCACGGAATAAGGATGGCCACATAGAAAATTCAGAACCAGATTCAGATCCCAATGGTGGAGACGTACTTCTCAAAGTGGGTCTAAGTCGCTGAACTTCTTTCATGAACCTCAGTATCCAAGGATGGGCGGCCAACTGAGTGTTGAGGAACACGCTGAGAGCTGTCACCTGTACTTTCAAACTACTTGGTTTTAAACCTTTATTACAGCCTGCTTGGAGAAAATCCAGTATGCTAGGGATATTGGGTTCTGTCTGCTCTGTATGGCTAATACCCATGAAAAGTACAAAAAAAAAAAAAAAAACTTTCCAGATTTTATGGTAGATAGCTTTAGTGACTGGTTTTCTGCTTGCCAGCATAGTGGTAATCACCTGATCCGAAATACCCTTTGAGGCCAAGATCTCCCGCTCAGGATCCAGGCGGAGAGCTGTGGTTTTTGTACGTTGTGGTGTCGAAGAGGACTCAGAGAGTAGATCTTCCCGGAGTGGAAGAATAAATTGGATCCTCTGACAGTTGGCGAAGCAGGGTGAACCAGCTACGTTTTGGCCAGAAAGGAGCGATCGCTATGACCCTTGCTCGATCTTCTCAAATCTTCCGCAGCATCTTTGGAATCAATGGAACTGGAGGAAAGGCATAGAGCAGGCCAATGCCCCAGATATTTCATTTTGTTAATAGATTCCTGCATATCAACACCTCCAACATTTAAAATATTATTGGGGTCACCCCATTAACTCTGCTTAGCCATATTTCATCATGTGCTTTAAAATCCATACTACTTCGGAAATGAGCTGTGGATAACACAGAAAGAGCAAGTATTAATACAAACATTTCCATAGTTCCTACAAGAGGATATCAAAAGACAGACTACTCCAAAGGGACTACATGAGCAACAAAGAAAAATGGAGTTTCCAAGTCAACTAAAATTGTAAATTTTATTTCATCACAAAATTGAATAAATTAATTACAAAAGATCATATACAAAAATACATTACAGAAAAAGTGAGGCAAAAGAAGGGGAGGAAAATACCCCCAGACAAGGTGATATGGCTACAATTACATGTGGGGGGTAAATTTTAACCTTTTTCAGGAAGGGTACAATCTAATTACAACTGCATTCCTATCAGCAGTGGATTAGTCACAATGGATGTTAGTAAACTGCAGTTCTTTGCTTACCCATTTAAATTCACAATTGTCCCCACAGGAGGTTAAGGTGCCCACCAGAGTATAATAGAACCCTCCAAACGCACGTTTTCGCGTCAGTGTACTTCACCGCTTCATCAGGGAAGGCATAAACCCCCCCATCTGTGAAGGACCTTTTAAACACCGGTCATGTGACCACATTTGTCATCGCTCCAGGGCTTGTCTGCACTGATCAACCAATAGTGGCTGCAATATCAGCACATGCACACCGCACGGCCGCCGCCCCATGCACCACCCCCAGCCATCAAAGGGCAGTGAGTCATCCACCCCCCCCGTGGGTAAACACGGGAACCAGACACTCAACAAACCCTATTTAAATGCTGAATGAGATGCACAGGGAGGGGTCCGGGCAAAGCACAGGCGCACAGCAGGACACCAGGCTGATCAGAGGGCCTGCATATCACAATGATATTCAGTTCAGAGGATGCATCCATAAAGCTGGTGTCACACACAGCGACAACGACAACGACGTCGCTGCTACGTCACCATTTTCTGTGACGTTGCAGCGACGTCCCGTCGCTGTCGCTGTGTGTGACATCCAGCAACGACCTGGCCCCTGCTGTGAGGTCGCCGGTCGTTGCTGAATGTCCAGCTTCATTTTTTCGTCGTCACTCTCCCGCTGTGACACACACATCGCTGTGTGTGACAGCGAGAGAGCGACGAAATGAAGCGAGCAGGAGCCGGCACTGGCAGCTGCGGTAAGCTGTAACCAGCGTAAACATCGGGTAACCAAGGGAAGTCCTTTCCCTGGTTACCCGATGTTTACGCTGGTTACCAGCCTCCGCTCTTGCTGCCAGCGCCGGCTCCTGCACTGTGACATGTGGCTGCAGTATGCATCGGGTAATTAACCCGATGTATACTGTAGCAAAGAGAGCAAGGAGCCAGCGCTAAGCAGTGCGCGCGGCTCCCTGCTCTCTGCACTGTGACATGTAGCTGCAGCACACATCGGGTTAATTAACCCGATGTGTACTGTACCTAGGAGAGCAAGGAGCCAGCGCTAAGCACGGCTCCCTGCTCTCTGAACATGTAACACAGCGACGTTATGATCGCTGCTTCTGCTGTGTTTGACAGCTAAGCAGCGATCATAACAGCGACTTACAAGGTCGCTGTTACGTCACCGAAAATGGTGACGTAACAGCGACGTCGTTGTCGCTGTCGTTTAGTGTGAACCCAGCTTAAATAGAGAAAGAGTCTTTTGCCTCACTTTTTCTGTAATGTATTTTTGTATATGATCTTTTGTAATTAATTTATTCAATTTTGTGATTAAATAAAATTTACAATTTTAATTGACTTGGAAACTCCATTTTTCTTTGTTGCTCATGTAGTCCCTTTGGAGTAGTCTATAATGTCTTTTGATATCCTCTTGTATGAACTATAGACATGTTTGTATTAATGCTTTCCAGAAGAAGGAAGATTTCTTCTGCCAGCCTCTGTAAACTCGGATGTCGGGAACCACCCTGGTGACGGAGAAAAGAGTCATGATGTTGTCAGAGTAAATTTTTATATTTTGACCCTGTATAGCCGGCCTGCTGAGACGAAAGGCTTCTAGGACTGCCCTTAGCTCCCGGAAGTTGGACAATTTTGATTGGATCGCTGGAGCTCAAGTCCCTTGGAGATGGAAGTGATCCACCTTGGTACCCCAGCCGAAGCGGCTTGCATCCGTCGTGATAGGAATACTTGGATCCATTACCCACTGAACGTCTTTGGTCTGGTTCGATATATCTTCTTCCACCACTGTAAAGAATTTCTGGCCTTCCCTGAGAGCCTGAATCTGTGACTGAGTGAAGCTTTGTGTCTCGCCGAGATGGCAAGTACGTCCTTCTGCAGGGGTGTTGAGTGAAACTGACTCCAGGGTACGCTTCCTATATAAGAAGTCATCAGCCCCAGTATTCTCATCGCCTGGCGGATTGAGATCTTTTCCTTTTCTGAAAACGCACTTAGATGGCCACCACTTTGTCCCTGGGCAAAAAAAGAGGTCTGCCTGATGGAATACAACAAGACTCCCAGGAACAGGTTGGATGTTTCGGGCTGCAGGCAGGATTTTTCTTTGTTCAGGATCCAGCCCAATCTGCGAAGGACACCCCTGGTGACTTGAAGATGATGCTCCATCTCTGGAACAGATTTTGCGATCAGGAGGAAGTCATCGACACATGGAACAACCACTACATGCTTAAGGTAAAGATAAGCCACCATGTCCGTCACTACTTTTGTAAATATTCAGAGTGCTGAAGAGAGGCCAAATGGAAGGCCCCAGAACTGGCAGTGGAGAGAGACTGAGTCTTTTTGAAGACAGAATCTGAAAAACTGTTGACTGAACGGGTGAATGGGAAGATGGTAATACGCATCCCGCAAGTCTAGTGTACACATCATCACTCTCTGTGCTATAAAAGGGGAATGGCCGAGCAAATGGATTCCATTAGAAACTTCCTGTAAAGTACCAACTGATTTAGGAGCTTGAGATTGATAATTGTGCGGAATTTCCCTGAGGGCTTTCGTACAGAGAACAGGGAAGAGTAATGACCCCGAAACTCGATCTAAAAAGGGACTGGAACGACTGCTCCTATGTCTAAGAACATGGCCACATCTGCCCAAAAACAACCGAGGGAGGCGGGAGTGCCCTAAGTGACAAAACCGAGGAGGAGGGAGGCGGGAAAAATTCTATACGGTACCCTTCTGAGATTGTGGAAAGGAGCCACTGGTTTTTGGTGACCGACTGCCAACCCTTCAAAAACTGGGAAAGCCGCCCCCCCAACCTGTATACCGTCATGCATGTTTGGGGTGGAATTTAGAGGAGGACTGGGTTTTCTTGTCTCTGCTCTTATAACCCCACCCCTGGGAGCCCCTTTTCCTTTGAAAGTGCTGTCTACGCTGAGGAAATTACCTCTGAAAAGGCTGGGATTTCTGGTCTTCCTCCGGAAAACCCTTCTTTTTATCAGAGGATTTGTCCAAAATCTCATCGAGAACAGGACCACAGACTCTAAGGGTACCTTCACACTTAGCGATGCAGCAGCGATCCGACCAGCGATCTGACCTGGTCAGGATCGCTGCTGCATCGCTACATGGTCGCTGGTGAGCTGTCAAACAGACAGATCTCACCAGCGACCAGTGAACAGCCCCCAGCCAGCAGCGACGTGCAAGCGACGCTGCGCTTGCACGGAGCTGCCGTCTGGAAGCTGCGGAGACTGGTAACTAAGGTAAACATCGGGTATGGTTACCCGATGTTTACATTAGTTACCAGCGCACACCGCTTAGCTGTGTGTGCAGGGAGCAGGGAGCCGCGCACACTGAGCGCTGGCTCCTTGCTCTCCTAGCTACAGTACACATCGGGTTAATTAACCCGATGTGTACAGCAGCTACATGTGCAGAGAGCCGGAGCCGGCAGCACAGGCAGCGTGAGAGCTGCGGAGGCTGGTAACTAAGGTAAATATCGGGTAACCACCTTGGTTACCCGATGTTTATCTTGGTTACAAGCTTACCTCAGCTGTCAGACGCCGGCTCCTGCTCTCTGCTCGCTTCATTTGTCGCTCTCTCGCTGTCACACACAGTGATCTGTGTGTCACAGCGGGAGAGCGCCTTTGAAGAAAACGAACCAGAGCTGTGTGTAACGAGCAGCGATCTCGCAGCAGGGGCCAGATCGCTGCTCATTGTCACACACAGCGAGATCGCTAATGAGGTCACTGCTGCGTCACAAAAAGCGTGACTCAGCAGCGATCTCGGCAGTGAGCTCGCTGTGTGTGAAGCACCCCTAAGAAGGGGATAGAGCACAACTTGTTTTTGTAAGCTAAATCCCCTGACCAAGACCTCAACCATAGGGCATGCCTGGCAGTGTTAGATAAAGCGTTATTCTTAGCTGAAAAACTAACAGTTTCTGCTGAGGCATCAGCAAGAAAAGCAGTGGTCATCTTCAAAAGGGGTAGGGATTCCAGGATGGTATCCCGAGGAGTATCCCCCTTGACATGGTCTTCCTAGTCATTCAGCCACAGGGTCATGGATCTAGCCACTGATGTAGCCGCAATGTTGGTTTTCATAGAAACCACCGAAGCTTCCCAGGCCTTCTTCAAAAGACCATCTGCCTTTTGGTCCATTGCATCCTTTAGACCAGACGATTCCTCGAACGGAATAGATGTCTTCTTAAGAACCTTCACTATTGGATCAATCACTGGAACAGTGTCCCAAAATTGCATCGAAGGGCAGACTGTTCTTAAATTCAAGAGGGATAAAGGCTGCTTTTTCCACCTTCTCCCTCTCCTCCATTATCATGTCCTTTAAATGATCATTCATGGGAAACACCTGAGAATGCTTGGACCGTAGATCTGCAAACATCTGATCCTGGACAGAAGCTGGGCCCTCCTTCTCGTCAATCTGCATGGTACGGCGGACTAAACGTAGGACAGCATCAGTATCCTTGGAGTCAAATCGGTAGGATTTCTTCCAGTGCTGGGTAGGTGACGACCAGGGCTCCACATCCAACTCTGAGGCAGAGGACGACCAAGAGGTAGAAGTCTCCTCATCCGAAGATGGTTCTACCTCCCTCCTGAATCTTTTCCGCTTACCCTGGGCCGGAGATGTAGTAGACAGGGATGCCACGGATGCCTGGACTTCTCTAATGATATTGCGCATGTTAGACAGGAGGGACTCCAACTTGCAATTACAATTGGGGCACCTTTTAGATTTGGCAATGGCTTTTTTTTAGCAGTATTCTTTTTCTTGCCTGCAGCATGGGTTGGCGGGGAGTCCCTGACCTGAGGGAAACATATATGGTACCTGTTAAAAACATGATAAACAGACCCCGCTTTGAAGGAAAAGAAGTTTAATTAACAGGGCCACAGGAGACTCTGGGGGGCATCAGATTTCTGTGAAGACTCCATGTTTACAGAAGCAAGGAACAATTGGTACTCTGCACCCCCCCTTTTATACTATACCGTTCCACGTCGCCCCGTCTCCTCGCTCCATGCGGTCCTGACGTGGCGCTGCTGCCAACCTCAGCAGCTGAACTGGAAGTGTCCTCGCGTGACCTGGAAGTGCTCCCCGCAGCACTCCTGCGCATACCAGGAAGTAAGGACCTCACTAGCAGTGCCCACGCCGAGATCGGCAGGCATGCTGGAACGAGGTGCCGAGAGCCCCCGTGTTGGGGGAAGTGGCAGATGCTGGGAGCTCCCGCTCTGACCAGACTGGCTGAGGGACAGATCCTCTGGTATCAGTCGCGGACCCGCTTCACCAGGGAGGAGGCAGCACAAAACCACCACCGCTCCCCTGGGCCCGTAGTTAAGATCTTCTGCTCTTGCATGCTATCCTGTTTAGGGACAGGAAAAACACTGGTGTGGATGGGGTGGGAGGGGCTTTTAACCTCTTGCGTGTGTTCCTGTCCCTACAGAGGATAGGGAGCAACCTCCTGTGGTGCAGTCATGAGGGACAACCTAGAAATATATATTTTTATACACTTGAAATTACTCTTGCCTCCCTTATCCTTTTTTTGCAGGTTACATATATTTATTCTTACATAATATAATATACTATTTATTTGATTGCAGAAACATTTTTTATTTTTAATTTATCTTCGGGTATGTACCCACGATCAGGACTCTCTGCATTCAGAACGCAGCGAGTCCTGACCAGGGGGGCTGCATGTGTCCTCCGCAGGAGACCTCAGTTGTCAGTACCCACGATCAAGGTTCCGTGCGCTGTGGTCTCCTGCTTGTGTTCTCCCTACGGAGGACGCATGTGATTCCGCAGCAAACAATTGACACGCTGCGGTCTGGAAAGACGCTCCGCAGGTCAGTGTTTGCTGCGGAAAAAAGAAGCACAGTGGGCACGGGATTTCTAGAATACTGATCGTGGGCACGCACCCTTATATTTTAAAAAAAAGTTATAATTTTGGGGGGCTAGCAGGATCATAGTGGTGATAGGTTTTTGTAAAGCATTAGATCACTCATTTGGAAAGATTTTCAAAATGTGGTTAGGCATGATAACAATAGATCTAGCAGCAGCAACATAATGTGCACTTACCTCTATTGGAAGGACATCAATGAACAAACAAATAAACCACCGGGAAACCAAAAGTGTCCACATTACACCATGCTTGTCTATCAGTTCTGCCACAGCAGGAATCTTCATCTTCACCAGATCCCCAAGCACCTCTTGGTCAGTTTTAAGACCCATCATTGCAGGGCTGTAATAATCTGATAAAATGATATTGTCAACAACATATATAAATAACAAAAGTACGGTAACTTCATTTATTCAGAAAGTTAAATTTAAACAACAAATCTGATTACAAGATAAGAGGCTGTAGAATACCTCTAGTACTCAGGACCTCTCACAAATAATCCTCTAGGAAACTAAAGAGATTAGAAGTTCAGAGGAAGTGTTTATCCTGTCACTAATGTCTTATTGCAGTGCAATCAAGAAAAAAAAAATAAAAATAAAATTGAGCCAGCAAAAAACTGTCCTTTAACCTGTAAGAAATAATGGCACAGACCTGTCTAGATTGGTAGGACTGATTTATGGAAATACAGTCATGTGTTTGAACAGGTCACATTCTTTCAACAGAATCTTATCCTGCCTGCTGTGCTGCATATTGGATTCTTGACTGTAAAGGCCCCTTTAGGGTATGTGCGCACGTGTGCGTATTACATGCAGTTACGCTGCGTTCTGCACCGCAGCGTAACTGCATGCATCCTGCGTCCCCTGCACAATCTATGGAGATTGTGCAGGGGCCGTGCGCACGTGGCATGTTAGAACGCAGCAATTCGGCTGCTTGCCGAATAGCTGCGTTTTAAGAAGTGACATGTCACTTCTTTCGTGCGTTCTGCATGCTATCTATAGGGAGAGGCAGCGTGCAGAGCGCACACGTGCGCACATGGCCTTACACACACACAGACTTTCTAGCGATCCCAACCTGGCCGGGATCGCTACAAAGTCTCTGGTGAGTCGCTGGTGAGCTGTCAAACAGGCAAACCTGGAAAACGACGCAAAAGCGATACGGACCTGCAGAACGACCTAGCTAGTCATTGGGGACATTGTAAAGCAGCTTTTTGAAAGGGAAGTCGCTAACGAAGTTGCTGTAAAGGCTCCTTTACACACAGACTTTCTAGCGATCATACTGCACAGCGGGAAACAAAGGACCAAAGAATGGTCCTGAACGATTTGTAGCGATCAGCAACTTCACAGCAGGGGCCAGGTCGCTGATGTGTTTCACACACTGCAATGTCGCTGGGGAGGTCGCTATTACGTCACAAAACCGGTGACGTTACAGTGATGTCGTTTGCAATGTTGCAGTGTGTAAAGGGGCCTTAAACCGTGTACAAAATTATTGTATTAGCGGTTAAAACCGTAATCTACTGATAATTTCAAGTAAAGTAAATGGGCCCCAAAGATTTTATGCTCTTGGTACTTTACTATGGTAAATCTACGTGCAAAGCACAAACTACTATGAACTTAGGAAAGTCATGTTCGGTTATCACTGAACAATGGTAAACTGTAATGAGTTCCTAAAATTATTAAATACCGTATTTTCCAGCGTATAAGACGACCCCCAACTTTTCCAGTTAAAATATAGCGTTTGGGATATATCGTATATACTAGAGTATAAGCCGACCTGAGTAATGTGCCCATTGTTTTGTAATGTTCCCTGCAGTAATGTCCTCTGCTGTAATATGCCCATTGTTTAATAATGCCCTCCAGCTGGCTCCCCTTGTCCCCTATTATGCCATATTTTACACAGAATAAAAGATATTCTCACCTGTCCTCCATTCCCGTGGTGCCTCCTTGCTCTCCGCAAGCACATAGACCCCCTCCGTGGTAGCGTCTGTGCACGGAGCCCCGCTGCAGGATGTTGTCATGGCTTTACTGCAGTTGATTGCTTTATGGCGCCACAAAGCATTCAGCTGCAGTAAAGCGCTGACACCAGCGGTGGCTCTGTGTATTGGACGCGATCATGGAGGAGTGCTTCTTGTGGACTGCAGGCACATAGACCCCTCCATGATTGCGTCCAATACACATGGCCGCTGCTGCTGTCAGCGCTTTGCTGCAGTGGAATGCTTTGTGGCGCCATATAGCGTTCAACTGCAGTAAAGCCATGACTATATCCTGCAGCGGCCACTCCGTGCATCGGACGCTATTACGGAGAGGTCTGTGTGCCTACGGACTGCAAGAAACAGCTGGAGCCAACGTGGGAATGGAGGAGAGGGGAGAATATCTTTTATTGTGTGTAAAGCCATGACGGCACCGTAAACCGTCGTATAAGATGACACCCGGCGTATAAGATGACTCCTGACTTTTGAGAAGATTTTTAGGGGTTATAAAGTCGTCTTATACGCCGAAATATACGGCAGTACATGTAAGTGACCCTTTACTCTGGCACTGAAAAGTGACCCTAGACTTTCACGAAAAGTCACCTACCTGGTACCCTCCCCATTTGCCTACCACTACCTTCCCTGCAGAGAATGGTGTTCCAGTCCTTCTACATCAAAGAAGGCCACCCCAGTGGCATAAGGAGCAGGTGTAAGTCTGAACCAAGCCTCCACAGCACAAGGAAGGCAGGGGAAACGTGGTTCCACCGTTCGCCTGCTCCCCATGCCAATGAGGAGAAGGGGTTAACGCCGCATATTCGCCAGAAAACCTATGGCATAAAAGATTAATCAACAATCCTACATCTTTTCTGGTGAATGCGCGGCATTAAACCCTTCTTTCCTGCTTTGAAGACACAACTATGTGGGGCTGCGGCAGCCGCCATTATCTTATACTATCTGTGGTGGTTGTGACTCTCAAAAATACATTAGGTGAGTGTATATTGTTATACATTAGGGGTGCTTCACACACAGCGAGCTCGCTGCCGAGATCGCTGCTGAGTCACGCTTTTTGTGACGCAGCAGTGACCTCATTAGCGATCTCGCTGTGTGTGACACTGAGCAGCGATCTGGCCCCTGCTGCGAGATCGCTGCTCGTTACACACAGTGCTGGTTCGTTTTCTTCAAAGCCGCTCTCCCGCTGTGACACACAGATCGCTGTGTGTGACAGCGAGAGAGCGACAAATGAAGCGAGCAGGGAGCAGGAGCCGGCGTCTGACAGCTGAGGTAAGCTTGTAACCAAGATAAACATCGGGTAACCAAGGTGGTTACCCGATATTTACCTTAGTTACCAGCCTCCGCAGCTCTCACGCTGCCTGTGCTGCCGGCTCCGGCTCTCTGCACATGTAGCTGCTGTACACATCGGGTTAATTAACCCGATGTGTACAGCAGATAGGAGAGCAAGGAGCCAGCGCTAAGCAGTGTGCGCGGCTCCCTGCTCTCTGCACATGTAGCTGCATTACACATCGGGTTAATTAACCCGATGTGTACAGCAGCTAGGAGAGCAAGGAGCCAGCGCTCAGTGTGCGCGGCTCCCTGCTCTCTGCACACACAGCTAAGCGGTGTGCGCTGGTAACTAATGTAAACATCGGGTAACCATACCCGATGTTTACCTTAGTTACCAGTCTCCGCAGCTTCCAGACGGCGGCTCCGTGCAAGCGCAGCGTCGCTTGCACGTCGCTGCTGGCTGGGGGCTGTTCACTGGTCGCTGGTGAGATCTGCCTGTTTGACAGCTCACCAGCGACCATGTAGCGATGCAGCAGCGATCCTGACCAGGTCAGATCACTGGTCGGATCGCTGCTGCATCGCTAAGTGTGAAGGTACCCTTACTCTTCTGTTTATCTGGTAAGACCCTATCAGCGCTTCTGTTTTCTAGCTTTACCCCATGCTAATGAGTCAGTCGTCTTTGATGCAAGATGACAGGAACGCTTATCTCAGCTGCAAACAGACTGCACCATATGGGGTTACTACACATAACCAATGTATAGTCACATTTCGGTGCCAGGATAGAGGATCGCAATTTGTATAAATGTAAACATTGTTGTTCATGAAGGCCGGGTTTAGGCTTCTGGGTAAACTTTCAAGCATTTTTGCATACAATGCATAATAGAATTTCTTTTAGATGAATGAGTAATATAGTTTTCTAAATGCAACTCCGCAATAAAACTGGCATTCTGCATCGATCAGCATACAACCTTGTTCTTAGTTGCTAGTAATCTACCAACACAGAATGAAATATAAGATATTTAAATCCAATGGTAATGCTTGTAATCTACTTACACCAAGCTTCAGATCAGTAGTAGCCAGAAATACAATACTAATCTTTAAATTCCTCATTTCCTGGAGCTTACTCCTTTCTTGAAGATAACAAGAGAAGAACATTTACTGTAGCTTCTCACATGGTAACAGATCATAATAAATTACAGGGTCAGAACTGTGTAACCACAAATGGTTTGTAACCTCTCCATAGTTGTGAAAAACAATTAAATATTCATGTACGAACAAAACAATACCGATGTGATAACCTTACAATTTAGCAGTAGTGCAAAACATGACTACACAGAAGCTTGCATTGATGGTACATAAGCTACACTACATGGACAAATGTATGTGGATAATCTTCGTAATTTGAGCCAAATATTGACAATGATAGCATAGCTTGTACTGAATAGATTAGCAAGTTAAAACATAGTATTGTCATGCAATACTACCTTTTGTCACATCAGTTTGTGAAATTTCCTATCAGAATTGTACATATTTTTATTGTTAAATGAAAGCACCTAAAAGGTCCATTTGAATGAGCAGATAACTGATCCGAATTGAAAGCTTAAGGCCCATCTCATAATTATGTAACGTAAATAGGTTAAGCAACCAAATATACTGAAAAATGCTCGTCATTCGTGTGTCGCCCAGGGCTATGGGGTACTCTGTCCTGGGCCGTATATGTACGGGGATGCTGTGTCACGGTTGTGTAACGGCCGATGCCCAGTTCCGTTCCCCTGGGAGTCGCTTTTTAAATAAGAATATATACAGGGGATTAAAGAGTTTATATCGTGACGACACTTTCGGCTTGCGGTTATGGTGATAGAATTGCCACTGCACAGTCTGTTACCACTGGGGCTGATGGTGATGGCAGCCTGGATGGTAAGCCCTCCGCAAGTAGAGCCAGGCCCCAGGGAGTGGATTGTGGGATCCGGCGCAGAAAGAAGGGAGACCACACGTTGGGGATGCAGTGCAACTTCTGTTTTTACTCACAGTGGTGTCGAGCTGAGGCCCTGAGGACAGCTGGTTCAGACCCCTGGTCCCTTTTGTCCAAGTCCCGGTGTGGTGACCTGGTTGTCTCTTTCCCCGGCACCTCTCACTGGTTGGTGGAAACCTGTAGCTTGGAGCGTTTATGGGTACTGTCTGTCGGCAGTCTCTCGTCCATACGGCAGGCAGTGCGAACCCTGTAGGGTCAGTGTTCTGTTCCGGTCTCTGGCTCAATCTTTAATGCTGGTGCCCCCGGATTCTTGGGTCAGTGAGGTCGGTGAAGGTCCCCTCACTGTGCAGGTATTTATCAGGTTGCCTGAAGCTGTCGCCTGACCTAGGGCACTGTACCCAGTCGGGTCTCTGGTTCCAGGGGTACCTGGCTGTACCCTCCCTGGCAACCACTCTCCTACGCCACCTAGGTCACTGCTACACGACCCTGTCTGGAGACACGTCAGTCCCCTTCAACTGTCACTACCGGACTCTGTCGTTCTGTCTGTCCCCTCCCACCGGGTTGTCGTCTAGTGGACTGGACTGGCTCCACCTCTGGATGGCCATCCATTGGGTCCCGAACTAGTCAGTCATCCCTAATTGGGAGTGGGAACTGGGGATGTTATGTGTTTTGGTGGTACCGGCACTGGTCTCCCAGGTCCCTGGGGGTAGGCCCTGCATCTGTCAGGATGCAGTACCTAGTAGTGCCCTGATGGGTTCAGGGGCGCTACAGTCGCATGTGCAAAAAACATAGTTCTTTGCTTAAACATTATGCAATGTAATACTAAGCTGTGTGATCTTCCGACAATGTGCTAAATTTGTATTAGATTTATTTACACTTGACTGAGCAATTAAGCACTAAAAAACAAAACTCATCTAATTTATATTTAATATATTTAGTAATATATCATAATATATTTATTTATAATGCATTTATAAAAAAATGTAATTTATAAATATAAATTCTAAATATCTAAATGTTTGGCGGCCATTGAGTATAGATTATTAATTATGACCATCATTAAATCGCTGAAATCATAGTATCATAGTATCATAGTTTTTAAGGTTGAAGGGAGACTCTAAGTCCATCTAGTTCAACCCGTAGCCTAACATGTTGATCCAGAGGAAGGCAAAAAAAACCCAATGTGGCAAACAAGTTCCAATGGGGAAAAAATTTCCTTCCTGACTCCACATCCGGCAATCAGACTAGTTCCCTGGATCAATACCCTGTCATAAAATCTAATATACATAACTGGTTATATTAAATTTTTCAAGAAAGGCGTCCAGTCTCTGCTTAAATGTTAGTAGTGAATCACTCATTACAACATCATGCGGCAGAGAGTTCCATAGTCTCACTGCTCGTACAGTAAAGAATCCTCGTCTGTGATTATGATTAAACCTTCTTTCCTCAAGACGTAGCAGATGCCCCCGTGTTCCAGTCGCAGGCCTAGGTGTAAATAGATCTTTGGAAAGGTCTCTGTACTGTCCCCTCATATATTTATACATTGTGATTAGATCTCCCCTAAGCCTTCGTTTTTCCAAACTAAATAACCCCAAGTTTAATAACCTGTCTTCGTATTGCAGCCCCCCCATTCCTCTAATAATCTTGGTCGCTCTTCTCTGCACCCTCTCCAGTTCAGCTATGTCCTTCTTATATATCGGTGACCAGAATTGTACACAGTATTCTAAGTGCGGTCGCACTAGTGACTTGTACAGAGGTAGAACTATATTTTTTTCATGAACACTTATACCTCTTTTAATACATCCCATTATTTTATTAGCCCTGGCAGCAGCTGCCTGACACTGTCCACTAAAGTGAAGTTTACCATCCACCCATACACCCAAGTCTTTTTCTGTGTCTGTTTTACCCAGTGTTCTACAATTAAGTACATAATCATAAATGTTATTCCCTCTACCCAAGTGCATGACCTTACATTTATCTACATTAAACTTCAATTGCCACTTCTCAGCCCAATCCTCCAATTTACATAAATCTCCCTGTAATATAAAATTATCCTCCTCTGTATTGATTACCCTGCAGAGTTTAGTATCATCTGCAAATATTGAAATTCTACTCCGCATGCCCCCAACAAGGTCATTTATAAATATGTTGAAAAGAAGCGGGCCCAATACTGACCCCTGTGGTACCCCACTATGAACTGAGACCCAGTCCGAGTACGTACCATTAATAACCACCCTTTGTTTCCTATCACTGAGCCAGTTTTTAACCCAGTTACACATATTTTCCCCTATCCCCATTATTCTCATTTTATGTACCAACCTTTTGTGTGGCACCGTATCAAAAGCTTTTGAAAAGTCCATATACACAACATCCACTGCATTTCCCTGGTCCAGGCTTGAACTTACCTCTTCATAGAAGCTGATCAAATTAGTTTGACAGGATCGATCCCTCATAAACCCATGTTGATACTCTGTCATAAGGTTATTTTTCTTGAGATACTCCAGTATAGCATCTCTCAAGAAACCCTCAAGGATTTTACCAACCGTAGAGGTTAAACTTACCGGCCTATAATTTCCCGGCTCAGTTTTTGTCCCCTTTTTGAATATTGGCACCACATTTGCTATGCGCCAGTCCTGCGGTACCGACCCTGTTATTAAGGAATCTGAGAAGATTAAAAATAATGGTCTATCTATCACAGAACTCAATTCCTGTAGTACTCTGGGGTGTATGCCATCCGAAATGATTATTTACTCATTTAAATGCACCTTCAGGAATCATTCACAAGTCAGTATTTAGCACCAGTGTTTGTATGCCAAGGCCAGGAATGGAAATTAAAGAGAAACACTGTAATTGAAAGGTTGATCCCTGTTCTCAGTTTTGGAGATACTCCTGGGTTTTGGCATACAAATACTGAGGAAATACTGATCAAAAATACTGATGCGTGAATGAGGCCTAAGGCTATGTGTGCACTAGAAAAAGGATTTTTCGCAAGAAATTTCTTAAGTGAAGGATTAGCGCACCTGTGTTAAAAAAACAGACCAATAACGCACCGAAAAACACATGCGTTTTTACCGCGTTTTGGGTGCTTTTTTTGCAGGTTGGTCCCTGCGTTTTTTAATGCTTTAACAGCAATAAATAATATAGATAATAGATAATTGATAGATAGACAGATAATGGATAGATAGAAAGAAGTATAGATAAATTAAAAAAAAAAAACAAAACAAAAAAAAACCAAAACGAAAAAACACGACGTGGGGTCCCCCATATCTTTTGTAACCGGCTAAGGTAAAGCAGACTGCTGCAGCCTTCAGACCACAGCTGGCAGCTTTACCTTGGCTGGTAATCCAAAACAGAGGGCACCCCACGCTGTTATTTTACATTAAATAAATTTAAAACAAAAAACGTGGGGTCCCCCCAAATTGGATAACCAGCCAAGGTAAAACGGACAGCTGTGGTCTGGTATTCTCAGACTAGGGAGGTCCACTGTTATTGGACACTCCCCAGCCTAAAAATAGCAGGCCACAGCCGTCCCAGAAGAGGTGCATCCATTAGAAGTGCCAATCCTGGCGCTTTGCCCCAACTCATCCCGTTGCCCTGGTGCGGTGGCAAACGGCGTAATATATGGGGTTGATACCAGATGTGTAATGTCACCTGGTATCAACCCCTGGGGTTAGTGATGTCACGCGTCTATCAGATACTCGACATCACAAACCCAGTCTGTAAGAAAAAAAAAAAATGGACAACAAAAAAGTTTTATTTGAAAAAACACTCCCCAAAACATTCCCTCTTTCACCATTTTATTGAAAAGAACAATCAAATCCGGGTCCGGCGTAATCAAATAAGGGGGTCCCACGACGATCCATACCATAGTCACTGTCCCAGTCAATGAAGAACAGAATGTTCCCCATTGGCTGGGAGAGCAGTGCAGTGACCTGAGCTAACATCAATAGGTCTGCCTAGGTCACTGCAGGGGATGATGAGCGTTGCTGTCAGGAGGTTAGATGAGATCATTACCTGCTGTGACAATCTCCTGCTCTCCTGACGACAGCGCTGTCATTGACTTCTATGCCCGCCGCGTTCTCAGCAGTATCGGGGGAGCCCGTGACGTCACCACTAGTGACAGTCTCAGGCCGCCAGCGAGACGTGACGTGAGAACGCAGAGGGCAATGGAAGGCAGTGACAGCGCTGACGTCAGGAGTGCAGGAGATCGTCACAGCAGGTAATGATCTCATCTAACCTGACAGCAGCGCTGGTCATCCCTGCGGTTGCCCGCACTGCAGTGTGAGAAGCTGCTGATATTGTAGTGCGGGCAGCCGTAGGGCTGGCAGGGAACGGGACACAGACAGTACGGGCACCCGACAGAGGTCACACGGAAGTGCCTCCGTGCGGCTTCCAGGGATTAAAGTGTGATCTGTGTGTGTTTACTCTCTGCTCCGCTTCGTCTTCCTGTCATAACGACATCCCTTCCCGCAGGGCAGTGATTAACATTATGTCCCGAAAAACGTGAAAACGCGGGAATAACGCAGGAAAACGCAATGATATGCACAGAATTTGCTACCTGCGTGATTTCATGATTACATTACAGTCAATGGCGTGACTAACGCAGTTAGCTGCAGAAAAGAAGTGACATGCTCATTCTTTTTCTCAAGAAAGAGAATTTTCTTAAGAAAAAAAACGCAGTGTGTGCACAGCTAATTTTTTTGCCATAGGGTTTGCTGGGAAGGTCTGCAGAAAGGTACAACCATTTTCTCAAGAAATTTCTGCAGTAAAAACACAGGTAAAAACGCAGTGTGTGAACATAGCCTTAGAGTTACAAACAGCTCCCAGTAGCAGTGATCTCCGGCACCTGCGCAGAAGGAAGCCTATGCCCATAGGAGGTTGGAACAATAAAGTGTAACATCGAAAATTGCAGGGCGCAGGAGTGGAATTTCGGGAAAAGAAGCGGATGTCACAGGGACACTGCTGGGAGGAAATATAGTAAGGCAAATGAAGTACAGCGGTGGCATTATCTTCCTGGCAGAATCCACCCCATAGTCTGGAAGAGGTCATTAACGAAGGAATAAAAAAAATGTAAAAAAGTCATCTGATATGAGGCACACAAGTATGACTGTTTTCAGCAATCTATAACCTGTATGCCCATATTGATAGGTTGAATAGCTCAAATGTGCTGCTAGATTTACTTTAAAAAGTCACCATCTCAGAGCACCTAACTCTGGTCATAACTACCATCTAGCTTTTATACTCATCTACAGTGGGGAAAATATGTATTTTGTAAGTATTCTCATCTACAAAGAATGGAGAGGCCTGTAATTTTAACGTAGGTACACATCAACTGTGCCAGACAAAATTCCCCCCCCCTTCCCCCCCCCAAAAAAATGCAGAAAAATCACATTGCATGATTTTTAAAGAATTCATTTGCATTTTACTGCATGAAATAAGTATTTGATAACATAACCAGCAAAGCAAGAATTCTGTCTTTCACAGACCTTTCATTTTATTCTTTAAGAAGCCCTCCTACTCTGCACTCATTACCTTTTTTGCACTTGTTTGACCCAGTTACCTGTATAAAAGACACCTGTCCATACAATCAATCATACTCCAACCTCTCCATCATGGCCAAGGGCAAACAGCTGTCTAAGGACACCAGGAACAGAATTGGAGATTTGCACAATGCTAGGTTGGGCTTTAGGACAATAGGCAAGCAGCTTCGTGAGAAGGCAACAATTGTTGGTGCAATTATTACAAAATGGAAGAAACCCAATCTTACTCGGTCTGGCACTCCAAGATCTTGCCTCGTGGGGCAAGAATGATTTTGAGAAATATCAGGAATCAGTCCAGCAAGCTGGGACCACAGTTTCAAATATTACCGTTAGTAACACATTTCATTGTCACGGATTATGATTCTGTAGGCACACAAGGTCCCCCTGCTTACGCCAGCACATGTCCAGGCCTGTTTGAAGCTCACCAATGACCATCTGGATGATCCAGAGGAGGCAAAGGATATGGTCATGTGGTCAGATGAGACCAACATTAAACTTTTTATATCAACTCTACTGGTTGTCTGGAGGAAAAGGAAGAATGAGTACAACCCCAAGAACACTGTTCCCAACCGTGAAGCATGAGGTGGAATCATCATACTTTGGGGCTGCTATTCTGCAAAGGTGACAGGATGACTGCACCGTATTAGAGGGAGGATAGATGATAGAAGAAATGACCCTTGTAATTGGTACAGAAACCTTTGGTTGCAAATATTACAATACGTTTTTCTATTGTATCAAATACTTATTTCACGCAATAAAATGCAAGTTAATTAATTTAAAAATCATACATTTTGGTTTTCTGGATTTTTTTTTATTCTGTCATAGTTGAATTGTACCTACAATAAAAATTACAGACCTCAACATTCTTTGTAGGTGGGAAATCTTACAAAATTGGCAGAGAATCAAATACTTGTTTTCCCCCACTGGATCTAGAAATTTAGTCCAGATAAAAAAAAAAAATTGCAAGTAATAGAGGGAGGATACATCTTAGATGAAGAGGGCTGCAGTTGTATTCTTGATATACATTAAATTTATCAATACGCTCTATCATACGCTTTCAAGGTTGTATAATATGGACAGATTGGGGGTCTGCAGAATGTTCAAGATGTCAAATATGGGATACTCCAATCTTTTTGGCAGTATGTACTGGAGTTTATTAAACCCATATAGGTTTGATTGGATTGGTGGATGAGCTACCCTTAACCGCTGCTGTACGCAGCCTGGATAAAAGGTTGCTCAATTCTACAAAAAAAGGTAACATTATTAAATTGGAAACATGTTAAAAAATACTCCTGCAAAAGCTGCCAGTTTATGGGAAGTGAATAGTATACTTACCATAAGCTTACATTTGCAGCCAGAAGATACTTCGATAAATTCCATAAGATCTGGGGACAATGGCTAGATGTTCCTGCCACAAACTCAGGTGTAGATGATACTTAGTACATATTATGGACCATAGGAAAGGTATGAATACCGAAGCTTACCATATGTATATTCAAATTGTCTCTGCAGGAATGGAGACAAACTCTAGTGCAGCGCCACCTATTGGAAGTAGCGATCCTAAAAGTCAGAAGTGGATTTCTAACAATCCTTTGCCCATGACTTAGGATTTTTTTATGCCAGACCAGAATACCAATTTGCAGACACGGTGTTTCGGGGTGCTTGCCCCTCGTCAGTGCAAAGTATGGGGTGTCTGGTATATGTATATTCGCACTTCTGAACATCATGTGTTCGCACTTAACTAGTTGCACCGCACCCCCTCCCCCCTCTTTACTCCTTGTTTATAATGCATGGACCTCGATTGGGGAAATTCAACACAAGTGTTGTAAAAAGAAAAATCGCATTCGCTTTGTCAGTATAAGGGACATATGCTGTTGTGGCTGTATACAAATGTGTAATCTACGTTTTTGTTACACCATTTATATACTATGCAACATTTCAATGCTTTTTGTGACAAATAGTAATAGAAATGCCACAACCTTGTCACACCCCTGTTGTGCCCAAACTCTGCCCATTCTGGTTAAGCTGGGTAAAATGAGTGCAAAAAGCTGAAGATAAAAAAACAAAAAAAACTTTGTGCAAGTTCACTTTGGGCACAGGCACAGTGAATACTGTCAGTGAATCACTGATATTGCTCACCCATCCTCTCTGTGTACTATCCAGCCATCGCACTCTCTTCACAATATTGGTGTCCATCAGACACAAGTATAACTGATGTGTCAGCTGCCAAACACAGGATCTGTAATCAACTCCTTGCTCCTCCGAGTACTCCATCAAAACGTAGGCTACTAATAGCCTTGTGCCTTGTTTGAGACCGTGCATGCAGTGGACGTTAGCGGAGTGATGACATCACTGCATTGCGCCATTCACCGCCCACTGCTGTACCTGACAGGAGAAGAGACTGAGGCTGTGCTGGACGGGGAGCCTTGACTAGGGTAATATAAGGGTTTTTTTTTTTATTTATCTTATATTATTTTGCCCCTGAATGGGGACTATCTAAACGGGGCTGTGAGGGACATACGGCATATGGCACTGTGGTGGACATCATACTGCATGAGGAGCTGTGGTAAACATCATAGGGGGCTGTTGAGGATATTAGTGTATGGGCACCTGTGGTGACCATCATACTGTGTAGGGGGACAGTGTGAGGAAGGGGTACAATTTGTAGATAACAGCATGGTGGACAGTATGAGGTGCATAGTGTGAAGAGGCAGCATAGAATAGATATGGAGAGGGGGCAGCCTGAAATTAAGAGAAGTTAACATGGTGAGAGACAGTGTGCAGATATCAAGCGTGTAAGGGAAAACTAGAGGGGGGACAGCCATGGTATAGGTCGTGGTTTATAGGAGCAGATGGTTGGTAATTATAACTTAAAGCAGACAGTGTGGAGGCCATTTACCATAGGAGGTTATTTAAGGCATAGTATGGACAAATATTTTTATACAAAAGACATTTTAATGTCACTCTTCTTTTTAAAAGCAACGTGTGAGGATGTGCTGCAGAGGACCAGAGAAGATGAAAGTCTGCAAAGATGAGCAGTGACTGAAAAGTCATCATGGTGACAAGATGGAGATGATAAAGACTGTAGCTGCATGTAAATGTTTACTTACTATCTCTTATCAGTACTGTGGTTTATGTATGGTTAGCAGTCTGATGATGGCTGGTAACAACTCCCATTTTCTCCTTACCATTGTTAAAGGCATACTGGGAGTTGTAGGTTCATGGGATACAAAAGTATATGGGACATACTTGACATTACAAGTGATCGCTGTATTAAGCTTGGATCTTGTATTCATGTACTTATGGTAGTTCTTGTGATTTATTCCTGTACACATGGTGGTCCTGGTAATGTATTCATCTACTGACGTATACATATACTGATTGTGGTACTGTTGATATGTAGTTGTACTGGTGTTGTATTTATTTAATGAATGTGGTTCTCATGATTTATTCATTTATGGTTCTGGTGATGCATACATGTACTGATGGTGGCTCTGGTGAAGCATTCATGTACTGATGGTAGCTGATGCATTAATGTACTGATTGTGGTTTTGCAGTTGTTTCGGATGCCATATTCATGTACTGATCATGGTGTTCATGAATGCATCACCATAACCATCAACTTAATCTGCCTAGGGCATAATAATACGTTATCCAGGCACTGTGGGGATGCTGTAGCTCGCTGGATCCAATGATATGGCAAGCTTCAGAGTCCCACAAGCAGGATCTAATGAATAGACCATGCTAGAGGTACACGCTCCTTTCTTAGGTAACAGGTTCCTTTAAAACCAAGGGGTGGCTGATAACCTAGACAGCGAGTAGATAGTTATAAAATTAAAGATCTTTATGTTGTTTTACAAGAGCTCGGCAATTTAAGAACTCAAGGTAACTCCTACAGAATAATAAATAATATAAATAAAAAGACTTTTCAAGCATTAACCCCCTCACCCCTGGAAGATTTTCCATTTCTTTTTGCTCCCCTTCTTCCAAAAGCCATAACTTTTTTATTTTTCTGTCAACCTTGCCATATGAAGGCTTGATTTTTTGCAGGACGAGTTGTACTTTTAAATGAAACCATAAAAGTTTTACCATATAGTGTACTGAAAAAAAGCAAAAAAAAAAAAAATCCAAATGCAGAAAAATTGCAAAAAAAGTGTGATTGCACGACTGATTTTGGGGTATTTTATTCAGTGTTCACTATATGGTAAAACTGATGTATTGGTGTGATGTCTCAGGTCGTTGCGAGTTCATAGACACCAAACATATAGGTTTACTTTTATCTAAGGGGTTAAAAAAAAAAATAATTCAGAAGTTTGTCCAAAAAGAGCAACAATTTTTGCATCATTTTCCACGACCCGCAGCGTTATTACTTTTCGGGATGTGAGGCCTAGTGATGGCTTATTTTTTTGAGTCTCGAACTGACATTTTTTAATGGTACCATTTTTGTGCAGATGCTACATTTTGAACGCCTGATATTGTATCTTCCTCAAAATTTGCGATGACCAAAAAACATAATTTTAACATTTGGAATTTTTTGGACGCTAAGCTCTTTACCCTTTAGGTTAATTAATTTTATATCTTCATAGATCGGGCATTTCTGAAAGCAGCAATAACAAAAATATATATAAAAAACACACACACACAAAAAAAATTGTTAACCCTTTAATTTTCAATGGTGCTAATGGGGTGGTGATTTGAACTTTTTTTTTTTTTTTTTTTTAATTGTACTAGTCTCCCCTAAGGGGCTATAAGGATCAGCAGCCTGATCGCTCATTCATTTTTCCTGATCAGAGTAGCATTGCATCTGCTGGCTGTAACATGAACTACATCATGAAAACGACAGCAATCATCATATCACCCTGTGCTACCATGACAACATCAGCTCCCCGTGATCATGTCACAGGGCCTACAATTGCAGCAGGGAAAGGAACGTTCCCCGCTGCAGTGCTTTAAATCACGCGGTTACATTTTGAGAGAGTGATTTAAGGAGTTAACAGGTGCAGGTGGATCGCACATCCAGCCACGCCTGATAGCTCACATGTGCAGGAATCGCCCAGCTCACTGCAGCACCCGGAGGTGATCACTCCTTCATGATTGAGGACGTACTGGTACGTCCCTGGCCGTGAAGGAGTTAAACAATTGCATCTGGGTGTGCAAACAACATTTTATGCATTTTTGTGTTTTATATGATACTGCGCAGAGCAGGTCTCTTTTGGAGGTTAGCAATTTGATATAATGTGTGTCTTTCAGTGCTGCTCTGTATTCCCTAATTTTCAATATTATCTGTGTTTTTTTTTCTCATACAGGTGTGATGGTCAGCTGTTCATATACTTTTCAATTTAAGTAATTTTAGTACAATCACAGTGAAGCCGTTTCTTCCAATCCATCCTATACTGCTATAAAAAACCTGTATGTATACATTACATGATAGATGAAAAGGTAATTACATACAGTTATATTCCTACTCTATAAGGCCGGTTTCACACATCCGGCTTTTCGCCGGTTTGCCGGATCCGGCGCTCTCCCGTACAGACAATACAGTACAGTGACAGCGCTGTAACTTCCGGGTCACATGCGTCGGTCACATGACAGCATGTGACCGGCGCTTGTTGCGCTGTCACTGTACTGTAGTCACTGTATGGGAGAGCGCCGGATGTGTGAAACCGGCCTTATTCGATTTTCGAATAAAAACACATGACAAAACCATTATTTGAACAGGGACTAATTCAGCCCAAGAAAGTACCATAAAATTTAACAGTGAGTAGCTGCCGTTTAAGGCCTCAAATTCTGAAGGATGTCATTACAAGATAAAGAAAAATATATTTTTCAAGTTATCCACGAGATTAAAAAAAAAACAACCTAAACTTTGTTCCCATAGTTTGTCTGAATATGTTTCTAAATGGCTTAAACAAAAAAATCTGAAGGACAGGACGTGATAAGTATGTCCTTTCCTGCACAAAGCACATTGATAAGCTGACTGTTTCCAAACTGCAGTGCACAAAACAAATCCCAGCACAAGATAACAATTCCTATAAAAAGAAATTCTTTGTGATTAATTGATTCAATGTCCCAGTAAAGTCAGAGCCTGGGGTGCATTTCCCTGAGTTTGCGGTGTATGTTTGAAACAGTCATATGCAAAAGTTGTAGGCAGGTATGGATAAAAATGCAGCTTAGTAAGAATCCTTTAAAATACAGAAGTGGTCATAATTTATTTTCATCAATTAACTACGTAAATGCAAAGTTAAGAAGGAAAAAAAAAAAAAACAAAAGAAATCTAAAATCAAATCAATATTTGGCGTGACCACATTTTGACAAACAGCAAGTTTGTCAAGTCTTCTAGATACACTAACAAAATCAGGGATTGGATTTTGTAGAATAGGTGAATGAGTTACAAATTATCCCAAAACAGGTGACCACCCCGGCGTGGTGCTTTAACTGCAATAGAAACGGCTGTGTAGAGGCTAAAAACTGGATGAAGAACAGTTATACTCTGCTAAAAAGATGAAGTTGTGGAGACAGTTTCAGGTCACAGGCCATAAACCATGGCAAGACAGAGCACGTTATGTAGACACAAGGTAGTTACACTGCATTAGCAAAGTCTCTACCAGGTTACAATTTCAAAGCAGATTGAACAGCACCCCAAGCTTTTTTGAATTAACATTAAAGAAATGGGCAAAATTCATGATCACTGACCAATGGTATGCTAAGAAAACTTAGCTCAGCAGATGAAAATCACATGCTTGCTTCGCTTTGATATCGGAAACTGGCCTCGTGCCCCCCTAGTCTAACTCTGCCCCACCACTGATTAGCCACTTTCTGTGCACATTGTAAAATGACATGAAGCTGCTAGTCAGTGGTGTGGGCGATGTTCTACAGGGCTCAACATTCTGAGTTCTGTTAGCCTATCAGAATTTTTCTCTTATGACAATGGAGAGGTCTCAGATGAGACATTGTGGTTGGCCCACAAGGTCTACATCAGAAGTGTTTTCATTAAGGTGGCCGCTTGGGGAAAAAAAAAAAGAAATAGGGAGAAAGCATTAAACAAATGTTTTTTTTTAAATAAAAGTTTTGGAAAACTAACAAATCATGCCCCACTCTGTATCCTCTAAAGAACTACTGAACCTGCGGTACCCACTGTGTCTTCTCCTCCTGTCCTCCTTTGAAAAAAATCTGACGACGTATTATAGTATGTGAGACAGGGCAGGTGCCTTGTTGGCTGGAAGAGTTTTAAAAAACAAAAACAAAAAAAAAAAACAAAAAAACACACAACAGGAAATCAAAAATAAGATTGAATTTTCTTGAAGGGCCCCATAATTCTATAATTCTAAGATTCGCAATTCCATTGACATTGCTAACACCTTTACTGACTACTATTTTAAATTATATATGATCCATCCACTCCCCAGCCACCTCCGAAATGATAGTCATTCCTACAAAATGCTGGTCTCCCTCAAGTGAGTGCCCCTTAACTACAATTCCTTACTGCTCCCTTTACTATCTTAAAGATCCAGCAAATTCTTAAACTGAAAAAATGAAACTCAGCCCCTTGCCCTAACAGGCTTCCCAACTGATATCACCGACACTTCTTGGATATTCTTGCACCTTCCTTATCAAGAACTTTTCAGGCATGGCAATCATTACATCCCTCAAATTTAGAAGCTATGATTACTACTCTGCCTAAACCTGGTACATCCCCTACCTCCCCTGGGAGCTGTAGGCCTATATCTCTACTCAACTGCCTTCTCTAATTACTCCTGACCAAGTGGGGTTTGTAGTTGCCAGATAGGCGAAAGATGGGACAAGAGGCTGATTGATCTGGTTAGGATGATTGAGATTAGGGGGACCCGCAGTGGATTTCTGTCACTGGACGCGGAGAAACCGTTTGATAGAGTGCACTGGTGGTATCTAGAATGAGTATTGAGAAAGTTCAGGCTTTCTGGACCCATTGAATCTGCGGTTAGGTCTCTTTACTCCAATCCGAACGCTGCAGTGATTACCTTTTGATTCTCATCTAGAATCTTTCCAATGGGATCTGTCAGAGCTGCCCACTTTCTCCAACTGTCTATGCCATGGTGGCCGAACCCTTAGCAAAATTGATAAGGTCCAATGCAGCCATTACAGGTATTCTCATAGGCGATGTTAACCATGTTGTAGGTCTGTACTTGGTGAATATTATTATATTTTGTACAAATGTGGAATCTTCCTTACATGCTATTGGGTCATTCCGTGTCAAGTGGACGAGTGGTCCCCACTCGACGTTCTCCGATTTTGCTGAAAATTTATAAGGATGTACATGTATGTTTGAAAAGAGGTTCTGTAAATTTTTAGGGCCAGATCTCAAATATTTTGGGCACTGTTGACCTTTCACTGGAGGTTCCACCAAGCCTGCGGCTTCAGCTAAGAGGATTTTGCAAACTTTGGCACATAGCCATTAAGAGTTCTATACTGGCTATGATGCTGAAATTTGGCATACTAGATCAACTTTTGCTGCTAAACGCGATAAAATTATTACCGGCTATGACAAAACAATATTTCGGCCGCAATTTTGTGTCAAAGTAGCTTGCAAAACGCCTCGCATAAAATTTATGCCAAACTTTGCCCATATATAACTCAAGACCAAAAACCAATAGGAACTGGTGCTTTACCCTGTACAACAAACATCTTCATGACTTTGCATTGCTGCAATATCACGGTCAAAGCATATGTGTTTGTGGAAATATTCACACCCACATATGATGAAAAACTAAAAAAAAACGAATTTTACCTAATTTTAGGTCAAATTTCCCAAAAAGGGTACCCCTAAAATATATTAATTCTGTTATCATTTGAAAGAGCACATTTTTCTCTACAAGGATCATTGGGGTTTTTTTTGGAGTCTCTCCATTTAAGAAAAGAAAAATGCCACTGAACATGGTGTTATTTATTAATACGCAATGAATGCTAACTGCACTATTCAAACCCTTGCGTTGGTCCATGGTGGTTATACCACAACCAATTCCCTAAGAATTGGTATTATAATCCTATTAAGAATTGTAATAATGCTGTCTTTCGAGAATTGGCAGCCCCATCGCCTAGGAGCCATGGCAGATAGCCGTGCAAGGCAAGTCGCGGGTGGTCTCTTTATCGCAGGTTCCAAAGCCTGAGGGTGGGTGTCTTTGCCTAGGATCCCAAGCCTAATATTGGGTATCTTTTGTTGGTTCCCAAGCCATAATGTTCAGTCTAAGTAAGTGGTCTGGAATTGTTGCTGAATTTGCAATGAAAGATGAAGAGTCATTTGACACCCTTGTTGCAGTCCACACTTTCTTTACAGTAATTGGGGAGTATCTCAAGACTCTCATCAATGGGATTCATCATATCCACTACTTCAGTGATGGATCTGCAGCCCAGTACAAAAATTTCAAAAATTTTCTCAACTTGTGCCACCACAATGCTGATTTCAATATCAGCGCTGAATGGAATTTTTTTTGGTACCAGTCATGGAAAGTCGCCCTGTGATGGGATTGGAGGGACAGCAAAGAGGTTGGCAGCTCGTGCCAGTCTTCAACGCCCAACTGAAAACCAAATACTGACCCCGGTGGATTTATTCAACTTTTGCAACGAGCAACTGCATGGAATCAAGTTTTTTTTTGTTCCAAAAGAAAAAATTGACGAAATACGGGTAGTTCAAGAGGAAAGGTTCAAAGATGGACATACAATTGCTGGAACAAGAGAAAATCACCAGTTTGTGCCAATTGATGACAAAAAGATTCGCATTTCAAGGGTGTCAAATGACCCTTCATCTTTCATTGCCCATGTAGATAGATCTGTCAGATCAGAAATGCCTTTTGTGCCAATTGCAAACCTCCAGCCAGGGCAATACATTGCCTGCATTTACGATAGGAACTGGTGGATTGGAAATATTTCTGAAATTTCAGTCGACGACCATGATGCATTAATACATTTTATGCATCCTCATGGACCAGCTAGCTTCTTTCACTGGCCTGTGAGAAATGATAAATGCTGGATTCCCGAGCAGTCGATCATTGCAATAATTCCAGCACCAGCTGCAGCAGCAATGGGCCGACAATACAGCTTCTCTGAACCGATTATGTTGCAAATTCAGCAACAATTCCAGACCACTTACTTAGACTGAACATTATGGCTTGGGAACCAACAAAAGATACCCAATATTAGGCTTGGGATCCTAGGCAAAGACACCCACCCTCAGGCTTTGGAACCTGCGATAAAGAGACCACCCGCGACTTGCCTTGCACGGCTATCGGCCATGGCTCCTAGGCGATGGGGCTGCCAATTATCGAAAGACAGCATTATTACAATTCTTAATAGGATTATAATACCAATTCTTAGGGAATTGGTTGTGGTATAACCACCATGGACCAACGCAAGGGTTTAAATAGTGCAGTTAGCATTCATTGCGTATTAATAAATAACACCATGTTCAGTGGCATTTTTCTTTTCTTAAATGGAGAGACTCCAAAAAAAAACCCCCAATGATCCTTGTAGAGAAAAATGTGCTCTTTCAAATGATAACAGAATTAATAGTAATATTAATAATTTTAGGGGTACCCTTTTTGGGAAATTTGACCTAAAAATAGGTAAAATTCATTTTTTTAAGTTTTTCATCATATGTGGGTGTGAATATTTCCACAAATACATATGCTATGACCGTGATATTGCAGCAATGCAAAGTCATGAAGATGTTTGTTGTACAGGGTAAAGCACCAGTTCCTATTGGTTTTTGGTCTTGAGTTATATATGGGCAAAGTTTGGCATAAATTTTATGCGAGGCGTTTTGCAAGCTACTTTGACACAAAATTGCGGCCGAAATATTGTTTTGTCATAGCCGGTAATAATTTTATCGCGTTTAGCAGCAAAAGTTGATCTAGTATGCCAAATTTCAGCATCATAGCCAGTATAGAACTCTAATGGCTATGTGCCAAAGTTTGCAAAATCCTCTTAGCTGAAGCCGCAGGCTTGGGGGGGGCCTCCAGTGAAAGGTCAACAGTGCCCAATATATTTGAGATCTGGCCCTAAAAATGTACAGAACCTCTTTCAAACATACATGTACATCCTTATAAATTTTCAGCAAAATCGGAGAACGTCGAGTGGGGACCATTTTTAAAACTGGTCCACTTGACACGGAATGACCCTATTGTGTCGTCCCTCTCTTCTTTCTCCTCAGTCTCTTACTACAAATTGAATGCGGCTAAATCTCTCAACCTCCCTTTATTCATCTCCCCCACCAAAAGAAAAAAAAAATCTCTCCTTTCCATTCAAATGGGAGGAAGGTGGTATCACATATTTGGGAATAACTGAGACATTAACATCAGATCATCCAGACAAACATGAATGCTTTGTATAAAGCTATAGATGCAGATTTGTCACGCTAGCCAGGATCCAGGCCTTCAAAATGTTCTACCTACTCCAAATATTTACTGAGGTGCCTTCCACTGAAAATTCCTTGTTGGTCCATTGGGAAGCTTCAATCGTGAATTGGTAAATTCAAATGGGTAAATAAAAAGCTGAAGGTTGCCTTTCACACAGTGACCTATCCATACGCATTGGGTGGAGTGGGGGTTCCAAATATAATGATCTACGATAAAGCAGCTATTCGCGACTGGTGGGTGGGTATACATGATCATGGATGGACTCTGTTTCAAATAGAGTCCTTGTTTGCCCCTCAAGGCTCCACCCGGAAACTTCTCGAAATGGAGTTATTTTTGCCGTCCAAATTCAGACCTTGCCTCGCCAACAATAGAGGAGTCCGAACATAATGGAAAGTCTGGGGAAGGAATTCTGCCACTTTCCTCTTTAAAGAGGTGTCCCTCAGAGACTTAAAAGCCCATATCCCGGATTTCAATCTCTTAAAATGGGACATTGATGGTAAAACAGTAATAGCAGATCTCTACGAGGGGTCGACTTTGATCCAATTTTTTGATTTGGTAAAAAAATATTCTCTTCCCTGCAACTGCCTCTATCAGTATCTTCAAATAAGACACCTTCTAAATTTGCATCCCAGATTTGATAAGACGTCCCTTCTCCTCCATAACTTTTACCGTCAGTCACCTACAAAAATTAGTGTTTTCTTGTTAATCTAACACTCTCTGAACGCCCTCCTCTCCCCCAGTAAATACACATTTTAGCTATTCGTCTAAATGGGAACTCAAACTGGCCCTTTTCCTACCCCTGCCACTTTGGCAATCGGCTTCAAGATGAACCCAAAGGTCCTCAGCTTGTTTGAAGCATGTGGACCATATTAAGAAAATTCATATGGGTTGTTACATTTTTCCAGTCCAACTGGCCAAATTTATTTCCAGTTACTCACCTGTCTTTTGGAAAGGTTGCCTCGAGATGGGCTCTCTCGGTCAGGTCTGGTAGGGATGCCCAAAAATGAAGGCATTCTGATTCCAGGTTTTCAGCCTGATCTCATCGATAACCAGGGCGCATAAGAAAAGCACATGCCACTGTAGCAATTCTCCACATAGGCAAAGACGATCTTCCTGTTGACCTGAGACAGATCATCACTCACATTCTGATTGCTGCCCGGCCATGCCTGGTAGGCAAATGGAAAAGGTATGAACCCTTTGCCCTTGAGGAACTTATTTAAAAAAGAAATACCCATTACCAGTATGAAGCTTTTGCTCCCAACATAAAAGAAAAAAAGAAGATGCCCAAGATTAAAGCAGTGGTATATTTCGCCCTCATCAACCTTAGCCTGCAAGTTGGTCATCTAGTACTATACCACTATGTACTCCCTCCTCCTCTTTTTTTCCCCCAGTTTCCCCCTCCCTCCTAGCTGCCCCTCATCATATCCATCTGATATACCTCTTCATTCTTGGTCCCCACTTCTGTCTATCCCTCAATCTCATACAGGCTAGCCTGAAGATATTCCTCTAAACCCCTCCCCCCATCTCATTTCTTTGTCCACTTTTGTTATTTCAGTGGTTATAGTTCTGTAGCTGTGAATTTTTCATTGTTTATGCTGTTTAGTTCTGTTATGGTAAAACAAAATAAAGATCTATTGGAACAAAAAATAAAGAATAAACATTCTCAGTTCTGCTAAATCTGCAGCAAAGAAAACAGATTCTATAACAACTGCTGCACCCAGTAAAATAAGTGATACACTGCTGCTGTCAGATAATATAGCAAAAACCTGTCATCGCCAGCTCTCTGAAACGCCCACACATGCGTGCAGCTTTCTTCACTAACATCATTGCGCCTCTAAAGCCGGGTGTAAGTTTACCGGCTTCAGAGAGGCACTGCGCTGGTCCAGAAGTGAAGATGATAACCGTTTCTCTTCCAGATATGCACAGTGCAACCTCTCTGAAGCAGGGAAGCCTACACCTGGCTTCAGATGTGCAATAATGTTAATGAAGAAAGGCAGATTTGCAGAGAGCTAGCGATGACACTGGTTCTCTGTAGAACATTCTATCACGCCTACAGTGGCATGATAATATGTGGAGAGGGCCAACTAGTTTGGGGAACCAACGCCCCATCGACTAGTCAAAGGGCTAATTTACATATGAAAAAAGGAATTTATACTGCCGAACACAAACACATTGAAAACATTTTTTAAAGCGCTCGTTAGGCAGGGTATCGAGCAATAAACATATAAATGAGAGGGTATGAGGGGCCTGTCAGATTCCCTTTAAAAAGGACTAACTAAATGGTCTTTGAAGTGCAATTCTTGGGACATAGTAGTGGAGAACATTCTGGATCTTGATGTTGAAAGGACGTGTGTGATGTTCACCTGTATAGATATACTGAACTGCAAATATATGTAAAATTGCCATAATGTTATATACAATATTGTTTTGCTCTGTGCTTAATGATAAAATAGGGTATGTTCATTTTAGAATAAATAGTTCTAGATCAGATTGTAGCTGAGCTATTTAAATCACTTTTTTCTCTGCACTGTTGGTACTGTTTGATAACTTTGTGGTATTCATATATAAAGATGATCTCAGAGAAAATTTAGCATTGAGAACCATAGCATGAGAATGTCCTGCTACAAAAAAAAAAAAAAAAAAAAAGTTTCCTCCCAGAGAAATAGTTAAGACAATATAAACATATCACCATGCTGCTCATCCTATGTACTGCAGAACCTGATGCTCAGAGTCACTGCCTGTATGATATTACTGCACCATTGAAACCCCACTCTCTACTCCGCTTGCCTTGAATATTGAAACATGAGCTTGTGGGAGAAGATAATGGCAATGTCTGTAAGAGTGTTTTACTACCAATGTGGACAAGTTAAAAAGAATAACTAAAATCATATTTTGTTTGCAGACAAATGGTGGATAAAGGCAAGTACTTAAAGTACGGTATATAGCTCATATGCTACCAGTGAACTGTAAAATCACAACTGTGACAATATCCTGCACAACCTCCACTAGCAGTCTTCCATCTTAACACGGTTTGTGAATATATAAGACTATTGGAAACCTTGGGCTCTACTTATTGAAATCGTTTTCTATTTTTCTCTCTAATCTGTCACTTGCTACAGCTTGTATTCTGTTATACCAAAATCAGCCAAACCTTTTACTGAGTACTAAAAGGTAATAAGGGGAATATGCACCCAGAACCATGAGCAGTTCTGGGTGCATATTGCTAATATATAATATAATAATCCCTCTACCATCCCTGTATCTAGTAGCATAGATAAAAGGATTTTTAGAAAGAGTATTTCTAAAGAGCTTTATTCTTAAGCTAATGAGAGTGGGGACTAGTCCCAAGGGCGTTATATCCCCCGACTAGTCAGTCCTCTTAGCATGGTAGCACGCCCACAGGGATGTACTAACATGCTATTAAATTAAGCATCACCAGCGATGACATGCATAATATTCACACCTGACAGGTTCCCTTTAAAGAACAGTTCTCCTCAAAAGGAAAATACCAGCTGCACCCACATCCATTAAAGGGCCCTTGGTCAAAATTGCTTTGTCCAAACAGACTGTAACCTCACATGAGCCCTTTGATGGAGAAGGATAGGCCAGAAAGTCCCACGGGTCCATGTTACTAAACATACAGTGTAATCTTATGCAAGTGCTACCACCGTCATCTTTATAGCACGATATAACTTGAAACAGGTTTTTGAGTAGAAATAAAAACAAACCGTTTAAATCGCCATGTAATAGATTAATGGCACTAGCATGGGGTAGTTCCCATACATTGCAGTAAATATACGGTCAGGGCCAGACTAGCCGTCGACAAATGTCACAAAGGCCGGTCTGCTATTGAGCTGCTTTGGCTGCGACAATACTATTAACAGCTGTGGCAGAGCACAGAGCCACTGGCTTCTTGCTCCACCACAGATCCATGCTACTTCAAGCCTGGAGACCAGCTAGCAGGGGACATCGGGTGGCATGATTATGTCAATGCACCATGCTTCCGTGCAAACTGCGAGAGAAAATAGGAGCGGAAATGGAGACTGCTGGGGACAGGAACTAGGATTAGGTGAGGAGGTTTTTTTTTTTTTAATATTATTGGTCCAGGGAGACGGATGGTAGTGATGTGTATGGTGGGGTTTTGGGAGGCATACTGTGTATGGGGAACTTTGGTGGACATTATAACAGGGGCTCTGGTGGACTTCATACTATGCAAGGGGGGCTGTGGTGACCATGCTGTGTGGGGTGGTGTAGTGGCTATAATACTATCTGGGGGCTATAGAGGCCATCATATGTGTGGGGTCTATGGACACTATCATACCATATGGGACACTGTTCATCTTGTTGTGTGGGAATCGCAAACTGTGTGTAGCTTTTATGGTGCAATCATTTGATGTAGGTGGAGACATGCAGAACTATCCTGCATTGCAACCTTTCATCAATTTTTCTCTACCATCCATGTCCAGGGGTATGAGCTACTCTACTTCTTTATTATGCTGTGCGCTGTGGACAAAAGAACATTAAACTCTCTGGAGATGGACTTGAAAAATATTAACAATCTCAAGTTACAACAATTTTGGTTCTCAGTCCTCAGACAGTGCTCTTCTCTTTCTGTTCTCCTGTGTGGCACAGACAGATATACAATGCAAAGATTGAGTCAAATTCCCCCCCTTACATCTGGTTTCAAGTGTGATTATATTTCCCACACCTGTTAGGCTACTTTCACACATCAGTTTTCTGCATTCAGGCACAATCCTTTTTTTTCCTGATGCAAAGGATCCGGCAAAAATGGATGCAAACCATATCCACCGGATCCGGTTTTTAACGGATCCGTTATGCCGGATGCGTACAAAACCGGATCCGGTGGACACGGTTTGCATCCGTTTTTGCATCCGGTTTGTCCTTTTTTTTGAAGGATCAGCTTTTTTAATTAATTTGGTGCATGCGCAGTTTACAAAAACGGATCCGGTAGCCGCATCCATTTTTTACCGCATTGCGCCGGATCCGGCGTCCATAGGCTTTCATTGTAAAACACGCCGTATCGCGCCGGATCCGGCGCGATGCGGTTTTTTTTGCCGGACAAAAAAAACGTTGCAAGATACGTTGCCTCCGGCCGCCGCTTTGATAAATTTTGCCGCATCCGGAAAAAACCGGATGCAACGCAAAGCCATTAGGTACAATCCGGTTACAATGCAAGTCTATGGGGATAAAAAGGATGCGGTACCGGATCCGATTTACCCGTTTTTTTCCGGATTGTACCTGATGGCAAAAACCTGATGTGTGAAAGTAGCCTTACATGCTTGAATCAAAGTTGTTAACCCACAACTTTGGAAAAGTGCCAACAATTTTGTCTGGCCTATTTTTGTTTTGTTTTGTTATCATTACAGTATATGTTGGTAATACCTGGTTATGGTATGGTGGCATTTGTCTGTTATAGTGCAATATTATATTAATATTATGTCCTGCTGTTTATTTACTAATGAACAGTAGGCACTCTGGACACTGGCATATTAAGAGATAATGCTGCACCTATGAGGTTGATATGGAACTGCTGATGCCAGAGAAAGGCTCAAGAAGACAGTTGTGGATTCATCTACGTCAGTGTTCCTCAACTCCAGTCCTTTCGATCAACCAACAGTGCATGTTTTCAGGATTTCTGTGGTATTGCACAGGTGATAAAATTATCACTTGCACAAATGATGATCCCAACACTTGTGCAATACTAAGGAAACCCTGAAAACATGCACTGTTCGTGGTCCTTAAAGACTGGAGTTGGGGAAACATTGATCTACATCATCCACCCAGAAACCAGCTTTACAAGGTGGTTCCAGTAGGTGTAGCAGTGTCCCTGCTAGTGTGAGGGAGCAGAGGAGAAGTATGGTAAATATAGTGGAGAGTTTACTAGCTAGGCCTGAAAATATAAGCGTACCACGCGAGACTGAAAGGGAAAAAACAATTTAGTTTAATGATTGTATATCGTTATCTTACAGCATTTTAAGAAATACTGCCACTTGCCAGAAATGTTCTAATAAACTACTCGTTGCAATGTTTCTTTGTTGAATGAATTTTTGTTGTGACTCTGACTAATGCTGACCACATAGGGCATTTAAAAACATCTTGTGTACTTGTTACATTTCTGGAGTAGTTGACAGGAGAGAACACAAGAAGCCACAAGGATGTCACATCAAGAGGGATCCAGGATGGTACTTTGGTTCCACAGGAAGAAGATGCTGTTTCATCTAGTTACACTGGAAAAGAGATCATCTTTATGTCCTTTGCAGCTCCAATAATTGTCCATATATAGGATAGAATCTGGCTCACAATAGTAGTAGGTGCCTCCGAGAAAAAAAAACATACATATAGAGGGATAACTCTGGCACTCAGAAAGTCATGAAAAGTAACGAGTTTTTGATAGTTTTGATTCAATTTTTATTCATGCAAAGGTGTGTAGAAAAAAATATATATTTTGACGTTTCGGCCTTTACACTCAGGCCTTTATCAAATTTATGATCTGTGGTTAATCAGAGATAACAAAAATAAAAGTAAGTCAGGGTACAATATGATAATATTTAGACATACATGCAAAAACCTCTTTACAATGCATGAAACATAAATACTTAAAAAGACCAATATGTACATACATGAATAGACATACCAAGGTATAAATATAGAGCAAGATATGAGTCAAGTAAACTAAGATTGAGATCTCATTATTGATACAAAGATACAGAAATATTCTGTCAACATTACGTACCAAAGAGAGTATATGAAGTATAAGGATGGTGAAAAAATTGTTCACACGTGTTGTATTTGAACTTAAAATATCTACCTAAGATAAAAATGAACAGCATGAGTTATATACTACTCTGTTTGCAGAAAACGAAGAGACAGAGGCTCAAAGATACCTCATATAGGTTGTAGAATATAGGTATATAAATGAATGTAGGTCAGAGGAATTACCTTTGCTACTATATGTGGGGTATACTTCTCATAGATATACAGTAGTATTCATGTACATACTGCAATATGCGGCCTATTGGATGGCACAAAAAGAAATTGTATTATACTGGAGAAATCCATATGTGGAGCGGCCCCCGGAAATTAATATATAATGCGTAAAACTCACCTCAATGTGTATTGATCAGGAAGATCAGTTTATATAGTGAAATGGCTAAACTCCATACATATGGAACTCTAATAGATAGAGATATATAGAGATATGCTGACTTAGCAATAATGCATTATTCACCCCTGTATATAGTAGCCCAGATGAGCAATATGAGATATCACAGACTCACCACATGTGGTGTCAGTAAAGTGGATCAATGGTATATAGTGGAATGGCAGGATTCCCAAGCTTATGAACCTGTGACATATAAAAGGTATATACAGACATATATATCCCTTGATTTGACAAATATCTCTAGTAGCACATTGGGGAATATAACACAAACCTTATGTTATTCCAAATGAGGGTAGGGTATCAAGACCCCGTACATATAACCCCCATGAGGATCTGTGAAGGTATAAGGGTAGACTGCTATAAAAGTCTAAAGTGAACAGCATGTGGTAGAAAGCCCCAAGGGGCAGAAAGTCCCCATTGGTTACCTGGTTAGAGTGAGGAAGCAAATGCCGTGCCGTGGGATGGGAACACATGGAGTCTTGAGGTGCTGCCTCGTGCCTGGTGGTTGCCATTTAAAACCAGGGGGAGGGCAAATTGGATGATTCAGGAAATCCCGTTGGTGAGCCGCAAACGCAGCCTGTGGAACGCAGTAGAACTCATGCGCAGGAGGGCCCACTAGAGGTGCCTCCCGCGCATGCGCGCCAGTGGACCACAGACGGCACAGTGAGGTATCTTTGAGCCTCTGTCTCTTCGTTTTCTGCTTCAAATACAACACGTGTGAACAATTTTTTCACCATCCTTATACTTCATATACTCTCTTTGGTACGTATTGTTGACAGAATATTTCCGTGTCTTTGTATCAATAATGAGATCTCAACCTTAGTTTACTTGACGCATATCTTGCTCTATATTTATACCTTGGTATGTCTATTCATGTATGTACATATTGGTCTTTTTGCGTATTTATGTTTCATGCATTGTAAAGAGTTTTTTGCATGTATGTCTAAATATTATCATATTGTACCCTGACTTAAGCTGGTGTCACACACAGCGACAACGACGTTGCTGCTACGTCACCATTTTCTGTGACGTTGCAGCGACGTCCCGTCGCTGTCGCTGTGTGTGACATCCAGCAACGACCTGGCCCCTGCTGTGAGGTCGCCGGTCGTTGCTGAATGTCCAGCTTCATTTTTTGGTCGTCACTCTCCCGCTGTGACACACACATCGCTGTGTGCGACAGCGAGAGAGCGACGAAATGAAGCGAGCAGGAGCCGGCACTGGCAGCTGCGGTAAGCTGTAACCAGCGTAAACATCGGGTAACCAAGGGAAGACCTTTCCCTGGTTACCCGATATTTACCTTCGTTACCAGCCTCCGCTCTTGCTGCCAGCGCCGGCTCCTGCTCTGTGCACATGTGGCTGCAGTACACATCGGGTAATTAACCCGATGTATACTGTAGCAAGAAGAGCAAGGAGCCAGCGCTAAGCAGTGCGCGCGGCTCCCTGCTCTCTGCACTGTGACATGTAGCTGCAGCACACATCGGGTTAATTAACCCGATGTGTACTGTACCTAGGAGAGCAAGGAGCCAGCGCTAAGCGCGGCTCCCTGCTCTCTGCACATGTAGCACAGCGACGTTATGATCGCTGCTTCTGCTGTGTTTGACAGCTAAGCAGCGATCATAACAGCGACTTACAAGGTCGCTGTTACGTCACCGAAAATGGTGACGTAACAGCGACGTCGTTGTCGCTGTCGCTTAGTGTGAACCCAGCTTTACTTTTATTTTTGTTATCTCTGTTTAACCACAGATCATAAATTTGATAAAGGCCTGAGTGTAAAGGCCGAAACGTCAAAATATATATATTTTTTTCTACACACCTTTGCATGAATAAAAATTGAATCAAAACTATCAAAAACTCGTTACTTTTCATGACTTTCTGAGTGCCCGAGTTATCCCTCTATACCAATAATTGTCCAGACATGGCAAAAGATCAGGAGTTGCTCTTTTTGGGAGATTAGGTGGAATTTACCAAAGCTGCTTGCCAGGCCAATGGGTGCCAGACTTGCTAAAGACTATTTAACCCGCCCCTAGGAGAGGAGTTCTAGGTGGAGGAAGCACGTGTGCTCTCCCACAGAGTACAAGGTGGTGGGAGTGATAGCGGTCATGATGCAGCTCAGCATCATTGATATCCAATTTACTGGCACTAATAGCACAGACTATGCACTGTCTCAACTGATGTCCCATCTGCTTCAACTCATGGTGGGATATGATGATGGAACTCTGTTTAGCATGGTGGTGGGGGTGGGGTAAAGAATAAAAAGAGCCAGGGTTAGCTTTTTTTTGTCTGTTTTCTTGCAAAGAAAAAAAACAAAACAAACACTCAATACGTTTGTTTTTACAAAGGAACATACTATACCTCTAGGGTATGTTTCTCTAGGGTACCCTTGAAACAAAAATAGTTATTTTTGAACACCTCATGATTTTTGGAGTTTCTGCTGCAAAAACTCCTGGGAAAAAAAAACCTTAATGTGAACATACCCCAATTTATCAAGTGACGTGAATCAGCCTAACGTTTCATTATTAGAAATATTACTCTACCCTACTGTTCGTCTAATTAGTATGAAAGTGGCCTACAGCTTTAAAATGGACTGGACATAGTCCTAACTTAAAGAAACACTCACTACACTCTTCTTACATGGTCTTCTGTTATTAATGCCCAACCACTGTCTATGCGCCAAGTGGTGAATGACTGTTTCCAATTCACTGACTGGTACATGAGGGAGCAATTAGCTGGCAGAGTTCCTGTTAGGTTTGTGTAATGTTTTGTCATAAGGCTATGTGCGCACGTTGCGTATTTGCATGCAGTTACGCTGCGCTCTGCACCGCAGCGTAACTGCATGCGTCCTGCGTCTCCAGCATAATCTAAGACGACTATGCAGGATTCGTGCGCATGTGGCGTATTAGAGCGCAGCGCTTCGGCTGCTGCCAGATGCGCGCGTTCTAAGAAGTGACATGTCACTTCTTTCTTGCGCTCTGCCTGCAGCCCTCGCTCTGTCTATGGGGAGGGGCTGCACTCAGAGCGCATGGAATCGGCTTTTTTTTTTTCATTATGGACTCTTTCTGCAGCAATTTGAAGCGCACGTGTGCTGTTCAAATCGCTGCAGAAATTTCTGCAGGGACAGAACGCTACGTGCGCACATAGCCTAAGACTCTTCTATGTGTGCCCTAGGGAGGGGGGAGAAGGGTGGTGGAGAGGTTATGGGAAGTTCTCCCAATTTGTTGGTTTATACTTAAAATATGCCATATAATCTCCCCTTTTTTGTTGTACTACTGACAAACTGTATTTCCTTTTATTTGATCTTGGATATGTCTGTGTACCTTTTTTTTTTTTTTTCTTTCAATAAAGACTTTGTTTTTTAAAAAAAATTTAATTAAAAAAAACAAACAAACAAAACACATTACTCTACCTTTGCATGGAGATTTTGATAGTTAAATATTCAATGTGAAAGTTTATTTGCAAGATAAAAATCAAACCTCTAAAAAGACATACCAGGCAAAATCCGGCCAATCAGAGCATCTAGGAGCCAGAAGGCCTTTTCTTCATCTTTACTAACAAGAATAAGTATTCCAGTGATAAAATTCATACCCTGCAATGAGAGGAAAGCTTGTAAATTTTGGCATAATGTGAATTGTGGTCATGAAACTGCTATCTCAGAGTCAATTATGATGTTGTAAATCGCACGTAATTAGCATTTTTAGATCGCCCAAAACCCACAAGGTCGCATGACAATTTGTGTTTCGGATGTCACTAGTTGCATTTACGGTAAATATAAAAACCATGGTAAATGTCTTCACAATCAGTGGCAGGTAAGGCATACTGCAAATCTAAAACGCTGTCCATATATCTTCTCCATATCGTGTGTAGTGTTTTGTAAAACTATTAAGAAGGGAATTTTGTTTACTTACCGTAAATTCCTTTTCTTCTAGCTCCAATTGGGAGACCCAGACAATTGGGTGTATAGGCTATGCCTCCGGAGGCCGCACAAAGTATTACACTAAAAGTGTTAAGCCCCTCCCCTTCTGCCTATACACCCCCCGTGCTCCCACGGGCTCCTCAGTTTTGGTGCAAAAGCAAGAAGGAGGAAAAAGAATTATAAACTGGTTTAAAGTAACTTCAATCCGAAGGAATATCGGAGAACTGAAACCATTCAACATGAACAACATGTGTACACAAAAAAACAGGGGCGGGCGCTGGGTCTCCCAATTGGAGCTAGAAGAAAAGGAATTTACGGTAAGTAAACAAAATTCCCTTCTTCTTTGTCGCTCCATTGGGAGACCCAGACAATTGGGACGTCCAAAAGCAGTCCCTGGGTGGGTAAAATAATACCTCGTAAGAGAGCCGTAAAACGGCCTCTTCCTACAGGTGGGCAACCGCCGCCTGAAGGACTCGTCTACCTAGGCTGGCATCCGCCGAAGCATAGGTATGCACCTGATAGTGTTTCGTGAAAGTGTGCAGGCTCGACCAGGTAGCCGCCTGACACACCTGCTGAGCCGTAGCCTGGTGCCTCAAAGCCCAGGACGCGCCCACGGCTCTGGTAGAATGGGCCTTCAGCCTTGAGGGAACCGGAAGCCCAGCCGAACGGTAGGCTTCGAGAATTGGCTCCTTGATCCACCGAGCCAAGGTTGATTTGGAAGCCTGTGACCCTTTACGCTGGCCAGCGACAAGGACAAAGAGTGCATCCGAGCGGCGCAGGGGCGCCGTACGAGAAATGTAGAGTCTGAGTGCTCTCACCAGATCTAACAAGTGCAAATCCTTTTCACATTGGTGAACTGGATGAGGACAAAAAGAAGGTAAGGAGATATCCTGATTGAGATGAAAGGGGGATACCACCTTAGGAAGAAATTCCGGAACCGGACGCAGAACCACCTTGTCCTGGTGAAAAACCAGGAAAGGGGCTTTGCATGACAGCGCTGCTAGCTCAGACACTCTCCGAAGTGAAGTGACTGCTACTAGAAAAACCACTTTCTGCGAAAGGCGTGAGAGAGAAATATCTCTCATTGGCTCGAATGGTGGTTTCTGAAGAACCATCAGCACCCTGTTCAGATCCCAGGGTTCTAACGGCCCCTTGTAAGGAGGAACGATGTGACAAACCCCCTGCAGGAACGTGCGTACCTGTGGAAGTCTGGCTAGGCGCTTCTGGAAAAACACAGAGAGCGCTGAGACTTGTCCCTTAAGGGAGCCGAGCGACAAACCCTTTTCCAGTCCAGATTGAAGGAAGGACAGAAAAGTGGGCAAGGCAAAAGGCCAGGGAGAAAAACCCTGAGCAGAGCACCACGACAGGAAAATTTTCCACGTCCTGTGGTAGATCTTGGCGGACGTTGGTTTCCTAGCCTGTCTCATAGTGGCAATGACGTCTTGAGATAACCCTGAAGACGCTAGGATCCAGGACTCAATGGCCACACAGTCAGGTTGAGGGCCGCAGAATTCAGATGGAAAAACGGCCCTTGAGATAGCAAGTCTGGTCGGTCTGGTAGTGCCCACGGTTGGCCGACCGTGAGATGCCACAGATCCGGGTACCACGACCGCCTCGGCCAGTCTGGAGCGACGAGGATGACGCGGCGGCAGTCGGCCCTGATCTTGCGTAACACTCTGGGCAACAGTGCCAGCGGAGGAAACACATAAGGGAGCTGAAACTGCGACCAATCCTGAACTAAGGCGTCTGCCGCCAGAGCTCTGGGATCTTGAGACCGTGCCATGAACGTCGGTACCTTGTTGTTGTGCCGGGACGCCATGAGGTCGACGTCCGGCACCCCCCAGCGGCAACAGATCTCCTGAAACACGTCCGGGTGAAGGGACCATTCCCCTGCGTCCATGCCCTGGCGACTGAGAATCTGCTTCCCAGTTTTCCACGCCTGGAATGTGAACTGCAGAGATGGTGGAGGCCGTGGCTTCCACCCACATCAAAATCCGCCGGACTTCCTGGAAGGCTTGCCGACTGCGTGAGCCGCCTTGGTTGTTGATGTATGCCACCGCTGTGGAATTGTCCGACTGAATTCTGATCTGCTTGCCTTCCAGCCACTGCTGGAACGCTTTCAGGGCAAGATACACTGCCCGTATTTCCAGAACATTGATCTGAAGCGAGGACTCTTGCTGGGTCCACGTACCCTGAGCCCTGTGGTGGAAAAAAACCACTCCCCACCCTGACAGACTCGCGTCCGTCGTGACCACCTCCCAGGATGGGGGTAGGAAGGATTTCCCCTTCGATAATGAAGTGGGAAGAAGCCACCACCGAAGGGAAGCTTTGGTCGCCTGAGAGAGGGAGACGTTCCTGTCGAGGGACGTCGGCTTCCTGTCCCATTTGCGTAGGATGTCCCATTGAAGAGGACGCAGGTGAAACTGCGCGAAAGGAACTGCCTCCATTGCTGCCACCATCTTCCCCAGGAAGTGCATGAGGCGCCTCAAGGGGTGTGACTGGCCTTGAAGGAGAGATTGTACCCCTGTCTGTAGTGACCGCTGCTTGATCAGCGGAAGCTTCACTATCGCTGAGAGGGTATGAAACTCCATGCCAAGGTATGTGAGCGATTGGGCCGGTGTCAGATTTGACTTTGGAAAATTGATGATCCACCCGAAACTCTGGAGAGTCTCCAGGGTAGCGTCGAGGCTGTGTTGGCATGCCTCTTGAGAGGGTGCCTTGATCAGGAGATCGTCCAAGTAAGGGATCACCGAGTGACCCTGAGAGTGGAGGACCGCTACTACAGTAGCCATAACCTTGGTGAAAACCCGTGGGGCTGTTGCCAGGTCGAACGGCAGTGCCACGAACTGCAGGTGTTCGTTTTCTATGGCGAAGCGCAAGAAGCGCTGGTGCTCTGGAGCAATCGGTACGTGGAGATAAGCATCTTTGATATCGATCGATGCAAGGAAATCTCCTTGGGACATTGAGGCGATGACGGAGCGGAGGGATTCCATCCGGAACCGCCTGGTCTTTACGTGTTTGTTGAGAAGTTTCAGGTCCAGGACAGGACGGAAAGACCCGTCCTTCTTTGGTACCACAAACAAGTTGGAGTAAAAACCGTGGCCCTGTTGCTGAAGAGGAACAGGGACCACCACTCCTTCTGCCTTCAGAGTGCCCAGCGCCTGCAGAAGAGCCTCGGCTCGCTCGGGAGGCGGGGATTACCTGAAGAATCGAGTCGGGGGACGAGAGGTGAACTCTATCTTGTAACCGTGAGACAGAATGTCTCTCACCCAACGGTCTTTTACCCGTGGCAGCCAGGCGTCGCAAAAGCGGGAGAGCCTGCCACCGACCGAAGATGCGGAGTGAGGAGGCCGAAAGTCATGAGGAAGCCGCTTTGGTAGCGGCACCTCCGGTGGCCTTTTTAGGACGTGACTTAGACCGCCATGCATCAGAGTTCCTTTGATCTTTCTGAGGCCTTTTGGACGAGGAGAATTGGGACCTGCCCGCGCCCCGAAAGGACCGAAACCTCGACTGCCCCTTCCTCTGTTGGGGTATGTTCGGTTTGGGCTGGGGTAAGGATGTATCCTTTCCCTTGGATTGTTTGATGATTTCATCCAAACGCTCGCCAAACAATCGGTCGCCAGAAATTGGCAAACTGGTTAAGCGCTTTTTGGAAACAGAATCTGCCTTCCATTCCCGTAGCCACAAGGCCCTGCGGAGTACCACCGAATTGGCGGCTGCAACCGCCGTACGGCTCGCAGAGTCCAGGACAGCATTAATAGCGTAAGACGCAAATGCCGACGTCTGAGTGGTTATGGACGCCACCTGTGGCGCGGACGTGCGTGTGGCTGCATCAATTTGCGCTTGACCTGCTGAGATAGCTTGTAGCGCCCATACGGCTGCGAACGCTGGGGCAAAAGAAGCGCCGATAGCTTCATAGATGGATTTCAACCAGAGCTCCATCTGCCTGTCAGTGGCATCTTTGAGTGAAGCCCCATCTTCCACTGCAAGTATGGATCTAGCTGCCAGTCTGGAGATTGGAGGATCCACTTTGGGACACTGAGCCCAACTTTTGACCACGTCAGGGGGAAAAGGATAACGTGTATCCTTAAGGCGCTTAGAAAAAACGCTTATCTGGACAAGCATGGTGATTCTGGACTGCCTCTCTGAAATCAGAGTGGTCCAGAAACATACTCTGTGTACGCTTGGGAAACCTGAAACGGAATTTCTCCTGCTGAGAAGCTGACTCCTCCACCGGAGGAGCTGAGGGAGAAATATCCAACATACGATTGATGGACGCAATAAGATCGTTCACTATGGCGTCCCCGTCCGGAGTATCAAGATTGAGAGCGGCCTCAGGATCAGAATCCTGATCAGCTGTCTCCGCATCATCAACCAGAGATTCCCCCCTCTGAGACCCTGCACAATATGATGATGTCGAGGGAAAATCTAAGCGAGCTCGCTTAGTCGGTCTGGGGCTGGGGTCTGTGTCAGAACCCTCAGCCTGGGATCCATGAGATACCCCGGGAGGACATTGTTGGTCCAGCTGAGGTGGGCCAGGGAACAAAGATTCAACAGAGTCCCTGTGCTGAGATACCGGCCTGGACTGCAAGGCTTCTAGTATCTTAGCCATAGTCTCAGAGAGTTTTGCAAACTCCGTCCCCGTCACCTGAACAGTGTTAGCAGGTGGCTCCCCCTGGGCCCCTCTTAGCAGAGGCTCCGGCTGAGTAAGTGCCACAGGGGCCGAACAGTGCACACAATGAGGGTCAGTGGAACCTGCCGGTAGCGGGGTCGTACATGCGGCGCAGGCAACATAATAAGCCTGTGTTTTGGCACCCCTGCCTTTCGTGGGCGCCATGCTATTATCTTCCCTGAGTAACACAATAGGGTATATAGCCAGAAATCAACTGTGCACCATACAGTGTAAAACATATATACCATAAACATAAAATGTTACACTACTGCACAATGGGGCTAGCACCACAGGTGCTGCTTACCACCCGCCTAAAGCGGTTGTGAGGCCACCAGAGTCCCTGCCTGGGTCTCCCAGACTTTGTCCCCCTCTGCTGCGTCCGAGGAGCTGACAGGAATGGCTGCCGGCGTCCTGAGGAGAGGAGGGAGCCGTGGGCGTGACCCAGAAAGTGCGGGAACTGGTGCCCGCACTGTGCACAGTGAGGGGGGTGGAGTATGCAAAGCATGCTCCAGCCCTCAGTGCTGCTCGTTCTGTGCAGCGTCCCGCCCTTCCCCTGCCTGTCAGGGCTGTGGGCGGGAGGAAAGGAAACTAGGCCGCAAAAAGCCGGGGACTCTAGTAATAAACGCGGCCGCCGTAAAAGCGCGGCCGGCGTGAAAGTCCCCGGCGCACTACAAGTCCCAGCCGCGCCGCAGTGTTTCCATGGCCGCGGCGGTCAGTGCGGCAGTCCCTATACATAAACACACTCAGCAACGCTGAGTGTGTAATGGCACATATTAACCCGGTCAGCGCCGTGGTCCCCGGTGCACTAGCACACCCAGCAAAGCTGGAGTGTTGCTGTGCGCGGTCCCCACCGGGATACAGAGTACCTCCAAGTAGCAGGGCCATGTCCCTGAACGATACCCGGCTCCTATCCAGCAGGCTCCACAGGAGTTGTGGATGAAGCGCGGTCTCAGTGCCTGGAGACCGATAGGATCCCACTTCCACCAGAGCCCTAAGGGGGATGGGGAAGGAAAAACAGCATGTGGGCTCCAGCCTCCGTACCCGCAATGGATACCTCAACCTTACAACACCACCGACAAGAGTGGGGTGAGAAGGGAGCATGCTGGGGGCTCTATATGGGCCCACTTTTCTTCCATCCGACATGGTCAGCAGCTGCTGCTGACCAATCTGTGGAGCTGTGCGTGCGTGTCTGACCTCCTTCGCACAAAGCAAAAAACTGAGGAGCCCGTGGGAGCACGGGGGGTGTATAGGCAGAAGGGGAGGGGCTTAACACTTTTGAGTGTAATACTTTGTGCGGCCTCCGGAGGCATAGCCTATACACCCAATTGTCTGGGTCTCCCAATGGAGCGACAAAGAAATACATGGCTCTGTACTATGCTACACAAGTGCCTTGAAAAAGTATTCACTCACCAATGAACTTATCCATGTCTTTTTACGTTACACTCACAAACATAAAATACACATTTACACACGAAGTAGCAAGTATTTGTGAAGTGTAAAGAAAATGATACATGGTTTTCTAAAGATTTTAAAAATATAAATCTGAAAATTGTGCCGTGCATTTGTATTCAGCCCCATGTAGAGTGATACTCCTAAAAAAAAAAAAAATCTCGAGTGACCGATTACTTCCAGAATTATTAGGATAAATTACACACAAGTGGACTTAACTCAGTCTAACTACAGATTTTGTGCAGGTTTGCTTAATAACTTTAGGGTTCAAACAGCATCATGAAAACCAATAAACACCAGACAGGTCACAGATAGAGTTGTGCAGAATAGTGAAGCAAGGTAAAGTAATTAAAGAATAAAAAAATAGCCCAAATATTGAAGGCAGCTCACTGAGCACTGGTCAATCTGACTCGCCCACCCCAGGGCTTTGGGACACCCGGTGCCGGGCCGGACTAGTCCGGGGGTCGTCAGTGGTGGCGGGGCCCGACTCCGTGGCCCTGGTGGGTGTCAGTTAAATATGGCTGGTGAATAAAGTTTATGGTTGTCGTGACGCCACCTGTGGTTTGCGGCTATTAAGCCGCCGCTGCTGTATGGGGCCTCCGGGGCTGATGGTATGGCAGCTTGGATGGTCCTGCTCCCCACAGGTGGAGCGGTACCCCGGGGCAACAGTTGGTGCTCGTGAGAGTCTATGGTGTGATGTTGTGTGAATAATAAGGTGCAGGGCCGACAGGCAGTGAAAGAAACAGGCACAAACAGTAGTCTCTTTACCTTCTCCTCTTTTACTTGGCAACAGTTTAGTCCAGGGAGACCGTCACAGGTGGTAAAGATGATCCGGCCGGCCTGGAAGTGCCTGGGGGTGATATCCTTGGCCAGTTGAGTATGAGGCCTACTCCCTGATCTTTCTTTTCTTCTACAGGACCCTGCACTCTGAATTTAGCAATGGCCCTCTTGCTGCTGGGACCGGTGGTTCGTCCCTTTTTCTGTGTGGTAGGCTGCGCAGGCCCTCTCTGGTGCTTTTCTGCTGGAGTCCACACCGGGGCCTTGGAATGCGGCTGTACCTTCAGATTGCTGATGGGCCAGGGGGCTTGCAGCTCTCCTGCCCTCCGGATTCGGCCACCAGGGAAGGATTTTATACCCTGGCAACCACAGACTCCGATGTCCGAGTCTCTTCTGTGCCTCTCTGCAAATCTTGCTTCACTGGGCCAAGCTATTCCAGCTCCAGGCCCCAGTTCCACAAGACAGCACACTCTGCGTCTGCTTTCTCTCTACAGACTGAACACTAACTCCTCCCTCAGGTCGGACTTAAGGAATGCTCCCTGGAACTCCAGGTTCAGAGCTCCCCCTGCTGGCCTGAGGGAGAAACTGCGTTGGATGTTGAACTTACTGGCCAATGATTCCCCCAATTACCTCCAGGCTCAGCATTAACCCTTTGGAGGGGCAATGCTGTTGTGGCGACCAGGTCCTGGGGCGCCACAAATCCATCATCCAAATATGAAAGGAATATGGCACAACTGCAAACCTACCTATACATGGTTGTTCAACTAAACTGACATCCCAAGCAAGGAGAGTATTAATTAAAGAAGCAGTCAAGAGGCCCTTGGTCCCTCTGGCGGAGCTTTAGCGATCCACAGCTTAGGTGGGAGAATCTGTCCACAAGACAACTATTAGTCGTATACCCCACAAATCTGGCCTTTATTGAAAAGTGGAAAGCAGAAAGTCATTTTTGAAAGCAAGCCATAAGAATTCCCATTTGCAATAAGCCATGTATGGGACACAACTAGCATATAGAAAAAGGTGTTCTGGTCAGAGGAGACCAAATTAGCTTTTTGCATTCAGCCCAAAAAGTTCTATGTGTGGTAGAGAACTAAACGTACATCACCGTGAAAACATCAACCACACCGTCAAACATGGTGGTGGTAACATCATGCTCTGGGGATGCTTTCATTCATCAGGGACAGGAAAACTGGTCAGAGTAGATGGTAAGATGGATAGAGCTAAACACATTGCAGTCCTGGAGATAAACCTGTTAGAGTTTGCAAAAAACTTGGGACTGGGGCGTAGTTTACCTTCCAGTAGGACAATGACCCTAAGCATACTGCCAGAGCTGTAATGCAATGATTTATAACAAAGCATATTCATGTGTTTGAATGGCCCAGTCAGTCACCGTCCAGACCTAAATCCCATAGAGAATCCTGTGGCAATGCTTGAGAATTGCTGCTTAGACGCTCTCCATCCAATCTCATTTAACTAGATTAAGATTGCAAAGAAGAATGGCCAAAATTTTTTGCCTTTATCTGTGCAAAGCGGATAGAGACATACTCCAAAAGACTTGCAGTAGGAACTGCTGCGAAAGTTGTGCGTTGTCTTTAAAAGGAGTTGTCCAACATAAACGTAATTTTTTTTTAAGCTAATCTGTGCTGTATTGTCATATAAAACGCCCCTACATTATTTTTTTTTGTTTTCTAACTTTTGTTCCTCTTGAATTATCCCTTTATCCTCTGCAGACACTTTATTAACATGCAGCTCAACCAAACATGAAATTTTCCTATGCCAAACCTCAGTCAGACCTGACACCACCCGGCCTCACTATCCAGACCCGCCCTCTGCACACTCATTGGCTGTCAGTATTCTGCCCCAGCATGACCTTCCCATCGCTCCAGCAAAGATGGGCACATTACTACATTATATGTGTGGAGAATGTGAGTTGATTGTGCTGTCACAGATGAGATATCACTGCTCTGTATTACCAATCATTGGAAATACAAAGCAGTAATTCTGCTTCTCTCATCTGTGACAGCACAATCACCTCATATCCACCGCACATATAATGTGGTAATGTGCCCATCCCTGTCTCCATAATATAGTACTGTGCCCATCTTATAGTAATGTGCCCATCTTTGTGCCCATCCTGTTGTAATGTCCCCTTGGGCTCCTCCTCTTGTAGTGTCGCGGGCGGAGGAGGCGACGCCGCGCTCTCCCACTGCTCGGGTCCGGCTGCCGCTGCGGCCTGCTGCTGCTCGGTGGCTCGAGCGATGGGCCGGATCCCGGGGACTCTAGCGACGCTCCTCGCCCGTGAGTGAAAGGGGGTTTTTGGGTGTGGGGATTGTTTATTGTCCGTGACGCCACCCACGGTTGTGGTGATTGAATGTACACCACCGCTGCTCTGACTGGGGATCCCAGGAGTTATATGGAGCAGCTTGATGTTAGTTCTCCCCTCCGTGGGTAGGGGGTTGGTTGTCCCGGGGCCCAGTGATGAGGTGAGAGATGCAGGGCTTGGTGGGCGCAGGGACGCGGGGGCAGCGCTGTGCCTTGCGGCACTGTGGTACTCACTCAGCCTGAGACGATAACACAGTTCTCGGTAAAACACACGGCTGGAAAGACGGTTCCCACGGATGGCTGCACTTGCTTTTCCCCAGTAGTTGACGGTGACGGTCCCTTTTCCTGCACCTAAGATGATGGTTGCGATGGGTTCCCACCGGTAACCCGCTCCCCGGCTTGGATATGGGCTGGAGGAGCCCTACTTTTGCCCGCAGGCGCTGGCCCTGAGAAACTGGTGCCCTGGCGGTGGCGGTGTCTCTCTGTAACGGTTGGACTGTTGCCTTCAATCGGGACTTGGTTGTTGGGAGACAGTCGTCCCCTTCACTGACGGATTTGGCAAATTGACGGCGACTCCTAGCCTTGCCGGGATCCGAAAGGCCCCTGCCACTGGTGCTGACTGTTCTTCGTATACTGCTCCAGACCGCCGGGTCACCACCCGTCCGTGGTCCTTCCAGCAACCTCCGAGCAGTCACCCCTGCGGACAATCACCGCCGTCTGCTGACCTTGCTGTCTCTCAGTCCGGGGCACACACCCGGACCAGCTTCAGGCTTCCTTACTGTCACTTTTACTCCTTTACTCAAGTTCCTCTCCTTGGCTCCTCTACCCCTTCACTTCCTTCTACTTTCACTTCCCTCACTTAACTGCCTGGTTATTCCCGCCTCCAGGGCTGTGAACTCCTCGGTGGGCGGAGCCAACCGCCTGGCCCACCCCCTGGTGTGAACACCAGCCCCTGGAGGAAGGCAACAAGGATTTTAGGTTAGCCTTGGTGTTCCTAACTGGGGTGTAGGGTGTGGTGGTGTTATGACCTGTGACCCCTGGCTTGCCCAGGGCGTCACAGTAGCAATGCTCTGTCCTGTAGAATTGTTCCCTATTGTCCTCACACATGCAAAACAAACAAATCCTTCTCACCTATCCTGGTTCCCTCAGTGTCCTGCCTCTTGCGGCAGCAGCCGCTGTAAAGGCAACAGCTGATAGCAGATGCAGAGAAGGCTTTTGATCGAATCAATTGGAAATATTTGGAATTGGCTTTATATAAATTTGGATTCGACAAAAAGAAAAATTGTTAAAACCATTTTGGCCCTCTATTCTAATCCCACTGCAAAAATATACACCAATAATCACTTATCAAATCCCTTCCCAATTACAAATGGTACCAGACAAGGATGCCCCCTTTCTCCACTCCTTTTCGTTCTGGCTATAGAACCCCTTGCAGAGTTAAATCAAACAATTCCAACATGTTAGGTATAAAAACAAGTAACCGCCATCATAAAATTGGACTTTTTGCGGATGACATTATTCTTTCCCTCTCAGACCCCCTAAACTCTATCATAGAAGCCCAAAAAATTCTGAATGGCTATTCAAAGGCCTCCTATTATAAATTAAACAACAATAAATCTAAACTTCTTCCCTTTTTCCTTAAAACTAGTACTATTAGTCTCATTTAAAAAGTTTCCTCTTTTACTTGGGAAGAAAACTCATTTGCCTATTTAGGGATGAAAATTACCAATAACCTGGATTCTTTAGTGGAAACAAATATGGAGGACCTCGTCAAGATTACTCAAAGAAAGATTACAGAAATGCTCAAGAACAATATAAGTTGGTTGGGAAAAATTATGGCATACAAAATGATTATATTACCTAAGATTTTATACTACTTTAGAGCGATACCCCTCTTAATCCCATTAAATTATCTATACAAACTACAAAGTCTCTTGAATGAGTTCATCTGGGACAAGAAAAAGCCAAGAATTGCCAAGAATACACTGACAAAACACAAAAGAAGAGGTGGGTTCAGCTTACCAAACATAATATGTTACTATAAGACTAATATCATCAAACAGAGTATAAATTGGATTCTAAACAGTCACACCCTCCCATGGCTCGATTTGGAATTATCCCTCAATAACTACTCTTCCCTGCAATCCCTTATCCTACTTCATATCCTGAACCCCAAGCTACCTCTCCCAAACTCCCCTACAATTGCATCCACTATATCAATCTGGAAAAACTTTACCAAGCAAAAATCCAAATTAACCAAATTTGAACAAATCAGTAATTTCCCGCTAAAATTCACTAACTACCCTCTCCCGGAATTTATTAGTATCCTGTTCTGCAACTTGGAGAAACAAAGCGTCTGGAGTACTAGTACCATATATAGATTCTTAAATGATGACTACATATTTTGTAAGCAAACCTACATGGAAAGATGGGAGAAGGATTTAAAGATGTGTTTCTCTGATGAGAAATGGCAAAACTGCCTAAAAGCTACGTACTCCTCCACCATCTCCACTATCTTACAAGAAACCTTTTATAAAACTTTATCAAGATGGTATCTCACTCCGGTACGTTTAAACAAATTTGATAAATCAAACTCTCCTGATTGTTGGAGAGGATGTGGACATAAGGGTAGTTTATTGCATATCCTATGGGAGTGTCCTAAAATTGGAAACATGTGGTCAGAGATCAACAACCTCTTGAATCTAATATCTACTTCAAAGGTTACAGTCTCCCCACAAATGGCCCTTCTGTCTCTAGATTTGGAGGACACTGACCCTGCCTTAGTTCCCATATTTATACATATATTTCTGATTATTAAGCAACTTTTAACAGTAAACTGGAGAAGTAATGTTATCCCCACCACCTCGGAAATAATTAAGCTCATGAATACACACCAAGAATATGAGAGAAAGTATGCGATATACAATAATCTTTTCAGTTCATACTACAAAAGATGGAGTCTATGGCCTACAAACATCAGTAATGCCTCAACGTAAATGGAATGAACACCTTCCCCCCTTTTTTTTCTTTTTTATCTATCTTTATTTTTCTCTCTCTTCTCTTTCATTCTTTGCTTGTTATTGCATTTAAATATGTCTTCACAGAGTCAAATAATAATGTATATAATAGCAAATGTTATGGGTGTCAACATCTGCAAGTCTACAATATTCACTAGTCTGATACGATTTTTGTAAATAGTTTAATCCTGTATGTTCTCCCATTTCCCCCCCCCCTGTGGTTTTCCCTATATATTTCCAAAATTCTCCCAATAAAAGCCTTTTTCCTTATTTTTCCTCCCTCCCTTCCAATATCCTCCTCCCCATTAAATTTCAATGGTTAAACATCTTTATGATTACTTATCTACTTTTGGATATATTTACATAAGAGTGTTTGAAATTCTATGACTGTTATATAATAAAAATATTGAAACACATAATGTGGTAATGTGCCCATCCCTGTCCCCATAATATAGTAATGTGCCCATCTTTGTGCCCATCCTGTTGTAATGTCCCCTTGGGCTCCTCCTCTTGTAGCAATGCTCTGTCCTGTAGAATTGTTCCCTATTGTCCTCGCACACGCAAAATAAACAAATCCTTCTCACCTATCCTGGTTCCCTCAGTGTCCTGCCTCTTGTGGCAGCAGCCGCTGTAAAGGCAACAGCTGATAGCGCTTTATATCAGATGACTGATTTCCAGGCACTGTGCAAGGACGAGCTCTTTATACAGCTTCTCCAGTGATCAGCTGCTGCCTTGGCCGGTGGCTGATCACTGTAGTAGCTGTATACAGAGCTTGGCTCTGCAGAGCACCTGGGAATCTGTCATTTGATATAAAGTGCTGACTGCACAGGCCGCGATCAGCAAGGGGGCAATGGGCCTGCGCACCACAAGCAGCATCAGGAGCCGCAGCTGACAGCGCTTTATACAAGAGGACAGACTCCCGGGCGCTCTGCAGAGCCAAACTCTGTATACAGCTACTGCAATGATCCGCTGCTGGCCTCTGATTAAGACAAAACAATCACTGATCTCAGGGAGACCAGCCAGAGAAAGCACTGCCGGCAGCCAGCAAAGGCGCTCAACACAGTGAAATCCTAGGTGCATTGCCTCCTGGGAAGTATGCAAATCAAAAAAAGTCCATGGAGCCTCTGTTAGGAGTTTCGACACTGAAAATAGCCAGATATCCCTCCGGGAAGGACTTCCCAGGGGCAAAGCACCTAGAATTTCACTGTGTTGAGCACCTCTGCTGGCTGCCGGCAACGTTCAGCAAGGGGCCACGGGCCTGCGCGCCGCAAGCAGCATCGGGAGCTGCATGCAGTGTACAGGCAGCGAGACCACTGTACTATGGGATGTGTGGGAGGGTGAAGGGAAGGGTGGCAAAGACTCCACGCACTGTACTTGCTTAGCAGGGCGGCTACATGACGTCGGCTGTGATGCCCGTGTACAAGACAAGCATAAGCTCCTGCCCCGGTCGACGTGGCATCACAGGAAGTAGCAAAATCACGGCAGGAGCAGTCACATGACCACTCTAAGCCTAGGGAGAGGGGCTGACAGCAGGGCATTTAATTACTATCTACTTACCTGCCCCAATGTAGCCCAATAGTGAAATGACAAAGGCAAAATAAGTCGGATAACCCATTTAACCTTTTCTGCTAATATGTTACAAAAAATAAAACCTGACATGACCTGTAGAAAAATCACTTCCTAAAGAGGACTATAGTACATTTACAAAACATCTAGTGACTTTTAAATATATATATAAAAAAAAAAAAAAAAAAAAAAAAAAAAAAAAAAAAAAGAAGGATGCCCACAGTGATGAACCACTTAAAACAGAATTTTTTTTTAACAAAAAGGCACAAAAATAGAATAGGGCGCAAATGAAAAAGCAAAAAAAAAAAACAAAAACAAAAACACAAAACTAGTCAAAAATAAAGGGGTATATGCAATAAGGAATTCTCTCGAGTTTGACTCATTGTCTTCATTTATAAAGGAAGCTCTGTAAAGTACAATGACGGATCCACTGCCTAAATGGATTCAAAGCTACCCTTTGTATAATAGTAGGACCACAAATAAAACAAACCACTGTATGCAAGATGGGAAAGCTAAATCAGAACAATTTCTGCAAAAGCAGAGTTTAAAAGGCAATGGGTAATCAAAAACATTTTTTCAAAAATTAAAAAAAAGCATTAATGTTATATATTTCTAAATAGAATATATTTAATAGTATAATATATGAAACATTATTTAAAAACGTATATTTTCAGCTTTTAATCACTAGGGAGAGAAGCTGCTGACATTTGCTATAAAAACATATTTTTATAGCAAATAAGGTGTATTTCTAAAAGGTGCATTTCTGCCTTGTATTACACCTGCAGTAAATGTGGGCAGTCATATTGTGGCTGCAGTGCTCACATCGCAGTAATTATACAGGTCAGAAGTTAGTATTACACATGAAAGGATTAGCTACATGGCTCAGAAGACTAAATTACTGTGATCTGAGCAGAGCCATCATGTCACTGACACTCAGATCACAGAAATGAGAGTTGAGCACAGGTCTTGGTGCAAGAAATAAAGTGGTGATTTAATCTCGTCACATGTACTCACTGCTCGATAGAGTCACCGTCGCAGGCCTGTTTGGAACTGTACTTACTGCTCACTGGCTATTACTATGAGTTAAAGGGAACCAATCACCAGGATTTTTGTATATAAGCTAAAGCCAGTGCTATACTGGCACTATCAGGCGGATTCTCTACATACCTTTAGTGGTCAGCTTGGATGTTTAAGTTTTGAAATCCAAGAAAGTAAAGTTTTTAAAATCATCAGCTTCTTGAGTGACAGCAGCTGAGGATCAGATAATATCTGGGGGGTATTCATAGTTATCCCCTCCCCCTGTTGGTATAGTGCTTATGCTAATTCTATCAATTTACTTATACTCGCAGGACCTGTGGTGAGGTCATACCCATGTGACCAGCAGGTATCAGCTTTGTTGGCTGAGGCCCCACCACTTTTGTTCAAATTGGTATGACCTCACCACAGGTACTGCTAGGTCGATTGTATAATGCTTATGCCAATTCTAACAGAGGGAGGGGATAAGTATGAATATTCCCCCCCCCCCCCCATAGATATTATCTGCTCCTCAGCTGCTATCATTCAAGCAGCTGATTATTTTATATAAACTTTACTTTCTTTGATTTTAAAACCTAAAACATCTAAGCAGTGGCGTAACTAGAGTTTGATGGGCCCTGGTGCAAAGTTTGGACCTGTGCCCCCCCGCCACGTTCACCGACACTTTGGGTACGTGATAATGACACTAACACTTGGCTCTTACCCACAGTACCCAGGTTTCCCCATCATCTGAAATCCCTCTATCAGCACCCAGATTTCCTATGTTCTGATATCCATCTCATCCTTGACACTCAGCTTCACCATGCTCTCCTATACATCTTTTCCTGAGCACCCAGCTTTCCCATATCAGAGCATGGGAAAGCTGGGTGCTGAGAGATTTATAGCAGAACATGGGAAAGCTGGGTGCGGAGAGAAAGCCTTTTTCCCTCAGCTCAAAACGTTCCCATCCCATGCTTGTATCCTTGTCCCCCCTTGTATATAGTTCTCCAAATACAATAATGGCCCCCACATAGCCTTCCATATAGTATAACGGGTCCCACATAACCCTTCATATATTAGAATGCTCGCCCATAGTCCTCCATGTATTAAAATGCATTTCCCATAGTCCTCTATGTATAAAGTAGCCCTCTAATTAGTTTAATGCATTTCCCATAGTTCTCCATGTATTATAATTCACCCCATAGTTCTCCATATATTATAATGCACCCCCATAGTCCTCCATGTTTATGCACCCCCATAATCATGTATAAGGTAGCCCCCCATTGTCCTATATGTATTATAATGCAGCCCCATAAAGTTTCATATTGTATTATGCAGCCCCATACTCCTCTATGTAAAATGCACCCCTATAGTCCATGTATAAGGTGTCCTTCATATTGTATAATGCATCCCCATAGACCTCCATGTATAATGCAGCCCCCTAGGCATCTGTGTATAATGCAGTCAGCCCCCCGGGCCTCCATATATAATGCGGCCAGCCCCCCAGGCCTCCATGTATAATGCAGCCAGCTCCCCAGGCCGCCATATATAATGCAGCCAGCCCCCCAAGCCGCCATATATAATGCAGCCAGCCCCCCAAGCCGCCATGTATAATGCAGCCAGCCCCCCAGGCCTTCCTGTATAATGCAGCCAGCCCCACAGGCCTTCCTGTATAATGCAGCCAGCCCCACAGGCCTTCCTGTATAATGCAGCCAGCCCCACAGGCCTTCCTGTATAATGCAGCCAGCCCCACAGGCCTCCATGTATAATGCAGCCAGCCCCCCAGGCCTTCCTGTATAATACAGCCAGCCCCCTTGGCCTCCATGTATAAGGCGGTGTGCACACGTTGCGTTTTTTACCGCGGAAACGCTGCGTTTAGAACTGCAGCGTTTCAGTGGCAAATTGCATGCGTTCAGCTTTCCCATCAAAGTGTATGAGAAAGCCGAAAAATAAGTGCACACGCTGCGTTTCTAAACGCAGCGTTTTGGATGCCAAAAATCGGTGCGGAAAGAAAAGCAGCATGTCACTTTTGTGCGGTGTAGCTGCGTTCTCTCCCCCATTGAATCAATGATGAGGGTCAGAACGCAGCTACACCGCAGTGAGCTGCTTTTTTGTTGCGGTCCGCGGCCTTTGTCGGCACACAGAACGCAGGCATTTACCTGGAAGTGAGGTCAAGAGGTTTCCTGTTGACCTTACTTCCTGGCAAAGTCCTTGAAAGCCCCCGGTATCGCCAAAGTGCCCGCCCCGACCCCCCTCCCGAAAATCCAACATGGCCGCGCGCACAGTAGCGCACCGGCCGCCCTGCTCCTATGATTTCTGTCGCATGTGCCTTGAGACATGCGACAGAAAAATGCCCCCCCAGGCCCTGCCAGGTCACCCCATATTCCCCCGGTATTCCCCCTTACCTGTCCGGTCGCAGCGCTGATCCCCCGCGGCCCCCTCCTCCTTCACAGCAGACGCCGGCCGGTCACATGTGCAGAGCAGCTGACAGCCAGCACTGTGTTCAGTGTGAGCTGTGCTGGCTGCTCGGCACTCTGCAGCTGTGACCCGGGGAGAGTGGGTGCAGATTTTTGGCACCCACTCTCCTCAAATGGAGGGTCTGCCCTCCTAGAAAATGGGGGATACGTTCCCTGAACGTGCCCCCATATTCTAGAAGGTCCAGAGCCGACGTGGGACGTCCAAATGGATTTCTGCGGACCCATTTTTTCAAATTTTTTTATTAAATTGGAGAACAAGGGAATGATTTGGGGAGTGTTTTTTCTAATAAAAATTTTTTTGTCATTTTGTTTTGCTTTTGTTTACTGTCAATTAGTTATGTCTGGTATCTGATAGACGCCGTGACATCACTAATTGCTGGGCTTGATGCCAGGTGACATTACACATCTGGTATCAACCCCATTTATTACCCCGTTTGCCAACGCACCAGGGCGCGGGATGAGTTGGGGCGATGCGCCACTTCTGGGGCGGCTGCGGCCTGCTATTTTTAGGCTGGGAAGAGTCCAATAACCATGGCTCTTCCCACCCTGAGAATACCAGACCCCAGCTGTCAGCTTCACCTTGGCTGGTGATCTAATTTGGGGGGACCCCACGTTATTTTTTTTTTAACTCTTTATTTATAAATAAAAAAAAAAAAAAACCTGGGGAGCCCTCCAAATTGATCACCATCCAAGATGAAGCTGCCAGCTGTGGTTTGCAGGCTACAGCTGTCTGCTTTACCCTGACTGGCTATCAAAAATAGGGGGGACCCCACGCCATTTTTTTCATTTTTTTTTTTTTGGATAAATACTAAGCTAGGCACCCTTTAGTGCCACATGAAAGGTACTAAAGGTGCCAGCTTAGAATATGCAGGCGGGGGTGGGACGTTATATATAATTGACATCCCTTCATCCATTGACGCTTTTTAGGCTGTGTGCCCACAATCAGGGTTTGCAGCGTTATGGGCGCTGAGTGTTTTCCCTGCATCCATAACGCTGCGTTGTGCAGGAGAAGCACAGTGGAAGGATTTTTGGAGATCCCATGCCCACTGTGCTTTTCTCCGCAGCATAAACTGACCAGTGGCGTGGCTTCCCGAGCCTCAGCATGTCAATTTATGCTGCGGAGACGAGAGTGTTCTCTGCAGGTAGAATAGAGCTAAAGTCCACAGAAGCCTGAACCCAAATCGTGGGCATGGGCAGCTGCAGGAAGGCTGACACTGTGTACTAGACGCCGTGTCGCTGGATCATGGCCACATAGCCTTAGGCCTGTTTCACACGTCAGTGATTCTGGGACGTTTGTGCTTTTTTTTTTTTAAACATACCAGAATCACTGACATACGCAGACCCATTATAATGAATGGGTCTGCTCACACGTCAGTGATTTTACACTGCACGTGTCTCCGTGCGGCATACCCGCGTGTGCGTGATTGCCGCACGGAGACATGTCCATTTTTTTCTGGCATCACTGATGTTCCACGGACCACGCAGTGGTGTGGTCCGTGAAACACGTGCCAGAAAAAAATGTGCTTTTGAAATAAAAATCATTTTTACTCACCCGGCGTCCAGCGATGTCCTCTGCAGCCCGTTCTCCCTGCTGCTTCTGAGCCGGCTCATTATTGTCGCGCATATTCATGATGCGCGACACAGCCGACCCGGAAGTAGCTGCTGCGGGGGTCAGCACCAGCCGGATGCTGCACCGCGGGAGCGATCAGCACCATGGAGAGCGGGAGCGGGCGCAGGTGAGATGATTACTGAGTGCAATCATGGGCCACGGAGAACGGAGCCCGGATTGCACTTAGACAACCCACGTGTGCCGTGATTCACGGCACACGGAGGGATATGTGCGTGCTTTACACGCCAGTGAAAAACGTCAGTGTTTTTCACTGACGTGTGAAACGGGCCTAAAAGTGAGAATATTGCTGCTACAGCAACATTTTGGGGGAAGTAGCTGTGGATTCAAAATGCTTAATATACTCCTGAATAAAATCCTTGAGGGGGTGCAGATTCCAAAATGGGGTCACTTGTGGGGGTTTTCTGACGTATAGGTACCCAAGGGGCCCTGCTAATGTGACATGGTGCACGAAGTTTATTTCAACTTTTCCAAAATTCAAATGGTGCTCCTTCCATTCCAAGCCCTCCCATTTATCCAAACAGAATGTGGAGAAGGAAATGACATCACAGGTTTTTTTTTTCCAAAGGTCTGTGTTCAACCAACTTTATTAACACTGACAAGTCTTAAAAAACGCACCTAAAAAAACGCATGAAAAACGCATGAAAAACGCATGCGTTTTCGATGCGTTGTTTCTCAAAAAGCATTGTTTACAATTCTCCCCTCTGCCAGAGGGTGCGTTTTTTTCCGCGTTGAAAAAAACGCAACGTGTGCACATAGCCTAATACAGTGATATAGAAGGGTTAAATGGTTTCTCTATTTCTTTGTTAAAGATATTTTATTTCATTAGTAAGTAGTTCATAGTCAGAGCCTTCGGAATAAGAGACAAGATCAAGGATTATTATTGTTTCTAAATGTTCTTCTTATCTTCTTCTTATCTCATATGCATGACTCTACATTTCTGTTTTGCTGAAACTTAAAGGTCATATGAGCAACTTGTAAATTTCCAGCTAGAAGCTTTATTTGCAATATCACATTGATCTGTAAATGGTATAAATAAACTGTACGTTAAATAAACAGAAGAATTGATCATGCTCACATGAATGATGCAGGTCTTTTTCTCCGAGCGCTCGCTCTTGATTAGGTCTGAGGAGGCCTAATTCAGAGGACCTCACTGGTGATCCCATAAGCTGACTTGTGACAAAACAGAACAGCTACAACAGTTTTTGGCGCCCAACGTGGGGCCGTGGCCAACCAGCCTATTCGGAAGAAGTTTTGGGGACTCTTGAGACAGTGAAATTTCAGCTGCAGCAAGGTGAGAAGCTTTATTCTTACACTTCATTTCACTCTCTCGGATTTCCCGAATATTCTGGGTAAGGCTGTACACACGGTTCAAGAACTCTGGCATCACCAGTGAGTATTGTTTTTTCATGCATGTCTGAATGAGAGTTGAAATATAGAGTAATAAGATAATCTGTTGTCCGTCCATTAACTGATTGCATAGAGTGCATAGCACGGAATTTGGGACAGTCTCTGTATAATTGCATTTGCTGTGTTGCTGTGTTTTGTGTTTTGCTTTGGCCATCTTTGCATCTTTGATGGGCAATACACTGGTCTAGGGATATGTGTTCATAAGTGGTTCCATATTAATGCCTAGATAAAGTAGGCAGGCAATAGGTTGTTGTATATTGATGAGAAGCCTCTGAATAGCAAAGTGATGAGAAATTGAGATAAGAGACTTGGTGAAATAATATGTATGTATAAGTCTAATGGTTATAGGTCATACTGTGGACTGTGAAAAGATGTTCCGGTTATGAAATGTCACAGGGCATAGCCATATAGAGTATTTGAGTGGATACCTGACATATGTATTTTTTTCCCATCAGTGTCAAGAGCGGTTTAGATCATTTTATTTGCATGTGAGGTTAACTGATCCTTGGAAGGTGTATTGTTACATATGCTTCTGGAATCAATGAATGAGTAGGACAAGTGGTCCTGGGATCTGTCCTTATAGTGAGATATTGTGTGTTTCTTCCCCTCCAAATGGGGATGAAGGTTTTATAGCAAAGTAGAATATTAGTGCTGTGAAGGTATATAAGTAGTCTCAATTTTCTGCTAGGATTGTGTATTATACCAGTGGGTATTAGGGATGTTTTGGGAAAACTGAATCTGGATCTGGACAAAGAATTCTTTTTGAGATAACACTCTTGCTAAACAAACTGTGCGCTACTGACATTCTTTTGGGAGGGGTCAAGTGAACAGCTGCGCGATTTTCTGCCCTCTGTGAGAAGTCAGCTCTGTTAATTGTATTGGTTTAACTCTAGTTTACGTTCGTTGCTGGAATACTTTGAAAAGGACCAGCATGAAGTACCCAACTGCACATCAGGTCTAAGTGGGTTAGAGAGCCGTGTGGCCTTCCCACTTACATGGAGGTGGTCTAGCAGGTGAGAGGACTATCACACCTGGTCCTTCCTGCTTTAGTCATCTGGTCTATTGGGTGAGAGAGGTTTTTTAACCCTTCCCAATACGCCCTACAAGTGTAGCAGGTGAGAGTGAATGCTGATTGAGCCTTCTTGCTACCACTTGAGAGCCCATTCTGACTTGCCAGGAGACGTGTGGCCTGTTAACAAGGTTCAGGGACACAGAGGGCATTTGCAGAAAGGTGGGCTGTGTGGGAATAAGTTGAAGCCATGGGCAACTTGTTCAGTGTGCAGTGTGGGGCTCCAGCAGGATTCAAAACAGCCAAACAGATAGTGCAAGAAAGGAAAGTCAAGGAAGCAGTGAAAAATGTCAGACCAATACTCAGAAAGGCAGACATGCCAGAGTGTGGGTGTTTGGATGTTGAGAAATGGCACAGATTCAGGGAAGAGGTGCAGCATTGTGGATGTAAAGAAATAACAGTGGGATGTATTATTATATTATTGTTATGTAAAGTGTATTATAAATGTTTTAATGCACCAAGAGCAAAAACTGTGACTGCTACCGCCCCCCCTTCACATAAGCAGAAACCCAGACCAGATGAATGGACTTGTAAACATTGTAGTCAGAAAAACCCAGACTGGAGAAGTACTTGTGCTACGTGTAATGTTACTCGCCCTAAGCAGATTGCACTAAATCCTGTTCGAACCAGATCACATGTGATGACAGAGGACGCTGACACTGAGACAGAGGTAGTGAAGGAATTGAGTTTGGGGAGGAAGCTGGACATTACTCTGATGGTGAGGAAAGAAAACAGTTATCTGACCCTGAAGACCAACCTTTCCCTCTTTCCCTGACTGACGTAATACAGCAGGAAGGGGAGAGTATAGAGACGTACTTTTGAAGGTTACAGCTGAAGTGGGCAGACGTGGGGTACAAAGTCAGAACCTCCCTTAATGACAAAATACTGATGAGTATATTCATTAACGGTATGAATAAGGTTTTACGAAAAGCAGTACAGACAGCCAGACCTGAGTGGAGAAATATCGACCCAACAGACCTTCTGCAAGTAGCTAAGGGGGTTGAACTGACAAAATGCAAGCGACCAGTTATGTATGCTAGAGCACAAGGAAGACAGTGGAAGCAGAAAGGGAGGGCACCAGGTGACCTAGCGACCGTACAGTGCTGGAATTGTGGACAGAATGGACATTACGCCAGACAGTGCAAAAACCCCAAATAGGAGAGGGAGCAGACTGACTCTCCTCCTTCCTTCCCTCCTCCTTTGCCTCTGGCCTAGGAAACTGGTGACCATGAAGGGACTGGAGGGATTGGTGTTTGAAATTCCCTTGATAAAACAGTATCCCTTAAGCCCAGCCAAATCAATGGCCCTGACCAGAGAATATGTGCAAGCAGGGGCTTTAGTACAAAGGTCCTCCCCCTGTAACACTCCCTTGTATCCAATCAAGAAAAAAAGGGCCCAAAGGTTCCCCTGACACGTACAGAATGGTGCATGATTTGAGAGCTGTCAATGCTGTCACTGAGAGTGTAACACCAATTGTTCCAAACCCACATACCTTACTGTCACAAATCCCAGGGACCTCCAAATGTTTTACAGTAATTGATTTGGCAAATGCATTTTTCTCTGTGCCTCTACACCCTGACTGTCAGTATCTTTTTGCCTTCACACATGAGGGGAAACAGTACATGTGGACAGTCCTCCCGCAAGGAGGAATGAATTCACCTACCATTTATTCTACAGCTATGGCAGGAATTCTGGAGCACTGGCAACCGCCTCATCCACAGGTTACGCTATTGCAGTACGTGGATGACCTTTTGCTCTGCTGTCCAGACCAGACGTCCTGCAAGGAAGCCACAATTTCTTTGCGGTGTTTTCTGGCAGAGAATGGTTGCAAAGTTTCACGTGAAAAATTACAGTACTGTAAGCAAAAGGTAACATTTTTGGGTCACTGTATCTCTGAAGGTACGAGACACCTGACTGAGGAGAGAAAACAAGCAGTCCAAAGTCTCTCCTTACCCAGGTCCCACCGGCAACTGCGCACCTTTTTGGGCTTAGTGTCATACTGCAGGCCTTGGATAAGGTCTGCCTCGCAAATGATGCAACCCCTCTATGATTGTCTGTCATCTGACCCCTTTGACCTCACTCAGGAAGCTATTGACTCCTTTCATTCCCTTAAACTACTCATTGTATCTGCCCCGGCCCTGGGTATTCCAAATTACGATCAACCATTTTTCTTGTTTTGCACAGAACAGGGAGGGCATGCGACAGCCGTCCTCACACAGCAACATGGTGACAAACAAAGACCAATAGCTTACTACTCAGCGCGATTGGACCCAGTTGTCAGAGGGTCACCCACATGTGTCCGTGCTGTAGCGGCTGCTGCAGTACTGCTAGGGAAAGCTTGCTAGATCACATTGACATTTCCCTTAACAATTTACTCCCCGCATGACATCCATGCTATACTTGTGCAAGTCCAACCAAAACACCTGTCTATGGCCAGACAGCTCAGACTTGAATGTGCCCTTCTGATTCCTGAGTATGTCACCCTCAAGAGGTGCAATGTTCTGAATCCAGCCACCCTTTTGCCAGTAGATTCAGAAAAGGGGGAATTGGTGACAAGTGAGGATGAATACTTTGACATGACGCACGAGCATGGCTGCATAGAGCTGATGAGTCAGGAGACTGCAGGTTTTCCATGTCTATGATACACCTATTACTAATGCAGATTTTGAGTTTTTTGTAGATGGCTCCAGATACCACCTGGATGGGAGATTCTACACTGGATATGCAGTAGTATCCTCGCATGAGGTAATCTGAGCTGAACCACTCCCGCCGCACATGTCCGCGCAGGAGGCGGAGCTAACAGCGCTCATTGAGGCGTGTAGAGCGGGATCAGGTAGGAAAATTAATGTTTATTCAGACTCAAATTATGGATTTGGGATCTGTCATGATTTTGGCCCTATCTGGAGAAGTAGAGCTTTTCTTACGTCAGCTGGTAAGCCTATTAAAAATGCAGAATTGGTAAAACGGTTAATGGAGGCACTAATGTTACCAGTCCAGGTTGGCATCATTAAGGTGAAAGCACACACAAAAGGTGACTCACTGGAGGTAGCGGGCAATAGAAGGGCGGATGCAGCTGCGAAAGCAGCGGCAAAGAGGCCTAGGGATCAGAGGATAGTGGCAGGGAGCCAGCAAGTCCCAGCCACAGTAAGTCTGGATGTCCTGAAATCCCTCCAGCATCAGGCTGCCCAAACAGAGAAGGAACACTGGGGAAAATGGGAGCTGGGCTGAACTCAAATGGAGTATGGGAAAGTAAGGATAGGTTGTGTTTACCAAGGTCCCTGTTCCCTATGATGGCACAAACAACACATGGCCCCACTCACGCCTCAAAAAGTCACATGTGTAACCAGGTGAATGCCTTCTGGATCGCTCCTGGCTTCAGTTACGTAGCCTCCAAACATGTACAATCCTGCATTATCTGCGCACAACACAACCCAGGTAAAACAGTAAAAGTCCCTAAGAAAGCAACACCCAGACCGCTCTACCGTGTCAACGACTGCAAATAGACTACATACAACTACCCAAGGTAGGAGTGTATGAATACGTCCTGGTATGTGTAGATCTCTTCTCAGGATGGGTTGAGGCCTATCCAGTAAAATGTGCAAATGCTAAAACAACTGCAGAAAAACTGATGAAGGAACTAGTCTGTCGGTATGGCATCCCAGAAGCCATAGAAAGTGACAGGGGTACACACTTCACTGGAGAAATAATGAGGGACATTATGCAGGCCCTGGGAATAGAGCAGGCATTCCATACCCCTTATCATCCACAGAGCAGTGGAAAAGTAGAGAGATTAAACGGGACACTTAAACTAAAAAAATTCAAAAGGCCATGGCAGACACAGGAAAGAATTGGGTAGAGTGCGTATCCCTGGCACTCTTTTCAGTCAGACACACTCCATATAGAAAGACAGGCTTGTCTCCTTTTGAAGTCCTTTTTGGTAGTGCCCCAAAAACAGGTCTCTACTTTCCACAAGTGTTACAGATGCAACACGGCACTTTGACAGCCTATGTCCAGGCCTTACAGGAAAGACTTAATGTGGTGCATAAACATGTCTTTTCATCCATTCCAGATCCCAATGCAAGTGCAGATGTGCATCAGCTGAATCCAGGTGATTGGGTGGTCGTGCGCAGACACGTGAGAAGGAGCCTAGATCCACGCTTTGATGGCCCATTCCAAGTCCAGCTGACCACATCCACCTCAGTGAAACTTGAGGGAAAGCCCACCTGGATCCACGCCAGTCACTGTAAAAAGGTCACTCCACCGGCAGAATGACAGTTTTGCTAATTATCCTGCTAGGTGTAGCAGGGTTGCTGCGCCAAACAAAGACACTGAGCGAACTTTTAACTACGGACTGGGATAATAAACTCATTCGCCACCATATTTCTCTTACTGAGGACATGGAAGGAGAAAAGCCAAAAGACTGTTGGATCTGCACACACAGTTTTATTTTCTTCAAAGACTATGCCTTATTTAGCCTTACCTCTGGAACCACAGGAGGTGTTGATATCAGACTGTATCTACAATGAAACCTGGACTCTATCGATATTCTGGTGAAAAGATGTATTTGCCACCTTGACTATAGCTGGAAAGGTCACTAATCCCTGGTTCCAGCTAAATATCACACAGCCTAGGGGACAGTCGTGGTGGATGGAATACAATCCGGACATTGAGGGTGTAGTTACCAAAGTAAAGACTAAGATCCCTCATTCAGGCCCCATTACCTACGATGGATTATGGTTCAGTCTTCAATATAATGATGTTGCTATCTGTGGAAAGGACAATGATTGTTTCCGTGTGTTTGTGTCTATGTGTGTATCTACATACATAGTCACCAGTTTTTGTCTGTTCTCCTATTATACGTATATATGTATATATATGGATGATTCCAGCAAAGACTCCTGGTGGGGAAATACATTTTCTTTTATATTTTTTTTTTGGACATTTTTCTTGGACATTTTCTTTTATGAATCCAGCTAATTGGTTTAAGGGCATAGCAGGTTGGATTTCTGGCATTATACAAACCTGTATGCAAATATTGTTATTCTGTCTATTGCTTTATATAGCTGTAAAAGCATTGATATATGCGTTAGCTAAACTATTGAATAATGTATGTTCTAAGAGTTTCAGTATTGAACCCTCTGTAGTTTACTACGGACCCCAAATGGCCTCTGCTGACCGGGAGTAGGTGTCCACACTGAGGGTGGATGGGTGAAGTCTTAGGAAGACCCCTCATGGGTACTAGGCCCATGAGCCAGCAGCTCCTGTTTGGACGCCTACTGACCCTGTAGTGAAGGTTATACCATTTACAAAAGGAGGAAATTGATATAGAAGGGTTAAATGGTTTCTCTATTTCTTTATTAAAGATATTTTATTTCATTAGTAAGTAGTTCATAGTCAGAGCCTTCGGAATAAGAGACAAGATCAAGGATTATTATTGTTTCTAAATGTTCTTCTTATCTTCTTCTTATCTCATATGCATGACTCTACATTTCTGTTTTGCTGAAACTTAAAGGTCATATGAGCAACTTGTAAATTTCCAGCTAGAAGCTTTATTTGCAATATCACATTGCTCTGTAAATGGTATAAATAAACTGTACGTTAAATAAACAGAAGAATTGATCATGCTCACATGAATGATGCAGGTCTTTTTCTCCGAGCGCTCGCTCTTGATTAGGTCTGAGGAGGCCTAATTCAGAGGACCTCACTGGTGATCCCATAAGCTGACTTGTGACAAAACAGAACAGCTACAACAATAGCCAGCCCCCCAAGGCCTCCATGAATAATGCAGCCAGCCCCCCAAGGCCTCCATATATAAATGCAGCCCCCCAGACCTCCATATATAATGCAGCCCCCCAGACCTCCGCCTCCGTGTACTCACTGATTTAAAAAAAACAAAAAAAACAAAAAACAAAATAAGTACTCACCTCATTTCACCGCTGCTCTGTCCTCACCTCTCTCCTCGTTCCCCCGCTGCTCCGGTCAGCGTCCTCCCATCCTGCGCTCTGCGTGCCTCAGCACAGTAGCCGCACAGGAGTGACGTCACCGCACAGGCACAGAGGGAGAATGATAAAGCAAGGAGTGGCATGGGCCGCTCCATGCTTAATCATCACTGTGCGCTATGAATGCCGAGGGGGGGGTCTGCTGCCGTCGCCACTGACACCGCGTAGTCTGCCACAGAACAGTGCAGCTCCTCTCTCAGAAAGGAGCCGGCTGCTGATCTGCAGGGCAGGCCCCAACCTGTCGGGCCAGGTCACAATGGCGACCTCTTCGACCGCGGTCATTACGCCCCTGAAGCTATGTATATATAGGTATGTTATGTTCGCTAAAGGAATCCGCACTTGCAATCACAAAATTTTGCACAGCCGCCTCATGCGACTCAGGGAACGTCATAGTCTATGTTTTGAGGGGAAGATTTAACCCCACACTTTACAGTTATTCACCAAAAAAACTGGTTACAAGTCAATGGCGCTGGGAGGTACAGGTCATTAATAGGAGCTGTGATTGGTTGCTATATACTGGAAAAAAAAACAAACAGTCCTCAGAGTTGGGGAACATTGCCTGAGTAGAAGGAAGCAACTGTTTTTCCCAGGATAACCTATGCGGGCTTGATTCCTACGTCCTTTGCAAAAGTTTAATCTGCCAAATTCCAGCCTTGCTGAAGCATCTCCAGATCATAACCTAACCGATCCTCAACCAAATTTCAGAGTGGGTGCAATCTCCAGGTCTCCGTTTAAACGTTAGACTACCTGGTGTCGGGCAAAGCTGAAAAAGACAATGCGCCATGCAACATAGCTAGGTCAATCAATGTGTGGATGAAGGACCACCACATCAAAACCCTGTCATAGTCAGCCCAATCTCCAGACCTTAACCCCATTGAAAACATCTGGAATGTAATCAAGAGTAAGATGGATAATCACAAGCCAACAAAGAAGAAATGCTTAAATTTTTGCACCAGGAGCAGCATAAGGTCTTCCCTATCTGAAAGATTGGTGGAAAGCATGCCAAGACACATGAAAGCTGTGATTAAAAATTATGGTTATTCCACAAAATATTGATTTCTGAACTCTTCCTGAGGTAAAACATTAGTATTGTTGTTTCTAAATGATTATGAACTTGTTTTCTTTGCATTATTTGAAAGCTGAAAGCAATGCATTGCTTTGTAATTTTGACCATTTCTCATTTTCAGAAAAATAAATACAAAATGTATTGCTTGGAAATTCAGAGATATGTTGTCAGTAGTTTATAGAATAAAAAGAATTTACATTTTACTCAAAAATATGCCTATAAAGAGGAAAATCAGAAAAACTAACAATTTTGCAGTTTCATACTTGTATAGCTATATGAAACTTCTATAGTTTCATATAGCTTCATACTCACCGATCACCGGCGTGGCTGTCACACTGCTCCCGCGGACCCTTCTGCTTCTGAAAGTGCCGGCCGCTCATTAGGTTCATTTCATATTCAATGCTTCACTCACCCACCAGCACCTATGATTGGTTGCAGTCAGACAGCTGTCGCTCAGTGTGGGCGCGTCTGACTTCAACCAATCACAGACGCCATTGGGGGGGTATGCAAGGAATTGAGGGGGACTGCAAGCCATGTTTTTTTAAAAACTATTTAATTTATTTTATTGTATGATATAGTACAATAAAATAAATTGTAAAAAAATGGCGTGCAGTCCCCCTCAATTTGATGCCCAGCCAAGATAAAAACCTCACAGCTGGGGACTGGTATTCTCAGGCTGGGGAGACCCACGTTATTGGGAGCCCCCCCAGCCTAAAAATATCAGCCAGCAGCCACCCGGAATTGCTGCATCCATTAGATGTGACAGTCCCGGGACTTTACCCAGCTCATCCCAATTGCCCTAGTGTGGTGGAAATCGGGGTAATAAAGAGTTCATGGCAGCCCATAGCAGCCACTAAGTCCTAGATTAGTCATGGCAGGCGTTAAGGATCAGACATGTCCGATTTTGGACTGCCGTTCCTTTTGTTCTCAGCAAGTTAAGCCAACACCAAAGTTGTTTGGAAGTGGCTGTCTCATATAAAACACATGACTGTTCAATTGAGCAAGTTAACCTGTGTGTGGGAGAGTCTAGAGAGATAACTTGCAGCTGTCATTCAGCCAACAGCTACCCTGTTTCCCTGAAAATAAAACCTACCCTGAAAAAAAGCCATAGAAGGATTTGGGCGCAGTAGCAGAGGGGTGCGCTGCCAGGCACTGCAGCAGAGTGGTGTGCTGCGAGAGTGTGCCAGGCGCAGTAGCAGAGGGGAAAGCTGCTAGGTGCAGTAGCAGAGGTGCATGTTACCAGGCACAGTAGCAGAGGGGTGAGGAGCAAGCTGCCAGGCACAGTATCAGAGGGGCATGTTGCCAGGTGTAGAAGCAGAGGGGCGAGGCACATGCTGCAGGCGCAGTGGCAAACAGCATGCTGCCAAGCAAAAGTAACAGAGGGCGAGGAGTGCTCTAGTATGCACCACAGCGGAGCGGCATGTTGCCAGCTGCTGCAGCAGAGGGGCACACTGCCAGGCACAGTAAAAGAGGGGTGAGGAGCACCAAGCACCACAGTAGGGGGTGAGCTTCAGCTTGGGAAAGAGGGGGGGGGGGGTACTGCCAGGCGCCACTGTAGAGTGGTGCGCTGACAGGCGCCCCAGTAGACGGGTGTGCTGCCAGGTGCCAAAGCAGAGGGACACGCTGTCAGGCACCGAGGCAGAGGGGCACGCTGCCAAGCACAGCAGCAAAGGGGTGAGGGGCAAGCCACCAGGCGCAGTAGCAGATGGGTAAGGGGGACTCTGCCTGGTGCAGTAGCAAAGAGGCGTGCTGCCAAGCGAAAATAGCAAGAGGGGAAAGGGGCCCTATGCCAAGCGGAATTGCAGATGGGCAAGAGGCAGAATGCCAGGTGCAGTTGCAGAGCGACGAGGGCACAATGCCAGGCATTGTTGCAGAGGGGCAAAAGACACATTGCAAGGCACAGTTGCTGAGGGGCGCGCTGCCAGGTATAAGTAGCAGAGGGATGAGGGACACACCGTCAGGCGCAGTAGCAGAGGGGCGGCCTGCTAGGCGTAAGTAGCAGAGGAGTGTGCTGTCAGGCGCATGAAGCAAAGGGGCACAAGGCCAGATGCAGTTGCAGAGGGTGATGGGCACAATGCCAGGCACAGTAGCAGAGGGGCAAATTGCCAGGCAGTTGCAGAGGGATGAGGGGACACATTGCCAGAGACAGTTGCAGGCGGGTGAGGCACTGCTGGCCGCAGCAGCGGGGGCTGAGGGGTTTGCTGACCAGGAGGGGTCCCAGGCAGTCGCTATACCAAGTGTGCACTTCTATGTTTCCTATGGGCACAGGTAGACTTATGAAACTTTGGAGCTACAACTTCCAGACCTACTGCGATTCCTCGCTACGCGTCCTGTCCGGTCCACCAATGTGTTGTCCGCACAGGGAACAGCTGCTGACTGATCACAACTCTCTGGTATCAGCCACTCACCTGCTCATTGGGTCCAGAGGCCACGGTGCTTATCAGCAGATCATAGAGAAAGTTTTCTTCACTTTTCCCGCTAATGGTCATGTCCATATGCTCTGCCATCTCTACTACTGGAAAGTAAGCTAACAGCACAGGAGCTCGGTCATGGCTACAATGATGAGTAAGATGTCGCAGGAGGGGGCAGAGGCTCCTGTATCACAGCAACGGGCTCAACTGCTCGGAAGTGGGACTGATCGCGGCGCTGTCCTGCACAAGGGGGAGGATTGGGCAGAGGAGCCATGTACTAGAGGAGGAGACTGTATATAGATGAGAGGAGCCATGTACTGCAGGATGGAGCTGACAGGAGTGATGTAGTGCAGTAAATGGCTGTATATAATGGGATAAGGAAGATGTACTGTGCAAAGCATGACTGCTGAACCAAAAAGAGACTTGTTGTGAGACACTACACCCATAATATAGTTTAATGAAGCGTACCAATCATATTTTAGGTTTTTTGTAAAAGGCTGCATAACACAAGACACGGCCACCTATACATCTCCAGGGGTCTCTCCCGGATTTCTACAAATTCTGTGTTTTTATTTACTTTAACATCGGTCACTCAACTTTCCCAGAATCCTTAGTGGCTGATCCTCTGGCTCTAGAGCTGTGAATTCAGGGGAACCATTGATTGCACATTGCTTTTTACTAGACAAGAAAACTGAACACCGACATCTGTGCGCCACAGTCATGAATGGTTCAGATTATGATAATGGCTGGGCCCCAAATGGAATGTTTATGTCTGTTCTCACAGGGATTTATGGCATCATGAAATATGCAAATTCCATCCAATTTAATAGAATATGCAAATTGCATCCGACCACACCCAATGACTAAAGACTAAATTACTTACGGTAATGGGATTTTCCAGAGCCCACGACAGCACCCACGAGAGAGGGATCCGCCCCCTTCAGGACAGGAAACCTACAGATAAAAAAGGGGCAGTCCCCCTCCCTCATCAGTTGGTTGCAGAGAACCGGGAGAGGAACCGCCACAAATTAGTAACAATACAAGACAAACGTAGAACCACCCAACCCAAAGGGTGAAGAAAACAAAAGGGCAGGGGTGTAAAGGGTGCTGTCGTGGGCTCTGGAAAATCCCATTACCGTAAGTAATTTAGTCTTTTCCTTTCGCCACGACAGCACCCACGAGAGACTTAGAGAGATAACACACTCAGGGAGGGAAAAAACCACACGAAGGGCCAAGCCTCCAACCGAAGACAGCGGAAGAACAAAGGCCAGCCGGCAAAGACCGGAAACCAGACGGAGAGGGCAGGACACAGCCGTACAATACCACCGAAGGAGACACAGGCCACAACCATCCAAGGAGGAGGCAACCGCCCAGGCGAAGGATCCGACACTGAGGAGGCCAGGGGAACCCGCAGCACCACCGACGAGAGGGGAACAGCAGCCCACAGCCATCGGGACAAGGGATGGCACGCCACGCGAGGATCACCGCCGGAACTCTGAAAGACAAAGAACAAAAACAAAGACCAACCCCTCCGCCAAGGGGCCGACCTAGCGACACAGACGAGGACAGAGCCCCCCCCCATGAACAGGCAGCGAAACGAAGAACGGAGAAGACAGCCTGCGCGGGAAGAAAAAACACCGAAGACACCCGCTCGGCAGAAGAGCAATCGGACTGGAACACCGCAAGGCAGGAAAGACCAACGGACAGAGCCGGATAGGCGCGAACGCGCCCCGCAGAAGCAAGGGCGACCAAGAGAGAGCACCGCCACGGACGAGGAGGAGAAGAGATGTAGAGTCGAAGCAGAAAGCCCAAGGCGCCAGGCCAGGCGGAAGGCCAGGGAGGCGCAAGTCGGCAGCGGCGCAAGGCCAAGGCAGGAAGAACCAACCAGGAGCGCCGCAAGAAGCAAGCCCAACGACCAGGAGGCCCCAGTGCACAGAGGCCAAGAGGTAAAGAGGCCCCAAGGCCCAGAGCCCAAGAGGCCCAGACCCCCAGAGGTCCCGAGCCCAAGAGGCACAGAGGCCCAGAGACCAAGAGGCACAGAGGTCAAGAGGCACAGCGACCAAGAGGCACAGCGCCCAAGAGGCACAGCGCCCAAGAGGCACAGCGCCCAAGAGGCACAGCGCCCAAGAGGCACCGAGGTCAAGCAGCACAGAGGGAAGCGGCACAGAGACCAAGCGGTACAGAGGCCAAGCGGCACAGAGGCCCCGAAGCCAAGAGGCCCAGAGGCATAGAGGCAGGGAGTCACGGAGGACAAGAGGCCCAGAGGCCCCAAAGGTCCGAAGGCCCAGAGTCCAAGAGTGCCAGAGGTCAAGAGGCCCCGAACCCAAGAGGTAGAGAGGCGCAGAGGCACAGAGGGCAAGAAGCACAGAGTCACGGAGCGCAGGCCAAGAGGCAAGAGGCAATGCGGTACAAGGGCCAAGAGGCACAGAGGCCAAGAGGAACAGAGGCCAACCGGCACCGAGGCCCAGAGGAACAGAGGCCCAGAGGAACAGAGGCCAAGAGGAACAGAGGCCAAGAGGAACAGAGTCCAAGAGGAACAGAGGCCAAACGGCACAGAGGCCAAACGGCACAGAGGCCAAACGGCACAGAGGCCAAACGGCACAAAGGCCCAGCGGCACAGAGGCCAAAGGGCACAGAGGCCAAAGGGCACAGAGGACAAGAGGCACAGGGGCCAAGAAGCACAGAGGCCCGAGGGCCAAACGACAAAGGCCAAGAGGCACAGAGGCCAAGAGGTACAGAGGCACAGAGGCCGGAGCCAGGAGGCACAGGGGCAGGAGGCCCAAGCCAGCAGGCACAGAGACCAGGAAGGTCCAGAGGCCAAGCAGGCATAGAGGCCAAGAAGGCATAGAGGCCAAGAAGGCACAGATGCCCAGAAGGCACAGAGGCCAAGAAGGCACAGATGCCCAGAAGGCACAGAGGCCAAGAAGGCACAGAGGCCAAGAGGCACAGAGGCCCAGAGGCACAAGGTTGGAGCCAAGAGGCACAAAGGCCAAGAGACCAAGAGGCACAGAGGCCGGGCACAGCAGGCACAGAGGCACGGGGCCGGGAGGCCCAGAAGCCAAGAAATGCACAGAAGCCAAGACGGCACAGAGACCAAGAAGCCAAGACGGCACAGAGACCAAGAAGCCAAGACGGCACAGAGACCAAGAAGCCAAGACGGCACAGAGACCAAGAAGCCAAGACGGCACAGAGACCAAGAAGCCAAGACGGCACAGAGACCAAGAAGCCAAGAGGCACAGAGGCCAAGAGACACAGAGGCCCGAGCCAGAAGGCACAGAAGCACGGGCCCAGGAGGCCCAGAAGGCACACAGGGGCCAGGAAGCCACACAGGGGCCAGGAAGCCACACAGGGGCCAGGAAGCCACACAGGGGCCAGGAAGCCACACAGGGGCCAGGAAGCCACACAGGGGCCAGGAAGCCACACAGGGGCCAGGAAGCCACACAGGGGCCAGGAAGCCACACAGGGGCCAGGAAGCCACACAGGGGCCAGGAAGCCACACAGAGGTCCGGAAGCCACACAGAGGTCCGGAAGCCACACAGAGGTCCGGAAGCCACACAGAGGTCCGGAAGCCACACAGAGGTCCGGAAGCCACACAGAGGTCCGGAAGCCACACAGAGGTCCGGAAGCCACACAGAGGTCCGGAAGCCACACAGAGGTCCGGAAGCCACACAGAGGTCCGGAAGCCACACAGAGGTCCGGAAGCCACACAGAGGTCCGGAAGCCACACAGAGGTCCGGAAGCCACACAGAGGTCCGGAAGCCACACAGAGGTCCGGAAGCCACACAGAGGTCCGGAAGCCACACAGAGGTCCGGAAGCCACACAGAGGCCAGGAAGCCCCACAGAGGCCAGGAAGTCACACAGAGGCCAGGAAGCCCCACAGAGGCCAGGAAGCCATACAGAGGCCAGGAAGTCACACAGAGGCCCGGAAGTCACACAGAGGCCCGGAAGCCACACAGAGGCCTGGAAGCCACACAGAGGCCCGGAAGTCACACAGAGGCCAGGCAGTCACACAGAGGCCAGGCAGTCACACAGAGGCCAGGGAGCCCACAGAGGCCAGGGAGCCACATAGAGGCCAGGAACCCGAGAGGCCAGAGGCACCGAGGTAGAAGACATGAGGCCAGGAGGCAACCGAAGCGCGTGACCAGGAGCCCAAGGCGCAGCGCAGCACACAGAGGCCCGAAGGCAGGAGGCACCGAGGCCCGGAGGTACATGGACCCCAGGCCGAGAAGGCACATAGGCCCGAGGCTAGAAGGCACAGAGGCCCGAGGCCAGAAGGCACAGAGGCCCGAGGCCAGAAGGCCCAGAGGCCCGAGGCCAGAAGACACAGAGGTCCCGAGGCCAGAAGGCACAGAGGCCCGAGGCCGGAAGGCACAGAGGCCCGAGGCCAGAAGGCACAGAGGCCCGAGGCCAGAAGGTACAGAGGCCCGAGGTCAGAAGGTATAGCGGCCCCAAGGCCAGGAAGCACAGTGGGCAAAGGCAAGGATGAACAGCGGCCCCAGGCCAGGAGGCCCAAGGGCAGGCAACACAGAGGGCCAAGGCCAAGAGGCACAAGGGACCAAGGGCAGGCACCAAACCAGGAAGCCAGGAGACCCGGGCCACTACGACCGAAGGCGCAAAAGCCAGGAGGCTCAGAGACAGGGAGGGCCCGAGGCCCGGAGGACCCGAGAACAGAAGACAGGAGGTCCAGAGGACACAGAGGCCACAGAGACCAGGAGGCTCAGGAGCCACAGAGGTCAGGAAACCCAGTGCCACAGGAGCCCGGAGGCCACAAGGACCAGGAGGGCACATAGGCCCCAGGGGCCAAGAACCTACAAAGGTCAGGAACCCACAGGGGGCCATCACGAGTCCACAGAGCCCACAGGAGCCAGGAGCCTACAGGGGCACAGGGGCCAGGAGTCCACAGAGGCCCGAGGGCCAGTAGTCCAGAGAGGACATGAGGGCCAGGAGGCCATAGAGGGCACGAGGGCCAGGAGGCCATAGAGGGCACGAGGGCCAGGAGGCCATAGAGGGCACGAGGGCCAGGAGGCCATAGAGGGCACGAGGGCCAGGAGGCCACAGAGGCCACGAGGGCCAGGAGTCCATAGAGGTCACGAGGGCCCAGAGTCCACAGAGGCCACGAGGGCCCAGAGTCCACAGATGCCACGAGGGCCAGGAGTCCACAGAGGCCCGAGGGCCAGGAGTCCACAGAAATACAGGGGCCCGGAGTCCATAGCAGCCTTACAGGGGCCATGAGTCCACAGAGGGCACGAGGCCCAGGAGACACAGAGAGGCCACAAGGGCCAGGAGGCCACAGAGGCCACGAGGGCCCGGAGGCCACAGAGGCCACGAGGGCCAGGATACCACATAGGCCATGAGGGCCAGGAGTCCACAGAGGCTACCAGAGTCTACAGAAGCCTTACAGGGGCCATGAGTCCACGGAGGTACAGGGTGCTAGGCAAACACAGGGGCTACAGGGGCCCCTGGCCATGCGGCAAAAAACCAGCTCCCAAGCTGTGATCAGGAAGCCACACAGCCCGCCTGAAGCCCCGCAGGGAGCCACATAGAAGTACCGACCCCGGACGAGCAGGCAGGGACACCGGGACGACCCTCCGTGCACTACCGGGAGACAGAACGGGGACGCGGCCCCGGACACAGCGCACCCGCCGTGCAACCGGAGGCACCGCCTGTTCCACAGAGAGGTGCCGGCCGCCGAGCACACAGCCACTTACCCCGCGTCCGGCACCCGTGTGGTGGGGAAGACGCCGGCACGCGTCAGGGAGAGGCTCCGGCCTGACCGCACTAGACTCACCAGCATCGTAGCGTCCGGCCAGGATGGAGGGGACCACGGGCTTCACTAGGAACCTTCCCGGCCGCTCCCCCGGAAGTGCTCCTGTATACTTCCGGGTCACTGCAGCAGGGAAGCGTGCACCTTCGACGCGGCAGGGCCCCCCCCCGCCGCACACACGACTGGGAGAAGCACACCCTGCTGCAGGCGTCATATCTCCCGGAGGCAAAGCCGGACCAGGAGAAAGAGGACGAGGTGCACCGGAGGACGGAGTCCACGAGGGGAGCTCCACCGACCGTGCTTCCGGATCCAGAGCTCCGCCGTTCCCTTGGAGACCGCACGGACTCAACCGGACCCAGGTACTGTAGGTTCCTCTCCATGCAGGACAGGAAACCAACTGATGAGGGAGGGGGACTGCCCCTTTTTTATCTGTAGGTTTCCTGTCCTGAAGGGGGCGGATCCCTCTCTCGTGGGTGCTGTCGTGGCGAAAGGAAAATAAAGGTGCCCTTTAAAGCTGCCTGCTTGCCTATGTCATCACTTAGTGATGTCACAATGATCAAAGGCTCTAAACAAACTGCTCCTGGGAGCTTTACAGCCATTTGCCCACTTGTTTACTATAGAGGCAGGACGATCGAGCCGAACTATGGCAGCTATAAAGACGTAAGTGGAGCTCTTTGAATATAAACGTGGAGCCCTGCAACAATATTACCTTCTTATATAGGACAAATGACAAGAACGAGCCTTTGGATTATAAACCGTGGAGCCCTGCACCCTTATTGCCTTTTTGGAGAGAAACAGGATAAGAATGCTACATTTTCATCAGAATGAAAAAAGCCGATGGAGAACGACCCAGGACCAGGATGTGACCCTGAAAAACATCACTATGGGGAGATAAGGTATGCACACCAGTGACTATGTAAGGGGAATACATGAAACAGCAGAAACTGCTGTGTGAATACTGACTTGAAAAATCCAATAGCTATATGTAAGAGTGAAAATGTGAAAAATGGAATCTGCATTACTGCCATGAACATATGAATCAAGAGAAATTTAGCTACTGAATTGATCAATGCAATAGAGCCCCAACACTACGCCAAAGTATTTCTCTACGTTGGGGTCCCTAGCTCTTGATTCATATGTTCATGGCAGTAATGCAGATTCCATTTTTCACATTTTCACTCTTACATATAGCTATTGGATTTTTCAAGTCAGTATTCACACAGCAGTTTCTGCTATTTCATGTATTCCCCTTACATAGTCACTGGTGTGCATACCTTATCTCCCCATAGTGATGTTTTTTAGGTTTTTGCACCCAGTTCAGACTTAGAATGGTGTTCCAAACGTTATTCCTTATTTGTTAGTAGTTTTTCGTTTGTGAACCCTCCCCAACCACACCTATTGCCAATCCATATCATACGCATAAATAGCCTGGGTCTCAGCTTCCCATAAACGGTAAGTTTTTTAACTGCATGAGAGGACACACACAAGCTAGGGACCCCAACGTAGAGAAATACTTTGGCGTAGTGTTGGGGCTCTATTGCATTGATCAATTCAGTAGCTAAATTTCTCTTGATTCATATGTTCATGGCAGTAATGCAGATTACATTTTTCACATTTTCACTCTTACATATAGCTATTGGATTTTTCAAGTCAGTATTCACACAGCAGTTTCTGCTATTTCATGTATTCCCCTTACATAGTCACTGGTGTGCATACCTTATCTCTCCACAGGATGTGACCCTGGTGACGTATACCACTCCCCTGCTCTCGTATACCACTCCCCTGCTCTGTATCTGCTAATGTCATGTAACCGTTTGGTGGCGTTTTAATCAAGGCTGGTGTTTTTCTATACCGACATTCATGAAGCGCTCGTAGTAAGATGCACCAAATTCATTTCCTCTTAATTTTGACTCCTCTTTTAAAAGGGAATCTGTCAGGAGGTTTTTGCCACCTAATCTGCATAACGTACGGGCAGAGATCCGGATTACAGTGATGTGTCACTTACTGGGCTGCTTAGTGCAGTTTTGATAAAATCACTGTGTAATCAGCAGGAGATTCTCATTACAGGACTACTTGGCGTGCTGGTAGGTAGTCCAGCATATTCATGAGCTCTGTATAATGGCTAGATCTGCAGCAGAGAAAACATTGATGTTATCAAAAGACAGCAAACAGCTCAGTAAGTGACACATTGCAGGAATCAGGGTCTCTTGTGACTTCTCCCTGTATCTTCAGCTCCTTGAGAGACACGTAAAAGGGTTTCAGTGTAAAATATGCAAAACAATTAGCGATTTTTTTTTATGAGCTTTTTGTTTATAAGTTCTGTGAAAAATCTGTTTGGAAATATATTTTTTTCAGAATTTTATTTCAGGTTTGTTAAAGCGGTTTTCCAGGCTTGAGGTAAAAGTCTGCAGTTGCTCTAGGTGTCTGCACCTGAACGCATGTATGCAAGTCACATACTTGTGGTCACGACTGCCCGCTACTGGCACAGGCGAATCCTCACAGCGCACAGTGCAGCTCCTGTTAGGATTCAAAAGTCTGTTAACCTCAAGCCTGAACATCTCCTTTAAGAAAAAAAAATTACATTTTATTATACATTAAATATAGTAAAATGATTGTCCACGACGGGAAATCCCCTTTAAAGTAAACAGTTTCCCGTTGTAAAATTTCTGGTGCAAACTGCTTGAGGAGTGAACTCTTAGGCAGTGTGCCCACAATCAGAGTTAGCAGCGTATTGGATAAAGCATGCTTCAGCTGCATCCAACACGCTGCGATGTACAGTACAAGCATAATGGACGCGATTTCTAGAAATCCCGTACCCACTGTGCGGCCTGCAGTAAAAACTGAGCTGCAGTGCGACTTTCCTGAGCCGCAGCATGTCAACTGTTTGCTGCGGAGTCACAAAGTGTCCTCCGTAGGGAGAACAAAAGCGAGAGACTGAAGCGCACTGAACCCTGATTGTGGCCATGGGCCGCTGTGGTCGCCTGTGTTTTCCTAGAGGAGACTCTCTGCCCCGCAGGTCAGGGACACAATGAGTCCAGGACACAGCGGGTCCTAATCAGGGGCAAGTACCCTTATGTTATTACAGTACAACAGGTGTATATATTATATAATCTGCAGACTAGTAATGGGTGATGGCACCTATGTAAACCAAGAAAACAGAATACTAATTAAAGAACCCAAAATAAGATGAATTTTTGTATATTTTATTCCGGTACCTTGTGGATTTTGTCTTCTGTACTTTATTGGATTTTGTTTCCTGGTGAATTTGTATCATTTCCATTTGTCAGTCTTAAAATTGTAAAACTAAAAACGCCATAAAATGTGTTATGTTACAATGACCTATAAAATCCTGAATGTGTATAAGGGAGTCCAACTAGGTGTGGTCAACAGTCATTTGTGGACTGAAGACAAATTATAGGATATTATACACTACACCCCAGGATATTATACACTACACCCCAGGTACACGCCCCTGATCCCATATAGATAATATTTCTTGTTGTCAGATATCTATGTAGGTATTGTTGTTATATGTGAATTTCTACTAATAACACCGAGTGACTGAAACCTCCATGTTTCAAAAGTGAGCGCAGGGTCAGACCTGTGGCGGTCGAGTGGGACTTTACTAACTCCACAGTGATCGTGACAAAGTCCGCGCCGGTGGTGCCCTGAATACCTGATTTTAAGAACGGGAACGTCTCTGGCTATAAAGAGGTGCTGTCGTTGGACTCTCTCAGCACTTCAAGTGTAGGAGTGTAAGGGAACTTTTATCTCATCTTGTCTTGTACATTCTTCTCGTCTGTTTTTGGAGACATTGTCTTAAGTACTGAAGTGAATTACCCTTGAGTGTTATTATCCAGATATGTTATATCTTACACTAAACGGCAAGGTACCGGATTAAAAGTTCTAATATTATATTGGCTAAAGGCCACGTCTCACTAAGAGACATCGCTAGCGACATTGCTGCTGAGTCACGGTTTTGGTGACGCAACAGCGATCTTGCTAGCGATGTTGCGGTGTGTGACATCCAGCAACGATCTGGCCCCTGCTGTGAGGTCACCGGTCGTTGCTGAATGTCCTGGACCATTTTGTTCAAAAGGCGATGTCCTGCTGGGCAGGACGCATCGCTATGTTTGACACTGTGTGACAGGGTCCCAAAGACACCAGAGATCGTTATACAGGTCGCTACTGCGACCTGTAACGTTACTGAGTCATTGGTAAGGTCTGACTGTGTAACATCTCACCAGCGACTTACCAGCGATCCTTATCAGGTCGCATCATTTTCGGGATCGCTGGTAAGTCGCTAAATGTGACGGGGGCTTAAGAGTCTACATGTCAGTTAGAATACATTGTGTTATGACTGGAGATGAGCCTACCCAAACTGTAAAGTTCGGGGTTCATACCAGACACTGGGTGTTCAGGACTCGAACTCCAACACAGACTTTAAAAAAAAAAAAAAAAAAAAGTCTGTGTCCGAGTTTGAATGCTGTTCATTTGCGAATAAATTTGTTGATAGGCTGCAGTGCAACCAATTAAACTTTATTGCATAGGGAAGATGCCTGTAAAAGAAAAAAAAAATATATATTGAAGAGGGCCCCCCCTCCCTATGTTCATAACTAGCCAAGGCAAAGCAGACAGCAGGAGGATGGTATTATCAGGCTGGGAAGGCCCATGGTTATTTTGCACTTCCCAGCCTAAACATAGCAGCCCCCAGCAACTTCAGAAGTGGCACATGCATTAGATGCACGAATTCTGGCGATTTTCCTAGCTTTTCCCGATTGCCCTTGTGTGGTGGCAATCGGATTAATACTTTTAGGGCAGATGTCAGCTGTGAACTGACAGCTGACATCAACCCCGGGGGTAAGTAATGGAGAGGTGTCTATCCATTACTACCCCGGCTGAAAGAAATAAGTTCATGGATGGCGTATGTGCCTTTTGTGAATAGAATATTGCAGGTTATAGTTACTAGATTTTGTTATGGGACGTTGATCCAGGGAACTAGTCTGATTGCCATAGGTGGCGTCGGGAAGGAATTTTTCCCCTAATATGGGGCAATTCGCATCTGCCTCATGGGGTTTTTGCCTTCCTCTGGATCAGCACATTAGCTTTTAGAATGAACTTGACGGACTTAGGTCTTTCAACCTTAAAGCTATGAAACGGTCTTTGTATTGAAGCTCAAGGGTGTAGGCCGGGGTTTTCTTTGGGACCAGCATTAATGGAGTGGTTTGCTCCAAGTCTATCCCAGGAAGCCTTTTTGAACTGATTTCCTTAGACAGATCCCAACATTTAAGGGGGGGGGAGCTTTAGTTAGTTAAAGGGATTTTCCCATGAGCAAACTTAATTTTAACAAATTTTAATCCATAGATCTTGGAGTAATAATAACTTCCAGAATTGGATATGATAAATAAAAAAAAAAAAGTTCCTGTGGTGAGATAATCTTATATATGTGCCCCTGCTATGTACTGTGTAATGGATGTGTCTGACCGTACAGGGACATTGTCTGATCATACTCCTGGGCAGGGGAGGACTTTAAAAAGTATGCAGACATTACAAAACGGGATCGCAAATTATTCTTTCTTTGAGGAAAAAGATTTTTTTAAAAGCAAGTAGTGAAATGTTTTACCTCACAAACAGAATCAGCTGTGATCCTGTTCAATTGATTAAGTTTAACTTTATTCGTGGAGAAACCCCTTTAATGGTGAATTAAAAGCAAAGCCACAAAGATTTAGGTTTTTTTCTTGCTATATTGAACTTTCGAGGAATTTTAATTCCTTTTACTGTGGCTTTGCATTTAATTTTAGGTAGAGACTCGCAAGATAATGAGGACCCTTGACGTGGGTTGCGAGCTTGAATATTTTGGCCAAAATATTGACCCATGCCACATAAATTATATATTTTTGCACATTCTCTCTCTTTTTATGCAGGATGCAGCCAAGCTCATCTATGTTGGCCTTGTAAAGTAGGGAGTCTGTGATTGTGGGGTGCACTGATAGGCGGGCTGCCCACCTAGTCTAATACTATGGGCATCACTAATAGGCTGTAATCCAGGCACTGTGCACTTCATGTGTGTGACGAGTACCCTACTCAGGCCTTATATGAGTGCAATGTTAATACTAAGCAATCACCCCTCCATGATTTGTCAAGTTGTGAGTGGTTGTCTGATCAGTGTTTTGCACCTTTGTTACCTCCATATTTATCAAGGAGGGCTTCTCCATCCAGTTACTGCATTACATTCTGTGACCTGGGCAGGTAAATACTGTTGCCGATATTTTGCTATATTGAACTAATGAAATTTTGGTAAATTGTAATTTTTCTGTGGTTTTGCTTATATTTTTAGTATAGGGACTCACACAACAATGAGGACCCTTGACGTTGGGTTGTGAGCTTGCGTATTTTGGCCAAAATATTAACCAATACCTCATTTATTTATATTTTTATGTACACGATTATCGATTACAACCAATCCAATCTGTGTTGGTCTTGTAAACTAGGGTCTATGTCTCAGTGGAGTGCAATGACAGATAAAACGGACTACCCAGCACTCTAATTGTAGAGGGTTTCAGTAATAGGCTGTAAGCCAGGCGCATTGTGCACTAAATTCCCCACCCCGTATACAAGCATAATGCCTGTGCAATTTTAATACTGAGCAATCACTCCCTCCATGAATTGGTAGGTTGTGAGTGGTGGTCTCATCAGTATTTTGCCCCTGTTCTGCCTTCATCTTTATCAAGGAGGGCAGCTGTATCATGTTAGTGCATCAGTTTCTGTGATCTGGGCAGATAAATACTGTTGCCTTTTCGTTTGCTATGTTTAACTTATTGTTGAATCAACCACTAGCCTCAAGCTCGCTCATCCGGCCAGCAGCTACTCTGTAGATGCAGCCCTGGACCTGTGGTATGTAGCAGTAGCAGAGGGGTGTGGGCTGCACTGCCAGGCTCAAACAGCAGAGGTAGAAGGGACCATTGCGAGGCGCAAGTAGCAGAAAGGGTTCGAGAAGCATCACAGCAGACAGGAAGACTAAGGCTGCTTTCACACTACGTTTTTTTAACATCCGTCATGAACATTTTTTTAACGCAAAAACTGATCCAGTGCAAATGCGGTTTCATTTCAATGCATTTGCAATGGACTCGTGTCAACATGCGTTCACCTGCGTTTGCGTGCGTTATAGTGAGGATCCAGCGACTTGCAGTTTTTTAACATTTATCAAAAACGCTACTTGTAGCGTTTTTGAGCTGCGTCCAAATACTGCAAATTGCTGGATCCTGACTATACTGCATGCAAACGCATGTGAACGCTGGCATGCTGATAGACAAGATCCTGCTTGCTCTACTGAGCATGCCCAGAAACCAGCCTCGGGTGATCTGCCTCTCCCCCTCTCCCCCTCTCAGCTGCGGACACTCGTAACCAAGATAAATATCGGGTAACCAAGGAAAGCGCTTCTCTTAGTTACCCGATGGTTACGTTGGTTGCGTGTGCAGGGAGCCCGGCTCCTAGCACCTGTGGATGCTCGTAACCAACATAAATATCGGGTATCCAAGCAAGTTACCCGATGTTTTCCTTGGTTACGAGCCTCTGCAGCTGTTAGAAGCCAGCTCCCAGTATATCACGTTCAGTTCCACCGACTCCCGATCACATGACTCCAATGCCCGCCCATAAACTTAAAGTGACAGGATCCTGCAAAATAACATACGTTTGCATGCGTTTTTTTGCTGTAAAAGCAGGATCCGCTTTTACACCAAAAAAAAACAAAAACGTTCATGACGCATGTTAAAAAAACATAGTGTGAAAGCAGCCTAACAGCCACTACAAGAAAGGCGTGCTGCCAGGTTCAGTAGGAGAGGGGTAAGGGGAACGCTACCAGGCACATGCAAAGGGGCGGTGGGGGCGCTGTCAGGCACTGTAGCAGAGTGGCGCACTGCCAGGTGCCACAGCAGAGATTATAGATGGTTACTTACTGCTGATGTTCTTTCAGATGGAATTGTTCACTTTTCCCATCTTTTCCATCTGGTCCAGACTGACAAAACGTCTTCCAGGAACAACTCATCTTCAGAGATTACAAATAAAGACACATTTGACCTCACATTTCCAACCCCGTCCCATCTATTCCAAACCTGCACAAACTCCTCATCCTCCTGACACCCCAATACTGAGCTGCTGGTCCCGGATGTGCCCTTATTACTGCAACTGCCGTGTGGCACAAAAACCGTGCTCCTCTTACCGCCCCACATACCATGTTTCCCCGAAAATAAGCCCCAGTCTTTTTTTTTTTTTTTTGAAGCAAAAAAAAATATAAGCAGGAGGTCTTAGACTTATTTTGGGGAGACATGGTTTGGGGTAAGTTTACCCCCCAGGAAATGCAGAGCCCCCTTCCCAGTTATACAGTGTAATGGGAACTTTATATATAGTGTAGGGGGCACTTCTATAGGATGGGAGCTAATATGGGGGGTCTGTCGTATACTGTGGGGATTACTTTGGGGGTTTTCATACAGTGTGGGGACTACTGTAGAAGCCATTATACAATGTGGGGACTACTGTTGGGACAATCAGTGTGTCAGCTACTGTGGTGGCCATTATACAGTGTCTAGACTATTGTTTTTGGGGGAGCTGTGGACCCATCATACTGTCTATAGGGGAGGTATAGTTGCATAATACTGTGTATAGTGGAGGTGTACATGGGGAGACTTAGGAGACATTAAAATGTTAAGAAGGCACTTAAGAACCATTACTGTTATAGGGACACTCAGGGTATTGTAACCATCAAAGGAGTACATGGAGCATTACTACTTTCTAGTAGCAAAATGTTGACACTTTTCTAGGGCACTTGCTTAGGGCATTAATATTGTCTATCATTAAAAAGGTAAGGTGTCGCTTTTTTTATTTTTTTTATTAATAGTGATTATGAAATCCAGTATTTTTAATACAAAAATAAATTCACTGTATATTTAGTTTTTATGCAATTCTAGTTTTACTGAAGCACTGGGGGCTGCCATCATGGATTTACTGTGATTAACGACAGTAACTCCCCTCAAATACGGCAGCGCCCTGTGCATAGAAGACCGTTGTCGGGCTCCAAGATCACAGCAGAGGAGATCAGCGCCATCTTTGTGGAGCTCACAGCATATGCTACACTTTCCCCCTGTCACTCGCTGGGATGTGGCTCCGTGCCACCGCTCTCCCCGCCAGGCCCCTCCCCCGGCTACCCTTCCTGCCACTCTCCCCTGGTACCCTTTCCGCCACCGCCGCTCTCCCAACCACTGCCCCTCCCCTCACCCCTCCGCCGTGCGACTACACGTCACAGCATGAAATCACTGATGCAGTGCTGGTGCCCATACCGAAGCTCACTGTTCATTATTTTAATCCAAGTGGAGAAGCCACAATGACATGACTGCTTTGCTCAGATTACAGATGAGATGGAAATTGTTACCCCAATGAATATCATTGGGCTACAATACATTGGTGCCGGGCTCCACCTACAGATGTGAAATGCACACGTCTAAGGGAATTACCAGTTAACACGGTAAAGGAGATTGGAGACTACAGTTGGCATCTCATCATTTAGCCTGTGGCTTGTGTTCTGATACTTACACATCAGAGGGAAAAAAAAAAAAAAGAAAAAAAAAAGCAGCCATCAGTGGTTCAGTTAAAAAAAAAAGGCAGAAAAACAAACAAAAATACACAGACAATCATATTTACAAATACACTGTTTAACATTAAGCCCCCTCAAAAAATATTCATGACAAATTCTCTTTTATTCTAAAATTCAGTATACAGGAAATAAATCCAGCTGGAAAATACATTTTTCCAGCAGCATTTTATTTTGCTATACTAGGATTTAAAAAGGATGAATTAATGTTATACACAACACACATTGTGCCATGTTGTAGAATTGCTGTTTACCCCCATATCAGTTATTGAAATACAAGAATGATTAAAAACAGCTCTGTACAAACACTCTGGGAAATTCATTTGTAAAAAACAAGCTTTTTATAATGGAACAAGCAGGAAGATTATAAAAAGGTATTGTCATCAGTGGTAAAATTGTTAATGTTCACCGAGTCAGGATGCCTGGCAGCTAATGGACCAGCAAGCACTTTCTCTGTTGCATTCCTGTTTTGTGCCAAGGCAGGCAAGACATTACTGGAGAGTCTGCATAATAATTTCCAACTCTCCACTTCCTTACATGTTCAAAGTAATAAAAAGACCAGATGTAGTTTTGTAACTGTAGGAATAAAAGGGCACATCCTCCATCCTGGAAATATCAGTTCCAGGAATACAGAAGAGGTGAAAGCCCTCTTTGTAGTGACAAAACGCTGCTGCCAATCTAGGCCCTGCCATGCCACCCGAACCTCGTTTTTTGAGAATTTAGACAGTGACCAAGATACAGTGGTCAGCACAGAGCACAGTAAAAATCTGGCTTAAGATGGCCTACAATGGTGACGTAGCAATAAGATTGTGCCAAGGACATACATAAGGTACTATAAGAGGAACTTCAGGAGATGCGCAGGAGAAAACAGACCCGCAGAGTGAAAGATGAAACAGACCAGGCTGGAGTGTGGACCACTTGATGGAACATGTTGGAAAAGAGAGTTTACGCTTACCCCTAGCCAGAAGAGTGGCAAGTGTAAAGGTAGTGTCACACATAGCAACGCAGCGGCAATCACGACTAGCGATCTGACCCTATCAGGATCGCTGCTGCGTCGTTACATGGTCGCTGGTGAGCTGTCAAACAGGCAGACCTCACCAGCGACCAGCACCCAGCTAGCAGCGACGCGTGGAAGCGTAACTAAGGTAAATATCAGGTAACCAAGGAAAGGGCTTCTTGGTTACCCGATGTTTACCTTAGTTACAAGCGTCCGCTGCTCTCACGCTGCCAGTGCCGGCTCCCTGTTCCCTGCACTCCTAGCCAGAGTACACATCGGGTTAATTACCCGATGTGTACTCCAGCTACGTATGCAGGGAGCCGGCACTGGCAGCGTGAGAGCGGCGGATGCTAGTAACTAAGGTAAATATCAGGTAACCAAGGAAAGGACTTCTTGGTTACCCGATGTTTACCGTGGTTACAGCTTACCGCAGGCTGCCAGACGCCGGCTCCCTGCTCGCTTCAGTTCGTCGCTATGTCGATGTCACACACAGTGATGTGTGCTTCACAGCGGGAGAGCAACAGCCAAAAAATGAAGCAGGACATTCAGCAACCACCGGCGCTGCTACGTCACAGAAAATGGTGACTTAGCAGCGACGTCGTTGTCGTCATCGCTATGTGTGACACCACCTGAAGAGCGGGTGAGGAGGGGAGGCAGTTGAGAAGCCCTTGCATTAGACCTTTAGCAGAGCTGAAACATTTGTGTAACATTACAAATGAGACTTGTGTTTGAACAGTCACTTTTTTGTTTTGATGCAAATGTTTATCTTGTCTTCTGTATTATCCAAAAGTAACCCAGTTGTCAGCATCTTAACCTCTTCACGACACTGTACTGGGTACATCATGGATCGTGTCAGGTTAATGCCTGCCTGCTTAGTGGACTACGTTCGGGTGTCCATCTGCAGAAAAAGTATATGTGCAAAAATGGCACAAAACAGAGCACACGCTAACGCAGTGCGCTCCATTACAGTGAATGGCCCTGCAGGGCACATGCGTCCGAAACACGCTTTGCAGAGTGGGGGAGGGGCGGTTCGGACGGATCCTCCGACGGGACCTGTGGACGTAGGGAAAAACGCAATGTGAAAGGAGCCTTACAGCCGGCAGAGCGCCATGTGTGAGAGGAGTGCTGCTTTTGTGCAGATCAGAGCAATGCTCCTCTGATCTACACAAAGAAATAAGCAGTCTGCTGATGGTTATGGGGCCTAGTAAAAAAAAAAAAAAAAAAAAAAAAAGTTCTAATCAACCACCATTCGCTCCATTGAAAATTAAAGGGTTAAAGAAAATATAAAATATACACATTTGGTATCGCCGTGTTAAGAAATGCCAGATCTATCAAAATATAAAAGCAATTAATCTGATTGCTAAGCGGCAAAAAAAAATTCCAAACGCCAAAATTACGTTTTTTGATCAACGTCTGCTCCAGACGCAAAAAATAAGCCATCACTGAGCCATAAATCCCAAAAAATGAAAACGCTATGGATCACGGAAAATGGCGCAAAAAGTGTGCCTTTTTTTGGACAAATTTCTTTTAACCCCTTAGAGAAAAGTAAACCTATACACGTTTGGCATCTTCGAGCTTGCACCGACCTGAGGCATCACACGGACACATCAGTTTTACCATATAAAGAACACAGTGAATAAAATCTCAAAAACAAAATCGCACTTTTATTGCAAATTTTTTTGCAGTTTTCCAGTACACTATATGGTAAAATTTATGGTTTCATTTAAAAGTAGAACTCGTCCCGCAAAAAAATAAGCCCTCATATGGCAAGATTGACCGAAAAATAAAAAAAAATAAAAAAGTTATGGCTCTCGGAAGAAGGGGAGTGAAGAAAAAAAAAACAACTGAAAACTGCCCGGGGGTGAAGGGGTAAACAAACAAAAAAAACCCATTTGATTCTGTCCAAGGGAAGAACAGAGTACGCTAGTATCACTATATTTTACACTGATACTTCTTCCATTTCTATAAACCATTTCCCTTGAAATAATACTTTGGAATGTTTAGAGTTTAGCGCTACATTTATCATGGCTACTTCTACATCCATTTGGTAATTTACTATACAACCAACTTCTAAATAGAAAGTAAACCATTCCCCATTGTACGGGATTTGTGTGGTTAAAAATACAATTCTATTTAGTAATCAGGGGCTCTATTTTCAGTGGTTGATGTAGCTTGTGAATGCTTCATTGAGATACTTTGCACGGTCTGGTTCCCACTGCATTGGAGAAATCAATTCATGCAGGCAATGCATCCATAGCAACAGAATGCCGCTGAACTCCTGGACAGAGAAGAACAGCGCATTCATCAGGAGAAACTTTCACCACTCCGTGTGCCAGAATACTATCATGTTTCTGCATGGGTGGTAAGAGCAAATAGCGTTTCCTAGACAGGCGGGTCATTTTTCTTGGCACTGAGCGTTCCCATATGTATTAAATAGTTGGCAAAATATTCCTCCTTTTTGAAACTGCTACATCAAAATTATGCTCCACAAGTGTTTCCATGAATTTATTATCCACAGAACACAAATGGTGATATATTTACTCAGTGATATAGCACCATTAAAATTTCCACAGCGCTTTACAGATGTCATCACTGTCCCCATTGGGGCTCACAATCTAAATACCCTATCTGTATGTCTTTGGTGTGTGTGGGAGGAAACCGGAGAACCTGGGAGGAAACCCACGCAAACACAGGGAGAATATAAACTCTTGTAGATGTTGTCCTTGGTGGGATTTTAACCCAGGACCCCAGCGCTTGAAAAGCACTAGTGCTAACCACTGAGCCATTATACTCATGTTGGATACATATCAGCAATTGTTTCAGTAAAGCTGTGTCCATGACATCTCAAAACCCAACTAAAATCCCAAAGCAGGTTACCCTGTCCCAGGTAGAAGATGCCCTAGATCAGGGGTCTCAAACTCGGCTGGGTAGAAGGGCTGCACAAGCACATAATAATAATAATAATAATAATAATAATAATAATAATAATAATAATAAAAAAATTGCATGGGCCGCATTCTTTGCAGCACAAAAGTGACATTTTTAGTAATACCATTTTTTTTCTATAATACTTTGTATCACTTTCTTGAACATTTTTGCTTCTTTAAAATCACAAATTGCATTTTGTTCACATTTATACATAAAAAAGCATTTTTAAATGGTGTAAAAAAAAATAAAAAAATATATATGTCATGCTTTATTTTGAATTACTCCCCCCCCCCCCACACATTTTATCCCCTTATTGAAGGTAGTATGGTTTTACAATTAGCAGCATTATATAGTAATCCTGGCCAACATCTTGTAGTACTGTGTCCCATCCCTGCGCCCTCTAGTACTGTGCCCCATCCCTGCGCCCTCTAGTACTGTGCCCCATCCCTGCGCCCTCTAGTACTGTGCCCCATAGTACTGTGCACCATCCTTTAGTAATGTCCTCATCCTGGTCCCCTATTATGCCTCTCTTCACATTTAAACAAAAAAAATAAATAAATCCAAAAAAAGATTCTTTTCAACCGTCTTAGGTTCACTAGGTGCCCTCATACGTGGCCACGATCAGTGTTCGCAGCGTTTTGGCAGCAGCATGCTTCAGCTGCATCCACAATGCTGTGATCTACAGTACAGGCAGAATGGATGGGATTTCTAGAAATCCCGTGCCCGCTGTGCTTATTTTTCAACAGCAAACACTGATCTGTGGTGCAGCTTTCCGAGCAGCAGCATGTCCGTTGTTTGCTGCAGAGTCGCAAGTGTCCTCCGCAGGGAGGACTCAAGCGAGAAACCGCAACTGCCCGAGCCCAGATCGTGGATACGAGCAGCTGCGATCCCCTGCAGAGGAGACTCGCGGCCTCGCAGGTCAGGACCCACCAAGTCCAGGTTGGAGCGGGGTACTGATTGTGAGCACGTACCTGCTTCTTCTGGCCGGCAGACCCAGTGATGATTGTAGCCCGATGCAGGGAGCCGGCACTGGCAGGGCTTTACTTCCTTTAAAACATTTGCGCGCTGGAGCTCTAAGCACTATACCAATGGCAAGCAACCGGCCAAGCAGGTAACGTCATACACTGGCAACTGCCATTTGTTTAGTGCTTAGAGCTCCGCAGCGCCACAAATGATTCACTGCTGGAGTGGTGTTTTGTTAAAGTGCCTGCCATCAGTCTTTTAATCACACTCCAGCATTTTCACCTTATATAAGCGCAGCTCCTATCCCATCCCAGTTTGTGAACTGCCGAATCGCACCAGTGTTTCATGGAGCAAGCTGGAGGTCAATCTTCAAAGCAAGTTTATGAGAGCCTTGTTCTGGTTCTACTAGACTCGCAATGAGAGCTTGTAACGCAACTTCAAACTTCTGGCCAGTCAGACGTTGCGGTCACAGGATGGTGCTGCGGGACTGAAGTGGGGGTTGATAAAAAGGTAAAAACGCTGGAAGGCGATTATAAGAGGAGAAAGGACCTTAGATTAAAAGAACCACTCCAGCGGTGAAATAAAAACAACACACACACACACAAAGTACCACTCCAGCGTGTTTGTGTAAGTCCAGGATTAGGCCCTGTGCGAGTCCCCTTACTAACATTGTTCTAGGCTTACAAGTTAACCCTTAAAATTGTGATTCAGAGATGTCACCAATGGAGCTAGAGACTTCAGTTAAGAAGTGTGTCCATCTATTTAACTGGACACAATTACTGTATGTAGTTGCCCACCTAGCCTACGACTGAAAAGGTTTATGGGGGTACGCCAGTTAGATAATCCCTGTACTTCAGAAAGTGACAGCATAAAACCATCGAACATCACAGAAAACAAAATACACATTAGCACAAAATACAGTGGCAAAATTGTTAGCCCACGGCTGCCAAAACAGACTCCGCCAAACCTCTACTTCCTACTGTACCACTTGTGGAATCCTTGGCTCTCTTGTGGTTGCTAGACCCCGCAATGTCATTACCTTTCCGTGCCATGGACCTATAATGTCACACCAAGTCTACTAATCAGAAGAGCTGCCAGGGATGCTGACAAGAAGTAGGAGGCTTGCAATGCTATGGCCAAGTGGCCACAAATTGGATGCTGGACCAGGATCCTGCAAATCTTTTCACTTAACTCCACTTATTCGTTGTTGATTGAATCATTGTTAACTAATCATATAAAAATCATATATGGCACAGATTTTTTATTAAAATACTGTATATCTATTGATTTACAAGCCACATCCCTGCATTATACTCAGGTCTTAAAAAAATATTTAATAATGGTTCAATTTTTCCTGTACAGACCTATTCATAAATGAGATATTAATTGGGATTGTACTGACCATTTTTGTTATGTTCGCCAACAATTATATCATTTTATGTCTTTTGTGTGTATGTTTTAATGCTTATTGGGTGCAACCTGCAAATACATACATTTTTGGGAGTTAATCATAATCAATATTGTGTTTGCAGTGGTTTGGGGTTTTTATGGAGACTTGGAGGTCTATACACAATTCTGAATAGATAAGTTGGATATAGGTTATGAGGACCTTAAAGATTTGCTAGTTATTAGCAGTAGAAAGGGGAGCGGGAAAAAAGGGAACAGCCCCAAAAAGGGACTGAAGTTATGTAAAAACACCAAACCATTATAATAAAAATATAAAAATGATTTTTGAACATCAAAATACTTTGCTAACTCTTAGATAAAAAAAAAAAATGTTTTACACACTCATTTTCACATGTAAACGGACCCTCATACTACTAGCGGACTACGGACTAATACTAGTCGATTCCTACAGCATCCAAACTTCAGCTTCAGAAAGATCTCAATTGAGTTATAAAAAAAACAAAAAATAAAACCACATGTTGTAAAAGTTAAAACAAAGTCTGCTTTTGTTTACCTGCAATGTTAGTTTAAGCCTCTTATCTTTATCATTAGTGAGTCTCAGCTGCTCTTGAGTTGTAGGCCGACTCCTCCCTTTCGGTGATTAGCAGCTTCTGTTTATGGAAATGTACACTACTGTACATACTGCACACAGTAATCTAAGTGACACATCGTTGAACTCAGGGCCTCTTTGCCTACATCATGTTGCTCTCACATGAGGTAGCAAAAACCTACTGACAGATTCCCTTTAATGTTAGCTGTGAATTTTTGCCAGTTATCAGTCCATTACATATATTGATGGCATTTGCTTCAGACGAGTCATCAATATCAAACCTGTGGTACAACACCCAGGAAACCACCAAACATCAGGTCCCACAGTGGGCAGATGTACACCGTGTACAGAACAAACCGCACCGCTCCGTGCTGTTTGTTTTCAGATTCTGTACTTCAGCTTCCATTCAATAACAAAGTTCTGGACAACCCCTTTAACACATCTCAATCTTATTGCTTAGCAATCGTTATAAAACCATTGTTTGATATATTGCAAAAATAGGTCAAAAAATTGTATCACTATATTCATATAATGTAGATACTTATTTTACTATCAATTTTATTGTAGCGATTTCATAAACCAACTTTGCAAAAGCCATTATTTATAGTTGTATAGTTTGGTTTTGTGACACTACATATAGTCAGATTTCCAGTTATCAATCTTTGCACAAATGTGCCTAGAACATAGCCTTTTATTTTAACAGCTCCCCAAAATCATCCACACCTACCTGGCAATAGCCCACACTTTTGTTATGTTGACCATAAGCCACTAAAACATTGTGTAAAGTCTGCTGTAAACACGGATTTGCATTTTTACGGAACTTCACATTATCGGGAAAAGTTCTGTTCAGATCTAAAAGAAAACAAAAAGTTGAGGTGCAGAAATAGCATACATTGAGAATAGTGATGATCGAGCACGACCATGGTCAGGTGCTGGGTATTCGGAACGAGCATTTGGATGCTTGGATGGGCATGACTCGAGCACTCGAGTAGAATGGAAGACACTCGAGTAGAATGGAAGACAATGTGAGACTCAAGCATTTTTCCAGATTTCCCTGAAAATGTTTGCGTTCTCCATTGACTTCCATTTTACTCGGGTACTTGAGATACTCCCATCCGAACATCCAACTGCTCATTACAAATACCAAACATCATATTATTGTTATTTATTATAATAGCGCCATTTATTCCATGGCGTTTTACATTTGAAAAAGGGGGTGCATACATAGAAAAGTATAATAATCATGAATATAAGGCACAGACTGGTACAGGAGGAGAGAAGACCCTGCCCGCGAGGGCTCCCAATCTACCAACGATATTGCTTATGCCGGTTTCAGGTATCAGTTTTGTGGGGAGGGAGGGGTTTGCATACTTGAAAAACCAAACAGTTTTGAGTGTTTTGGATTACACGTTCTCAGATTTTCACCAGTGTGCGGATCTCACCATCAGCGCTTCATCAGTTTTTCTAGTATGCAACACAAAAAAAAACCTGATGGCGGTTTCTAAAGCTGCTTCTAGGAATCAGTCAGCAAAAAACAAACATCACTAGAATGCCACTAGGAAGCCATCTGTGTGACATCTGAGTTTCACTGATCCAGACTTGCATTCATGAGTTTGATCCAAGACTGGGATCGAAATTGGAAAGGTATCAATTTTTCTTTTTTTGCAGACACACAGTCCACAGGAAAAAAGCTATACGACCATAAACCCCATTAAGTCACATAATAATAATGTGAGTGATAAGGTCTTTGAGCCGTGAAAACATGTGCGCAGAAAAAAAAAAAAAACCTCAGATATGAAACTGGCTTAAGTCACTGAACATTATGGCACTAAATGTATGGCAAAAACGTCATGATCATGTACGATAGGAGATTTGGCTGCGACATTTGTGACTAGCTCAGAGTTGACAGCTCTTTTAAACCAGGACTACAGTTTCTAGGGCCACGTTGTTACCTACAGTCAACAAAATATTGAAAGTAGAACTCAGTTTACCAAAGTAGCATCACAGGTTCTGAAGGCCAACTCTTTGAGTCCTATATTCGGGCATGCGAGATACATATTCTCTGAAAAATAACGGGAAACTGTAGCCCCAACTTTAAAAGGAACCGGTCACCACTTTTTTGGCATATAAGCTGTGGCCACCACCACCAGGCTCTTATATACAGCATTCTAACATGCTGTATATAAGAGCCCAGGCCGCTGTGACTACAAAAAAAACACTTCTAATACTTACCTAACGGTCGCGCGGTTGGCCATATGGACGTCTCCGTTCTCCGGTGTCAGTGCCGCCCCTTTCGGCCGTCTTCGTCCTCCTTCTCTATCCGCGGTGCATGACACGTCCGACATCATCCACACTCTCCGGCAATGAGGGCAGATGAAAGTATTGTAGTGCGCCTGCGCAGGATCGGCGAGTGTGTATGCCGTAGACGCATCATGCACCCAGGCTTCAGAAAGAGGACGAAGATGGCCGAAAGAGGCGGCTCCGGCACCGGAGAACGGAGACGCCAATATGGCACACCGCACGACCGTTAATAATACTTACCTAAGTGTTTTTTATGTTCTCACAGCGGCCTCGGCACTTGTATACAGCATGTTAGAATACTGTATATAAGACCCCAGTGGTGGTGGCCGCAGCTTATACGCCAAAAAAGTGGTGACAGGTTCCCTTTAATGTCATTTTATAATCGGCTGATCCATTACTGTTTGATAGAAAAGATGACAACTGAGTTTATTTTTTTTGTATAAAAAGCCAAGATTCTTAAAATGTACACAAAAAAAAAAAAAATAAAAATACCTTCTAAAAAAATAGCTGGTCCTCTGTTTAACCCTGCACTAACTTTGATATTCGGAAAATAGAAACTTTTTTTTTTTTTAAAAATTTAAATTTTTTTAAATGAAAATCACATTAATTCGATTAATTTGTATACTACAGGTCAGTTATGTGCATAATTCACATATAGGTCAAGAAAATAATGGGAAGTTACCTGTGACGACGGTATCGACAAGCTTCATATTATTCTGCCCTTCCAGTAATACACGCTGATAATATCCTGGATTCACATCCATCTGGGCCTGTGCTCCACTCACCATCATCCACACATATGATCGATGCTCATTAGGAATGCCCTTCCTGATATATCTTTTCACTGAAACAATATGATTGCTCAATGAGAAGCTTCCACATATGTAACAAATAGTACAATTATTAACCATTAATTTCTCTACTGATCACATACATGTGAAGGAGCAGTTCACAGCATACTTGTCAAAGCAGCCCCCAACGTGTTATTTGAAGTAATTGCCAAATTATTGCAACATAACTCTACAGGAACAATGTGAAGGTGAATAAATTCAGCAAAATTAAAAAAAAAAAAAAAAAGTTAAAAATCCATAGATTTAAATATTTAAATCCAGAAAAAAAAGTCATTAAATAGTAGAAGAAAATATAAGCGTATGCGTTTCAGACCCCAAAAATGGTCCTCATTCAGAGTTGAAACAATAGATAAATGGCTAACACATTTACAGTGCCTTGCAAAAGTATTTGTCTCCCTTGAATTTTTCTACCTTTTCCCACATTTCAGGCTTCAAACAAAGATAAGAATTTTAATGTTATGGTGCAGAATCATCAACAAGTGGGACACAATTGTGCAATTGAATGAAATTTATTTCTGATTTTAAACTTTTTTAAAAAATAAAATAACTGAAGAGTGGGGCGTGCAATATTATTCGGCCCCTTTAAGTTAATATTTTGCAGCGCCACCTTTTGCTGCGATTACAGCTGCAAGTCGCTTGGGGTATGTGTCTATCAGTTTTACACATCGAGAGACTGAAATTCTTGCCCATTCTTCCTTTGCAGTTTTCAGCTCTTTCCACAGATTCTCGATTGGATTCAGGTCTGGACTGTGACTTGGCCATTCTAACACCTGGATACGTTAATTTCTGAACCATTCCATTGTAGATTTTGCTTTATGTTTGGGATCATTGTCTTGTTGGAAGACAAATCTGCATCCCAGTCTCAGGTTTTTTGCAGACTTCAATAGGTTTTCTTCACGAATGGTCCTGTACTTGGCTCCATACATCTTCCCATCAATTTTAACCATCTTCTCTGTCCCTGCTGAAGAAAAGCAGGCCTAAACCATGATGCTGCCACCACCATGTTTGACAGTGGGGATGGTGGGTTCAGGGTGATGAGCTGTGTTTCTTTTATGCCAAAAATATTGTTTGGCATTGTGCCCAAATCGTTCGATTTTGGTTTCATCTGACCAGAGCACCTTCTTCCCCATGTTTGGTGTATCTCCCAGGTGGCTTGCGGCAAACTTTAAAAACGACACAGTTTATGGATATCTTTGAGAAATGGCTTTCTCCTTGCCACTCTTCCTTAATGGCCAGATTTGTGCAGTGTATGACTGATTGTTGTCCTAGGGACAGACTCTCCCACCTCAGCTGTAGATCTCTGCAGTTGATCCAGAGTAATCATGGGCCTCTTGGCTGCATCTCTGATTAGTTTTCTCCTTGTTTGACATGAAATTTTTGAGGGACGGCCGGGTCTTGGTAGATTTGCAGTGGTATGATACTCCTTCCATTTCAATATGATCGCTTGCACAGTGCTCCTTGGGAGGTTTAAAGTTTTGGAAATCTTTTTGTAACCAAATCTGGCTTTAACCTTCTCCACAACAGTATCACGTACCTGCCTGTTGTGTTCCTTGGTCTTCATGATGCTATCTGCGTTTAAGGGTATGTGCGCACGTTGCTTTTTACCTGCTTTTTACCTGCTTTTTTGCTGCTTTTTCTTCTGCGCTGTTTAATGCCAAAATGGATGTGTTCTTCTATTCAAGCAAAGTCTATGGGAATTTGGGTTTCTTGTTCACACTATGTTGTTCAAAATGCTGCCTTTTTGAGGCAGAACTTTGGTCAAAAACTCAGCTTTTCAAAGAAGCAACATGTCAATTGTTTTTGCCATTTGGGTTTTGCACTGCAAAGTTGAGTTTTTGACCAAAGTTCTGCCACAAAAAGGCAGCATTTTGAACAACATAGTGTGAACAAGAAACCCAAATTCCCATAGACTTTGCTTGAATAGAAGAACACATCCATTTTGGCATTAAACAGCGCAGAAGAAAAAGCAGCAAAAAAGCAGGTAAAAAGCAGGTAAAAAGCAACGTGCGCACATACCCTTAAACAGAACACTGAGACTATCACAGAGCAGGTGCATTTATACGGAGACTTGATTACACACAGGGGCTTATATTTATCATCAGTCACTTAGGACAACATTGGATCATTCAGAGATCCTCAATGAACTTCTGGAGTGAGTTTGCTGCACTGAAAGTAAAGGGGACGAATAATATTGCACGCCCCACTTTTCAGTTATTTATTTTTTAAAGAAGTTTAAAAAATAAGCAATAAATTTCGTTCAACTTCACAATTATGCCCCACTTGTTGTTGATTCTTCACCAGAACATTCAAATTTTTAGCTTTATGTTTGAAGCCTGAAATGTGGGAAAAGATTTAAAAATTCTAGAGGGCCGAATACTTTCGCAAGGCACTCTATACACAAAGTCAATACCAGAAAAGAGTAACACCCAAAATTTGGACCCATCTAGGTACCGTATTTTTCGGACTATAAGACGCACCCTGGTTTTAGAGGAGGAAAATAGGAAAATAAAATTTTAAGCAAAAAATGTGGTCATGACACACTGTTATGGGGCGAGGATCTGCTGCCTACACTGTTATGGGGGTAATGTCCCCAAATTCTCTACTAAAGAGCCGCATCCTGGTAATGATCCTCCTGCCTTGTATATACAGTATATGTCCCTCATCCTGCTATATACCGTCATCCTGCCATATGGCCGCATCCTGCTATATACTGGCATATGGCCGCATCCTGCTATATAACCCATCATGGCATATGGCCCCATCCTGCTCATAATATACCCCCATCCTGCTCATAATATACCCCCATCCTGCTCATAATATACCCCCATCCTGCTCATAATATACCCCCATCCTGCTCATATGACCCCCATCCTGCTCATATGACCCCCATCCTGCTCATATGACCCCCATCCTGCTCATATGACCCCCATCCTGCTCATATGGCCCCCATCCTGCTCATATGGCCCCCATCCTGCTCATATGGCCCCCATCCTGCTCATATGGCCCCCATCCTGCTCATATGGCCCCCATCCTGCTCATATGGCCCCCATCCTGCTCATATGGCCCCCATCCTGCTCATATGGCCCCCATCCTGGTGTATGGCTGCATCCTGTGGCACATAAAAAAAATAAACGTTCATTCTCACCTCACCTTACCTCACTCCCTACAGCATCGCTCGTCCTCCTGTCAGCGGCAGCGCCGCTGAGTGGAGCCGTCCCCGTTACTCTGCTGCATCGCGATCATCTCCTGTGTCTGTGTCGGCGGCTGCGTGTGGACACGTGCGCACAGCGATAACGTCATCGCTGTGCGCCCAGCTAGTCTCCACCCAGCCGCCGGCACAGACACAGGAGATTATCGCGATGCAGCAAGGGAACGGGGACGGCTCCACTCAGCGGCGCTGCCGCTGACACACACGGGAGGACGAGCGATGCTGCAGGGGAACGGTGAGTACTGTACACCGATTCACTGCTCCTCGCGCTGATGATGATGCGTGGGGAGCCGTGAATACAGCCGCACATGATCACTCCAGGCCGTAGTTGCCAGGGGTGATCATGCGGGCCAGCTGTTAAACCCCCGCCCATCATCCCGCCCACCTGTCAGTGCCTGCTTCAGCGCTGAGGGATGATGGGCGTGCATATTAAATGAGCGGGTCCACGTGGTCACGGCAGGCTGCTACAGCCTGCTCATGCCCCAGATGACTCGCTCCACCGCAGCACCCACATTCCCCGCAGCCACATTCAGACCATAAGACGCACCCCCCCTTCCCCCCAACATTTGGGGGGGGGAAAAGTGCGTCTTATGGTCCGAAAAATACGGTAATTAGAATACCGTACTTCAAAACATATGAAATATCAGGAAAGATATTACACACATTTTCCACAGAAGAAAAGAAAATCACCAATATCTATACATCTTAAAAAATATACATAAGATCACTGCGATATTTAAGACCATTGGGGATATCAGCATTGAGCTTCTCTGGAGAGTGAAAGTTTCCTCCACCTCTGTGCAGCTTATTAACCTTTTCTATACCTAGGACTGAGTGTGACAAATTACCTTGAAGATGCTCAGAACATTGTTTTGAGAGGCCAGACATGAAGCGGCTTAATGCACGAACGGCTGTATTAGCAGCTGAAATATGCTCCGCCATGCGTCTTTTCAGTATCCTGGTGGTACATCCTATGTAATATTTTTTACATGTTGTGCAAGAGGCTGATCAGCTGCATGTGCGCTAGAAGAATTGATAAATGCCTTACTATTACATGTTTGTCCTGAGTTGTTATTAAATGTTTTAATTTTTAGCATATATTGCATTTAGTGCCTCCACACTTATAAAAGCTGTTAATGTCCAGCCAAGTATGATTTCGTGTTGTGACAGAAGTAAGCTAGGCGAGACCAGGTTAATTATATTATTCAATTTATTTGCAGCAGGTTAAATACCATTAGCGAGGACTTTTTCCAAGATAGCATCTTAGTGTAACACAGTGGAATATTTTTTTAACGAGTTCAATGATTTAATTAAAATCCCTATTACCGTATTTTGCAGACCATAAGGTGAACCGGATTATAAGGCGCATTATCAATGAGCGCCTGAGAAGGCACCTAAGTTCATATATAAAGCGCACCGGATTATAAGGCGCAGCGCATTAAATGAAACAAAAGCTCAGACCATAGGTCAAACCTTTTTCAACTCTTTCACAATAAGGCTACTTTCACACATCAGGTTTTTTCCATCAGGCACAATCCGGAAAAAAACGGATAAAACGGATCCGGTACCGCATCAGTTTTATCCCCATAGATTTGCATTGTTACCGGATTGTGCCTGATGGCTTTGCGTTGCATCCGTTTTTTTCCGGATGCGGCAAAATTAATTAAAGCAGCGGCCGGAGGCAACGTATCTTGCAACGTTTTTTTGTCCAGCAAAAAAAAAAACGCATCGCGCCGCATCCGGCCGCTGCGGCGCATTTTTCAATGCATGCCTATGGACGCCGGATGCGGCAAAAACGCATCCGGCCGCCACATGCGGTTTCTTCCACTGCGCATGCTCAGTAGCATGCCGCAACCGGAAAAAACGGACGGGAGGCATGTAAAAACTTATGCAAAGGATGCGGTGTTTTCGCCGCATCCGTTGCATAGGTTTCACAGCCGGATTGAGCCGCACTGCTCAAACCGGATGTGTGAAAGTAGCCGAAGGCCGGTTTCAAACATCCGGCTTTTCGCCGGTTTGCCGGATCCGGCGCTCTCCCGTACAGACAATACAGTACAGTGACAGCGCTGTAACTTCCGGGTCACATGCGCTGGTCACATGACAGCATGTGACCGGCGCTTGTTGCGCTGTCACTGTACTGTAGTCACTGTATGGGAGAGCGCCGGATCCGGCAAACCGGCGAAAAGCCGGATGTGTGAAACCGGCCTATCTCAACTTGTTCAGTTGTAACTGCAAATCAATACATTTACATTTTCAATTCATTCCTCCTCTACAAATCCATCAAATCCTTCATCGTCAGTTTTGCAGTTTAACAGTTGGCCGATTTCTATATCAAGCATGCTCGACCAGCTTCTCTTCATAATCCTTTGGCAATTGCTGGCAGACAGTAGTTCTGGTGCGGATGGAGAGATCACCTTTTCAGAAAACGAAAGCCCCATGAAGGACATCCTCGAAAGTCTTTGCTCTCCATGTCGCGTGCTAACGCTGTGGCTTTGAGTCGAATAGAGACAGTAGAGACGCTTCTACCTGCGGTTCTCTGTTCGATAACCCACTGTTCTATTTTGTCCGCCAACTGTGGCCATCTTGCTTTGTTTCCTCAGAAACTCAGCTTGGTCTTCTTTACCTGGCATAGGGCATCTTCTTGTTTCCTCCACTTACACACCATAGATTCATTAATGTTGAATTCTCTTGCAGCTGCTCTATTTCCATGCTCTACTGCATAACTTATAGCTTTAAGCTTAAAATCTGCATAAGCATGTCTCTTAACAGGAGGCATTTTTGGGGCACAGATAATCCACGGGCTCCTGCGCACAGAGCTGTACGTATCACCGCACTCCGTGAGGCTCCTGACTATGGTGGCCGTAATGCTCAATCCATGTACTGTATTCATCTATAAGGTGCACCGGATTACATGGCGCACTTTTGATTTCTTAGAAAATCATAGGATTTTATGTATAGGTATATACAGTATATGAGAAAGTTACTCGTCCACTTGCACATGTAGAGATGTTTCAGTCATATCATAATGAAGATCTTGATTTTTCTAAATGCTTTGTGTTGCACTCTATTCAATGATGCCACACTATATTCCCTTTTAATAAGACGCTGTCAGATAGTATGGCATTGTGACAAAACGTTTGTTGGATGAACAGACATTGTGCCCTGATGAATGGGATGGATGACAACTTGTTGCGGGTAGCATATCATTGCTGGATATCAGTCTTCTATAGAGGGAAGTGTGAATGTCGCCATTATTGGTGTTCCCACAGAGCCAGATACCCAAGAAATGAGCCATATGATTATGTGCTCCATTGTAAACTTCAAATTCAGATCATTGTATTTACATAACTTTCAAAAGAGACACTTCATCCAGCGTGAGCAAAACCATGATCAGATCGTCTAAGTATCTCACATACCATTTTATAGATGAAATAAAGGGACTGTCCGTGGAATGTATATAAAAGTGCTCCCACCAGGACATATAAGGCTATGTGTCCACGGTAGAATGTACCTGCGGATTTTTCTGCATGAAAATCCGCGACTTTCGCGGCAAATCCGCACCCGCGGATTTGCCGCGGATTTTTTTTTTTTCCCCATTCTATACCCAAAATCCGCAAGAATAATTGACATGCTGCAGATTTTTCCGGATCAAAATCCGCGGCAAATCCGCCGCGGAAAAATCCGCAGCATGGACACAGCATTTCCAAAATGCCATTGAAATGGCTTGGAAGTGCCGCTGCTGCAGATTTTCGGAAAATCCGCGGCAAATCCGCGGCAAAATCCGCGCAAAATCCGCAGCGTGGGCACATAGCCTAAAAGGTAGACAAGTGAAGGTGAGAAGCTGGTGTACCTATGGAGCAACTACAGAACGATCCTCACACTTAACACTGGTATCCCCAATGGTCTTAACTACCGCAATAATCGTATATAAAATGGTTTTTTAGCTGTATAGGGTATTGGTATAGTCACATTTGTTTTTTTTCTGTGGAAAATGTGTTTTCCCCTAGGAATAAGGGCCATTTTTGGGGGTCGTAAACAATTAAGTTTACATGTCTCCCACATTTTACTGTGTTTTTCTGGATTTTAATATTTCTTCAATAAATGGATTTTTTAACCCAATACCTTCTTAAGGCCCATTTACACACAGACTTTCTAGCGATCCCACCAGCGATCCCAACCTGGCCGGGATCGCTACAAAGTCTCTGGTGAGTCGCTGGTGAGCTGTCAAACAGGCAGACCTGGCCAACGACGCAGCAGCGATACGGACCTACACAACGACCTAGCTAGTCATTGGGGATGTTCTAAAGCAGCTTTTTGAAAGGGAAGTCGCTAACGAAGTCGCTGTAAAGTCCCCTTTACACACAGACTTTCTAGCGATCATGCTGCACAGCGGGAAACAAAGGACCAAAGAATGGTCCTGAACGATTTGTAGCGATCAGCAACTTCACAGCAGGGGCCAGGTCGCTGATGTGTTTCACACACTGCAATGTCGCTGGGGAGGTCGCTATTGCGTCACAAAACCGGTGACGTTACAGCGATGTCGTTTGCGATGTTGCAGTGTGTAAAGCCACCTATAGACTTTAATCTGGATCTGGATTTATTCACCTTCACACCCGGCTATTATCCTGGGAGTGCGGCCCTGGAGTTTTCCGTACACCTACATGGGCTTTATTTTATGACAGCTGAAAGTTATGTCTTCTTTACTTTTTGCAGGAAGAAACAGGTACAGCCAAGCAGAAGTATTTGCTTTCTCAGATTGCTAAGGAAGCAGGCTTTAGCTATCCAGCGACTTAAAGGGAATCTGTCAGCAGGATTTCATCCCACCACCCCAAACTATTCATATACAGATGTACCTGTTTCAGATCCAAGTACAGTAATACCTTTATATGCACGTTAGCTGCTTTCACACCCGTTTTTCCTGTGCGGCACAATACGGCGCTTTGCAGAAAAAAACGCATCCTTTTTTTTGCCGCCGGATGCACTTTTTCCGCATAGACTTGCATTAGCGCCGGATTGTGCTGCATGGCCTTGCGTTGCGTCTGTTTTTTGCCAGATGCGACATATTTAGCCGATGTGGCGGCCGGATGGAACGTTGCATGCAACGTTTTTTGTCTGCGGCGAAAAACCGCATCGCGCCAGACCCGGCGCGATGAGGCGCGATTTACAATGCAAGCCTATGGACGCTGGATGCGGTGTCCTGCGGCGAAAAACCCGCATCCGGCGGCCGGATGCTTTTTTTTTGAACTGCGCATGCTCAGTATCAAGCCGCATTCGTCAAAAAACGGACGGGCCGCATGGAAAAACCTATGCAACAGATCCGTTTTTTTTCACCGCATAGGTTTTTGAGCCGGATTGTGCCTGATGCAAAAAAAGTGATGTGTGAAAGCAGCCTTACTGAAAAAAAAAAAAAAGAAAAAAAAAAAAAACACCCCACCCCCAAACACTGAACCCCCCCCTCCAAAAAAAACCAAAAACAACCCAGTGATTTAAACCATAGGCAAATGAGGCTGAAGTGCTTTTACCATGTGGAAGCACTTCCCAAGCTTTTGCTCTCGCCAGCAGCTCTTTTCTCTGACCAGCGCTGAAGTCTCCTGCTTGACTGACCATTCTTCTGCTGTGACTTCAAGAAAAGGATTAGTCAGTCAAGCAGGAGGTAATTTGGCCAGGCAGAGAATGGAACAGGAGTGGCAAAGGCTTGGGAAGAGATTCCACAAGTGGAAGCACTTTAGCCTCATTCACTTATCGATTGTAATGATAATTTCTCACAAGCAGAAGAATGGACTGGCTGGGGTGGGGGTATTACTGGACTTGTCTTTGAAAGAGCTAGATGTGGATATACATAAATAGTTTGGGGGTGAAATCCTGCCAACAGATTCCCATTAAAATCCACTTACAATGCAAAATTATTGCAAATGGGAACTTTCAGGAATGCACATTTCATGGTCATCATGTAGTCTAGGGCTGCGAACATCCGACAAATTAACACACTTGTGTGCTGGATGAACATTATATTTTGGTTTGTACAAAAAACAAACAAAAAACCCAGTATGCTTAGTAGTACATGATGCAATACGAACAGGACTCATGCAGAGAAGAATGGCAGCCGACGTGCACTGAATGATCTATTAGGTCATTAGATCAGGTTGTTTAATGCACATCTGAAGAATGATCTGCCTGTGTAAACAGAGCCTATAGGCACTGACTCATCTATTACAGATAGTTCAGTGCCTGTGTAAACAGACTATTAAAACACATTGATGGACTGTAGAGGACAAAACAAATATCTAATCAATGGTCGTTTACTGTACTGCCACAGATTGCACACGTTAAAAGGTCACCAGGTTTTTGCCACCTAATCTGAGAGCATAACGTAGGGGTAGAAACCCTGATTCCAGCGGTGTATACTGGGCTGCTTAGTGTAGCTTTTATAAAATCACTGATTAATCAGCAGTAGATTATCATTAGAGGACTACTTGGCATGCTGCTAGGTAGTCCAGCATATTCATGAGCTCCGTATAACGGCAGCAGAGAAAACATTGACTTTATCAAAATTACAACAAACAGCCCAATAAGTGACACATTGCTGGAGTCAGGGTCTCTGTCTCTACATTATGCTACTGAATGGTGAGAAGTAATCTCTGGTTTCACAGCAATATTGAATAATTTTGTAACTTTTCATTGATTTACTCATTTCAGAAGGCAAAATGAATGGTGACTTCAGTATTATTTTTCATTAGACATAATGTAAACCATCATCTTGGTATATGAAATAAAGCCACAAAAATAATTTCAGAAGCAAAAAAAAAAAAAAAAAAAAAGACCCTACTCTCCAGCTGTACGCCACTCCATAACCCTGCATCATTGCATTTGCTGTCAGAGTGCGAGATTTCAAACGTTTGGCTCAAACAGCAGTGTCCAGTCAGTAACCGCGTAATAAGGTTACCAAGTGGAAAATGCTAATTTATAGATGCAGACAGCGCTTGTTTAGTCACCAGATCTCACGCTGACAGCAAGAAGGTCAGACCAGACTCCTGCCAGAGTCAGGTCCTTTCATTTTGGGGGATATTTTTCGTAAGATAAGTCTTTGGGGTGTCGGCAGACCATTATTTTCTTAAATAAAGGCATCCACACAATGGTGATATTTACATCAAGAGGACTTATACAGAATTATGTTGTATAAAATACAAATAGTCTTTCTCCAGAGTTTTGCATGGTGCATTTGCTCCAAATCCTTCTGGACATGTAGGAATTCATTGGTAACTGGCTTCTACCAAGCTCTTACACAGTCAGACACTGATTGGACAGCCAGACTGCGACGAGACACGCCCCCAACTGTGCGCGCAACAAGACACGCCCCCAACTGTGCGCGCAACAAGACACGCCCCCAACTGTGCGCGCAACAAGACACGCCCCCAACTGTGCGCGCAACAAGAAACACCCCCAACTGTGCGTGCAACAAGAAACACCCGCAACTTTGTGCGCAACAAGAAACCCCCCCAACTGTGCGTGCAACAAGAAACGCCCCCAACTGTGCGTGCAACAAGAAACCCCCAACTGTGCGGCCAGCAAGACACACCCCCAACTGCGCGCGCAACAAGACACACCCCCAACTGCACCCGCAACAAGACACACCCCCAACTGCGCGCGCAACAAGACACACCCCCAACTGCGCGCGCAACAAGACACACCCCCAACTGCGCGCACAACAAGACACACCCCCAACTGCGCGCACAACAAGACACACCCCCAACTGTGCGCGCAACAAGAAACACCCGCAACTGTGCGCGCAACAAGAAACACCCGCAACTGTGCGTGCAACAAGAAACCCCCCCCAACTGTGCGTGCAACAAGAAACGCCCCCAACTGTGCGGCTAGCAAGACACACCCCCAACTGCGCGCGCAACAAGACACACCCCCAACTGTGCGCGCAACAAAACACACCCCCAACTGCGCGCGCAACAAGACACACCCCCAACTGCGCGCGCAAAAGGACATCTCTGGTGTCAATTTAGTCATGAATTTATGGGAGAAACAACAAAAGGTTTGATCCAACACAGAAAACAGATCCAGAATTGATACACAAAGAAATGAGTATTTACCAAAGCTTAAAAGTCATAAAAGTTAAGAAGTCCTCACTAATCACCCTAGATAACTATGGCTATTACTGGGATACAGAAATAGATATTTGTGGCCGTCGTCTATTTAAGAAAGACTAGTGCTCGGATCCCCGACAACACTGCTCTCTAGTTACAAAGGCTTTAATCAGGGTCTCAAAGACCCCAGAAGCATTGTTCTACCGCATGCAGCCAGGGGCGAGCTGAGTCAGGAGGCATAGGAGCAGTTATTGGCTACACCAGCACAGTCTCTAAATATGCCAAGTGCCATTCCAACTACATAATAAAACAGCAGATATGGCCACGTCTCACGCTGAATAAACATCACACCGTGCACCGGATGATGCCAGTATCCACCAAGAAAAAAACTAAGCAATAGGGCTGGACGGGAGATGAGCCACATAGCAGGCGGTAAGTGGTATGGGGGGCTGTGGAGGCCATCATTCTGTAATTAGGGAACTGAGGAGTCACAGTACATTAAGCATTGCAATCCAAGACTACTTTCTTGCGTGACACTGCAATGTAGCAGCTACACAGAGCAAACTTTGGCCATGTCACCTCTGTCATGCTGTATAGCCCCAGCCTAAATTTAACAAGGTGTCCAGCACCCTAATAAAAATAAAAAATTAAGTCTTAAGACACTTGCTTTAAACCTTAAGCAATATTTTTCCCCAAAAGGAATCAATGCTCCACGGGTCTGAAGTGCAGCATAAGGCCAAGTGCACACAGTGCGTTTTTCGCGGCGTTTGTGCGTTTTTTGGGTGCGTTTTTGGCCTCAAAACTGCATGACTTTGCTTCCCCAGCAAAGTCTATGAGTTTTCATTGTTGCTGTTCGCACGCAACTTTTTTTTTAAGCTGCGTTTTTTAGTTAAAAAAAAATAAATAAAAAAATGGACATGTCAATTCTTTCCTGCGTTTTTCTGTGTTTTCCGCCCATGCAATGCATTGGAAAAACGCATAGATCAAAAACGCACCAAATCGCAGTAAAAACGCATGCATTTTTTGCTGCGTTTTTTTGCCGCGGGTGCGTTTTTGTACGTTAACGTCCAAAAACGCAGCGTCATAAAAACGCAGCGTGTGCACATAGCTTAAGACTTTGTGAATACTGTAGATCTGTAGTCAATTTTTGCAGAGTAGAAGACAATGAGATGAAAGGGTAAAAAGTATTTTTCTTCTACAGGTTAAAGATAAAAAGGTTCTCGATCTTAATGACTTAAATACTATAGTTGACCTCTTAAGAGTATAATGGTTAAAAAAAAAATAAAAATACAGCAGAAGTCATTAAAAAATAAATTGCAGGTGTAGCCAGCACAATGCAGAAACCATGTACTGCAACCTATATTCTGTATGTAGCAAATTCACAATAACCTGCATTCTGCTGGTGTCTGCGGACAAGCTGTAGGGAAACTGGTTTCCCAAGACCCATAAACACAGCGATATTGGAATGACTGCATACATTATAAATAACATTTTACCTTTGATGCTCTTCTCTACTTTCGTAGACTTCTGCATCATTTTAGACCACTTCATAGCTCTTCTTGTAAGAATGGTGACATAACGGGAATAAAAGTCTTCATAAGAAACATAATCAAATCCTTCTGGTCTTTCAAATCCATAAGCATCCACCCTAGTAATGAAACACACATCATTAACTCATAGAAGCAATAGCAACGAGCACTAAAATACAAACACTCACAGCAGGAGTCATACTACCCATCCAGGCAGTTTTGATAGAATTACAATTAGGGTATGTGCGCACGTTGCTTTTTACCTGCTTTTTGCTGCTTTTTCTTCTGCGCTGTTTAATGCCAAAATGGATGTGTTCTTCTATTCAAGCAAAGTCTATGGGAATTTGGGTTTCTTGTTCACACTATGTTGTTCAAAATGCTGCCTTTTTGTGGCAGAACTTTGGTCAAAAACTCAGCTTTGCAGTGCAAAACCCAAATGGCAAAAACAATTGACATGTTGCTTCTTTGAAAAGCTGAGTTTTTGACCAAAGTTCTGCCACAAAAAGGCAGCATTTTGAACAACATAGTGTGAACAAGAAACCCAAATTCCCATAGACTTTGCTTGAATAGAAGAACACATCCATTTTGGCATTAAACAGCGCAGAAGAAAAAGCAGCAAAAAAGCAGGTAAAAAGCAACGTGCGCACATACCCTTATCCCTAGACTTAAGGTGGTGTCAAAGTCATTTCATTGTAAATCCATTCCTATTTAGTGCCATAATCTAAACTTGTCTGTTTGCAAAAAAAAAAAATTGAACGTGCGGTCACTGCCACAGCCTCTGCCCCCTCCGTAAAATAAAGCATCATCAGAGGACAGAACGTGCGGTCACTGCCACAACCTCTGCCCCCTCCGTAAAATAAAGCATCATCAGAGGACAGAACGTGCGGTCACTGCCACAACCTCTGCCCCCTCCGTAAAATAAAGCATCATCAGAGGACAGAACGTGCGGTCACTGCCACAACCTCTGCCCCCTCCGTAAAATAAAGCATCATCAGAGGACAGAACGTGCGGTCACTGCCACAACCTCTGCCCCCTCCGTGAAATAAAAGCATCATCAGAGGGCATAGCGTGCAGTCACTGCCACAACCTCTTCCCCCTCCGTGAAATAAAGCGTCAGAGGACAGAGAGTGTGGTCACTGCCACAACCTCTGCCTCCTCCCTGAAACAAAACATCATCAGAGGGCAGAGCGTGCGGTCCCTGGCACATCTTCTGCCCCCTCCCTGAAATGAGGCATCATCAGAGGACAGAGCCTGCGTTCACTCCTACAGCCTCTGAACTCCTCCCTGTCACAAAGAGTCATCAATGACGCTTGTTTCAGGGCCTGGGCTAGTCCGCTTAGATCATCAGTAACGAGCCGGCAACAAAGGTGGATCGGAATACCCGTTGTGCAGACAGCAGCGCTGCCCTGCAAGTGACGAGCCAGAGATTGGTGATAGGTACTTTCTAAGGCTAGTTTCACACTTGCGTTGAACGGCATCCGTTGCATTGCGTTGTGACGGATTGCGTTGCATATAATGGCACAACGGATGCAACGGATCGTACAAAACAACGGAAAGCTTTTTTTTTTTTTTTTCTTCTTCTTTACGGTTTTACCGGCAGCTGACTATTGTGAACGATCAGCTGATCACCTGGCAGCTGAGCGCTCTCACATGCCGTCTGCTCAGCTGATCGTTCGGCCACCGAGAGACAAAATAAAGTTTGTGATTAAAAAAATGTATATAATAATATATATATGAGGAGCATGCGTAGTAAAAAATAGAGGATTCCGCCGCTCAAAAAAAGTTACATGCTGCGTTGCTTCCGCCCGGCGGACGCAACGCAGCGTCGGCCAGCGAAAGCAACGCAGGTACTTTTGGCACAATCCGTCATCCATACAAGTCTAGGGGAAACAGCGGAATCCGTTGACAGATTCCGCTGTTTTCCAAAAGGGCGGATTGTGACGGAAGGAAAAAAACGCAAGTGTGAAAGTACCCTAAGTCTCCCCACACACATTAGACTTAAGTCAGCAGAACTCGCCAATGTCAGCTTGCAGTCTAATGTGTAATGGAGCCTCCAGTCATTATTCCGGGAAAAGAAAGAGTGGGACAGTTTTAATGTAACACACGACCCTTTTGTTATTAAAGGGAACCTATCAATAGATTTATGTTGCTCGAACCACAAACTATTCTTTGAAGGGCTGCAGCATTTCAGAAAAAAAAAAACAAAAACAAAACAGTTTATAAAGTAAAACAGGCATTATAAGGATGAGGCCTAACTAGACCAGTGTGGCCCTGGTTGGCTTAGGGGCAGAGACCTTGATTCCAATGATGTATCACTTACTGGCTGCTTGCTGTCATTTTTATAAAATCACTTATCTGGTGCAGATCTAGTGGTTCTCTACATACTGTTAACACCTTGCATAGGCAGAAAGCTGCCAATCAGCGTTGTGGATTCGGCTGTACAGGGCTCTGCATTCAGTCAACCAGTGCTGGGGGTGGTGTTCTACAAAACGCATGAATATGAGGGACTACATGGCAACAGGTTTACTAGGCCTCAAGGAATAAAATCACTGTTTTAATAGCAGGAGATTATCAGTACTACAATAGGTAGCCCAGTAAATGACATTGCTGGAATCAGGGTCTCCGTCTCTACATTATTGTGCTCTCAGGTTAAGTGTCAAAAACGCGGTGACAGATTTCCTTTAAATAGAGGCCTATATTTAAGTGACAGAGCAGCTTTGAACAGCTATACAAACATTAATATTTATACAATTCTGTTGATTTTTTCCTGGACTAATAAACGATTCTGAACTTAAAGTTCCTCCCTGAAGCTACAATTCACCTTGTCACTGTACAGGATCCCAAAACAGAAACAATCATTAACTCTGCACACCAGTCCTGACACTGACGGGAGTACACGTCATCAAAATGAGTAATGGTAGTCATAAATGCGTGGGAGGAGGCATCTCCACACATCACGCCTGAGCCATTAAACTGCTCCTGTACAGAACTGTATGCAGCCACCAGACACCAGCACTATGCTGCTGTGACGCCCTGGACAAGCCAGGGGTCACAGGTAATGACATCACCACACCCTACACCCCGGTTAGGTACACCTAAGCTAGACCAGAAATCCTTGTTGCCTTCCTCCAGGGGCTGATGTCCACACCAGGGGGTGGGCCAGGTGGTTGGCTCCGCCCACCGAGGAGTTCACAGTCCTGGAGGCGGGAAAACCGGGCAGATGAGTTTTGAAGTTAGAGTTGAGTGGTAGAGGAGCAAGTGACAGGAGTGGGAGTGAAGCTAGGAAAGTAGTAAGAGCAGCCTGAAGTTGGTCCGGGTTTGTGCCCCGGACAGACAGCAAGGTTGGCAGACGGCGGTGACCGTCTGCAGGAGTGGCCTATCGGAGGTGCCGTAAGGACCGTGGACGGGTGGTGGCCCGGCGGTACCGGACCGGTACACAAGGAGAAGCCAGCACCATTGGCAGGGGCCTTTCGGATCCCGGCAAGGCTAGGAGTCGCCGTGAATTTGCCAAATCCGTTAGTGAAGGGGACCTCCGGGTCTCCAAACAACTAGGGCGGCTTTGCACGTTGCGATATTGCACGTGCGATGTCGATGGGGTCAAATCGAAAGTGACGCACATCCAGCGTCGCAGTCGATATCGCAACGTGTAAATCCTTTTTGATACGATGAACGAGCGTAAAAGCGTAGTTATCGTATCATCGCTGCAGCCTCCGACATTTCCATAATGCCGGTACAGCGACAGGTGCGATGTTGTTCCTCGCTCCTGCGGCAGCACACATCGCTGTGTATGAAGCCGCAGGAGCGAGGAACTTCAACTTACCTGCCGCCGGCTGCAATGAGAAGGACGGAGGTGGGCGGGATGTTTACATCCTGCTCATCTCCGCCCCTCCGCTTCAATTGGCCGCCTGCCGTGTGACGTCACTGTGACGCCGCACGACCCGCCCCCTAAGGAAGGAGGCGGGTCGCCGGCCAGAGGGACGTCGCACGGCAGGTATGTGCGTGTAAAGCTGCCGTAGCGATAATAATCGCTACGGCAGCTTTCACTAGATATCGAACGTGCGACGGGGGCGGGACTATCGCTGCAGCATCGGTAACACATTGTTACCGATGTTGCAACGTGCAAAGCCCGCCCAAGTCCCGATTGAAGGCAACCGTCCAACCGTATGAGAGAGACACCGCCACGGCACCAGTTTCTCAGGGCCAGCACCTGCGGGCAAACTGAGTACCACCGTGCCGTGAGGCACAGCGCTGCCCCCGCGACCCTGCACCTCACCAGGCCCCGCACCTGGCCTGCCATCCCTCATCCTCCACCCCATCACTGGGCCCCGGGACAACCAACCCCTACCCACGGAGGGGAGAACTAACAACTCTGCTGCTCCCTGTCACCGCTCCCGGGATCCCCATACAGAGCAGCGGTGATGTCCACACAATCATCACAACCGTGGGTGGCGTCACGGACAATAAATCCCCAAAACCAAACCCCTTTTCACTCACGGGCGAGGAGCGCCGCTCGAGTCCCCGGGATCCGGCCCATCGCTCGAGCCACCGAGCAGCAGAGGTGGTAGCAGCAGCCGGACCCGAGCAGTGGGAGAGCGCAGCGTCCCCTCCTCCGCCCGCGACACTGCTAGACATGACCACAGAGAATAGAAGGACTTACCTGGGTATTCGGCCCTCCGCAGATTCATTATATGTGTCCATTATTAAGGGGATTCAAGCAACGATGATTACTGAAAAATACAAACAGCAGCTTAGTATTACATACACAACAGCTTAGTACCACATATAGCTTCACTCCATACAATGGAGAAAACACCAGAAAGTGTAAACTAGAGGTATTCTTGTGTGACCCGGATATTACAAATGGGTGCAGCTGGGGAGTTAGCTGTAAGGGTGGGACAATATGCGGTGACGGTCGCACGCGGCAGAAGCTCTGACCACCATGATGGCCCCTGGTCTGCCACAGAGATGGGTGAAGATTAGTGATGAGCGAGTACTAAAAAGCTCGGGTGCTCGAAGCTCGGGCCGAGCCTCCCAAGATACTCGTGTACTCGGCCCGAGCAACGAGCCCAATGTTATCCTATGGGAGACCCGAGTATTTTTGTGAAATGACCCCCCGGCAGCATGGAGAAACCCTAAAAATGTCACAAAAGTCTCAGAAGAGTGCTCAAATGACATGGCAACAGCATGGGGAAGACCCCTTGAAGCATTTATCACTGAAAAGTCACAGCTGTGAACAATTTTGTCCGCGTTTTACGCCATTTTTACGGACTCACCAGAAAACCTTCCAAAATGACCCCAAAATGATTTTTCATGGCGGAAATGTTAAGGGCACATACCCAATAGTGAGATAGAGCTGGTGTATGTTACTTTTTGAGATTAATACATGAAAGATTTTACGTGAAAACATTGTGTGGCACTCCGATGTCCCTGAGAAGAGACGTACATGAAGGCCTCGAGTCTAATGTGCCCATTTTGAGGAAGTGAGTCTTTGTAGTATTTTCCTTTGCCAGGGCAGTCCAAAATTGTGAGGTTCACCAATGCCCCTGCATACAGACGTGCATGAGGGCCTGTAAACCTGAAGTGCCCATTGTAAGGAAGTGGGTCTATTGTAGTATAGCCCTTAGGCAGGGCAGCCAAAAATTGGGAGGCTCCACATTGTCCCTGGATAGAGACGTGCATGATGGCCTGTAAACCTGAAGTGCCCATTGTCAGGAAGTGGGTCTATTTTAGTATAGCCCTTTGCCAGGGCAGCCAAAAATTGGGAGGCTCCACGTTGTCCCTGGATAGAGACGTGCATGAGGGCCTCAAAACATTAAGTGTCCATTGTAAGGAAGTGGGTCTATTGTAGTATAGCCCTTAGGCAGGGCAGCCAAAAATTGGGAGGCTCCACGTTGTCCCTGGGTAGAGACGTGCATGAGGGCCTCAAAACATTGTTCCCATTGCAAAGGAGCGGGTCTCCTGTCGTTGTAATGTCCATTCTGCAAAGAATGGGCGAAAAAATTTACCACTGGGGGTATACCTGAAACAAAGGCCTAAGTATTGCAATTTGTAACGGTCATCATCATGGTGGCGCATGAGGAGAAGGAGGAGCAGTCCAGCGATTATCCAAAGTCCAGAAGTGTGTACCCATGGGTGAGTGGAGGTACATGGCAAACTTTAAATTCCGCTCTCATTTGCTGGTGGTGTGGTGAAGTCTGGCCCAATCCAACCCTTGTTCATCTTGATCAGAGAGTCAGCCTGTCAGCATTTTCAGTTGACATGCGGGTACGTTTATCTGTAATGATTCCACCTGCGGCACTAAAAACACGCTCTGACAAAACGCTAGCGGCAGGGCAGGCCAGGACTTCCAAGGCGTAGAGAGCCAATTCATGCCACGTGTCCAGCTTGGATACCCAATAATTGTAAGGCACAGAGGAATGTCGGAGTACAGTTGTTCGATCTGCAAGGTACTCCTTCAGCATCTGGGCAAACTTAGGATTTCTTGTGGCACTACCCCGCACCTCAGGGGCTGTGGTACGTGAGGGGCTGAGAAAACTGTCCCACATCTTAAAGACTGTTCCCCTACCTCTGGCGGATTGGACTTGTGCCTCTCTCGGCTGTACGCCTCGGTTGTCCATTGATTCATGACCTATGCCGCTAGCGTTTTGTGAGGGGAATGCTTTGCCTACTTCCGTGACTATGGCCTTCCGGAACTGCTGCATTTTGGTTGACCTCTCCTCCACGGGAATAAGAGACAAAAAGTTCTCCTTGTAGCGTGGGTCTAACAGTGTTACCAACCAGTAATGATTGTCGGCCAAGATGTTCTTAACGCGAGGGTCACGAGACAGGCAGCTTACCATAAAGTCAGCCATGTGCGCCAGACTCTTAACAGCCAGGACTTCAGTAGCCTGACCAACAAGATGACTGAACATGCTGTCCTCCTCCTCCTCCTCCTCCTCCTCCAACTCCTCCTCCTCCTCCTCATCTACCCTGTCCTCTGGCCAGCCACGCTGAACCGAGGATATGACTGGTGTGCATGTCATATCCTCAATTTGGCCGGAGAGTTGCTCCATGTCTTCATCCTCCTCCTCGTCATAGTCCTCCACTGCACGTTGTGATGAGACGAGGCTGGGCTGTGTGTTATCATCACCCACACCCACTACTGTTTCTTGCTGCAACTCATCGCGCTCCGCCTGCAATGCATCATGTTTGTTTTTCAGCAGAGACCGTTTTAGAAGGCAGAGTAGCGGTATGGTGACGCTAATAATGGCGTCATCACCACTCACCATCTTGGTGGAGTCCTCAAAGTTTTGGAGGATGGTACATAGGTCTGACATCCATCTCCACTCCTCAGGTGTTATGTGTGGAGTTTGACCCATTTCCCGACGGCTTAGGTGATGCAGGTACTCAACAACTGCCCTCTTCTGCTCACATATCCTGACCAACATGTGCAGAGTTGAATTCCAACGCGTGGGGACATCACACACCAGTCTGTGAGCCGGAAGATGCAAACTGCGCTGAAAGCCGGCAAGGCCGGCTGAAGCAGTAGGTGACTTTCGAAAATGTGCAGACAGGCGGCGAACTTTTACCAGCAGATCAGACAGCTCTGGGTATAACTTTAGAAAGCGCTGAACCACGAGGTTGAGCACATGGGCCACGCATGGAACATGTGTCAGCTGGCCTCGCCTCAAAGCCGCCACCAGGTTCCGGCCATTGTCACACACGACCTTTCCTGGCTTTAGGTTCAGAGGTGTGAGCCAGTGATCTGCCTGCTGTTTCAGAGCTGTCCACAGCTCTTCTGCATTGTGGGGTTTGTCACCTATGCAGATTAGCTTCAGCACAGCCTGTTGCCGCTTCGCCGAGGCAGTGCTGCAGTGCTTCCAGCTTGTGACTGGTGTGGAGGGTACAGTGGATGAGGATGCGCAGGAGGAGGAGGAGGAGGCTGAAGAGCATGACATTCCGGAGCTGTAGAGTGTGGGTGAAACACTGACTGAGGTAGGGCCTGCAAACCTTGGTGTGGGAAGGACGTGTTCCGTCCCTCGCTCAGACTGGGTCCCAGCTTCCACAATATTAACCCAGTGTGCCGTCAACGAGATGTAGCGGCCTTGCCCACAAGCACTTGTCCACGTGTCTGTGGTTAGGTGGACCTTGGGTGAAACAGCGTTGTTCAGGGAACGTGTGATGTTTTGTGACACGTGGTTATGCAACGCGGGGACGGCACACCGGGAGAAATAGTGGCGGCTGGGGACCGAGTAACGTGGGACAGCTGCCGCCATCAGGTCACGGAATGCTTCTGTCTCCACCAGCCTAAAAGGCAACATTTCCAGCGCAAGCAGTCGCGAAATGTTAGCATTTAGAACTGTGGCATGTGGGGTGTTGGCAGTGTATTTGCGCCTGCGTTCAAAGGTTTGCTGAATGGATAACTGAACGCTGCGCTGGGACAAGGACGTGCTTGATGATGGTGTTCTTTCTGCGTAGGCAACTGCAGGTGCAGGAGTGGAGGAGGCTTGTTCGCAGGCAGCATGGACAGGGGATTGGCTCGCATGCACAACCAGCGAAGACGTATCAGTGACATCAGCAAGCACTGCTCCTCGACTCTGTTGTACTTCCCACAAAGTCGGGTGCTTGGCTGACATGTGCCTGATCATGCTGGTGGTGGTCAGGCTGCTAGTTTTGGTACCCCTGCTGATGCTGGCACGGCAGGTGTTGCAAATGGCCTTTTTTGAATCATCTGGATCCAACTTAAAAAACTGCCAGACTCGGGAAGACCTAACATTTGTACAGGCACCTTGTGTCGTCGTGTTGTTCCGGGGAACGGTTGCCTGACTTCTGCCTGGGGCCACCACCCTGCTTCTTACTGCCTGTTGTGATGCTACGCCTCCCTCCCCCTGTGCACTGCTGTCCTCGCTCTGCATATCCTCCTGCCAGGTTGGGTCAGTTACTGGATCATCCACCACGTCGTCTTCCTCTTCCGCACCCTGCTCCTCCTCCCGACTTCCTGACAATTGTGTCTCATCATCGTCCACCACTTGTTGAGACACGTTGCCAACTTCGTGAGAACGTGGCTGCTCAAATATTTGGCCATCTGTACAGACGATCTCCTCATGACCCACTTCAATATGAGCTGGCGAGAGGCCAGAATGTGTGAATGGAAACGTGAACAGCTCTTCCGAGTGTCCAAGTGTGGGATCATTAATGTCCGAGGAGGACGTGTACTCAGCCTGGTGGTAGGAAGGAGGATCAGGTTCAGAAATGTGCGGTGCAGTATCACGGCTACTGACACTTGACCGTGTGGAAGACAGAGTGTTTGTGGTGGTGCCAATCTGACTGGAAGCATTATCCGCTATCCAACTAACAACCTGTTGACACTGGTCTTGGTTCAAGAGCGGTGTACTGCTGCGGTCCCCAAGAATTTGGGACAGGACGTGCGAGCGACTAGATGTGGCCCTTTGTTGTGGCGAAATTAGAGCTTGCCCACGACCTCGGCCTCTGCCTGCACCACCATCACGTCCACTTCCTTGTTCCTTGCCAATGCCCTTGCGCATTTTGCAATGCTGTGCACTGCTGACGTGTATATTCACTACTTGTGCGTTATATCAAAGTTTGTGGAAATTGCACACAAGTGCACCTGTACGCTGCCACCAACAGGCACACACGTGCGGTTTTAAAAACCAAGCACGGACGCAATAAGAACCTAACAGGTTTTTTTGGGGAGCGACAATTACAGACAAGTCAGACACTATCTGGACTGTTTTACACTGTGTACACCAGCCCCAGATATGATGAAGGCTGGTATACGGTCACCACTACCCTGCCTGCCTGCCTGCCTGTATACTGGTACAATAGTCCTGACAAGGACTCTTCTGGTCACTAGCCTGTATTCAGACCTGGCTATACCCTGCCTGTATATAGCAACAATAGTCCTGAGAAGGACTCTGCTACTGTACTCCGACCTGGCTATACCCTGCCTGCCTGTATACAACTAGAATAGTCCTGAGAAGGACTTTTGGTCACACTGTTTGCAGCCCTGCAACTGAAAAAGCTATAAAGGGCCGCAAAGCTTTCCCTGAATCAGCGACACTCTCCCTGCACTGACTGTCTGGATAGCTGTGAGCAGAGCACAGCGCGCCGGCCGGTATAAAGGCTCGGTCACGCTGTGCAGGCCGGCCAATCACTGCAATTCCACAACTAACAGGGCTGTGGCATTGCAGTGGTCTGCCAGCCAATCCCTGCATGAGGGCTGGCTCTCAAAAGAGCGCCAACATGCAGAAATGAAGACCACGAGTACAGCACGAGTATCGCGAGATTACTCGGTCCCCGCCGAGCAGCCCGAGTACAGCGATACTCGTGCGAGTACCGAGTAGTTACAAGCATGCTCGCTCATCACTAGTGAAGATTCATCTATAGTGTCCAGCCGGTCCATAATACACCATACCGTCATGCTGTGATAACGTCACCCGACAGTATTAGGTTTGCCTTCTTATAGGCCCATCACATATGGTTTCATAGCGTATACCATTGTAAGGCCATGTGCACATGATGAGTACTTGGTGAGTTTTTACCTCAGTATTTGTAAGACAAATCTAGGACTGGGTGATAAATCCAGAAGTTTCTATTATACTTTTCCTCTGATTCTTCCACTCCTGGTTTTGGCTAAAAATACAAGAGGTAAAATACTGACAAAATACTCATCGTGTGCACGTCACTTTAGTGACATTTAACACATTGATAAAAGCATTATATGCAAGGACACTAGAGTTAAAAAAAATTATAAATTTTGCAAACAGGGAGCTGCATGAGAATTGTATGACCTTGGCATTTTTACACCAGCTGTGTGCACACTGTAAGGGTACTTTCACACCTCCGGTTTTTCTTCTGCGGCACAATCCGGCACTTTGCAGGAAAATCGCAACCGTTTTTTTTTGCTGCCGGTTGCGATTTTCCTGCATAGACTTTAATTAGTGCCGCATTGTGCCGCATGGCCTTGCGTTCCATCCGGTTTTTGCCGCATGCGGCAGATTTAGCCGATGCGGCGGCCGGATGGAACGTTGCCTGGCACGTTTTTTCGTGCGGCAAAAAAAACCGCATCGCGCCGCATTCGGCCGATGCAGCGCATCTCTCAATGCATGCCTATGGCGGCCGGATGCGGCGCGATGCGGCAAATACCGCATCCGGCCGCCGCATGCGGTTTTTGCCACTGCGCATGCTCAGTAGCATGCCGCAAGCGGCAAAAACCGGGCGGGCCGCATGGGAAAAACTTATGCAAAGGATGCGGTGTTTTCACCGCATCCGTTGCATAGCTTGCACAGCCGGATTGAGCCGCAGGGCTCAAGCCGGATGTGTGAAAGTAGCCTAAGGATTCAGCAGAAGGTCATCAGAATATTGGACAACCCTCTTAATCATAGCCACACATCAAATGTTAAAATAATTATGCTTAAAAACAAGTGGACCAATGCACATAATTGGAGAAATCACATGACCCGAAGTAATATAGTCAAAATTGTATGTCAATTCCAAGGTATTAATTAAGATTGCTAACACATGAAAAGGGAGAGAATATGAAAGGCACCTGTCAGAAGTATATTAGCAGGTGAGGAAGATATACGTGTATTGTTGGTCTCATGGAGCAGCTCAGAAAGAGGCTGGGTGTACACCCGTCCTATGACGTGGAATGCACAGCTGCTAAGAAAAAGGCGAGAAGTTTCTCAATGAGCCATCATATCACATGACCTGCAAAGTCTAAAGGTGCGCCACACCCACGTGAGAGCCATATGTAACCGAATCCAACTCCCAACAATCAAATGAGGATATAAATATCTACCAGTGTGTGCATGATGTCCACACACACCAAGTGCATAAGCGACAGATGACCTCCCGGCCAGCACTGCTGGGACGTGTACCCATGCTGCATCTGGAGGATGCTATACTGTATCTAGTGTCATATGTGTATGCCCACTACATGGGGGGGCAACAAAAAACCCCACAAAAAACACGTTTAGTATAAACGGACACAAATCAAACCCTACATGTGTAAATACATACTGCATCTAGAAAAACGTAATGTGAACAGTCGCAAAGCACTACATGTGTGTATTCATGCTGCATCTGGGTAAAGACATGTCCAGTGTCAAGTGACATTAAAGTGGTTGCCACTATTTAAACATTGAGAGGATAGGTCATAGATGTCTGATCAGCACCCGGCGCTCCCGTAATCAGCTGTTCTTGGTCCTGCTCCATCTTCTGATCACGGCTGTGGCCGGGCACTGCATATCCGCCTCCTATTGATCTGAATAAGCACAGAGAACAGCTGATCTGTGGGGGCGCAGGGTGTCAGCCCCCGGCCAATCAGACATCAGGATAGGTCATCAATGTTTAAGTAGTGGACAACCTCTTTAACACTAGAACTACTGGACTCGTGACACCTATATAGAAATACATGGTGCAAAGTAGTCAAAATGACTACCTCAGCAGTTCTAGTGTTAAACACTACATGTGAGTATTTTCCAGTGTAAACAGACACAGCACTACAAGCCCAATTCATCAAAGCTTTACTGCCAGTATTATATACTGCTATAAAAAGCTTTGAAAAGTCGCATAATTGTGGCAGAACTCGAGGCTACGCTAGTTTTGCAACTTTTGCGGTTCTCACATTATTTTCGCCCAGCTCCAAAAAAAGTGGGTGCACAGCAGCATTTGCTACACCACAAATCTTACTCTAGAAAGGACTGGAGTAGTATTTGTGATGAGGCACACACAGAGATGCATGCTACTTGTCTGACACTCCGGACTCATGACGAGGCATACTGTGACTCCAGCACATCTCCACAACAAAACTGGAGTGAACAACACCGGCCTTGGTGATGAATCGGGCCCAATAAGTAGTGTGTGTGCATATTGCATCTGGAAAGAACAGTCATGGAGAATACCACATTTGTTTGTGCGATAAAAAGATATAAAACGAGTGTGTATATTTTATAAACCGTGACACAGACCACTACACAGCCCCCACATCTCTCTATACACACATTCTACATGCTGCATATATCTGTGTGTATATTATATTATGTGTCTGCATGTGTTTAGATATATACCGTATATTATATATATAGTACATACACACTATAAAGTACATAAAATATATGTACATGTATAGTGAATATGTCGCGGGCGGGGAGGACGCCGTCGCTGTTGCGCTCTCGCTAACGCTCGGGTCCGGCGCTGCTGCGGCCGCTGCTGCTCAGTGGCTCGAGCGGTGGGCCAGATCCGGGGACTCGAGCGGCGCTCCTCGCCCGTGAGTGAAAGGGGTGGTTGGTTTGGGGGATTTAGTTTGTGACGCCACCCACGGGTCGTGGTGAAGATGGGCACCACCGCTGCTGGTGACGGGGATCCCGGGAGCGATGGTAGGGAGCAGCTAAGATGTTGTTTTCCCCCTCCGTGGGTAGGGGGTCGGTGGTCCCAGGGCCCGGTGATGTGACGGGGAGGCAGGGTCGGTGAGGTGCAGGGACAGCGCGGCGCGGTGCCGGATGGCACGGGTGTACTCACTCAGCAAGAAAGGTACAAAGTCCTCGGTAAACCAAACGGCTGGATGGACGGGTCCCGCAGCCGGCTGCAGTGTCTCTCCCCGGACAGGTGATGGCGGCTGTCTTTCCCTGCACCTTGATGTTCTCTTTCTGACTACTATGGATTCCCAACGGTAGTCCGCTCCCCGGTGTATGGGTACCGGAGGAGCCCGTTTGCCCGCAGACACTGGCCCTTGGGTCTCTAGCCTTAGGCGGTAGCTGTATACCCTTACAGTGTGGGCGGTTGCCTTCAATCGGGACTTTTGCTGTTATGAAACCCCTGGGGTTCCAGTCACATTCGGATCTGACTATTGACGGCGGCTCCAAGCCTGGTCGGGGTCCGATGACCCTGCCTGAGTGTGCAGGCTTCACTTCGCTCCCCGGTCGGTACCGGCGGGCCGTCGCCCATCCCCGGTCCTACGGTTCCGCGTTGCTCCACCACTCCTGCAGACGACCACCACCGTCTGCCAACCTTGCTGTTAGTGCCTGGGCCACAAACCCAGACATCCAAGTGTTTACTCCTCTCTTCCACCTCCTGGACTAAACTGTCACTTTTCCCGCCTCCAGGCCTGTGAACTCCTCGGTGGGTGGAGCCAACCGCTTAGCTCTGCCCCACCTGGTGTGGACATCAGACACTGGAGGGAGGCAACAAGGGTTTTTGTTTGGCTGGTGTCCTTGTCTAGTGGGGGTGGGGATGTTTGGATGTTATCTGTGACGACCTGGCTAGGCCAGGGCGCCACATATATATCTATTTTTGCTGCATATATAGAACTCTAATTGTAGTGTCAGCATAAGGCCGGTGTCACACTTGCGACTGCCTTGTGTGTATCTCTTGCGAGTTTCGCGGTGCATCACCCGTCAGGGACTCACACTGATGCATGCAACCAACCCGCTCCTGAGAGAATGAGTCCGTGACGGGTGATGCACCGCAAGACTCACGCGAGATACACACGAGGCAATCGCAAGTGTGACACCGGCCTAATGCGGGCATCACACGAGACGATCTATCGTGCAATGTGTCGTCGGGGTCATGGTTTTCGTGACGCACATCCGGCATCGTTCACGACGTCGTCTCGTGTGACACCTACGTGCGACTCCAAAATCGGTTATAAATCGTGGATCGTGTACTCGTCACTCATTTTTAAAAAATTATTTAATCTTATTTGCGCAGGTTGTTCATCGTTCCTGGGGCAGCACACGTTGCTCCGTGTGACACCCCGGGAACGATGAACACTGCTTACCTGCAGCCCGCGGCACCCGCTGGCTATGAGGAAGGAAGGAGGTGGGCGGAATGTTTACGTCCTGCTCATCTCCGCTTCTATTGGCCGGCCGCTGTGTGACGTCGCTGTGACGCCGAACGTCCCTCCCCCTTCAGGAAGAGGATGTTCGCCGCCCACAGCGACGTCGCACAGCAGGTAAGTACATGTGACGGGGGGTTTAACAACTTTGTGCGACACGGGCAGCGATTTGCCCGTGACGCACAAACGACGGGGGCGGGTGCGATCGCTCGTGCAATCGCACAATAGATCGTACCGTGTGAAGCCCGCATTAGAGTCCAACTGTTAGCACAATTTGTGTCTCGTATGTTTTCCATTTGGGTCTGTTCACACTGTATTTCAGCAGTGCTTCCAGTGGGTTCTGCCTGAATCCCCTATGGAGCCATAGACTGCAAAGACAGGAATGAAGTTCAAATAAGCTCCATATATGTGTTTTTTCTGAACGTGTCCATTTGTTCCAACAGTTACAGAAAAGTACACACTAAGAATAAAAACCACAAACTGAAACTTAAAAGAAAAAAAAAAAAAAAAACAGATGGCCAATTTCAGAAAATAAAGCAAAACACCCAAGTTGGAATTCATTTGAATTCTGTGTCACTGCAGCAGTCTATGGCCCTGTATGAATCCTATTTTAGGCTATGTGCGCACAAGAAAGTTCCTTTTCCTTAAGAAAAATCCGGACCCTCTTAAAAAATCCCACACCTGTGGTAAAAAAAAAAACAAAACAAAAAAAAACCGCAACAAAATCCGCATGCGGTTTTACCGCAGGTTGGTCCCTGCAGATTTTTACCATTATTTATGGCAAAAATGCACGCACAGCTTTTTTTTTTTTTTTTAAACCCATAGAATTTGCTGGGGAATGAGTGCAGCAATGTTAGACACATTTTCTGCAGTAAATCCGAAGCGTGTGCACATAGCCTTAGGGGTGATTCTGGCAGAGACACGGTGTGAACAGGACAAAATATTATATTATATATATATATATATATATATATATATATATATATATATATATATTGTGAGGTAGCGTGGTCGGCTGCGCAGCAGAAGACACGGGATCCAGGCATCAAGGTTCATAACAGCCGGTTTAATAGTCACAAGAGTCCATTACAATACATATGTGCCTCTCCGGCAGAAACTCAGGAAGTTGTATTCACTCCCTCCCACCAGGCACACCCCGCCCTTGGTCCGGTTTCCTTTTAACCCTTCGTTCAGTCTGTAGGGAAACAGCATGAACCCTGGAGTGGAGTTGCTTTCTATCATGAAGTGAGCACAACCGGGGTGAGACATAACGGCCGTCATAGATAACCCCGGTCACCTTCTCACATACCCCCCCCCACAGTTCAAGCGTGCGGGGTTGAACTCCCGCCATCAAACACGGGCCGCGGGACAAGGCATCGGCATTGCCCAGCAACCTACCGGCCCGGTGTTCAACCGTAAACCGGAAGTTCTGCAGAGAAAGGAACCACCGGGTAACCCGGGCATTCCGTTCCTTGGCGGACCTCATCCAGACCAGTGGAGAGTGATCCGTCACCAAGCGAAACTGCCGTCCCAGCAGGTAATAGCGTAGGGACTCCAAGGCCCACTTGATCGCCAGGCACTCCTTCTCCACTACGCTATAATTCCGCTCGGGAGGGGTGAGCTTCCTACTCAAGAAGGTGACGGGGTGTTCCTCCCCCTGAACCACCTGAGACAGCACTGCCCCCAGGCCGACCTCAGAGGCGTCAGTCTGTACAATAAACTCCTTCCGGAAATCAGGGTTGACAAGAACGGGCTGTCCGCACAGGACCCCCTTCAAGGCCCGGAAGGAGTCCTCGGCCTGCGGAGTCCAGCGCACCATGACGGACTTCTTGCCTTTGAGAAGGTCCGTCAAGGGGGCTGATAGTCCCGCAAAATTTTGAACAAACCTCCTGTAGTACCCCACGATACCCAGGAAGGCCCTAACCTGCTTCGTGGTCAGGGGTCTAGGCCACTTCTGGATCGCCTCAACCTTGTTAATTTGGGGCTTAATCACTCCTTGGCCTATCACGTAGCCCAAGTAGCGGGCTTCCGTGAGTCCCAACGCACATTTCTTGGGATTGGCTGTCAATCCGGCTGTTCGAAGCGCGTCCACCACCGCTTGTACCTGTTCCAAGTGGGTCTGCCACTCGGAGCTGTAAATAATGATGTCGTCAAGGTACGCTGATGCATACGCCTGGTGGGGTTCCAGCACCAAGTCCATCAACCTCTGGAACGTGGCTGGAGCGCCGTGTAACCCAAAAGGCAAGACAACATAGTGGAAGAGACCCTCCGGCGTAACAAAAGCGGTTTTCTCCTTGGCGGACTCAGTCAGTGGCACCTGCCAGTACCCCTTGGTCAGGTCGAGCGTGGTAAAATATCGCGCCTGTCCCAGCCTATCAATCAGCTCATCCACCCGGGGCATGGGGTAGAGATCGAACTTGGATATTTCGTTCAATCTCCTAAAGTCATTGCAGAACCTTAAGGAGCCATCAGGTTTTGGTATTAGGACAATGGGACTAGCCCATTCACTCCGGGATTTTTCGATGACCCCCAGGCGTAGCATTGTCTTCACTTCCTCCGATATGGCTTGTCTTCGAGCCTCCGGTACCCGGTATGACTTCAGGCGTACCTTCTGGTGAGGCTCGGTGACAATGTCATGTCGTATCAGACTGGTCCTACCGGGCAGCTCGGAGAAGACATCGGGGTTCTGCTGAACCAGCCGTCTGGCCTCTCGCCTCTGTTGCTTGGTGAGGGCTTCTCCGATCCTTACTTCCGGTTCGTCCTCTCCGGAGGTCGCTGAAGCCGGATGTGAACGACCCGAAGAGGAGGGAGAGGGGGAAAAATCAACCATCAGGCTTTCCCGTTCCTGCCAAGGTTTTAACAGGTTGACATGGTATATTTGTTCAGGTTTCCGCCTACCGGGCTGCAATACTTTATAGTTGACCACCCCGACTCTTTCCTTTATCTCGTAGGGGCCTTGCCACTGAGCCAGGAATTTACTCTCCGCCGTGGGGATCAATACCAACACCCGATCCCCGGGTTTAAAGGTCCGCATGGTGGCTTGTCTATTGTAGCGACCGCTTTGCGCGGCCTGAGCCTCCTGTAAATGCTCCTTCACAATGGGCATGACCGCGCTTATGCGGTTCTGCATTCCTAAAATGTGTTCAATCACACTTTTATGGGGGGTGGGCTCTTGCTCCCATGTTTCCTTTGCCAGGTCCAACAATCCCCGGGGATGTCGCCCGTATAACAACTCAAAGGGCGAAAACCCCGTGGATGCCTGTGGCACCTCTCGTATGGCAAACATCAAATAGGGAAGCATCATATCCCAGTCTTTCCCGTCTCTGGAAATCACCCTTTTGAGCATGGTTTTCAGGGTTTTGTTGAATCGTTCCACTAAACCGTCCGTCTGAGGATGATACACCGACGTACGCAACTGCTTGATCTGGAGTAGCCGGCATAGCTCTTTGGTCACTTTAGACATGAATGGGGTTCCCTGATCCGTAAGGATCTCCTTGGGCAACCCCACCCGGCAGAACACAGCAAACAACTCCCGAGCTATCAGCTTTGCTGCAGTATGTCTGAGAGGTATCGCCTCTGGATACCGGGTGGCATAGTCAACGATCACTAGGATGTGTTGGTGCCCTCGAGCAGACTTTACGAGGGGTCCCACCAAATCCATCCCTATCCGTTCAAACGGGACTTCTATAATGGGTAACGGTACCAACGGACTGCGAAAGTGGGCCAGGGGTGCGGTAAGCTGACACTCCGGGCAGGTTTCACAGAACCGTTTTACCTCCCCAAAGACCCCGGGCCAATAGAACCTTTGCAATATTCGCTCCTGCGTTTTCTTGACCCCTAGGTGGCCACTCATCAGGTGTTTGTGAGCTAAGTCGAGGACCCGCCGTCGATACGGCTGGGGCACCACCAACTGCTCTACCCCCACGCCCCGTATTTCATCTACCCGGTAGAGTAAATCCTGTTTAAGAGCGAAATGGGGGTACCTTACCTGGGCACCGGGTAGCTGTGCCACCCCATCAACTACTGTCACCCGACTCCGGGCATGTATTAATGTAGGATCCTGGAGTTGGGCTGTCCCAAACGTATCCGGGGATGCCTCCAAGTCCGGGATGGGTTCGACCGTCTCAGCCTCTCCTGCCAATACCTCTAGGGGCGACCTATCGGGTTCCCGTTCTGACCCTATCATGGGAACCCCTACGGCAGGCGTCCCGGATTCAGGATTGTAGGGCTCAGGTCCCGGACTGACCAATCTCTGAGGGGACTTAGGAGGTCCCTTCCATAATGACCAAAAATACGGCAGATCCCTTCCTAGGATCACGTCATAGGGAAGAGTGTCAATAAGTCCCACCTCATGTTGCACCTGACCGCAAGGTGCTGTGAGGGTGACAGTCCCTGTGGGATAGTCTCGGCGGTCCCCATGTATGCACACCACCCCCACGGTACGTCCTGTGGCCTTTACTTTAGCCCTTAGGGTTGATCGCACAAGTGTCACTAAGCTCCCGGAATCCAACAAGCCTGTAACCGGACACCCATTCACCTGTATTTGGCACAAGTGGGGCTCAGTCTCTGGGGAGCCCAGGTCAGCGGTACACACCACCTGGGCATACATTGAACCCCGCCGGGTGACACCACAGTCCATGGGCTCCGTGGTAAGTGGACACTGGGCTTCCATATGTCCCACCCGCTGGCACCGCCAACATCTAATAGGGAAGGACACTCCCTTGACGAATTGTCGTTTAGGGTACTGGATCCTCCGGACCTCAGGGACGGCGGCCGCGGCTTCCGATGGGACAGTAGCGGACTCCTGCACCGGTGTCGGCGGTGGGTCCTTGGCCCTAGGCTTGGAGGGGCCGGACCGACGGGCGGTACGCAAAGTCTCAGTGTCCCGTATCAAGTCCTGCGTAGCCACATGCCGCTCTACCAGGGACACTAATTGGTCCAGGGTACTCGGGTCGCCCTGTCCTACCCACCGTTGAATGGTGATGGGTAAAGTGCGCACAAAGCGATCCACCACTACCCTTTCCACCATCTGCGCCGGGCTCAGAGTGTCAGGCTGCAACCACTTTTTTACGAGATGCAACAAGTCATAGGCCTGGGAGCGTACGGGTTTGGCTTCCTCATAGAACCACCGATTTACCCGCTGGGCCCGTACATAGGTATTCACCCCCAACCGAGCCAGTATTTCGGCTTTCAGGGTCACATAGTCAATGGCGTCCTCGGTACAGAGGTCCAGGTACGCCTTCTGGGGCTCCCCCGTCAGATAGGGCGACAATACCTCAGCCCACTGGGGGGTCGGCAGCTTTTCCCGCTCGGCCACCCGTTCAAACACCGCCAGGAACGCTTCCACATCATCACCCGGGGTCATCTTTTGCAACGCTTGTCTCACCGCTTTCCGGACGCTGCTGTCATCACCGAATCCCGGGTTTGTTGCTGCCGGTCCAGCACGGATCGCCTTGGCCAGGAGAACCATCTGTTCCTGGTGCCTTTGGTCCTGCGCTTTCAAGGACTGGAGCAGGTGTGCATTGATCTGTTGCTGCTGCTTCAGTATCTCCTCCATGGCGTCGCCGGGTTTGGGCTGTAATATAGCTGCTTGAATCCAGGACATGTGCCACCGGGTAACCAGCAATGGAAGCTACACCTCACCGGGCTGGCATGCCCGCCGATTCTCCACCATATGTGAGGTAGCGTGGTCGGCTGCGCAGCAGAAGACACGGGATCCAGGCATCAAGGTTCATAACAGCCGGTTTAATAGTCACAAGAGTCCATTACAATACATATGTGCCTCTCCGGCAGAAACTCAGGAAGTTGTATTCACTCCCTCCCACCAGGCACACCCCGCCCTTGGTCCTGTTTCCTTTTAACCCTTCGTTCAGTCTGTAGGGAAACAGCATGAACCCTGGAGTGGAGTTGCTTTCTATCATGAAGTGAGCACAACCGGGGTGAGACATAACGGCCGTCATAGATAACCCCGGTCACCTTCTCACAATATATATATATATATATATATATATATATATATATATATATATATATATATATATATATATATATATATATATATATATATATATATATATATATATATATATATATATATATATTTTAATTATCTTTACACACACACACACACACACACACACACACACACACACACACATTGTATGGAACAGTCCGGTCCACAATACTCTTTTCAACTATCCCGGTACATCAGCCAGAAGACACTATTATTCGTTTATTTTATTTCTTAAATCCGAAGTTTGTCAGTTCTTTCAACGCGTCGGCAACATTTATTCCCTTGTCAAATGTATAAGAAGCAAAACCGCAAGTGAAAAGGCTGCAAAAACGCTTGGGGGGGACAAAATAACAATGTGCATACTGTGCCCAGTATTATTACTGCAAACACTGGTTTTTGATGAAAAACAATCTGCAGCCAAAACGGTGCCTGTCAATATAAGAGTATGTTCCCACATTCCAGATTTGGGTGAAGATTTTCTACACCAAAATCTGCAACGTGTGCACAGCACTTCAGGATTCTCATAGACTTTGCTAGGATGCTCTTTCCCTTGCCGAAAAAAAAACAACACACAAAAGAAACCGCGAGTACAGAGCCAGGGTACATTCCCACGTTGCAGATTTTCTGAACTAAAAACTGCATCTCTTAGCAGTAAAAACACTGCAGAAAAATACATTTTTTTGCCATGGTTTTACTTATTTGATGCATTTTTCGAAGCTTTTTGTATGCATTGTGATAGAAATAATGCTGGAAAAAAACGCAGAAACTGACATGTCAATTGTTTGGTGTGGGTTTTTTCCTGCACCAAAATCTGCATGGAAAAAAAAAATCTGCAACATGTGCACAGCACTTCAGGGTTCTCATAGACTTTTCTGGGATGTGCAAAAAAAAAAAAAAAAAAAAACAAACCAAAACCCATAGTGTGTGCACAAAGCCTGGGTTTTCTGAGAATGTAAAAACAATCATGAAAGGATAAATCCTCCGCAGCTCCAGCAGTGGTGCTCTGGTGATCTCAGTCTTGGCTGCAGTGATCTTGTGGCTGATCCTGCTCTTATAGCTGCAAAGTGCATAATGACCGTCAGGGACCCCGGAGCACCGGCTTTGAAGCTGGAGGGGATGTCGCAAAGTAGCTTGGGGGGACAAAATAGGATTTTTTTTTTTTTAATAAACCATTTTTTATTTTGCTATTCGTGAAATAGAACATATGTGGCGCCCTGGACTAGCCAGGTCGTCACAGGTACTGCAACACCCCCCCCCCCACCCCGAGACAGGCAGATCAGCCAGACTCAAAATCCTTGTTGCCCCCCTCCAGGGGCTGATGTCCACACCAGGTGGGGTGGAGCCAGGCGGTTGGCCCCACCCACCGAGGAGTTCACAGTCCTGAAGGCGGTAAAAGGAAGTCAAAGCGAGATCAGTTGGGGAAGGGCAAGTAAGGAGTGAAGTAGTAGTGGAGGAGCAAACTGACTGTGTCCGGGTGTGTGGCCCGGGCACTAAGAGCAAGGTTGGCAGACGGTGGTGGCCGTCTGCAGGAGAGGCGAATCAACGCAGAACCGTAGGACCGGGGACGGGCGGTGGCCCGCCGGTACCAAACCGGGGAGCGAAGTGAAGCCAGCACACACAGGCAGGGCCTGCGGACCCCGACCAGGCTTGGAGTCGCCATTAGAGGTCAAATCCGTCAGTGACCGGAACCCCAGGGGTTTCCTAACAGCCAAGACCCGATTGAAGGCAACCGTCCAACCAGCAAAAGGAAATACAGCTACCGCCACAGCTAGAGTTCTAAGGGCCAGAGCCTGCGGGCAAAAGGGCTCCTCCGGCACATATACACGCTTGGGAGCGGGTTACCGGTGGGAATCCATCGGGACCGAACATACACAAAAGGTGCAGGGAAAGGCAGCCACCACCAACCGTCCAGGAGAAGTCACAGCGGCCGGCTGCGGGACCCGTCCATCCAGCCGTTTGGTTTACCAGAGACTTTGCGTACATTTGTGGCTGAGTGAGTACAACCGTGCCATCCAGCACCGCGCTGCGCAGTGCAGGCGACCCTGCACTTTCCCGACCCTGCCTACCCGGGCCCCGGGACCACCAACCCCTACCCACGGAGGGGGGGGGGGGGGAAATAACATCCCAGCTGCTCCCTACTATCGCTCCCAGGATCCCCGTCACCAGCAGCAGTGGTGCCCAACCTCACCACAACCCGTGGGTGGCGTCACGGACCAAATCCCCAAACCAAACTACCCCCTTTCACTCACGGGTGAGGAGCGCCGCTCGAGTCCCCGGATCCGGCCCACCGCTCGAGCCACCGAGCAGCCATCGCAGCAGCACCGGACCCGAGCGTTAGCGAGCGCAGCGGCGTCCTCCCCGCCCGCGACACATACATAAAAAAGCGATTCTGCACAAGTTTTCTATTGTTTGACTGTTAGGGCTCATTCACACTACTGTATGTGTACATGATCCGGAGTGCTAGCTTCTGGAGGCAGCATGTTTTCTCTTGCGGAGACTCTAATGTCATGTGTGGGAGAACCAATCAGAGTCACTGACAGTAATTTTGCTGTGTTCTCCACAAGAATAAATTGACTTGCTGAGGCTCGGGAAGCCGCACGGCAGCCCTGATTACGCAGCGGTAAGAAGCACAGTGGGAAAATCCCATCCACTGTAAAACACAGCGTTTTGGGCACAGCAAAACCATACTGAGGACAAAATGCTGCTATTCCCGATCGTGGGAACTTACCCTAACTGCCCCATGGGAGCATATACTTCGAGGAGCAGTCATTAGGTGCAAAGTGGCCAGTGTATACTTTTATTTCATTCATGCTGCTGTCTGGAGAGTACTGGTCATACGGTTCCTGAGATATATGTCTTTATTTAGAGCTACTTTTTATCTTTTTTTACCAAAAGGGTGTGGCTCCCCGAATTCTCTGGGGCGTGTCTTTAGGTTGCTCTGCATTATTACCCGGTCAGCAACACCCCCTTCTAAATGCTGTAACATGGCCCATATCTCTGCAGCTGTCGGCTATGTTCACACAGTGTTTTTGGTGCTTTTTTTTTTTTTTCTTTTTAGGGCAGCAAAACCTGATTTCACCAAAAACGCAGCAAAAAAAACAAAAAACAAAAACAAAGCAGCGTTTTTACACTCATTGCTTTTTTTCCCCACAGTGTGTAAGTGTTTTCTGAAATCTCATAGGCTTTGCTGGTACTGTAAAAAGCAGTTTTTCCTTAGCATGGCTTTGCATAAAACTAATGAAAAAACATCCAAAAATAAAATAGCCGCAAAAATGCCCTGTGTGAAGATAGCTGTATAGTAGATTTAACAAAACCACGGAATAATGAGGAGCAGCAGGAATACAATACTAGTATAGACAGGTCACATCTGAGCGGCTGACTAGTCCTCTTTACACCAAAGCAGAGTGTTGATGGACAATTAGGGTACTTTCACACATCCGGATTTTGGCTCTGCGGCACAATACGGCGTTCTGCAGAAAAACCGCAACCGGCTTTTGTAACGCCGATTGCGGTTTTTTTTTGCATTGACTTACATTAGTGCCGCATTGTGCCGTAGGGGCTTGCGTTCGGTCCGGTTTTTGCCGCATGCGGCAGATTTAGCCGATGCGGCGGCCGGATCGAACGTACCCTGCAACGTTTTTTGCTCCGGCAAAAAACACCGCATCGCGCCGCATCCGGCCGCTGCGGCGCATTTTTCAATGCATCCCTATGGAGGCCGGATGCGGCGCGATGCGGAAAAAACCGCATCCGGTCGCCGCATGCGGTATTTTCCACTGCGCATGCTCAGTAGCATGCCGCAACCGGAAAAAACCGGACCGGCCGCATGTAAAAACTGATGCAAAGGATGCGGTGTTTTCACCGCATCCGTTGCATAGTTTTCACAGCCGGATTGAGCCGCAGGGCTCAAACCGGATGTGTGAAAGTAGCCTTACTGCTCAGGGATCCCAGCGTCTGGGCCATACAGGGCTGTAACCTGTTACAGTCTGCACCTTATTATACCTAGCCATGTTTATTATGGGATCACACAGCATCCACTGACAAAACAGAATCATGAAGCTCTACCAGAGTGCTCCTGGGGCACAGAACGCATGGGGGTCCATAACGTGCCCACTCAATGAGAGAAATTTAAGAACGGGTATGCGAGGGCACCACGGCTGAAGTGAACGGGATCAAGCCAGAGGTGCACACCTGTACAATATGATCCAAAAAAAACAGAGAAAGATGGTGTGCGACAAATGGGATCACCAAACATAATTCAGAAATTGCAAAAAATATTTATTTACAAAAAAACACCAAATTTTATTAAAAACCTTTAAAACACTCAAAAATGTGAAACATACACATATATATATATATATATATATATATATATATATATATATATATATATATATATATATATATATTATAACATGTTTTTTTACTTACAATGTAACAATGATAGAAAAAAGCATGGTAACAACACTACAGTGTAACATCACCTGCACTGAGGTGGAACACAAGCACTGAAAACTAAGCATGAAAAATCATATACTCATACAAAATTGAAAAAACCATGAACACCATACCCATTAAGGTCAAACAAAGTGGTATCCATAAGAACTAAAGGGTGCTTTACACACTACGACATCGCTAGCGATGTCGCAGCATGTAAAGTACCCTTTAGTCCCAGGTGCAAGGTGAAATGACCATGATAAAGAAGGAACCTGAACCCCCCCCCCCCTCCCCTATACTGTTCAATGGAGAAATACGGCACTTGGTCATTTTGAATACGGCACTTGGTCATTTCCAGTTAAAAAAAAATTATTAGCTCTAGGGTATGTGTGCACACTGCAGTTTTCCTTCTCCAGCAAAAAATACACCTCTGACCGAAAAAAGGCATAAAAAAAAAAAAAAGCATGCGTTTTTCGATGTGCTTTTGCCTGTTTTTTTTAATATTGTCAATGGCAAAACGCAGGGAAAAAAGTGACGTGCTGCTTTTTTCTGCAATCAAAAAATGCAAGGAAAAAAAGAAGCAACGTGCGAACAGTCTTTCTGATTTTTCATAGACTTTGTTAGGGAAAGTCATACATGCAGATTAGGACCACAAACTGCGCTAAAAAGAAAGTAGCAAAAAAGCAGCATGTGCACAAGGTCTAAGGGTATGTGCCCATGATCAGGACTCACTGTGTCCTGGACATGGTGGGTCCTGACCTGCGGGGCCGTGAGTCTCCTCTGCAGGAGACCGCAGCTGCTCGTACCCATGAGCAGGGTTCAGTGCGCTGCGGTCTCTCGATTGTGTTCTCCTACGAATGTGAATCCGCAGCAAATAATTGACATGCTGCGGTCTGGAAAGACGCTCCGCGGATCAGTGTTTGCTGTGGAAAAAAAGTACAGTGGGCACGGGATTTCTAGAAACCCCATGCACTGTGCTTGTACTGTACAACGCAGCGGTTTGGACACAGCAGAAGCATGCTACATCCAAAACACAGCAAATCCTGATCGTGTAACCCCCACACAGCGCACTCGTTTTCTGGATGAAAATCTGATTATTTTTATACACGAGTGTGCATTACCCTGAGGAGACATATGGGGGATGGCATCATGTAACACGTTCTGTAGGACACTTGGCCTCTGTTCACACCTCCTCACAATGAGGCTTCGGGGCGTTTATACATCAGATAGAAGGCAGAGCGCTCACATAACCTCTACAGAACTTCCCAACACTTTACTATACATACTGTCTGTGGAGAGCTCCTATGTATTATATAATATTAGTCTATATATACGGAATGGTGAGGCCACAGGAGCAGCACCACACAGCTCTATGTAACTCTACTGCCCACACAGGGTTAACCCAGCAGCCGGGAAGGAACAGCAGCAAGTAACCGGAGCCGGCCGCCCGCACCTGTCCGCACTGACGGGGCCGCTCACACGGGCTCCGGGGGAAAGGCACGGGATTTACCTGAGAGGGAATGTGCCGCTACCGCTCCCACCGCGCAGAGACCTCCATGTCCTCACTCCGCACTCCTAACCTGCACTTTTCCTCTTCAAAGCCAAGTGTCAATCATCCGGCTGGAGGCGTGGTCTGTAGTTGGAGCCAGGGAAGGCTGAGCCTCCAGGAGGCGGGAACAGCCAGAATTAGCGGCCGAGCAGGGACAGGTTGTGCAGATGACGCGCCATGGAGACACCGGGTCCTGTCCCGGCTGCCTCTCTGCAGGCGATACTGACACTGAGCAGTGTGCTGCCACCACTGACCGGGGGACAGGCTGCCACCACTGACCGGGGGACAGGCTGCCTCCACTGACCAGGGGACAGGCTGCCTCCACTGACCGGGGGACAGGCTGCCACCGCTGACCGGGGGACATGCTGCCACCGCTGACCAGGGGACAGGCTGCCACCGCTGACCAGGGGACAGGCTGCCACCGCTGACCAGGGGACAGGCTGCCACCGCTGACCAGGGGACATGCTGCCACCACTGACCGGGGGACAGGCTGCCACCGCTGACCGGGGGACAGGCTGCCACCGCTGACCAGGGGACATGCTGCCACCACTGACCGGGGGACATGCTGCCACCACTGACCGGGGGACATGCTGCCACCGCTGACCGGGGGACAGGCTGCCACCGCTGACCAGGGGACAGGCTGCCACCGCTGACCAGGGGACAGGCTGCCACCGCTGACCAGGGGACATGCTGCCACCACTGACCGGGGGACAGGCTGCCACCGCTGACCGGGGGACAGGCTGCCACCGCTGACCGGGGGACAGGCTGCCACCGCTGACCGGGGGACATGCTGCCACCGCTGACCAGGGGACAGGCTGCCACCGCTGACCAGGGGACATGCTGCCACCGCTGACCGGGGGAAATGCTGCCACCACTGACCAGAGGACAGGCTGCCTCTGCTGACCAGGGTACAGGCTGCCTCTGCTGACCAGGGTACAGGCTGCCTCTGCTGACCAGGGTACATGCTGCCAGCGCTGACCAGGGGACAAGCTTCCAGCGCTGATCAGGGGACAGGCTGCCACCGCTGCCGAGGGGACATGGTGCCATTGCTGATCAGGAGACAGGCTGCCACTGCTGAACAGGATGCATGCTGCCACTGATGACCAGGGGACATGCCACCACTGCTGAGGGAACATGCTGTCACTGCTGACAAGGAGACATGCTGTCACTGCTGACCAGTGACAAACCCATTATTATCAAATGGAAAGAACATGGTACACAACAAACCTGCCAAGAGAGGGCCGCCCCTAAACCCTCAACCTGAGCAGGGAAGGCATTAATCAGAGAGGCAGCACAGAGACCAAAGGTAATATTGAAGGAGCTGTAGAGTTCACAAGCAGAGACTGGAGTATCTGTCCATACAACCACAGAAAGCCGCACACTCCATAGAGCTGGCCTTTACGGAAAAGTGGCCAGAAAAAAAGCTGTTTCTTATATCCAAGAACTGGAAGGCTCATTTTGAGTTTGCCAAAAGACATGTGGGAGACTCCCCAAATGTATGGAGGAAGGTGCTGTAGTCTGATGAGATTAAAATTGATATTTTTGGCTACCAAGGTTAATGCTATGTCTGGCACCAAACCAACACAGCTCATCACCCCCAAGAACACCATTCACACAGTGAGACATGGTGGTGGCAGCATCATGCTATGGGGATGTTTATCAACAGGGGGGATAAGGAAGATGGTCCAAATTGAGGGGAAGATGGATGTTGTGAAATACAGAGATATTCTTGAGCAAAACCTCTTTCCACCTGTAAGGGATTTGAGACTAGGACAGAGGTTCACCTTCCAACATGAACCCAAAGCATGTTGCTAAAGCAACACTTGATTGGTTTACGGGGAAACATGTAAATGTATTGGAAGGGCCTAGTCAAAGCCCAGACCATAATCCAATTGAGAATCTGTGGTCAGAATTGACGATTGTTGTTCACCAGAGGAAAACATCTAACTTACAGGAGCTGGAGCAGTTTTGTCTTAAGGAAGTGGCAAAATCCCAATATCAAGATGTGGAAAGCTCATAAAGACTTATCCAAAGCGCCTTGCAGCTGTAATTGCCATTAAAGGAGGCTCTACAAAGTACTGACTTTAGGAGAGGAGGAGAGGGGGTTAATAGTTATGCACATTGAAATTTTCAGTTATTTTGCCCTGTTTGCTTCACAATAAAAAGAAAAGCAACTGTTCACAGTTATAGACATGTACTTTACATGAACTTAGGCAAACCCTAAAAAAACTGAAATTCAAGGTTGTGAGGTAACGTGAAGAATGCCAAGAGTGTGAATACTTTCACAAGCTACTGTAGATCCCATATTGCCCCAAAGTAGTCCATCAAATCCAATGTAGTCCAAATAGTGATAAGAAAAAAAGAAATCTCTGATATTTTGTTTCAGATGCTCTATCTTAGGCCTCTGACACACTCACGTGAAAATCACGCACGTGCCGAGAGACACGTATTTTCCCTGCATGTTGCGTTAGGTAAGTACGTGTCTCTGGTACGTGCGGGCCACGTGTGTTCTCCGTGTGCTATCCATGATAACATACGGAGAACAGGTTATTTACATGCTCACGTAGTCCTTCCTGCTGTCCGCGCTGCTGTCCGTGGTGCTGATCTTCGGTCTCCAGCCTTCCCGTCTCCCCGTTGCTGCTGCCGGCCGCAGTGAAGTGAATATTAAATGAGCATAATGAGCGGCGGTCGGCAGAAAGAGACAGCAGCGGCAGAGACAGGAGGGCTGGAGAAGGTGAGTTAAGGGTTTTTTTTGTTTCTCTGACACGTGTGTTTTCTCCGGCGCGTGTTACACGGGACCACATCCACACCACAACCGTGTGGTACGGGTGCGGGCCGTGTGACACCCGTGCTGCCGGAGAAAATACTGACATGTTGTGGGGCCCCGAGGTGCGGTGTCGGTGCAGCTGTGCATTACCTTCAGGGACTCCACGCAGCTGGATCTTGTCACAGGTAGGAAATCCTCTATTTTGATTGTCGTGACGCCACTCTCAGAATTGCGGTCAGTGGAGACCGCCACTGCAGGTTAGGGGTGCCTGGGGCCGATAGTGGGTGCAGTCAGTTGTAATAGCCTCCTGAGAGTGAGGCATGCCCCAGGGCCCCGTGTAGATGTGTGGAACTACAAGTCGCAGAATGACTCACACGCACAAGCAGAATGTCTTTCAAGGGTTTTACTCACTGAGGGTGGCAGGGTGAGTAACCCGGGCGTAGCTGGGATGAACCAGGCTGGAACCAGGTGTCCTTCAGGCTGACTGATGAGGGTGGCTACCGACTCGCCTTCCTTAGCCCTTTGTGTTTTGGGGTAACCCCTGCTTGAAGCCCTGCTGGGGTCGCCCAGGGAAGTTGCTGGTGCCTCTCTCCCCTTCCTTTTGGCCCGTTTGCTTGTAGCCTGGACCAGGTCACTCCGGCTGCTTGCCTCCTGTGAGCTATGGGCCCTCACTTTGCTACGTGGCTGCGGACTCTGTGGTGTTGTCTTGGGGGTGTAAAGTGCCCCCTCATGCAGGTTTGGCAAAGGACAGGTGAATCTATCCCTGCACTGGGACCTGTTACCCGGTTGGGCCTGGTAACTCCCTGACAGTCTCCTTACTCCCCACTCCGTTGCTCTCTCTTTAGCCGTGGGTGGATTTCGGGCAGCACTACCAGGTGACCGTTCTCCCCCGTCGGTAGCCACTGCGCGTACGTTGTCAGAATTGTGTCGAGCTCCAGGGTCGGCTTCTGCTCTCCCTGAACTTCACTACCCAACTCCTCTCGGCTCACTCCTCACTCCTGTTCCCGCCTACGTCACCTAGCAACCAGGCTCTCTACCACACCCCTTGAGTGGAGATGGAGGCCTCGCCCCCTCCTGGGATCCCCAGGGGTCCTCCCAAAGGTACGTGTGAGACCTGATCACTATGCGCCTGTGTAGTCACACCTCGGTCAGCCTTCTGGATTACCTGTTTTGTACTGTCCCCAGCATGGGTGCAGTACTCAGTGGTGCCTGACCAGGTCAGGGGCGCCACATTCCCCCTTAGTTATCACCAGCACGTCCTCGGGCTGCAAGACAACATTTTAAAATGCATAAAACATTAAAACATTGTAAAACATTTTAAAACCACCAGGTACCATACATCACCACCCTCCACCCACAAGTCCGTTAACCCACCCAAAACCCTCTCAGGAGGCAGGTCACCGGTTTCTTTTGGTAACCAGGTCTGGGCCATCTGCTTCCCCAGACCTTTCCTCCAATCTTCCTCTCCCGTTGGCCGCGCCTTCAGCCACTTCTGGCAGGATGTGGAGGCGGCTTTCATGGTCTGGTGGTTTCAGGGTATACCTGGCCTGGTGGAGCCGCGCCTTCAGCCTCTTCTCAGCAGGATGCAGAGGCGGCCTCCACAGTTGGTGCCGACCAGGTACCCTCTTTGTGGTGGAGAGCCAGGCCCCATAAACAGGCGTGCTCCCTGGTTGCAGGCGAGCCAGGCCCCTAAACAGGCTGGCTCTGGTGGTGGTACCTCTGGGGTAACTATTTACACTGCGAGAGTTTGTGGCTATAGCCAGTTCATAGCCTTAAGGTTCATGGGTTAAAGTGCAAAAAGAGGTTTCTCACATTAGTTCATGTGGGCACATTTCTTGAACTTGTAAACGTTGCAAAACTTGTCAAAACTTGTAACTTCTGTACTTTACTTGCTTTACACAGATTCCTCCTCACCAGGGCTTGGGCCTGTAGGGCTGTGGCACCTGTTGCTTTCTCCATCTCTGTCATCATCTGTAGTGGTCTCATCAATGGGTTCTTTATCTTTTCTTTCCTCTTCTTCTGTATCTGTTTCTTTTTCTCCTTCTTTATCTTGTAGTGTTGAGACAGCAGGGTTTCTGTAGGGATTTCTGGGGCATGGTGTGACATCTAGTGCGTACCATCCGCGTTCTCCTTGGTGTTTCGTGAATTCTACCGGGTCTCCTATCTGTAGGTTTCTTCCTGGATGTCCTTTAGGTAAATGTGCTCTTACATCCCTTCTGTTCACAAAAATGCCCTCCTTTACACCAGGTGCTACTATAAAGCCATATCCAGACCTTAGACTGAAGTCTTCTACAACTCCTCGACAAAGTGGGCCTCTGACCTGGGATTTGGCTCTTCTCAAGGACCGCTTTTCCTCTAAGTCTCTGGCCGTGACCTCGTCCTTCTCGGGAGACTGCTGTGCAGGTGGATCCCTTGTCCTACTGCGGCGCCGTGTCCTGCGGGCTGGGTCCTGCTTGACTGCCACCTCACCGCTTGCAGGCTCCCAGGTGATGTATTTGGACAGATCTTCTTCAGCGGAGGAGGTCGGGCCCTCTTCATCCCAGCGGGAGTACGGCAGCATCTCTGGCTCTTGGACTGGTGCTGCATCCGCTGCTGACGGCTCTGGGGTCAGCTTCTCAGCTTTCTGGCCTCCCCTCCCCCTTAGTTCTTCTGAGCACTCCTCTTGTGGCAGCGCTAGGGATGGATATTCATTAGCAGGCCAGGGCGGTGGACTCTTTGGCGTGGATGTTGCAGGAGTCTTCCTGTGGGTGTGCGGGGGAAGCAGATACCGGTCCACCATCTCCTTTGGGAAGTGGGCCTCTAGATCAGCCTTCAGCTTCCAGTATTCGGGGTCCTCCCCCAGCATGGACTTCCCAGCAGGGACTTCCTTGGGCTGGGGAGTGATGTCTGCTCTGGCCTTGCAGGCCGGGGTAGATAATTGTACAGCCTTGCCTTGGCGGGCCGGGCTGGGCGTCGCTGCAGCGGTCTGGGCTTGGCGGACCGCACCTGACTTGGCAGCGGCCTGGGTCAGCGCCGCCGCGCCGGGCATCTCTCCAGGGACCGCAGGCATGGCAGCAGGGGTCGGGGCACTCGCGCTGGCAGGGGCAACACAGGACTCACCCATCGGTAGCATCATCGGGGCCTGAGTCGTCGCCGCTCGGTCTGGCACCCGTCGTGCGGTTCCCCTCTCGTAGGCCTGAACCGCCGCAGCCATCTCCTGCAGCTCCGCACGTCCCTCTCGGATCTGCTGCACGATCCTCGCTTCCAGTCGGTTACTGAACTGGGCAAGCTCCCAGGACCACCAGGCAGCGGAACCCGGCTCTGGGCTCCTATCTTCAGACGCCATCTTCACCACGTCGTCGCTGCTCTGCAGATCTTTTCTCAGCAGCAGGCCTCCGACTCTTCCTTGCAGCCTCAGTGCCAGTTCCTTCACTGCCTTGAACTCTTCTCCCAACAGCAGGCTTATCAGTCTCTGCTCTGCCTTTTCCAGCAGCAGGCTTCTGGCTCCCTTTCCTTCCCGACGTCCCTGAACGCCTCCGCTCTCATCACTTGCGAGACCAGGACCCTGCAGGGGATCTCTGGGTAGCCACACCTCTTCGTGGGCGGTAACTTCTCCCAGCGCGGGCTGCTGTGGTTTTTCAGCGCGCTTTTCATGGTGGCAATATGGCGGCGCTTCCAATTTTTCAAGCGGACCGCCCAGGCACATGGTCACCTGTCTGAACAGGTCTAGTCCTTATCCTGTTCGTGACGCCAGGATGTGGGGCCCCGAGGTGCGGTGTCGGTGCAGCTGTGCATTACCTTCAGGGACTCCACGCAGCTGGATCTTGTCACAGGTAGGAAATCCTCTATTTTGATTGTCGTGACGCCACTCTCAGAATTGCGGTCAGTGGAGACCGCCACTGCAGGTTAGGGGTGCCTGGGGCCGATAGTGGGTGCAGTCAGTTGTAATAGCCTCCTGAGAGTGAGGCATGCCCCAGGGCCCCGTGTAGATGTGTGGAACTACAAGTCGCAGAATGACTCACACGCACAAGCAGAATGTCTTTCAAGGGTTTTACTCACTGAGGGTGGCAGGGTGAGTAACCCGGGCGTAGCTGGGATGAACCAGGCTGGAACCAGGTGTCCTTCAGGCTGACTGATGAGGGTGGCTACCGACTCGCCTTCCTTAGCCCTTTGTGTTTTGGGGTAACCCCTGCTTGAAGCCCTGCTGGGGTCGCCCAGGGAAGTTGCTGGTGCCTCTCTCCCCTTCCTTTTGGCCCGTTTGCTTGTAGCCTGGACCAGGTCACTCCGGCTGCTTGCCTCCTGTGAGCTATGGGCCCTCACTTTGCTACGTGGCTGCGGACTCTGTGGTGTTGTCTTGGGGGTGTAAAGTGCCCCCTCATGCAGGTTTGGCAAAGGACAGGTGAATCTATCCCTGCACTGGGACCTGTTACCCGGTTGGGCCTGGTAACTCCCTGACAGTCTCCTTACTCCCCACTCCGTTGCTCTCTCTTTAGCCGTGGGTGGATTTCGGGCAGCACTACCAGGTGACCGTTCTCCCCCGTCGGTAGCCACTGCGCATACGTTGTCAGAATTGTGTCGAGCTCCAGGGTCGGCTTCTGCTCTCCCTGAACTTCACTACCCAACTCCTCTCGGCTCACTCCTCACTCCTGTTCCCGCCTACGTCACCTAGCAACCAGGCTCTCTACCACACCCCTTGAGTGGAGATGGAGGCCTCGCCCCCTCCTGGGATCCCCAGGGGTCCTCCCAAAGGTACATGTGTGAGACCTGATCACTATGCGCCTGTGTAGTCACACCTCGGTCAGCCTTCTGGATTACCTGTTTTGTACTGTCCCCAGCATGGGTGCAGTACTCAGTGGTGCCTGACCAGGTCAGGGGCGCCACAATGTCAGCGTGTTGAAAAATGCACACACGTACAAACGCACACGGACACACGTTTCGTGTGGTTTACGTGTGTGTGCCTGCTACAATAGGGTAGCATTGCTGGACGTGTCTCCATGCTGCCGGTACGTGCAAAAAATGGCAAACACATACCGGTGGCACGGATGTGTGTCGCAGGCCTTAATGTGCACAGCGCTGTCCTTTTTGTTGTAGACTTTGTCCTGTCTTATTTCTATATTAATGGATGGTGGGCCCCAAGAATGATGTTCTCTGATGGGGCCCTGTGTCCTCCAGTCTGACATTGATGATAGGTATGAGTTACATGCATGAAAAACAGGGACAATACTCGTATGTGATAACTGGACTTCTGAATGAGTCCTAGTCCTGCAGTCTGAGTGCCGTCCATGGAAATACTGACAGCTCTCTGACCAGGTGATGATTTTTATACACTGACCGTATACGCACTTGAAAACTATCACGGCATGCTCTAGCTTACTCCATATGTTGGATGGGACTCGCCTTTTTAAGTGTATGGGTGGAAAAAGGTTTCCAAAACTTTAACCCCTTCTCGACCAGCCGATTTTTCGCTTTCCGTTTTTTTTTTCGCCATTCTTCTTCTGAGAGACGTAACTTTTTTATTTCTCAGTCAATATGGTCATGTGAGGGCTAATTTTTTGCGGAACGAGCTGTACTGTTAAATGAAACCATAAGTTTTACCATATGGTGTACTGGAAAATGGCAAAAAAATTCCAAATGCAGAAAAATTGCAAAAAACGTGTGATTGCTCTATTGTTTTTGAGATATTTTATTCACTGTGTTCACTATATGGTAAAACTGATATGTGGGTGTGATGCCTCAGGTCAGTGCGCGTTCGTAGACACCAAACATGTATAGGTTTACTTTTATATAAGGGGTTAAAAAAAAACGGAAGTTTACCCGAAAAAAGTGGCGCACATTGTACGCCATATTCCGTGACTTGTAGCGCTCTCTTTTTTTTCGGGATCTATGGCTCAGTGACGGCTTATTTTTTGCGTCTCGAGATGATGTTTTTAACTGTACCATTTTTGCGCAGATGCTGCGCCCCCCCTCCCCCTTTTTTTCCATATTTCTTATACATACGTATATACCGTATTCAACCATTTTTTCATTACTCATATTCTTATGGGAATTTTCACATGCAATTAACTTCATGATAATTACAGTAAACATCAGCTATTTAATGTTACTATATTTCAATATACTTCAGAACAAAATTTCCTTTACTCTTGGATTTTTTTGTTTTTGTTTTTTACACAATGAACATGCATATGCAAAAAAGAGACCCTTTGGGCTACTCATGTATTTTTCAATGTATATATATATTTTTTTGCGTTCTTTTGCATTTTTTTGCATTTTTTCTATGTATTACTGCCGCTTGTATGGAGATTAATACTCTACTTTGACAAGTACATGTTATTGTGCACTCTTCTCCATATACATATGTACGTTTCTCCAAACACTGAGCTTATGCCCACCTGATTACTAATTGTTATACATCCCCTCCCTCTGCCTTTCCTGCTCTCTGAAGTCTCCACACCCCTGCTCGGCACCTATATATATCCAGGTTCAGACAGCTTACCGGTAATTTAGGATTAAGGACTTACTTGTTTTTATTATAATGTCCGAAACGCAAAAAAAGTTTTTCCTGTATGATACCATTGTATATGCGTTTAGGCTGATTTTTTAAAGTATACCAATAAAGGACTTCAGATAATTTTAAAGGAAATTGTGCCGAGTGCGCATCACTCCTTTCCCTCTCTGCATCATACCGGCGTGGACTGGCTGGGGGACTCTGAGCACCCTAGCGATTGGCACAGCAGCGGATGACAGGTGAGCTGTTTACTACCTTCTCTTTAGCTCCGTTTTGATCGCCTGTTATTGCATTTTGCGCAAAAGTTGTGGCGTCAAAAAAACGTCATTTTGGCGTTTGAAATTTTTTTGCCGCTACACCGTTTACTGATCAGATTAATTGATTTCATATTTTGATAGATCGGGCGTTTCTTAACGCGGCGATATTAAATGTGTGTATATTGTTTATTTCTTTAACCCTTTAATTTTCAATGGGGCGAAAGGGGGGTGATTTGAACTTTTAGGCTTTTTTGTTTTTTTTTAAATTTCTTAAAACTTTTTTTTTTTTTCCTTTTTTTATTTTATTTTACTAGTTCCCCTAGGGGGCTATAGCGATCAACAATCCGATCACTCTGCCCTATTTGCTGATCACAGCTACACAGCTGTAAACAGCAGATATGCTCACTTTCTGCTTCACTCGGCTCCGGGCCGAGTGAAACTGAAAGTAATTCATGGCAGGTACATGAGTCATCACATGACCCTGTGCTACCATGACAACTACCGAAAGTCACGTGATCACGTCACGTGACTTCCGGTATCGGGCGGTAAGTAAATGTTTACCGCGATCGTGATTATAATGGCGCTGTCACATATTGATAGCGCCATTTAAGGGGTTAAACGGCACAAGCAGATAACGATTCTGCTCGAGCCTAGCAGGCACACATCTCAGCTGTGAAAATCTGTCAGCAGACCACGGGCAGTAACATTATGACCGCTAGGACGTAATATTACTGCCCGCGGTCATTAAGGGATTAAACATCCCAAGGAGCACTGTGCAAGCGATCATATTGAAATGGAAGGCTTATCATACCACTGCAAATCTATCAAGACTCGGCCGTACATCCAAACTTTTATCTCAAACTAGGAGAAGACTGATCAGAGATGCAGCCAAGAGGCCCATGATCACTAGATGAACTGCAGAGATCTACAGCTGAGGTGGGAGAGTCTGTCTATAGGACAACAATCAGTCGTACACTGCACAAATCTGGCTTATGGAAGAGTGGCAAGGAGAAAGCCATTTCTCAAAGATATCCATAAAAAATCTCATTTAAAGTTTGCCACAAGCAACCTTGGAGATGCGCCAAACATGTGGAAGAAATGTCTCTGGTCAGATGAAACCAAAATCGAACTTTTTGGGCACAATGCCAAACAATATGTTTGGCGTAAAAGCAACACAGCTCATCAACCTAAACACACCATCCCCACTGTCAAACATGGTGGTGGCAGCATCATGGTTTGGGCCTGCTTTTCTACAGCAGGGACAGGGAAGATGGTTAAAATTGATGGGAAGATGGATGGAGCCAAATACAGGACCATTCTTGAAGAAAACCTGTTGGAGTCTGCAAAAGACCGGAGACTGGGACGGAGATTTTGCAAAATCTACAATGGAATGGTTCACAAATAAATGTATCCAGGTGTTAGAATGGCCAAGTCAAAGTCCAGACCTGAATCCAATCGAGAATCTGTGGAAAGAGCTGAAAACTGCTGTTCACAAACGCTCTTCATCCAACCTCACTCAGCTTGAGCTGTTTTCAAAGGAAGAATGGGAAGAATTTCAGTCTCTCGATGTGCAAAACTGATAGAGACATACCCCAAGCGACTTGCAGCTGTAATTGCAGCAAAAGGTGGCGCTACAAAGTATTAGCTTAAAGGAGACTAATAATATTGCACACCCCACTTTCCAGTTACTTATTTTTTAAAAAAGTTTAAAATTAGCAATAAATTTCGTTTAACTTCACAATTGTGTCCCACTTGTTGTAACATTAAAATTTTAATCTTTATGTATGAAGCCTGAAATGTGGGAAAAGGTTGAAAAATTCAAGGGAGCCAAATACTGTTGCAAGGCACTGTATCTGCTTGTATTTCCCCTTCTACTCCTGTACATTTATCTCTAAGATGAGCGTAAATACCTTTATCAATGTTGTAGCTTTGATCCTTCAATCTGCAGACTGGAATCGGACCAACTGAGCAGAGCATGTCACTGGTGGAGGTGGGGCTGCCTCTCTGTGAGTGACAGCAGTCTGGGCAAGCATGCCCAGATCAGACTTCACTCTCCTCCCAACCCTGACTAGTGATGTGCCCTACTCAGTTGATCTGATTCCAGTGTGCAGCTGGAAGGATCAAAGCTACAACAATAATAAAGGTATTTACGTGCCTCTTAGAGATACTCTTATGGTGGTATCACACACAGCGACAACGACATCGCTGCTAAGTCGTCATTTTCTGTGACGTAGCAACGACCTCAAGAGCGACGTCGCTGTGTGTGACACATAACAACGAACAGACCCCTGCTGCAAGATCGCTGCTCGCCCTTGAATATTCCAGGTCATTTTTTGATCGCTGCTATCCCGCTGTGCCACATGCATCCTTGTGTTTGACACCGCAGCAGCAATGGTCGCGACGACTTTGAAGACAGTGACGTAGGACTGAAGGCAGGACAAGGGCGTGTTTTTGCGGTGTATTTTACAACGCCCCCACGACTCCGATTGGTGGTCATAACAGCGTTCCGATTGGGTAACTTGCTGAAGCCGTTACACTGATTTCATTCTTTAAGTTCCATTATTTGTTCCACGTAGTAGAGTCTGTCTGGTGTCGCTAGTGTGTCATTCTTTTTTGTGTCTTCCTTTGTTTGGCACAGTCACCCAATCAGGCGCCGCTGTAGTGATCACCAATCGGAACAGAGGGGCGTGAAAAAGGCAACGCAAAGGCGCTGCAGCGATCACCAATCGGAACAGAGGGGCGTGAAAAGAGGCAACGCAAAACATGTCTAGGGGTAAACACCACGCCTCTATCAAGGTCTGAGTCGTTGCACAGCGACGCGTGTGACACGTCCCAACGACCGCCGAGGTCGCTATGATCGCTGCTCCGTCGCTGCTTAAAATTACATGTTTGACAGCTAACTAGCGATCATGTAAGGTCGCTGTTATGTTACAGGAAATGGTGACGTAACAGCGACGTCGTTGTCGCTGTCGTTGTGTGTGAACCAGATTTACAGGAGTAGAGTAGATAGCAGACGTATATCAGGAAAGTGTTAGTTAGGAAAAGTTATGATAAAATAAAGGGCGTCCCATTAGTAGTGGAAAACCTCTTTCAGGTAATAGTCAAATATTTAAAATTCAGTCCAGAACACCTGCTGCCATTTTCTGCACTACAGTTGCTATTTTTTCTTGCATAGTTGAGTCATTTGGCCTTATTTCCATGTTGAATGTCAGTAATTCATAAATTTGCTGTACATTTTCTGGTATATTTATCTCATTGTATGGCTGACAACACTTTCAAGCTACAAATACATCAAGGTAAAAAATGAGACTGTATTCAGTTCTAAGCTGTTGAGTATGTAGTACTAAGATAGTGACTTTATCGCAGCATCAAGGTATGGTGTATTATGGACCGGCTGCACACTATAGATGAATCTTCACCCATCTCTGTGGCAGACCACGGGCCATCGTGGTGGTCGGAGCTTCTGCCGCCTCATATTGTCCCACCCTTACAGCTCACTACCAAGCTGCACCCATTTGTAATATCCAGGTCACACAAGAATAAATCTACCGTAGTTTTCACTTTCTGGTATTTATTCCAGAGTGAGCTATATATAGTACTAAGTTGCTGTTGTATTTTTGAGTAATCCACTCTCGGTGCTTGAATTTCCGTAATAATGCACACATCTAATGGAGCTGTGGAGGGCTGAATTCCCAGGTAAATCCTTCCCTACCCTGTGGTCATGTCTAGCAGCTTAATGCTGGTGTCTGGTGGCTACATACAGTTCTGTACTGGAGCGGTTTCCTGGCTCAGGCGTGATGTGAGATGTCTCGTTCCACCCATTTATGACTACCTTTACTCATTGCCGCTTTGATTACGTGTATTCCCGTCAATGTTAAGGTTGGTGTGCAGAGCTGACGCACCTCACAATGAACTAGGACTTAATAATTGTTTCTGTTTTGGGAACCTGTACAGTGACAAGGTGAATTGTAGCTTCAGGGAAGAACTGAAGAGATTTACTGTGTTCTTAAAAGACACAGAGATTTTCTGAATCCTATGTTAGTCCAGACAAAAAACAAGCATAATTGTATGAATATTAATGTTTGTACAGTTTCTTAAATTGTGTCACTTGACTAGCCTTCTCTATTTAAAGGGCTTTTACTTTAAAGGGAACCTGTTACCAGTTTTTTCCCTATTAAACTAAAAGAATCACCTTCTGCAGCTCCAGGGCTGCATTATATGAAGGTGCACCTTTGCCCTGACTCCCCTTCCAGACCCCAAAAATAACTTTATAAAACTTGGCCCTTAGGTATGCTAATTACCTTGGATGGCCAGATGGGCGGGCTCATTTTCTGCTCCTTTATTCCCCTCCTGCCGCTGATCGCCGTCCTCCTTCCTTGATTGACGGGATGACGCCCTCCGTCATCCTCCTCATCACATTTTCAAATCTCGCACCTGTGCAGTTAGGTCTGCTCGCGCAGGCGCAGTTCGCTCTTCCATATCGCAGGCAGAGTAGAAAACTTAGGCTGCCCTAGCTTGCGCTGGTGAGCTAAATGTGTAGGCGCGAGATTATGGACGGGTACGAGCATGGCGCTGGTGAGGTCGGCGCTGTGCAGAGAAGATTTTCTTGACACAGCATCCATAACGTTTGGTGGTGTTTATGTCATCCAATCATAGCATATCTTTGTTGACCTCCGCAGTATAAGGCCATGTGCCCACGCTGCGGAAAAATCGCGGAATTTGCTGCGATTTTTTTCGCGGAAATTCCGCAGGTTTTTCAAAAATCTGCAGTACAGTGAGTCCCCAGCCATTTCTATGGCATTTGGGGAGTGCTGTGCCCATGCTGCGTTTTTTTCCGCAGCGGAAATAATGCGAATTTCCCTGCGGAAAAATCTGCAGCATGTGAATTATTCCTGCGGATTTCTCCGTAGCATCCCATACTTACCTGCCTTGATAGAAGACACCGGAGTCAATTCTTCCGGTGAAGACTGGAGGAGGTGGGCGGGGCCTGCACGAGCTCCAGTCATGTGACAGCCGAAGCTAGTTCAGGCCCGCCCACCTTCTCCAGCAATGTGCAGACGCTGACAGACACGGCCAGAGAGGGAAGTGCTGCGTGATGGCGGTAAGTATGAACTTACCGATCATTGCAGCACTTGTTCTGCATTGAGGATGCAGTGCCGAAGCCATGGTACCGTATCCTCCATGCAGAATGCCCGCAGCATATCCCCAGGACATTCCGCAGCATAACCGCAGCATGTAAACAAAGTTGTGCTGCGGTTTTCTGCGAGCTCCTGTGGAATGTCCTGCGAATATAACCGCAGGAAACTTTCCCTGTGGGCACATAGCCTGAGAAATGAAAGCTGTGCTGTGACTGGTTGTTCCTAGGAAAACAATGAGAATTTAGACCTTATTCTCAAAACACTTAACAAGAATCTAGGATGGTCAATATGTGGCAATCTGAAAACCCTCTCATTGCTCCTTGGGCAGTAAGGAGGATACACAAAGTGTTAATGGGATAGGACTCATCACTGGAGCCAAAAAAATTGGACAACGAGAACATCTTTTCAAACTGGATTCAAGAACATAGCTGTAGAAAGTTTATTTGACCCCTCTAAAGTTCTCCTGCCACCACTCCACATTAAGCTTGGACTAATGAAGCAGTTTGTGAAATCTCTACTGAAAGGAGAGACTTTTAAGTACTTGCGTATTAAGTTTCAGGGACTGTCCGAAGCAAAACTGAAGGAAGGCATTTGTGGGTCTGAATATTCAGAAACTCATGAGGGACAACGTGTTCAAAACAAAAATGAAAATTGTTGAGAAAAAAGCTCAGTTTTTTTTTTAAAGAAGTCATGAAGAAATTTCTAGGGAACAATAAAGGTCCAAAATTTAAGTCCATCATGGAGAACATGCTGAAATATTTCAAAGCTCTGGGTTGACTGATGAATCTGAAGTTACATTTTTTACATTCCCATTTAAACTACTTTCCTTTAAAACCTTGGTGCTGTTAGCGAAGAGCAAGGAGAAAGATTTAATCAGGATATCAAGGAGATGGAACAACGAACCAAGGTCGATGGAACATGATGGGGACTACTGTTGGGTGCGTCACAGAGAAGATTTGCAGGCCTTCTATAAGAGAAGGTATCAAGAGACGCTTTGGAAAGAAAAGGAAAAAGTGAAAGAATTAATTTCAACTAAAGTTGCCGAACTAATGTTCAATAATATATATATATATATATATATATATATATATATATATATATATATATATAAAATCAGTTTACATTTTTGGCTACTATAATTATTTTCTTTTTCATCTAACTTGTATGTATTTTCTCGCTCGTTTTGTGCAAAATGCTTATGTGATGGTTGAAAGTAGAAGGTTTTTTTAAGCCAGGGCATAAGGAAACATAAGAATCAGTAATTGCATTTGAAACATTTTTCATAAACCCACATTTTGCATACTTGTGTTATCCTTGGAGAAAACATCCTTCCAACAATACTAAGCAAAAGAAGTCCTGGAGTGGCCATTAAGTCTCCTGACAAACCCTATACAAAATCTTTGGTGGGATTTGAAGATGGCAATTGCAGCCAGGTCGTAACAGCCAAAGTGACACTTGTCATGAAGGAGTTGATTAATTCTGAGACTGCAGTAGCCAGTAAAAATGCAATTTTTGTGTTGAATTTGGAAAAAACATATTTTATGTCAGTTGTATTGAGGTATTTAGATTGTTCATGCTCAATTGATTTATTGTAAAGAATAAGTTTTAAAAACTGTGTAAACTGTGTATGCTAATAAACCTAATTTAAATGATGGATTAATGGAGTAAAGGCTACTTTACACACTGCGATATCGGTCCCGATATCGCTAGTGTGGGTACCCGCCCCCATCTGTTGCGTGACACGGGCAAATCGCTGCCCGTGCCGCACAACATCGCCCAGAGCCGTCACACATACTTACCTGTCCGGCGACGTCGCTGTGACCGGCGAACCGCCTCCTTTCTAAGGGGGCGGTCCATGCGGCGTCACAGCGACGTCACTGAAGCGTCACTGAACCGCCGCCCAATAGCAGTGGAGGGGCGGAGATGAGCGGGACGTAACATCCCGCCCACCTCCTTCCTTCTGCATAACAGTCGGGAGGCAGGTAAGGGGAGCTTCCTCGTTCCTGCGGCGTCACACGCAGCGATGTGTGCTGCCGCAGGAACGAGGAACAACTTCGTTACTGCTGCAGTAACGATTTTTAAGAATGGACCCCCATGTCGCCGATTAGCGATTTTGCACGTTTTTGCAACGATGCAAAATCGCTTATCGGTGTCACACGCAACGTCATCGCTAATGCGGCCGGATGTGCGTCACAAATTCCGTGACCCCAATGACTCCGCATTAGCGATGTCGCAGCGTGTAAAGCCCCCTTAAGAATAATTTTAATTTCAACTATATGTAATATACAGTATGACATATATATACCACATATTTGATACCTTCAGTTCAATCTTTTATTCTACATGGTTTAGGAGGTGGATGTGGAAAAAATCCCAAAACATAATTAGAAACTAGAAGTCTGCTGGTATTCCAGATGTGGTACGTCTGACTGCTGTATTTTACTTTATGTATTAATGATGTGTGTTTCAACACTGGGTGGATGCTTATGGATTTAAAAGACAAAACTAATATGATTGTTTCTTACGAAGATTTCTATTAATAACATGTGGCTGACCTGAAATGATCTAAAACAGGGGTCTCAAACTCGGCTGGGTGTTTGGGCCGCACAGAGGAAAAAAAATAATTTGGGGGGCCGCATTCTTTGCAGGACAAAGTGACATTTTTATTGGTACCATATATATATATATATATATATATAAATAAATATATATATATATATATATATATATATTTATTGTTTTTTACACACCTTTGGATCACTGATTTTGAACATTTTTACTTGTTCATTATAGCAAACGTGCACATTCTTTGTTTAAATATAAACCTTTTTTTTTTACATTTTATTCCTTTCTTGTAACTAATAGTCTTACAATTAGCATTATATAGAAATTTTGACCAACATCTTTTAGTAATGTTCCCCATATTGTTGTAACGTGCCCATCCTTGTCCCCTTGTAGTATTGTGCCCTATCCCACGGTAATGTGCCCATCCTTGTCCCCTTGTAGTATTGTACCCCATCCTTGTCCCCATCCTAAAGTAATGTTCCCCATCCTTGTCCCCATGTTATAGTAATGTGTTCATCCTTGTCCCCATCCTGTAGTAATGTCCCCAATCTATAGTAATGTGTCCATCCTTGTCCCCCATCTTATAGTAATGTTCCCCATCCTTGTTCCCTTGTAGCAATGTCCCCATCCTATAGTACTGTCCCCATTCTATAGTAATGTGCCCATCCTTTAGTAATGTGCCAACCTTGTCCCCACCCTATAGTAATGTCCCCAGCATTATCCCTATTCTATAGTAATGTTTCCCATCCTTGTCCCCTTGTAGTAATGTCCCTATCCTACAGTAATGTGCCCACCTTGTCCCCATCCTGTAGTAATGTCCCCATCCTATAGTACTGATTCCATCCTAGTCCCCATCCTATAGTACTGTGCCCACCTTGTCCCCATCCTATAGTAATGTCCCCAGCCTTGTCCCCATTCTATAGTCATGTGCCCATCCTAGTCCCCATCCTATAGTAATGTCCCCAGCCTTGTCCCCATTCTATAGTCATGTGCCCATCCTAGTCCCTATCCTATAGTAATGTCTCCATCCTAGTCCCTATCCTATAGTAATGTCCCCATACTATAGTAATAATGTCCCCATCCTTGTAATGTCCCAATCCTATAGTAATGTCCCTAGCCTTATCCCCATCTCATAGTAATGTGCGCACTTTGTCCCCATCCTGTAGTAATGGGTCAGCAGCTCCACTCACCTTCCACAGACTCTGGAGTGAAGCTGAGGGGAGTGGTCTGCGGCCCCAGATCTACAGTGATTGGAGAGATCGGTCACAAGGCCGGTCTCTCCAATCAGAGCTGGGGGCGGGTGAAACACAGGTCACCCAGCTCCAGCCAATGATCAGAGCTACAGCTGCACTGATCTTGGCTGGATTTCAATGTTTCAGCGATTTTCATTGGCTGAAAAATTAGTGGCTGTGATTGGCTGAGCGGCGTTCGTCAGCCAATCACAGCCCAGTAGGTCCAGGGAGGAGACACCACCCCTCCTGAGGTCCCCTCCTCCCCGAATCTAAGGTATTTGCAGTGATCGCAGCCTCCGGGGCTGCGATTTCGCCATGACGTACTAAGTACGTCATGGGTCCTTAAGTACCAGGGAGCCATAACGTACCCAGTACGTCATAGGTCGCTAAGAGGTTAACATCCAACACACACACACACCATTCTTCTCACCTGTACCGCGCTCCCTCTGCTGCCTCATCTCTGCTTCGTGCGGCCCCCAGGCCCGTGCCCCTGGTCACTATCACGGCAGGTGCAGTGTCACTGTCAGTGATTTATGTGAGGTGACTGTATTGCCGGAGCGAGAGCGCAGCACCAGCAACACATTCATCTGACATAAAGTGCAGACAGTGGCTGCGGCCCCTGCACCTGCCGCGATAGTGACCAGAGGCACGGGCCTGGGGGCCGCACGAACTACCCTGAGGGGCCGCATGCGGCCCGCGGGCCGCGTGTTTGAGACCCCTGGTCTAAAATGATGCCGAATTCTTCAACAGTAGAGATGAGCGTCAAGGGTAAAATTAATGTTTTCAATAAAATATTTCTTATGTTTCATCTGATAAGGTGGATCTTTGAAGCCACTAATCCTGAGGTGGCGCTAGTACAGCTAGTGGATAACTGATCAAGTGAATCAACACTTTGCATCAGGTGAGAAAAACTTGTTTTTTGGGGGGCAGGCTGGATCATACATTATGGTTGTTCCTATACCTCATTCCCTTTATCATTTCACATCTGGTGGATAGTTTTGATGGACATGTATCAACTATGTAACTGATGTAGCAAAGCTGAAACAATATATATGCTGCAGAGTTAAAGCAGTGGACGCTAATGTATCTCTGTTGTAGCTGATCTGTTGCAAGTTGATGTAGGTGTGCTGGATCACTGATGTAATAGAGTTATTGCAGCCAGGGCTGTGGAGTCGGTAAGCCAAACCTTCGACTCTGACTCCGACTCCTCAATTTCCCTTGCGCCGACTCCGACTTTGACTCCACGACTCCGACTCCCACTTATATAGCTTATATTGAAGTGAAAAACTTATTGTAGTACAATGTGAACATCAGACATTTAATCATTTTTATGATACAATAATCAAAATATTTAGATAGAACATAAAATATATTTATTGGAATACAACTTTAGAACACAAAAAACTGTAATAAATTGTAAATATGTAATACACTATGTAATATACAGTAGATTACATATATATATATCTTGTGTGTGTGTGTATATATATATATATATATATATATACATATATATATATATATATATTAAAAAAAACAAATATTGTATTAGATATTTACATCAAAAACATACTAAATAACATTTGTTCAGTCTGTGAATTTTTTCTTCATTGAATTGGTCGGTGGTTGACCTCCACCTTGCTATGCACCCCAATTTGGGATGTATTCCATCTGTCTAGATTTTGGCAGTTGGTGACTGTTCACATTAAGTCATCAGGCCTTGTCCACAGGCTATTTACTTCATGCAGCATTTGCTTGGACCTGTCCCGCCCACAGCCATGACTCAGTCATGGGTACGGGATTGAAATAGACCAGGTGAGTGCTGCTAAGAGCAGTTCTACTATTCATATGTGAGGCCATATGGCACATTTTATAAAAATATTTTAGTGTAGGACTGCCTCAAATGAGATTTGCCGTGACGTGGCGAGGCAGCTCAAGAAATTGCAATTTTTTGCCAAAAATCTCAAAATTTTTATAATAAGTACAGTTTGGAATTGTTAGTGCTGAAGTGCACATTTAGTGCTGGCTTTTTGTTTTTTCTTTATGTAATATACAGTAGATTACATATATATATATATCTTGTGTGTGTGTGTGTATATATATATATATTTATATTAAAAAAAACAAATATTGTATTAGATATTTACATCAAAAACATACTAAATAACATTTGTGCAGTCTGTGAATTTTTTCTAAGAAAAAGAATTGCCTCCAACAGATCCTCCTTTGCAGATGACCTCAAATCTGACCTAATAATGTTAAGGCTAGAGAACAATCTCTCTACAGTAACTTAGGTTGGAGGCAAAGCCGTAACCACATGGCCAACATCTCTAACAATTTCCGGTTATAAAGAAATTGCCTCATGCACAGTCAGTTTTGATGAACGGTTGAATTTTCTATTTCTTTGAGAGCAAGTGAAACATTTTGCTGAAATCTGATTGCTATAGGAGACGGAGTAAAATCTTTTTCCTTGCGGCAACGCTTTGCCTGCTCCATGTCATCCAAATACTTGTCAAAGTTAAACTCCTCATCTGATGAGGATGAAGATATGGCAGCAGTAGCACTGTCAGGACCCAAGTCCTCTTCCACCTGGCAGTCCTGTAGTCACGCATCCTAACTGCTACCTCACTCAATGCTTCTTTTCCTTTAGTAAGCTGTTGATCATCAAGCAGTATACGATGACTTGGGTCCACATGAACAGCTACCAGAATAATTTTATTTTCCAATAGCTGTGTTTCTCTCCGTTTCATTGAAGCTGAAATGCCATCTGTGATTAAACCTCCTCTTTGGGACAGGCAAAATAGGAAGTTTTTCCACTCCCTTATGAAAATGCCAGGAGTTAAATCCTCAGCTTGCTATTTTTTTAGTCACGGTAAATTGGTGATTAAGCAATTCCTTCAATTCAGCCACCTGTCTCCATTGACCTTCATTTAAGGTTACCTGAGGGTTCATCATATCTATAAGAAACTATTTTAGTTCAAGCAATCGCTCAGTCATTAAATTAGTGCTGCCCCACCGAGTGGCTTGATCAACAATTGCCCCTTTCCCAGCATGTCTCTTCAAGATGGAATCAATTTTAGGGGTTCTGGCGGCAATAACCAACTTCTTCACTTTTCCAATCAGATTTCCAGCATGTCCGTCTTGTAGACTATCTCTTATTGCCACCTGCAGCGTGTGCACAACACAGCGCATGTGATGAACATGAAAGTGTTTTGAAGCAGCTTCAACAAGATCATCTAATCCTAAAGTATCATTTTGCTGTTCTTCTGTTGTAATATCTGTTTGTTCCTCAGTTACATGAGCAGCACTGTGGCCTTTCATCTCAAATATACTGAATCCTAAATTTTGTTCTAGATGTTGTTCATTACTCTAATTCATCAGTTTAATTGTACTTATCATGTTTGAAGCATTGTTCATTACAATAGCAAGAACCTTTTTTGAGTTTGTAATCTTGCAGAACTTTTTCCACTAAGGCCTGGAGAAACTGGCTGGTGGGATGAGCTTTAGTACATTTTACTGCCAGTGTCTTGCTAACAATTTCTTTCTTGTCACAAACATATCTAACATTGATGGCAAAATAATTTAGTGAAATGCAGTGACCCTGGGCACCCAGCAAAGGCAATGGGTTTCAAGATATGACATTCAGACACATCGTTTTGTGAGGATCCGTTTTTGGGCTCAAAAACAAATCCTCACAAAGCATGAGCATGTCAGTTTGTGTGGCGTTTTTCTAATCTGCTTTTGCTATTGAAAGCATTATTTATGAGCTCAAAAACCTTTCAGATGATGCGGTTTTTTAAAAAGCTGATCTGCTTTTGCAGCTGAAAAACGTATCCTCAAAAAAAGCAGCAAAAACGCTGTGTGTGAATGTAGCCTTAGATCAGGAATAGAACAGACATTTATAGGACATTTCATTACTTTCCCAAATTCCTATAAAAAAATATTCAGCTTATTGTGCACTGAACTACTGTACCCAATTTATTATATATTTTAGGAGTCGGGCTAATGTAGCAGTGCTTGGTTGCCAGTGTAGCACGGTTGTTACAAAGTATTGATGTAGCAGTACTGGCAGCAGGGTTATTGCAGTGAACTGAATTAGCAGTGCGTGATCGCTGGTTTACCAGAGTAGTAGCAGTGCTTTGCACAATGTGTAGGAAGGGACAATGTACATACAGTTAGTTACATAGGTTGAAAAAAGACTTAGGTTCATCTAATTAAACCTTCATCCACCAATTATATATTTTGTCACTAAATCACTTATAACCGACAATGTTCTGTGTACTGAGGAAATCATCCAGCCCTTTTTTAAAAGTTGTTATACTGTCACCCATTTTTTTTTTACACAAAATCTACCGTAAATATGTATACATAAAAAATACCTTTATTAATTAACTTTTAAAATTCAGAAAATACTATCCCACAAACAGTGAACATATGCAAACACATACAATTATAGACTATGGAATATCTCGGGTAATAAAACTCCCATCCAATATCACATATAGGAAGTTACTATACAATGACGGTATTAATTGTGCAATAGTTCTAAATCAACCCTCAAAGAAACCTGTCCACTACCTGTCAATGGAGATATAAATGACGTTACACACATCCTAGGGTTCAAGTGGTGCCCCCATTTTACAACGGCTGTCCCTCAACACTGCCCCTGATCTCCCTTAACAATCATAGTATAATATACCTGAACTAATGTATGTACATAACACTCAGTTCAAGATAGATTATTAAAGACATTAGTCACTTATCTTGTGGGAGTATTCAGTGCAGCGTGCTCTTGGTATTTTCATTAGTGCATAGTAACACCCAGATATTCCACAGTCATTATCAAAGTAAATGGAAAAAAATCCAAGCTCAACTCGTTTCCGCTCACTTATACGCTGGGGTTCATCAGGAGACGAAATTGAGGCACAATCACCCAGCATCCTGATCAGCAGAAGAACAAATGCAACCCACCACTGGAGACAGGAGCCCCCAGTGCTCACTGCTGGTGCCAGGAGGGTAATAATATCCCTTTTCCACGTCCCCTCCTAGAAGTGTCCAAACTTGTACTTAGACAGTGTTTGGCATGAAACTTCTTGAACAATTCAGAAGCAATTATATCCTTTTAGGGCTCATTCAGACTACCGTTCCGTTGTCCTGGTCAGTGCCTTCTTTTTTGCGGACTTACTGACAAGACCATTTTTTCAATATGTTTTATGTTTTGAGTGCCATCAGTTCCTACAAAAAACACATCGGAGTCCGTATATCTGTTCTGTTATTATGGAACATGTCCTATTCTGTTCCGCAATTGCGGACCATGACTCAATACAAGTCAATGGGTTCGCAAAATCCCTGGAAGCCACAGGGAAGCATTTCCGTGTGGCTTCCGTTGGGTGCCCCTTCAGTCTTTGTCTCACTCCCACACCAGCTATGCAGCTGCTAACACTGCAGTGTGTCAGCATCTGATCGCACTGCAGTGTGCGAGCAGCTGTGGGGATGACAAGCGCCGACATCAGGAGGATAACAAAGTTCATTACCTGTGGTGATGAAGTCCACTGTACTCCTGACTTCAGAGCTCATCACTGACTTCTATGCCCAGCGCATTCTCACATCAAGTCTCGCAAGCGGCCCGAGACTGTGACTAGTGGTGAAGTCACGTGCAGCTCGCGATACTTCGCTTGTGAACTCGGAGGGCAATGTAAATCAGGGATGAGCGCTGATGTTTGGAGTTCAGCGGCCTTCATCACCGCAGGTAATGTAATGAGCTAACCTCATGACGTAGGCGCTCGTCATGCCCTGCTGTGACCTGGCCTGACCTAATGATGTTAGCTCAGGTCACTGCATTGTTCTCCCAGCCAATGGGAAACATTCTGTTCTTCATTAACTGGGACAGTAAGTATAGATCGTCATGGGACCCCATTATTGGATTACGCCGGACCCACATTTCATAATTTTCTTTCCAACAAATTGGTGAAAGAGGGAATGTGTTGGGGAATGTTTCTTTTGTTAAATAAAAATGTGTTTGTCATCTTTTTTTTTTTTTTATTACTGACTGGGTTAGTGATGTCGGGTATCTGATAGACATCACTAATACTAGGGCTTGATGCCTGGTGACATTAAACAGCTGGTATCGACCCCATATATTACCCTATTTGCCACCGCACCAGGGCAATGGGATGAGCTGAAGTGGCTGTGGCCTGCTATTTTTAGGCTGGGGACTGTCCAATAACCGTGGACCTTCCTAGTCTGAGCATACCAAGAATACCAGTCCACAGCTGTCCGCTTTACTGTGGCTGGTGATCGAATTTGGGACAGACCCCACATTTTTGGTTTAAATTATTTATTTCATTTAAAAAAACAGTGTGGTGTGCCCTGTGTTTTGGATTACCAGCCAAGGTGCAGCTTCCAGCTGCGGTCTGCAGGCTGCAGCCATCTGCTTTACCCTAGCTGGCTACAGAAAAATAGGGGGACCCCACATAGTTTTTTTTAATTTTTTTATTTTTTAACTAAGTACAAGTTTAAATACCCTTTAGTGACACATGAAAGGCAATAAAGGGTGCAAAATTACTAAATGCAGGGAAGTGGAACATTATACAGTATGTCTTTCTCCTCTATCTATCTATGATGAGCGCCGACATTATGAGGTTAGCTCAGTTCATTACTTGTGGTGATGATGAGCTCCGCTGAACTCATGATGTCAGCGCTCATCACTGAGTTCTATGGTCCGCTGCATTCTCACATCAAGTATCGCGAGCTGTGACCAGCGGTGACATCACTCGGGTGATGTGCAGTCACAGCTGGAGTCCTCCACCGCTAACCGGAAATCACCCGAGTAATGTCTCTGCTGACCGCATGGCTCACTTCCCTTGTGGCCTGAATCTCACAGCAGGCGGTCATGTTCTATGGTTTTCGCTGTGATATTTAGATGTAGCAGTGCTGGAAGCATCGTGGGACCTCGTGTGATTACGCCAGACCTGAAGGGTTGTTTTGAGGGTTAATAAAGTGGTGAAAGAGGGGGATTTTTTTGTCTTTTATTTTAAAAAAAATTGTTTTATGTGTTTGTGTTTATTTACTTTCACTTACAGATTAGTGATGAGGGGGTGTTTCATAGATGCCTGCCATCACTAATCTAGGACTTATTGGCAGCTATGGGCTGTTATTAATTCTTTACTATCCCGATTGCCACTGCATCAGGGCAGTCGGGAAGAGTCAGGTAAAGTCCCGGGACTGTCACATCTAATGGATGTGGTAATTCCGGGCGGCTGCTGGCTGATATTTTTTAGGTTGGGGCTTTATCTCATCTGGGTATCAAAATTTGTTAAGGACTAGAAAATGAAACACAGAAACATGGAAGATATTAGGAATTTTAATGATGGGAGACGGTTCTTTAGCAAATCAAAGTGGTCACCTTCTATCACATCGAAAGACCTGATGAATTTTAGAGCAAGCTTTTTGCAATCATTTTTGATGTCGGAAGTCTAGGTTTATCCACATTCTCCTAAGCCTTACCTGCGGCTGCAGACAGATTTACTTGGACCTAAATCCAGATTTCACAGATATTTAGATGAACATTCTTCACAACAGCAAGTGAGAGATGGTAGGAAATGGGCAAATTCAGCCTAAGCATTCAGGTCCTGCCAACTGTTCTGATGGACAGTAATGATAACCTCAAGATATTTTTCCTTGGATTGATTATCCTCTCTGTATGTGTTCTGTCCCCACTTAAAGGCGATTGAAAGGGCGTAGTTGTGAGAGGTTGTGAGAATCTTACCTTCGTTTTTCCTATAGGTGAGACAGACAGGACCAGAGCACTCCAGAGTTAAACATGCACATGCTTACATGAAACAATGGTGGTTTATTTTCTCCAAGGTTAAGGACATGCAGAAGTACAGCGGTCCAAGTACTTGGCATTGTAGTTCTCCTGTGATGCTTGTCTCTGAAGCTACTACGGTCAGAAGACTTTGCTTCTAGCAGCTCCAATAAGGGATGTTGTTCTCACAAACTCTGGTTTGGAATGAACATACCAGGATGTGATGCAAGAGGGTCATCAGACACTCCCATGGGCTGGACAAAAGAAACAGAGGAGCCGAAAGGTCTGACCAGTAGATGGCAGCAGAGACAAGCATGAAAAACATTAAATAACAGTTTTAACTAAGACAAATAGAAACAGCACACTCCCCGTCTGAAATTCACTTTGGGGATTTCACTATTGAGTCCATAATACAACCTGAAAGGAAAGGCATGTTAAATGCAAAAACAAGATCAATCGAGTCCAAACAAGGAGGATGGCTCAAAGTTCAGGTCCGGTAGCGTTCACCCCGTAGGGACGCTCTCTATGGGCAACAGCAGAACAAGTTCGTGGATTGGCCTTGCAAAGGTCTTCGTCTCACCTTTCCTGATGACCTTTAGCTCTACCTTCCGAACATTTCCGTCCTGGCTAGGCAGTATCCTAGTAATCAGTCCCATAGGCCAGTCAGTCCTTTCTGTGGTCTGGTCTTTCATGAGGAGTAGGTCTCCTTCTTTGAGGTTCGGCTTGGGATGTCGCCACTTCTTTCTTCCTTGAAGACTGGTGAGGTATTCCTTCCTCCATCGGTTCCAGAAGTAGTCAGCCAAGTATTGAACCCATTTCCAGTGTTTTTGATAAGTGTACGCGTGGGTGAACTCTCCACTGGGCATTACCGCGTTGTCAGTTTTTTGGGTAATAAGAATAGTAGGAGTCAATATGGTTGGTGTTTCTGGATCCATGGTCACCGACACAAGGGGTCTTGAATTGATAATGGCTGAGACTTCAGCTAAAAGAGTGACTAGAGTCTCATGTGTGAGTCTTGAGAAATTGACGTCCATTAGCATGGAGTTCAAGATGTTGCATGAAATCCCGATCATCCTCTCCCAGGAGCCTCGCATGTGAGAACTGTGAGGGGGATTGAAGATCCAGGTGCAACTTTTCTCTTCCAGCTGATCTAGGATAGGGTTGGTGTCGATGTTCAGCAAAACACTAGCATGGTGTTTGTTGGGAATGATGAGAGGATTTTGTTCTGCAACTCCAAGTTGAGCCTGATTTAAACGACCGCCAACTCTCAGTAAGCCGAAACTGTCGATGACTGGGTTTAAATTGGCGAGAGGGCTTCTTAATGGAATCTGCTGTTTGTTGTATAAACACTTCCCTTCTATAGCGAATTCACTCTGTTGGAGGTGGCGTATTATGATGGACTCGCTATGGGAGATGTCCTCAGCAGAAAGGGGTTTGTGGCAGACATGCCAGCGATGACAGTCTTTGTTTTTAAGGTCCGTATGATAGCATCTGGCGATGTGCACTAACCTAGCGACAGTCCTGACGAGCCTCATCCAGCTGCAGAAACGGTCAAAACGTTGGCAACAGAGGTTGGAAGTTTTTTCTGCACTGGTGGCCAGGGTATTGACTTCAGCTCGGACATCTGGATCGTTGTCTAGATCTAGGATGCTGAAGGCTTCCTGGACACCTTCTTCTGACTGTCTCAGCAGGAACTCTAGACCTGTAAGCCAAGAAGAGTTAGCAAAAGAACTTATAGACATAGGTCTAGTTCTAGATCTGCAGGATTCAGTTCGGTTGGTACATGTTCTGCTAGGTTGTTGCAGACTTCCTTGTCCATAAAGGCGACGCTGTGTTCTCTCATTTCAGGCTTGCTGAAGAGAGTTACATCTGGTCTGAGCTTGAGCTCGGTTGTTTGGGAGTCTTACCCTGGTAGATCGGAAGGGCAATGGAGAGACCCAGTGGTTGGTTTTGTCTTTAGAAAACTCACAGTCCATTATTTCGATGAATTCTCTGTCCTCTACTGACAAGGCTACTTTATCGCCACTTAAAGGCGATTGAAGGCGCGTAGTTGTGAGAGGTTGTGAGAATCTTACCTTCGTTTTTCCTATAGGTGAGGCAGACAGGACCAGAGCGCTCCAGAGTTAAACATGCACATGCTGAAATGAAACAATGGTGGTTTATTTTCTCCAAAGGTTAAGGACATGCAGAAGTACAGCGGGCCAAGTACTTGGCATTGTAGTTCTCCTGTGATGCTTGTCTCTGAAGCTACTACGGTCAGAAGACTTTGCTTCTAGCAGCTCCAATAAGGGATGTTGTTCTCACAAACTCTGGTTTGGAATGAACATACCAGGATGTAATGCAAGAGGGTCATCAGACACTCCCATGGGCTGGACAAAAGAAACAGGAGCCGAAAGGTCTGACCAGTAGATGGCAGCAGAGACAAGCATGAAAAACATTAAATAACAGTTTTAACTAAGACAAATAGAAACAGCACAGTATGTCCAACACTTTGAGGATGATATATAAAGGAAAAATTTTCAGATTCTTGTAAAGAGACCTCAAAATTTTTCAGACAAATCAAACTGGTCGTCCAGAAACAATACAAATAAGAAGAACATAGAAACAAAAGATGTCATAGAAAAAGTCATGGGCCAACTATGGCGCAAAAGGCAAACTGGACAATGAAACAAAGCTCACCATCTTAGAGAAAAGGTCCATCACAACCCACACAGTAGAAAATCCGTGGGCAGCGGGAAGGTCTGTGACAAAGTCCATACATATCTCAGAGTGGAGTTCTTGAGGAATAGGCAGCGGTCTGGGTTTGAGAGATGTCAGACAAGAACTGGGTGCATTATGTATAGGAAATGATGGTGTCTTTCACATTTTATTTTCCATTTAAGCTACCAATAAAAACTCTCGGGTTCTTTAAAACACCAGTCCAGAATTTTGTTTTTTTTTGTTTTTATTGCACAGCTGGAGTGGGGTTTTAAATTCTCCTGACCCCTGTATTACACTCACCTTCCGGTGGCTTCACCTTGTATCGCTGATGCTGCGGTAGGACTTCAGCGATTTGCGACCAGCTGGCAGCTCTAGTGTTTCATTGAGTGCGCCGGAGGTCACAAATCAATCCATCTCTTTGAGAGCCTTATTCTGGCTCTCATAGACTTACATTGAGTGCTTATGACGTAACTTCTGATTTCCGACCAATCAGAAGACACTGTCATAAAATGGCGCCGTGGGACTGAAGTGCAGTTTGTAAAAGGTGAAGCTGCCGGAATGTGAGTATATGACAGGGGGCAGGGGACTTAGATTTAAACCGCCACTCAAGAGCTGAAAACAAAACTCAGGAGTGGTGCTTTTACCCCAGGATTACTTGAGAAATGTGAGGTGTGATCTTGTTCAAACTACCGTAGTTAATGTATGGTCTGAGGCAGCCAGCATTCTTTTTCAGACCTCGCTCCAATGGGGAATGTATCCCCTCTGTAAGTTTTTTGCTTTTTTGAAAATATGTAAACTGTAAACCCTTCAGAAGTTTCCATAGTTATGCATAAATTTGATTTAAAATTGCATCAGATTTTCACACACGTAGTAAATGCAGATAAAGAGAACCAAGCAAATAAAAGAGTAAAAAAAATAATGACCATGCCATTTTTTTTATTGAGGAACATATGGCAAAAATATGTGAACCTTTGCCTTCACTATCTGGTCTGATTGCCTTGTGCAGCTCCTACATTTTTCCAGTAATTGTTGATTAATGGACTTGAAGGAAGTTTACTCCATTCCTGCCTACAAAATAGTGTTTTTTCGTCCATGAACTGCTCACCTCAGATCCTTCCACATTTCTATGAGATTAAGATCAGGATTTCGACTTGACCATTTCATAACTAATATTGCACAGTACATGCAGAATTCAACACTGAATATTAAGTACTAGTATCCTTAGGATATAGTGGAAAATGATGTTATTATGTTCAATATATATATATATATATATATATATAATTGCCTTATTCTGTCTGTCTGTCTGTCTGTCTTGCTCCAAAATTGTGTCCTTACGGTGACACAAAGCTGATTGGCCGCTGGGCTCGCCATGGCCCCGCCCCCCGCACGGATTGGCCGCTCGCCTTGCCTCGGCTCCGCCCCCCACGGATTGGTCGCTCGCCTCGGGCTGGCCCCGCCCTCCGCATGTTTTGACCGCTGGCCCCGGCCCTCCGCACGCATCGCCAGACATAACCTTGCGCTGCTGGGATCGTGACAGAGCCGGTGAACGCTGGTAACCATTATACACATCGGGTAACTAAGGTCCCTTGGTTACCCGATGTGTATCATAGTTACCAGTGTACACCGGCTCCCGGGGAGCCGGCATTATACTCCTCTCCCCCCAGGACTACTCCTCCTATTATAGTCCTCCTATTATACTCCTCTCTGAGTATAATAGGAGAACTATTATAGCATGGGGGATGGAGCACGATGGGGGGTGCGCAGCATGGGGGATGTAGCACAATGGGGAGTGCGCAGCATGGGGGATGGAGCACGATGGGGGGTGCGCAGCATGGGGGATGTAGCACGATGGGGAGTGCGCAGCATGGGGGATGGAGCACGATGGGGAGTGCGCAGCATGGGGGATGGAGCACGATGGGGTGTGCGCAGCATGGAGGATGGAGCACGATGGGGAGTGCGCAGCATGGGGGATGGAGCACGATGGGGAGTGCGCAGCATGGGGGATGGCGCATGATGGGGGGTGCGCAGCATCGGGGATGGAGCACGATGGGGAATGCGCAGCATAGGGGATGGAGCACGATGGGGGTGGGCAGCATGGGGGATGGAGCACGATGGGGGGTGCGCAGCATGGGGGATGGGGCACGATGGGGGGTGCGCAGCATGGGGGATGGAGCTCGATGGGAGGTGCACACCTCCCACCAACACACACACACAACACACCACACACACACTGGGAACCACAAACACCGCCATACACAGACACCCACACACACAGACAACACCGCACACACACAACACCCAACACACAAAAACCGCGGCATATATAAATATACGCACATACCGCACAACACACACATTGCACAAAACATACCTCCCCCCAAAACACACACACACACCCCACACCCACACAAACCGCGCAACACACACACAACGCTACAGACACACAGCTCTCCACAAACAACGCAACACCCAACGCAACACACAACACCGCTCTCACCCCCCGCCACACCCAGACAACACGCAAAACATGTACAGCGCCCTACACAAACACTTGGTAACTACACACAACAACATCTATATATATATATATAACAAAAATTATACATGAACTACACAATACGTAAATTCTAGAATACCCGATGCGTAGAATCGGGCCACCTTCTAGTATATATTATATATATATATATGTATATATCTATATATATAAAATCATAAACAACTAGTCACCCATTAAAAAGAATCTGGCAGGATGGTTTAATATGTAATTTGAGACTGGCATGATGTAGAACCTGATTCCTGTAATATGTGGACTGCTTGATGTAGTTTTGATCAAATCTCTGTTTTCCTGCTTTAGATGTAGCAGTGTTATGATCACTGAGCATTGTATAATCCCATCCAGATCCCTGAATATCAGCTTCCTGAGTAGACTGTGCAACGTTAAGGCCCCGTCACACTAAGCAACATCGCTGCTAACGAACAACTTTTGTGACGTTGCTAGCGATGTTGCTGTGTGTCACAACCAGCAACAACCTGGCCCCTGCTGTGAGGTCGTTGGTTGTTGCTGAATGTCCTGGGCCATTTTTTAGTTGTTGCTGTCCCGCTGTGAAGCACAGATCGCTGTGTGTGACAGCGAGACAGCAACAACTAAATGTGCAGGCAGCAGGAGCCGGCTTCTGCGGAGGCTGGTAACCAATGTAAACATCGGGTAACCAAGAAGCCCTGTCCTTGGTTACCCAATATTTACCTTTGTTACCAGCCTCCGCCGCTCTCACTGTCAGTGCCGGCTCCTGCTCTGTGCACATGTAGCTGCAGGACACATCGGGTAATTAACCCGATGTGTGCTGTAACTAGGAGAGCAAGGAGCCAGCGCTAAGCATTGTGCGCTGCTCCCTGCTCTGTGCACATGTAGCTGCAGCACACATCGGGTAATTAACCCGATGTGTGCTGTAACTAGGAGAGCAGGGAGCCAGCGCTCAGTGTGCGCTGCTCCCTGCTCTCTGCACGTGTAGCTCCGTGCGCTGGTAACCAAGGTAAATATCGGGTTGGTTACCCGATATTTACCTTAGTTACCAAGCGCAGCATCTTCCACGTGGCGCTGGGGGCTGGTCACTGGTTGTTGGTGAGCTCACCAGCAACTCGTGTAGCGACGCTCCAGCGATCCCTGCCAGGTCAGGTTGCTGGTGGGATCGCTGGAGTGTCGCAGTGTGACATCTCACCAGCAACCTCCTAGCAACTTACCAGCGATCCCTATCGTTGTTGGGATCGCTGGTAAGTTGCTTAGTGTGACTGGACCTTTAGAAAGCTGCCAATCAGTGGTGGGGGTGTGGTTACACAGATTAGCTATACTGCATGATACGAGACTCCTATTCCTGCTGTGATAATCTTTTGCTGATAAAACACTGATTGTCTTGAAACTACAGCAAGCTGATGAGCAAGAAACACATTGCTGGAATCAGACTTTCTGAGCCTGCATTCTGCTGTGTCACTACTGAGTCACCTTTGTTACGTTGTTGCATTCCTGGCACCTGTTTTACACCGATACCCACAAACAATGTGCCATTTGCTGCCATAACTATCCAGTAGCATAAGTTGTATTTTGCATGTTGCTGTACTAGGTCAATCATGTGACTCTAACATTCATTGTTTTCTATAATGTAACAACGCATAATGTGTTTCCCAATGTAGGTGCGCTACTACCATCTGCTGGTACATATCTATTGATGCATATTATATATTTTAATGTAGAAAAAACAAAAAGCCAGCACTAAATGTGCACTTCAGCACTAAACATTCCAAACTGTACTTATTATAAAAAATTTGAGATTTTTGGCAAAAAATTGCAATTTCTTGAGCTGCCTCGCCACGTCACGGCAAATCTCATTTGAGGCAGTCCTACACTAAAATATTTTTATAAAATGTGCCATGCGGCCTCACATATGAATAGTAGAACTGCTCTTAGCAGCACTCACCTGGTCTATTTCAATCCCGTACCCATGACTGAGTCATGGCTGTGGGCGGGACAGGTCCAAGCAAATGCTGCATGAAGTAAATAGCCTGTGGACAGGGCCTGATGACTTAATGTGAACAGTCACCAACCGCCAAAATCTAGACAGATGGAATACATCCCAAATTGGGGTGCATAGCAAGGTGGAGGTCAACCACCGACCAATTCAATTTCTTGAGCTGCCTCGCCACGTCACGGCAAATCTCATTTGAGGCAGTCCTACACTAAAATATTTTTATAAAATGTGCCATGCGGCCTCACATATGAATAGTAGAACTGCTCTTAGCAGCACTCACCTGGTCTATTTCAATCTGAAGTGCACATTTAGTGCTGGCTTTTTGTTTTTTCTTCATTGAATTGGTCGGTGGTTGACCTCCACCTTGCTATGCACCCCAATTTGGGATGTATTCCATCTGTCTAGATTTTGGCGGTTGGTGACTGTTCACATTAAGTCATCAGGCTTTGTCCACAGGCTATTTACTTCATGCAGCATTTGCTTGGACCTGTCCCGCCCACAGCCATGACTCAGTCATGGGTACGGGATTGAAATAGACCAGGTGAGTGCTGCTAAGAGCAGTTCTACTATTCATATGTGAGGCCGCATGGCACATTTTATAAAAATATTTTAGTGTAGGACTGCCTCAAATGAGATTTGCCGTGACGTGGCGAGGCAGCTCAAGAAATTGCAATTTTTTGCCAAAAATCTCAAAATTTTTATAATAAGTACAGTTTGGAATATTTAGTGCTGAAGTGCACATTTAGTGCTGGCTTTTTGTTTTTTCTTCATATTATATATTTTGTATATAGTGCTTAAATTAATAAACATTACTAATGCTGTGTAATAGGAATAAGAAAATGATGAATGCTTGAATTTATATAAATGTATTTAAACCTTAACTCTATATGAAAATTCACAGAAATAAACACAGCTGATTCATACCGTCTGAATCACACACACTGAGCAGTAAATGGAGCCCGACTTCTGCATGACAAACATCTATGAAATGCTGCTTTGTTTTAGAGATAAAAAGAATTGAAAGCGCTAATCTAGTCCAATAGGAAAGGCATTGCTGCCTTCTCCATGCTCTCTCTGGTAGACTGACAAGTCTCTATGTGTGTGTACAAAGATAGACATGTCGGGCAGAGTGGTTCATTTTTAGGGATGATCGAATACCTCAAATATTCGGCTTTGCGAATATCCGACATATAGGTCGCCACTATGTGAATATTCGATGCACAATGTAAGTCTATGGGAAGCCCGAATAGTTCTGAATAGTTGTTATTCGGGTTTCCCATTGACTTACATTGCTCATTGAATGTTCACGAATAGTCGAATAGCGGCGACCTATTCGCCAAATATTCGCAAAGCTAAATATTTGAGGTATTCAATCATCCCTATTCATTTTAAAAAACCCACTCATCTAAATACCCTATAGCACTATATACCACAGAGAGGACCCAGACAAAATAGGAACTCTGTGCAAATACAATATATGGGCCCTTTACAGCTCAGGAGCTCATCATAATGCACAATTGCACCTGCTGGTAAATTAGAAATGTGTCCCCTTACCTTATGAGCCCCTGTAGCTGCACAGATTACATCAATAGTTTGTATAGTTCATGCTATAAATAATCATACATATGAGAACACTAAGTTTGTGAAGAAATTAAAAATACTATTAATGGGGCCAATTACGTGTCCACCATAATAAAACATTGAGAGAAGTGACAAATGACCATGAAAAATAATAATAATTAGATAATAATATAATTAGATAATAATAATTAGATAATACTAATTCTAATAAAGCATTGCAATTTAGACTTGAAATATTAAGAACACATTTTCACTGCTTGAATCTTGTAGTGTTTACTTTACACGACTCCAATATTTAGTATAGTGCTTGATGATGTAAGGCTTGCACGTAGCCACTCGGCCATGAAAACCCATGGCATGGGACTCCCAATAGAGAGGAGTTATGGAGCCGTGCAGTTACTTAGCAGAGCGTCGGTGACTTTTAAGCACTCTGCGCCTCAGCACATGTGACCCCCTCTCTATAACTTTACACTTTGTGGCTGAGATGCTGAGGTTCCAAAATTCTTCCATTTTTCAATAATAAAACTTACAATTGAGTGTTGAATATTTAGGAGGAAAGTAATTTTATGAACAATGGCATCCTATTACACTACCATACTGATATCAGTGAGCTCCTAAGGGTACTCTCACACCGGTGTATGAAATAGACGAGTGCAATGAGAGAAAAAAATCACAATCCATTCATACCAATGTTACAGATCTGTGGGTGCATACGAATGTCATATGGATGCTAGGTGAGGAAAAAATCGCACAAACGCATAGCACTCACATGATATACGGAATACCAGCCTCGCGTGTAACTCGCGCGAGTCTCTCATTGAATCACCTGGCATGGACTCACACTCTCCGGACAGGAGCGTCTAAGCTGCATAGACATACATGCAACCGACCCGCTCCTGTCCGGAGAGTGCGAGTCCATGCCGGGTCATTCAATGAGAGACACGCGCGAGTTACATGCGAGGCACTCGCAAGTGTGACTCTGGCCTTAGAAGGAGGCTGTTGGCTGTGCCAAACTACTCACTTCTCTCCATATTGTCCCTGGCCGGCTCTTCACACTTTCCTCCACATCTTCCAAGAGTCACAACTTTTTTTTTTTTTGTTGCAAATGCTGTATGAGGGCTTGATTTTTGCAGGACAAGTCATAGTTTTGAATTACACCATTCATTTTCTTGTTACTGAAAAATATTAAAAATACAGTGAAATTGCAAAAATAATGCACTTCCACCATAGTTATTTAGTTTTGTTTTTACGGAGTTCATTGTGCAGTAAAATGACTTGACAAAATGATTCTACTAGTCAGTACCATCACAGCGATACCAAACTTATATAGCTATTTTTTATTTAAAAAAAAATGTAGTTTTGCATTTTCCAAAACCTGTGTTGTTTTTATTTCTTAGTTGATGGAGCTGTGTGCAGCTTTGATTTTGTATGTGGCTGATGTTTGTTTGGATGTAAGATGATGTTTTTATTGATACTATTTTGGGGTAAATATGACATTTTGATTGCTAAAAGTACAATTCTGTAATTTATTTATTTTTTTGCGGTATTTACCATATGGATTAGCTAATTTTATATTGATAGATGGATCATTTACTAACACAGCAAAAGCAAATAAATTTAGTTTTTAAGCTCTATATTTTTAATGGAGGAAAAGTGGAGTGATTCAAATTTTTAGGGAGACTTCAACTTGCGATCAGCTGATTGCTTTTTTTACATACAAAGGTATTGCAGTATATAGAGAAAATCATAGTTTCCTATGAGGCTAAAGGGGGCTTTACACGCTACGACATCGCTAATGCGGAGTCGTTGGGGTCACGGAATTCGTGACGCACATCCGGCCGCATTAGCGATGCCGTTGCGTGTGACACCGATAAGCGATTTTGCATCGTTGCAAAAACGTGCAAAATCGCTAATCGGCGACACGGGGGTCCATTCTCAAATCTCGTTACTGCAGCAGTAACGAGGTTGTTCCTCGTTCCTGTGGCAGCACACATCGCTGCGTGTGACACCGCAGGAACGAGGAAGCTCCCCTTACCTGCCTCCCGGCCGCTATGCGGAAGGAAGGAGGTGGGCGGGATGTTACGTCCCACTCATCTCCGCCCCTCCGCTGCTATTGGGCGGCGGTTCAGTGACGTTTCAGTGACGTCGCTGTGACGCTGCACGGACCGCCCCCTTAGAAAGGAGGCGGTTCGCCGGTCACAGCGACGTCGCCGGACAGGTAAGTATGTGTGACGGCTGTGGGCGATGTTGTGCGGCACGGGCAGCGATATGCCCGTGTCGCGCAACAGATGGGGGCGGGTACCCACACTAGCGATATCGGGACCGATATCGCAGTGTGTAAAGTAGCCTTTAGCCTCAGGTTGGTTTTGACAGGAACTCTGTCATGGCAGGCACATGAGGCCTTCAACAGGCTCTGGCTGCCATGGCAACCCAATGGCGCCCTGCAGTCGTGTCTAATTGTAGCCTATGGGATCATGGAATAACATGCCCCCCCAAAAAGTTCCTTAAATGCGCTGCGAGAAATTGACATTGACAATAAATGGGTTAACATCTCCATCAGAGCTCAGCTCCATTTGCTGCTCCTAGAGAAACATGCTGGTTTTGTAATGTAGCTAGTATCTGCCAAGTATAGTGCTGGCTCAGCTTCTGAGTCAGCATCGGACAAGGGGACCTGACATAGGACATACCAGTACATCCAATGTCAGGAATGGTTAAAAAATAGAAAATAAATTCGTAAAAAAAATCACTTGTGTCTCCAAATTCATACTCTGAATCCTGGAAAAGTCTAAATGGTAGTACATCTATGCCATTTACCCCTAATAGAAACAGTGTGTCAGCAGCAACTGGCTATAAAACACTCCTGGTCAAAAGTGTACAATTGGGAAAACAAATGTGCAGATGACCTTTGCGCTAATACACATTACATGGAGGTTGAATAAATAGAGATCTGGAAAAAATGTGTTTTGTCCCACAAAGCAAACTTGAATCTGAAACCAACCCTTCATATATGAAATACAATTTTCCAAGTAAATCAAAGATAACAAGCATGTACTGTGACACACAATATATAACAATCAATACTTGGGTTACTATGTGGTAACCACTTATACAAAGCTATCTGTAAAGGACAGATTGATTGTATTTATAATGCTGATACTAGTGATAGAGAAAATGGACTATACAATTTGTTGAGCAATTTCTCCTGAGTACGGCAATACCCCATATGTGATGGAAAACTACTGTTTAGGCGCACAGCAGGGATCGGAAGGGAAGGAGCGTCATTTGACTTTTGGAATGCAAAATTGTATGGAATCAATAGCGGACACCATGTTGCATTTGCACAGCCCTTGATGTGCCTAAACATTGGAAACCCACCACAACAGACCCCATTTTGGAAACTAGACCTCTCAAGGATTTTTTCTAGATATGTGGTGTGCGCTTTGAACCCCCAGGTGCTTCAAAGAATTTTTACGGCATTGAGATGTGAAAATAAAAAATCATTTTTTCCCCACAATAATGTTGTTTTAGCCATAAATTTTTAATTTTCATAAGGGTAACCGGAGAAAATGCAGTTTCTCCTCCTGACTGGTGGAAAACTACTGTTTGAGCACATGGCAGGGCTTGAAAGGGAAGGGGACTCATTTGATTTTTGAAACGCAAAAGCAACTGGAATCGTTATCGGACGCCATATCATGTTTGGGGAGCAATTGATGTACCTAAACAATGGAAACCCCCCACAAATCACCCCATTTTGAAAACTAGACCTCTCAAGGAATTTATCTAAATGTGTGGTGAACACCTTCAACCCCCCCAGGTGCTTCACAGAATTTTATGATGTTGAGCCATGAAAATAAAAAAAAAACACATTTTCCCTACAAAAATGTTGTTTTAGTCTTATATTTTTTTTATTTTCACAAGGGTAACAGAAGAATATGCACCTTACAATTCCTTTTGCAATTTCTTCTGAGTACGCTGATACTTCATATGTGGTGGAAAACTACTGTTTGGGCGCACGGCAGGACTCAGAAGAGAAGGAGCGCCACTTTGGCTGGAATAGATTGCAGGCGCCATGTCACAATTAAAGATCCCATAACATGCCCAAACAGCAGAAACATCCACAAGTGACTGGATAGTAAATCTATAGTTCACCCTATAGACGGACTAATGAACATCATCTAACCTCATATGTTATCTTGTAGCATTTATTATATATTTTTCTCTATTAGGGGATCAAATTAATATCATATAGGTCCTGCCCTTACATTTGCATTATACACCATTGTGCGGAGCATCCCACACCTCTAGTAAGGTAATGATCTAATCACTAAGCTCTACATAGTATTGTATAACAACTGATCACAGATTTACTGATTTTTGTTTTATATTCTCAGTCCTAATTATCGGATTCCATCCTAGTGCCATTGCTTTGATCTCATAAGACACTGTACACACAGGCTTACCAGGTATTACGTCCTTGCAGTTTTTCCATTTGTTTGTATTCACATACTGGATTGATGTGGTGTGTTTGCACTTTATCTCTGAGACTTCGTGATGCTTTACATCATTTGCATTTGATTTTGCAATTATATTCTGCATAGAGTACTTATGAATTGATGGTCCTAATAACCTGATGATCACTGAAATTATGTTTCATGTTTCCACTGAAAGTCAAACGAATATATATTCTTGTTTAATTTATTCTGTCATGATATGATATGCTTGTATTTGTAGCTTGTTTCTGATTCAATGTTTTATGTTACATGTAGATATGTACAGTGAGAAAGGCCCAAAAGGCCGCAACGTCGGTCTCTGGCCACCTGAAAAAATTTTTTTTTCAATATTTTGCTTGAAGATTTAAAGTGGTCTTATACAACAAAAAACATTTCTTAGAATCCTTATTTCTCCCTATGGTGTGCCGAAAATAATCTATTTTATTTGATTCCTCTTTTTTCGAGCACCCAAACTTTTGAGTGAGCAGACATTACTCCACTAATCTGGATAGTACATCTAGTCTGGTTTGAATTTTTGCCATTGATTTATCACCCCTCTCCCAAAGGGTCTTTATGGAGTGTGTACAGGGTCTAGAACTTAGTATTGGGGTACTCCATTTGGAACGCATTTCATTGTATGTTCTCAAAGACCTTCCTGCAATAATTGTGTTAGGCTTCCCTTGATTTACATTACATAACCCTGTTGTTGACTAGAAAACCCAGGACATTATTAAATGGAGCTCTTGCTGTAATGAACAATGTCTAGGGACCTGTATCTTAGCAATAACCACTTGTATTCAAGAGCCTTTCTCGGAGTTTGGTGATGTATTCTCTGAAAAAGGTTGTCAGGAGCTGCTGCCGCACAGAATTTTTGACTGCACCATAAGATTTAAGCCAGGGGCCAAGTTTCCCAAATGCAGACTGTACAATTTGTCTCATCACTAGAGACAAGCTCTCAAGGAAAAAATATCGGAGAGTTTGGCTAATGATCATATTAGGACATCATCGTCCCCTGTGGCTGCGGGTTTCTTTGTCAAAACGAAGGATTGTGATTTACGTCTGTGTCTGGATTTCTGTGAGCTTAACCAGATTACGGTTTGTGACCCATATCATATAAAACTCATTCTGGACCTATTAAATCAGATTTCCAGTGCTAAATAGTTCTCCCAGCTTGATCTCAGGGGGCCTATAATCTGATTCGGGTTTGACAGGAGGATGAGTGGAAAATGGAGTTCAACATGACAGAGGGTCACTTCGAGAACCTGGTGATGCCATTTTCCCTGACCAATGTGCCTGTGGTTTTTCAGCACTATAATAATAATAATAATAATAATAATAATAATAATGTATTAGCTAACCTGTTGGGGAAATTTGTTATCATTTATTTGGATGATATTATCATTTTTTCACAGGATTTATGTTAAAAAGGTTATGCAAGTTCTCAGAGAGAACAAGTTGTACGCAAAATAAGAAAGGTGTGTATTAGCCGCTCAGGAGCTATAGTTTTTGGTTGTATTATTTCTACCTCTGTTTTTAGGATGGATCCCTTCAGTCTATATTAACATTGGACCATCCTGAGAACCTTGAGGTGCTGCATCATTTCTTGGGGTTTGCTAATTATTACAGGAAGTTTATTAAAAAAAATTCTGCCATTGTAAGACCTTTGACTGACATGATGAAAAAAGGTACAGACTTTTCTTACTGGTCTGAGGGTGTTTTAAACCCATTGGACTGTCTAAAAAAATGCTTCATATCAACACCCATGTTAATACAGCCTGATGTGTTTCTACCCTTCATGGTGGAAGTAGATGCATCAGAAGTGACGTTGTGAGCTGTATTGTCTCAAGGGCCATCTTTTTGTAAACTGCGTCCATGTGCCTTCTTTTCCAAGAAGTTATGTCCAGCCAAATGTAATTATGATATTGGTAATAGGGAAGCAATTGAGGAACAGCAACACTTTTTGGAGGGAGCTATGCATCCTTTTACTGTCATTATGGATCATAAAAATAGTCAATATTTTTCAATAGGTTTAACAGTTTGATAAATTATCATCCGAGGTCTAAAAACACTATGGTGAATGCATTATTCAGGTGTTTGTGAGAAACCTGTGTTCATCATAAAAAGAAAAAATAACACGTCTGTGAGAGCCAGAATTCTTGCTGGTTGGTAGGTGATCAAATACTAATTTCATGCAATAAAATGAAAATTAATTATTTAAAAAGCATACAATGTTCTGTCACAATTGAAGTGTACTTACAATAAAAATTACAGACCTCTACATTCTTTGTTGGTGGAAAACCTGAAAAATCAGCAGTGTATCCAATACTTATTTTCCCCACTGTATATACCAGGATGGGGGCGTATATACCAGAATGTAGACATATATACTAGGATGGGGACATATTTACTAGGAAGGGCCCCTGGATGGGAGACATATATACCAGAATGGGGACATATATACCAGGATGTGGGACATATTTACCAGTAAGGGGCCAAGGATGGGAAACATATATACCAAGATAGGCTCCGGATGCGAGACATATATACCAGAATGAGTTACATATATTCCAGGAAGGGGTCCAGGATAGGGGACATATATTCCAGTTTGGGGGACATATTTACCAGGGTGGTCTCAAGATGGTGGACATATATACCAGGATGGGGAGATTTTTTGCCAGGAAGGGGTTCAAGATGGGGGATCATTAGTACAGGATGGGGGACATTACTAAATAATGAAGGGGAGGAAACCCTTATTTCTTTATAGGATTTAGAATGTTACAAGGGCCCATACATCTGAAAAACATGCAGAGGGGGAGGCTCAGGTCCAAATTTTGCACCGGGACCTATGGGACTCTAGTTATGCCACTGCCAGTGTAGACAGTAGATATGCTGCTGATAACATGATATGTATAATGGCAGCATTATGTAATAGTCTCTCTATTCCCATCATTTTTTGTCAAACTGTGTAAAGATGCCAATAAACAAGTGCTGAACAACTTTCAAGATAGTCGATCACATTAATTTAACAACCTCAAACATAGTGGCTAATCCTTAAAATAATCCATCAAAACTAGATCTGTTGGTATCTGTTGACATCCCAGCTGATCGGCTTTTTGAAGAGACTGGATGTTCAGCAATCGTCAGGCATCATTAATGCTTACATTTGATGCAGAGTACTGTGTACATTTCTAAGCATTTTTGAAGACATTATAGCGTTGCTAAGTTTGCAGCAATGATAGAATGTTGTAATACCTTCAAGAAACACTGTATAGTTGGCTAATAGTTGTATCCCTACTAATGTGATATTGAATGCCTTCCATTGGGATAAGCCATCAATTTGTAAAGGTTGGTTAACCTCTTTAAATGTATGACACAATTTGTTTATATGCAACTGTCTGTCAAACTGCGGGGTGTGCTTACAGCTGCCGCTCACAATATAGTGACGGGTGACTCCTGCACTGTTCCTATGACTCAAAGCCAGCAGTTCTCGGGAGCAAATAAGTTCATTTTGTCCCGGTAGCTGCACTTCCAATAAGGCGGCCAGGAAGCATTGTAACGATATTTCCTAGCAGTTTAACCCTATATATGAAGGTAAATAGCAGTTTCCAAGGTGAAAGTGTGTCTTTAAACCTGCAGGTCTTTATCCCATCATGGCTGTTCACATGACCTGCTAGAGCTTTCGAGAAAGGGAATAGCTTATGCTCCTGGCTTTGTAGATGAAAGGAGTCAGAGACGAAATAAGCATGTATGCATTCTTCAACATGGAAATTAAACACCAATAAGGAAAAGTCATGGAATTATGTATATCACAGGGTTGATTGGCAAGTTAATTATGTTCAAATGATGAAAAAATGAAAACTCAATTTTCAAAACATCTCGATTTATTGAAGTTTGAACCATGTGTGCTATGCCTAGAAATACACACACTTAGACAGCTTGGCTGCAATCAAGGAGATTATGAATGATTGCCCCAGAAATGTTCTTCCATGATGAATGCACTTGGGCACGCAAGTCATAACAATTGTCTCATGTTCCTCCTGCTACTATGAACATCCTGTGTGGCATAACTGTGCTACCATGGCCTGCAGCGTCTCCAGACTTGTCTCCCATTGAGCACATCTGGGATGTCATTAGTTGGAAATTTCCAAGGTGTGTAATTGTTTGTATTACTGCATGCGGCACTCATATTGGATACTGAAATCAAGATGTTTGAAAATGTTGTTTCTACTTTTTTTATCATTTGCATATAATTAACATTATCGATCCTGTGATTTCTAGAATTGCAGACTTTTCCTTCTTGGTGTTGCAGTTTCAATGTTGAGTAAGTGTATATCGTGTTAAGTCTTTTGTTATTTACTTCTACATTTTGCAGTGTCATTTAATTTTTTTTTATGAAAACATCACTGTTACAATTTACAATGCTACCCCTTCTAATTACTAATTAACAAATATGATTTAATGGCTGAATGGATGAAAAAAATACTTTATTGTATGTCAACATAATTTCCAAATTAAACATAATAAATGTGAAAAAACACATTCATTGGGGAAATACGTCCAAGAGAAATAGATCTTCCTTACTGAGAATCGTATGACCAGGGCAATAGTTTCATAGACAAAAAGAACAGCTCAAAAAACATTTTGAAGAGTAGTTTCACAAAACAAAGTAGAACAATTCATGTCTTTTTTTTTTACAATTAATAACTTTTACTTCCTACATTAAAAAAATGAAGAATTTTTTTGATCAATCATTAACTTGCTCTTTAAATTTCTTTCTGTAGCCAGTGCAGAGATGCCCTATAAAGAGCGGCTTCTGCTTTGGAATATTCTGCAATCATCTATAACCCTTTAATTCCAATCATTATTGACTGAACAATCTGCAAACAAAAGTTAATTATACAAATAAGATGCTATGAATACAGAATTGATGACATTGTTAGGTTGACGATTATGATAAGGATTGTGATGATTTGTTAAAATATAGGAAAGCGCTCTCCTGCATGGATATTAAAGTTTGAAAATAAAGACGTTTTGGTGAGTGCCACTTCACTTTTTTCTGTTTATGTGGAAGATTTCGGGACTGATTTTCCTTAAAGTGTTGCACCACCTATACCTGATTTAAAGCCATACAAAGGGGTTGATTCACAACTGAAAGCATACATTCATTAGTACAAGGGGCGTGCCGAATATTTTCTGCTGTTTATTGGACTTAAAATATAGAAATGGCAGCATGAGCATATACTCATCTATTCTCATAATGGTCATAAATTCAAGTGAATGGATAGATAAATTAGCAACTCAATTGTTTGCTGGAAAAATCTACATGTTATTATAAAGTTGTGTAATATATTATCTAGAAACAATCACCGTTTGTCCTAAATAGTGGTAAGTGTTGATAATGGTAAAAGCAATCACAATATGCAGCAACATAGTAAAAAGGAATTAACTATATTCTACTGGCACGACTAGAAGTCATGTGTGAAGCTTAAATGTGTCACTTGCTCTTAAGATCATTGGCTTAAAAAATTGTTTTGAGGATATATCTGTATCTTTGTAACTTTGCACTTTATACTTGGATATGTCATTGCTATTGGCATTATGTATTGTGTCGGACATGGATTGGTCCTCAGCTGATGGTATTTGATATTTAGAAATTATTCTTTTGTTCATCTCATGATTGCGCTCTTTTGAGCTATTCATTAGCCTAGTAGAGATTTTTGGAGCTATCCTATTCATCTTTTCATGACACAAGGACTCTTTTGAAGCCTCTGATTGACTTTCTTCACAGGTGGTAGATGATGGGTCCCCATTCTTTTTCACTTCTTTATGATCTTGTTTTATCTCGTGTAAAGACATGTCCTCTAAACTGTCCCCTTGTCTCAAATGATGATCCCGTGTCCTTGATAGGTCCATTCCAATTAGTTTTTGATTTTCCAAGTCTACTTTTCCATCTACTGCACAGTGTTCTTTATTTATGGAGCCGAGAAACTTCTTATTGGCCCTTGTATCCTGTGAAGCATTTTTTCCATGGAACAAAGTATCTGAATGCGGTTTGGCTTCTTCCATGCTTACTTTTATTGGTGTTTCATTGTATCTTGCATTCCTAGAATCCATAACGTCATTAATATTTAAAGAATTTTTGTGAACTTTTACTATTGTGGCAATACACATGTGAGATAGAAGAGATGGTTCAGTGCTGCATGTTGCTCTCCCTGTTAGAACTAACGGAATGTTTTTTTGATTCTGTTCTAATTCATATAACTGACAGAGGTTGCCATATTTGTTTTCTTCTTTATTTTTTGCCTTATATCTACTTGAGCATTTTTCAATTGCTTGGCAAAAGGGAACTTTTCTGGGTTCTGATTTTAATTGTGCACCCAAAGAATTTTCTACTTTATGTATATTGAGAATATGTTCTTCATCAATCGTCTTCACCCCTTGTTGTAGATCATGTTCCTTTTCCATCTTACAGATATTCTTCGTTTCAGTCTCTTCTGTTTTTACACATGTGGACATGTTCTCACTAAACACTGTGTGTTCTTCATCAGGGCTGCCATTTTGCATTTTAGTTTTTGAAACCAAATTGTTAGAATTATAGATTTGGACATCAAGCTTATTTTGTGATTCTTGGTCAATACTGTTTATATCCTTGTTAATACTACATACATTATCATTATTATAATATAACTTGTCATTATCTATATTCAGATCAAGATTCTGAATATTGTCATTAGGTTTACACTCACTCGAAATGTGTTCAAGAAGATAATTACTACTTTCCACCTTCTGGCCATTTGAAAGGTAGTCACTCATATGTTTGATAACCTCATATCCACTAATATTCTTCAGATCACAATTACTGGTATCATTAAACTTTGTGTTGTGCTGGCTTTCTATAAACGTTTGGTTACCTAAATCCTTGTTTCTTGAATATTGTTCTTTTTCATCATGGATCTGAACATCAACTGCCAGCTTAATTTCTCCACTGCTGAGAACATTTATTGTATCTGAAGAATTAATGCTTTCCATCCATTCTTTTCCAATCCATGGATGTTCTTTTCCTCTTTCTAAAGGATTGGCTTTCTCTAGATTTTCCTTCACGATTGTGGTTTGGATATCGTTATCCGTTTTGTCATTTCTACTTGCTTGTTTCAGTGAATCCGTCTCCTTGGAATGTAGAATAAAAGTCTTAGGACTATATATTTTCACAATTAGACGCTCAGCTTGGTCAAATTGGATAATCTCTTCCTTTAAAGCTGCACATCCTGGTATTGGAAGTTCTGTACAATTTGCAGTCATTGTGGTGGTATGTAACACCTGAACCTTTGCCTCTCTAATACATTTAGTATCTGCAGAGATTTTACCATAATATTCTTTTGGAACCAGAGAAGATGTTGCACCTTTTACAGAGCAGATTGTACAGTTTTGTTCAAACTTTTCTTTTAGGACAGTAATAACTGTGTTTTTATTAAGTATTTTAGACATATTACTTCTTAGGTTTTCTGGCTTTCTTCTATTTTCCTTTTCTTCTGCAACAATAAACTTGGTCAAAATTGCTTTTACTCTGCCTTTATTTTTTTGATTTTTACCATTATAAAAGTGTAGGTCATTTCCTACTTTTTCATCTTTGATCAGCTTTAATCTTGAAGGGTCTAATTTTTTTACAATGCTGCCCTTAGCAACTTGATTTGTACACTGATTTTCCTTAAAAATTAATTTGCCTACTTCCTTTGTCTTTTTCATTGGTGGCTCATGATTTGGGTTCATAAACTTGGACTGTAAGAGCTGAAATCTGGTTGGTCTTAGGACATTTTTGCTGTTACTGTGTTCTTGCTGACTGTGTTGTGTTTTGTCTCTATGAAGCTTAGGAAAAGTCTCATTTTTTGTTAATTTTGTGTTTTCCAAACCACTCAAATTACTGATGTAGTCCAATAGACTTATGAGAATAGCCTGTTCACCTGGGTTCAAATATTTATTGACCTTTTTCTTCAAAAGCAGTAGATCTACTGAAATCTTAACACCGGGAGCTTTTACAATGCTGTGTAAAAGAAAATGAATTTACTTTGTAGTCATTATATATTATCACTTAATACTTGTTCTATTCACACTGTATAAATCTGCTTTACATGTGTGGTATATTCTTTATATAAATTTACTTTACTTTGTTGATTGATGTAGAATAGCATACTTTTTATTCTAGATGCAGCAGGTTATGATTATGATTTGATCAATGATTGTCTATTCACATCAGCACAACTATAAATGACAACACCAAGGGTATGTACAAAGGTTTAGATTTTTCTGCTGCTGATAGTGGAGTTTTGGCAGCAGAAACGCTGGGTAAACATACATATATTACACTCATTGCGTTTACAAATGCATCACTTTCTAGTAATTGATACTACGTAAAGTTGTATGTTACCTAATCTAGTGTTCAACAAACTCTAGTCCTCAAGGCCCACCAATATTGCACAGGTGATGAAATTATCATCTATGCAATACTAAGAAAATACAGAAAACGCGATCTGTTGGTGGGTCTTGAGAACTGGAGTTCGGGAACATTGACCTAATCCATATGACTTTAGAAGCTGAATGTTAATACAAGCAAATGGACACAACATTGATTTTAAAAGCTACGTGCATAACACATGACTCTATGCATTTGTCTCAAGACTTTATATATTTCAAGGATATTCCTACACAGTATTTGCAGCCTATACAGTGTTAGGCTAGGTTCACGCAGATTTTGTGACATGGACTTGAAAGGGAACCTGACAGGTCCCTGGTGCCCCTAGAACCATCAGCAGTTGTTTTACCGATCTAATTTCCCTGCCTAAAACTCCCTTTATTACATTGTATGTATAAACAGATCTTTCGAAAAATTATTTCTAAAGTCCACTTATATGTAAATTAACCTTTTAACTAGTCGATGAGGCATTAGTTTCCTGAAACTAGTTGGCAATCTTAGCATATTATCAGACCCCTGAGACAACATGCTTACAAGAGTAGGCTTCATCTCCAGTGCTGTACAAACCTCAAGCATGCACACGGCTTTGTTCACTCATATCTTATATATTATCATATATTGAGCCTCTGAAGCTTGGTGAACGCTTCCCGGCTATAGAGGCTCAATGATGTGAGTCATTGGCGGACACAGAGAGAAAAGGGCCCCTGTGCAAGAACAATATATGGGCTCTCTGTAGCCCAAGAGCATCTCATAATGCATAATTCCACTTGCTTTGGAGGTAGAAATGGGCCTCTTTACAAATTCGGCCCCTGTTCGGCTGCACAGGCTACACCAATGATATGTCCACCCCTGATGTGAGTCAACAAAGCCTTGTGCATTTGCAAGCATGATTGTTGTGAATGTCATCCGAGTGGGTGCTGGTGTGGAGCTCCCTCTGGTGGCCAGGAATGGTAATGAAGCTGAGTCTGAATCTGTGACCCAGACAGGTGTTGGAGTTAATTGGGAATCCAGGAAATCCTATTGCAAATCAGCCTAGTGTAATTAGGAGAGCATTTTCTTTCTGGCGGCCGCCGGTGATAATGCTTCCTGCCTGTTTCTGAAGATGTCTGGGAGGTTTCCCTTCAGTTTCTCCCATTTCGTCTGAATCTACTCTAGATAAGTTTACCAGTTTCTGTGCTTAATTGCTGAAATTGCATTTAAGGTTGTTTCTGCTTATTCCATTTTGTTCTGTGTTTGTTTTCTTGTATGTGAGAATCTGTCTTTCTGCTTCTGTGAGCAGGGCAGTTCCTCCAGCAAGAAAAGGAGCTTGCTCCCTTTTCATGTTTGGATTATTTGCACTTTAGAAAATTATTTGTTCTGTGATTTTGTTCCTTCCCATTATATCTGCAGTTCTGTTTAAAGTGTCTGGCACAAGAGTACCTGATATAGTGGGGAAGAGACTGTGTGGTCTCAGTATTTTTTTCCTATCAGGAGTTTGGTATTTTTTGCAGAGCTTTTTGCTGGCCGCAATCAGTTATCTGTCCTGTCCTATTGTATCTAGGAAGTCGGCCTCTAATCTATATTTTCTGTCTGTGTATTGTGATCTTACATCACTGTTGTTGCATGTTGGGGGTTTGCTATTTCTTTGGGGACTGCTACGAGGCAATTTCTATCTTTGAGGTGTAGCAAGTTTCTCAGGCAGTGACGAGGTGTCTAGGTGTGTTAGGAACATCCCACTGCTACTTCTAGTGTTGTCTGATAGATAGGGGATTGCAGTCAGCTCAGTTTCCAACTACTCTTGTGGTTTTGTTTTTTTCCTGATTAATGGGATTTTTTGTGATCATCCACGGTTACCAGATCATAGCACATGATATCATGATCACAGGGGCGTGATAATATGCTAAGGGGGCCAACTAGTCTGGGGAAACTAACGCCTCATCAAGTAATCAAACAGTTTATTTGCAGATCTTAAACGGACTATAGGCTATGTTCACACAGGGGTGTTTTTTTGTAAGTTTTTGCTGCATTTTTTAGCTGCAGATTTGCCTTGGTTTTATGCAAATCCATGCTATAAAAAGCTACTTTTTACAGTCCCAGAAAAGTCTATGAGATTTCTGAAATCTCATGCATACACACACACAAACACATCAGGTTTTTTTCTGACTGTTTTGTCAAATACCTGAGTTTTTGGTCAGGTTTTTAAAGAATGAGCATGTCAATTTGCTGCAGACTTGCTGCGTTTTTTTCATTGATACAACCCATTTTGTAGAAAAAAGCAGCAAATCTGTACCAAATCTGCAGCAAATTCGCCACTAAACAACGCATGAAAAACGCACCAAAAATGCACCAAACATGCAGATGACTGAAAGGAGATTTCCTGCCACAAAATCAGGTTTTGGTCAAGAAAAAAACTTACTAAAAGCCCTGTGTGAACATAGCCTTAGAAATACTTTTTCTAAAGATCTGTTTATCTGTTTAATGTAATAAAGGACTATTAGGGGCACTTTGCACACTACAACATCGCAAGCCGATGCTTGCGATGCCGAGCGCGATAGTCCCCGTCGCAGCTGCAATATCTAGTGATAGCTGCCGTAGCGAACATTATCGCTACGGCAGCTTCACATGCACTCACCTGCCCTGCGACGTCGCTCTGGCCGGCGAACCGCCTCCTTATTAAGAGGGCGGGTCGTGCGGCGTCACTGCGACGTCACACGGCAGGCGGCCAATAGCAGCGGAGGGGCGGAGATGAGCGGGACGTAAACATCCCGCCCACCTCCTTCCTTCCGCATAGCTGGCATGAGCTGCGGGAAGCAGGTAAGGTGATGTTCCTCGCTCCTACGGCTTCACACACAGCGATGTGTGCTGCCGCAGGAGAGAGGAACAACATCGTACCATCGCAGCAGCGTAATTATGGAATTCCCCGACACTACACCGATGATACGATTACGACGCCTTTGTGCTCGTTAATCGTATCATCTAGGATTTACACACTACGATGTCGTGAGCGACGCCGGAAGTGCGTCACTTTCGACATGACCCCACCGACATCGCACCTGCGATGTCGTAGTGTGCAAAGTGCCCCTTAGGCTGTGTTCACACTGGGCATTTTTGCAGCGTTTTTGCAGAGTTTTTTAGCTACGGATTTGCCTTGGTTTTATGCAAATCCATGCTAATAAAACGCTGCTTTTTACAGTCCCTGCAAAGTCTATGAGATTTCTGAAATCTTATGCACACACACAGAAATACATCAGGATATTTTCCTGACGGTTTGTGAAATACCTTCGGTTTTGCTGTGTTATGAAAAGAATTAACATGTCAATTCTGTTCAGCGCTTTTGCTACGGTTTTTCACCCTAGTGACGGGTAGACTCGCAGATACCCTGGATCAGTGGGTCTAAAGGGTTAATAAAAAACTCGGTTAGGCCTGGAATTGATCTAGGGTATTCTGGCCAGCACTTAAAAATGGTGGTGGGAATATGGGGATTGGAGCAGCCGCGGTATATTTACCGAATCACCGGTGCGGCTGTACGCTTCTGCAGCTCCTCCACTTCCCCGCTTATTACATATTCACTGCTTTAATTTGTGATTGGTTGCAGTCAGACGTGCCCCCAGCATCTAACTGCAACCAATCACAGACCTGATCTGCTGGTCTAGCGTAGATAATGAGTGAGCCGCTCATTCAGCAGTAACCTCACTCAGGCTATTTACGGTCACACACATCACCCAGCTGTGAACAGAAATCACCTGAGTGAAGTGACCGCTGATCACGGGCTCATTCATTCTCTGGAGCTCACAGCAGGCAGTCCTGTTCTATGGCGCTCGCTGTGATCTTCAGATGTAGCAGAGCTGAATCGCCGTGGGACCTCATGTGGATTACTTGAATTCTGGCATTGCATTACTGCTATAGGAATATTTGAAAAAGAAGAGATGTTTAGCTTATGTATTGGCCAATGCATGTGAGCCTGATAACCAACAACAAGGTAATCTCTGTATATCGGGAACCTAACCTGAAATACCACTATCTGGGTAACAAATCCTCTATGTCTGGGCATAATGCCTCTATCTGGGTTAAAAACTGCATATCTAGGCAGCTAAATTCCAGCTATAAAGGGGAGTGAACAAAGCCTGGTTATAGGGCAGAGTGCTCAATCAGAAAGAGATGCATTACAATTATACAAAGACTGACCCACACATCCAATAGGTGTGAACAGATGCATGCATGAGATTACAGAAATCTCATTGACTTTGCTGGTACTGTAAAAAGCAGCTTTTTATTAGCATGGATTTGCATAAAACGCAGAAAAAACGTACCGAAAAAGCCCTGTGTGAACAAACCCTTAGGGTTTTCAGAAAATGGTGCAAAAAGTGCGCCACTTTTTGGACAAACGTCTCAATTTTTTTAACCCCTTAGATAACCATAAACCTATGCATGTTTGGTGTCTACAAACGCATACCAATCTGAGGCATCACACGGACAGATCAGTTTTATCATATAGTAAACACGGTGAATAAAATACCCCAAAACCAATCTTGCAATTGCACTTTTTTTGCAATTTTTCCGCACTTGGAATTTTTTTGCCATTTTCCAGTACACTATATGGTAAAACTCATGATTAAGTTTAAAAGTACAACTCATCCCGCAAAAAGTAAGCCCTTACATGACAAGATTGACGGGAAAATAAAAAAATTACGGCTCTCGGAAGAAGGGGTGCAAAAAACAAAACGGGAAATTGCCCGGGGGTGAAGGGGTTAAACATAACAACATTTCCTGACGTGTTACAACAATTCTGAGTTTGTATTTGGAATATGCACACTGAGTTTAGCATACAACAAAAGTGTTTTGCGCAGTAGCAGACGAAAAATTATTTTTTGTTGCGCAGTGTAATTGCAAGTGTTTAGGTACCACAGTGACTGCACCATGAAGGGGCAGATCATGTAATGTTACAAAGTAGTGTCGTTTAATGCTAAAAGTCATCAACGCTCTGCTGACTCAATGACTGTAGGACTTCAAATTTTATCAAATGGATGAGTTTGTGGGTGGAGAATTTGTAAACCAAGTATCTCATTTTTTCCAGTAGCAGTAATGCAGTGACAAAATTCCTTTATTCATTGTTTACATATTTTAGCTTTTCAGAGTTATGCTGTACATATTTTTGTAAGTTTGTTGAATTTTCAGTGTGCACCTGTTGACACCTAGTAGATGTGCTGGTCATTTTTTTTTATATAAATTTGTTGCTAACAGTTTGGGGAAAGCCCTTTTCTATTCGTGCAAGATTTTGCCCCAATGCACAATGCAACATCCTTAGGCAGAGTTCACATAGCATTTATCCCTACGTTCAGTGGCTCCATTCAGTGGCAAAGCGGGATTTGGACATATACATTGACGGGGCCATCGATCATAATGATGCAGATGTCACCTTGTACTATTTTGTGAAGAATTTTTGGAAGTATGCACCTATTGGAGTCAGGCAGCAACATGTAATCAACTAAGGGGCACTTTGCACACTACGACATCGCAAGCCGATGCTTGGCGATGCTGAGCGCGATAGTCCCCGCCCCCGTCGCAGCCGCAATATCATGGTGATAGCTGCCATAGCGAACATTATCGCTACGGGAGCTTCACATGCACTCACCTGCCCTGCGACGTCGCTCTGGCCGGCGACCCGCCTCCTTATTAAGGGGGCGGGTCGTGCGGCGTCATAGCAATGTCACACGGCAGGCGGCCAATAGAAGCGGAGGGGCGGAGATGAGCGGGATGTAAACATCCCGCCCACCTCCTTCCTTCCGCATAGCTGGCGTGAGCCGCAGGACGCAGGTAGGAGATATTCCTCGCTCCTGCGGCTTCACACACAGCGATGTGTGCAGCCGCAGGAACGCGGAACAACATTGTAACATCGGTCATTTCCAAATTATGGAAATGACCGACGCTACACGGATGATACGATTATGACGATTTTGCGCTCGTTAATCGTTTCAAAAAGGCTTTACACACTACGATATCGCCTGCGACGCCGGATGTGCGTCACTTTCAATTTGACCCCACCGACATCGCACCTGCGATGTCGTAGTGTGCAAAGTGCCGCTAAGTCTTGGTGGTCACATCCAATAGACATATACAGCCGAAAATAAAGTACAACAGAGCACATTTTGACTCTGTCAGCATCATTACAGTCAATAGCTCCACTGGCACAAAAGCTCAAATCTCGTTTTGTGGGAATCCAGACATAAGCCCCAACAGAACCACTGAATGTAAGGCCAAACGCTATGTGGACCTAGCCTTATCAGGCATGGTTGGGTGAGTTTGGTATAGAATAACTTGACTCACAGAGTCCAGACCTCAACCCCACCGAACACCTTTGGGATGAACTTCAATGGAGTTTGTGAGCCATACCCTCTCACCCGACATCAGTGTTTGACCTCAGAAATGCTCCCCATAATCAATGGGTAAAAATTCCCACAGACAAACTCCAGAATCTTGTATTAAGAATTCCCAGAAGACTGGAAACTGTTTAAGCTGCACAAGGGGGACCAACTCTATGTTAGTACATATAGATTTAGAATGGGATATTATAAAAGTTCCTGTAAATGGAATGTGTAAGTCTCTTAATACTTTTGTCCATAGAGTGTAAACCAGAGACTAGCTGTATATTTAAAATAGCATTTTACCGCATAGAGTAAGACAGAAATTACAGAAACTAAATTATAGTTTATTTTCACAAACATATAAAGAAATAGAAAATCCTCCCTCAGAAATGTCAAGATCAGTGTTTAATTAATCTTTTACGTATGCCTGCTTCAGAATGTCAATCAGCGCTCAAACTGGAGGATTATTTATGCGTTATTCCATCCAGCAACGTCAGAAGATTATTATTGCATAGTTCATGCAAACTCAGCAACTAAATAATTACGGTAGGTCATATGATAACACATTCAGATATAAGTATCAGTGATTTCAATGATTCAGTGATTTCATGGATTACGTTTAGAAAGTGAACCTATGATAGGATGAAGAATCATGCTGTTTATAGTCTTTCAGTACTGACTAGTCATTCTGTAACTAAATATATGATCTGAAATTCACCTCAGTAGTTACTTATGATGTTCTCATCTATTAATGGGATTCCATCCAAATGGTCTCCATCATCAACCATTGTTGGACAGGAGAAAAAACGTTGTATCCACCTTTTTTTTGTACAGAGCAGTGAAAGCCTGTTATCCCACATTATCCAAGTTAAAGTTAATGTCTTTTCATTAATTTGAGTGTTAAAGATGGATGAAAAAATCCATACTGACCCACTGATTTCAAGCAAAGAAAAAAAATTCACTTGATGAATAGTTTTCTGTGTGTATATGTGTGTATATCCACTAAAAGAATCCGCACCGTTACATTAACAATCACAAAACTTTGCATAGATGCCTCATTTGACTCAGGGAACATCATAGACTATGTTTTGATGGTAAAATTTAACCCTGCGCTTTACAGTTATTCACCAAAAAACCTGTTTACATTAAAAGTCAATGGAGCTTGGAGCTACAGGTCATTAGTAGGAGCTGTAATTGGTTGCTATAGGCAACTAAGAACATTTTTAGTATAAGAAGCTTATGTGTCAGGTAATATGATTTCGGTAGAGACAGACACACAAAGAGACAGACACACAAAGAGCCTAGAGACACACAGAGAGACACACAAAGACACACACAAAGACACACAGAGACACACACAGAGACACGCAAAGACACGCAAAGACACACACAGACACACAGAGACACACAAAGACACACACAGAGACACACACAGAGACACACACAGACACACACAGAGACACACACAGAGACACACACAGACACACAGAGACACACAGAGACACACAGAGACACACAGAGACACACACAGACAGAGACACACACAGAGACAGACACACAGAGACAGAGACACAGACAGAGACACAGAGACACACAGACACACACAGACACAGACAGACACAGACAGACACAGAGATAGATACAAACAGAGGCAGACACACAGAGAGACACACACACAGAGAGACAGACATACAATGACACACAGGGACAGAGACAGAGAGAGAGAGACAGACAGAGACACAGAGACTAAGACACACAGAGACAGAGACACAAAGACAGATAGAGACAGAAACACAGAGACACACTGAGACAAAGACACATACTCACGGAGACAGAGATAGACGGAGACACACAGAGACAGACAGTGAAAGAGACACCCAAAGACAGACAAAGACAGGCAAAGACACACAAAGAGACAGACACACAAAGAGACAGACACGCAGAGCCATACACACAGAGACAGAGACACACAGAGACAGAGAAACACAGACCCACTGAGACAGAGACACAGAGATAGAGAGAGACAGGCAGACAGAGAAACAGAGACACACTGAGACAGACACACAGACAGACACACACAGAGACAGACACACTGAGACAGAGACACACAGAGACAAAGAGCAAAAGACACAGACAGAGACACCCAAAGACAGACAAAAACACATACAGAGACACACAAAGAGACAGATACACAAAGAGACAGACACACAAAGACAGAGACACACCAAGTCAGAGACACACCAAGACAGAGATAGACAGAGACACATAGAGACAGACAGCAAAAGAAACACACAGAGACACCCAGAGACAGACAAACAGAGGCACAAAGAGACAGACAGAAACAGACATAGACAGAGAGACACACAGACAGACAGAGACAGAAACACACAGAGACACACTGAGACAAAGACACATACACACACACACACACACACGGAGACAGATAGACAGAGACACACAGAGACAGACAGTGAAAGAGATACCCAAAGACAGGCAAAGACACACAAAGAGACAGACACACAGAGACAGACACGCAGAGCCATACATACAGAGACAGAGACACACAGAGACAGAGAAACACAGACACACTGAGACAGAGACACAGAGATAGAGAGAGACAGGCAGAGAAACACAGACACACAGACAGACACACACAGAGACAGACAGAGACACACTAAGACAGACACACTGAGACAGATACACAAAAAGACAGACACACAAAGACAGACACACCAAGTCAGAGATGCACCAAGACAGAGATAGACAGAGACACATAGAGACAGACAGCGAAAAAAACACTCAGAGTCACCCAGAGACAGACAAACAGAGGCACAAAGAGACAGACAGAAACAGAGACATAGACAGAGAGACACACAGACACACACAAACAGAGACCGACACAGAGATAGATACAAACAGAGGCAGACACACCGAGACAGACACACACAGACACACAGAGACATAAAGATATACAACGACACACAGAGACAGAGACACAGAGACACAGACAGAGACACAGACAGACACACACAGAGACAGAGGCATGCAGACACACACAGTGACAGACACACACAGTGACAGACACACACAGTGACAGACACACACAGTGACAGACACACACAGTGACAGACACACACAGAGACAGACACACACAGAGACAGACACACACAGAGACAGACACACACAGAGACAGACAGACATACAGTGACAGAGACTCAGTGACAGACACACACACACACACACAAACACACACAGACACGCAGAGACAGACATAGACACTCACACAGAGACAGACAGACACACACACACAGAGATGGAGAGAGGCAGACAGGGAGATAGACAGAAAAGGAAGACAGACAGAGAGGGAAACAGACAGTCAGAGAGGGAGAGTGAGAGAGAGGGAGAGTGAGAGAGACAGAAAGACACTTAGTTACTATCCCGGGCAATGCCGGATACTACAGCTAGTATGTTATATTATTTGTTCTAAGCTATATACCAACTTTAAAAAATCATGTTTTCTTTCTGCTAAAAGAAACCAAGGCTAAGCCTGCAGAAATTGTTAGAATGCTCTGTAAAACATTCTAGAGATAAGATATACTCAGAGGAACAAGATGCTTGGAAGTCTCCAGTGACAGAATTATCCTTGAAAATGAATAATTTTGAATATAATACTGTATTCTTTTGCAACAGGTCAGATCCCTCTTTCATATTCGTTAGGATCCCGTATATTAATTTATTTTATATTATATTGTTATCTATCTTTTTATTGTAAATAAATATTCCTTTTATTCAAATCACTGGTAAAGACTGTATCTATAGTGGATTTTTCCATATCACGTAAAAATCAGAGTCTCTGTGCCTACTTGCACACTCTTGGCATTCTCTTGATGAGCTTCAAGAGGTAGTCACCGGAAATGGTTTTCCAATAGTCTTGAAGGAGTTCCCAGAGATGCTTAGCACTCGTTGGCCCTTTTACCTTCACTCTGCGGTCCAGCTCACCCCAAACTATCTTAATTGGGTTCAGGTCTGGAGATTGTGGAAGCCAGATCATCTGGTGTAGCACCCCATCACTCTCCTTCTTAGTCAAATAGCCCTTACACAGCCTGGAGGTGTGTTTGGGATCATTGTCCTGTAGAAAAATAAATGATGGTCCAACTAAATGCAAACCGGATGAAACAGCATGCCGCTGCAAGATGCTGTGGTAGCCATGCTGGTTCTTTATGCCTTCAATTGTGAATAAATCCCCAACAGTGTCACCAGCAAAGCACCCCCACACCATCACACCTCCTTCTCCATGCTTCATGGTGGGAACCAGGCATGTAGAGTCCAACTGTTCACCTTTTCTGCGTCGCACAAAGACACAGTGGTTGGATCCAAAGATCTCAAATTTGGACTTATCAGACCAAATCACAGATTTCCACTGGTCTAATGTCCATTCCTTGTGTTTTTTAGCCCAAAGAAGTCTCTTCTGCTTGTTGCCTGTCCTTAGCAGTGGTTTCCTAGCAGCTAAGTTTCCTGCTGCACAAAGTCTCCTCTTACAGTTGTTCTAGAGATGTGTCTGCTGCTAGAAATCTGTGTGGCATTGACCTGGTCTCTAATCTGAGCTGCTGTTAACCTGCGATTTCTGAGGCTGGTGACTCGGATAAACTTATCTTCCGCAGAAAAGGTGACTCTTGGTCTTCCTTTCCTGGGGCGGTCCTCATGTGAACCAATTTCTTTGTAGTGTTTGATGGTTTTTGCCACTGCACTTGGGGACACTTTCAAAGTTTTCCCAATTTTTCGGATTGACTTACCTTCATTTTTTAAAGTAATGATTGCCACTCGTTTTTCTTTACATAGCTGCTTTTTTCTTGCCATAATACAAATTCTAACAGTTTATTCAGTAGGACTATCAGCTGTGTATCCACCAGGCTTCTGCACAACACAACTGATGGTCCCAACCCCATTTATAAGGCAAGAAATCCCACTTATTAAACCTAACAGGGCACACCTGTAAAATGGAAACCATTTCCGGTGACTACCTCTTGAAGCTCATCAAGAGAATGCCAAGAGTGTGCAAAGCAGTGATCAAAGCAAAAGGTGGCTACTTTGAAGAACCTAGAATATAAGACATATTTTCAGTAGTTTCACACTTTTTTTGTTAAGTATTTCATTCCACGTGTTAATTCATAGTTTTGATGCCTTCAATGTGAATCTACAATTTTCAGAGTCATGAAAATAAAGAAAAGTCTCTGAATGAGAAGGTGTGTCCAAACGTTTGGTCTGTACTGTATATATATATATATATATATATATATTAGTGTCCAGGGGGCGGTCTTATAGACAGTTCTAGGGGAAAGACTGTCAATCACTGAATACGACCGCCTACTAGACACATAAAATGATGGATGCATAAAGAACACTGTAGATCAGATGCCGTTTTCCGTATAACAGGTTTCCTTTAAGCCTGTAAGCTCTCCTGAAAATGAAAGCATATTAATGCATGTGTGTCAGCAGTCTTTAATTCATGAGTATGCAGAAACTATGAATGAACTATTCAGAATATGTAACTAACAATACAAGTTGATGAGCTTTTACAATCACACAAATAACAGATATACAGTATTTCTCCACATGCATACAGTTCAGTAGTGGCAATGACATAACTGAGGTAGCATGACTACAACTGACCAAAAAACAGAAGTAAGGTAAGAACTAGATAAACAATCAACAGGACATGTAAAAAGCCCACACGTGCACCCTAAACACTGCTGATTTTGTTTTTCCTTCACAAGTACTATATTGAAAATTACTTTTCTTTTGAAGATACTTGGTAGAGCTTTTCACCCAGGTACTGGAGCCTTTCTTTTAGTTCAATTTCCTGGTATAGACCCTTTGGTACATTGTTTATACCATACAGCAATCCAAAAAGGCACCCGGCAATAGATCCAGTAGCAGCACCTTCTCCTGCAACAAAAAGGGTAATGTTCTAAAAAAAGATCTATAGATATAGTTTGGCATTGGGAACTACATATTTAGATAAGGCATATTACTGCCCATAATGTGTGCTGAAAGTATGAGTTATTAAAGTGGTTGTCTACTCTAAAAAGAGTTTATCCACTACTTTTACATTGATGGCCTATCCTTAGGATTGGACATCATTGTCTGATCGGCCGGGGTTCAACACCTGCCAATGCTCCTCCTGGTGCTGGCGGCAGCGACAGGCTGCTGGAAATGTTCAGTTCTGAAGCTGCCCTGTCTTCTGATACTGAACATCCGCCTCCCAATCAAATCAATGGAAGACGCAGCAGCTCTAAGCCGAAAACAGCCATCAGTGTAAAAGTAGTGGATAACCTCTTTAAAGGGAACCTGTCACCACTTTTTTGGCATATAAGCTGCGGCCACCACCACTGAGCTCTTATATACAGCATTCTAACATGCTGTATATAAGAGCCCAGGCCGCTGTGAGAACATAAAAAACACTTTATAATACTTACCTAACGGTCGCGCAGTGGGCCTCATGGGCGTCTCCGTTGTCCGGCGCCGCCTCTTTTGGCCATCTTTGTGCTCATTCTTCTCTAGTCGTGGTGCATGACGGGTCCGACATCATCCACACTCGCTGGCATTAAGGTCCTGAGCAGGCGCACTTTTATGTGCCCTGAGCAGGGCAGATCAAAGTACTGTAGTGCGCCTGCGCAGGATCGGCAAGTGTGTATGACGTAGACGCGTCCTTCACACAGGATTCAGAAGAAGGACGAAGATGGCCGAAAGAGGCGGTGCCTGCACCGGAGAACAGAGACGCCCACTAGGCCCACTGAGCGAACGTTAGGTAAGTATTGTAAAGTGTTTTTTATGTTCTCACAGCGGCCTGGGCTCTTATATACAGCATGTGCTTGTTTTTCCCGCAACGTATACAGACCTGTGGTGCAGATTCCTGCGTCGCAGCATGTCAATTTATTGCTGCAGAGCCGCGAGTGTTCTCTGCAGGGAGAATAGAGAAAAAGACCACAGCGGCCCAAACTCTGATCGTGGGCATTAAGCCTGCTTTACACGTTGCAATTTCGCATACGATATCGTATGCGATTTGCAACGCCCCCATCGTATGTGCGACATGTTCAATTTGTTGAACGTGCCGCACAAATCATTAACCCTCGTCACATGTACTTACCTGTCCATACGACCTCGATGTGGGCGGCGAACGTCCACTTCCTGGAGTGGGAGGGACGTTCGGCGTCACATCGACGTCACGTGGCAGCCGGCCAATAGATGCGGAGGGGCGGAGCTGAGTGGGACGTAAACATCCTGCCCACCTCCTTCCTTCCATATTACCGGCCGGGAGCCGCAAAACGCAGGTAAGATCTGTTCAACGTTCCCGGGGTGTCACACACTGCGATGTGTGCTACCCCGGGTATGATGAACAATCTGACGTTCAATCCATGAGGAATGAACGACGTGCGTGCGATGAACGTTTTAACTGCTTTAGCTGTTCCACACTGCACTGTACCTAACGATGCCGGATGTGCGTCACTTACGACGTGACCCCGCCGACACATCGTAAGATACATTGCAGCGTGTAAAGCTGGCTTTAGTTGCTACAGTCTGTTACAGAGAGCACTTGCTGCCCCCTGCAGAAGAGGATATGCTGCATACAGGACGCAGCATGTCCAGATCACGTACCCTAAGGGTATGTGCGCACGTTGCTTTTTACCTGCTTTTTACCTGCTTTTTTGCTGCTTTTTCTTCTGCGCTGTTTAATGCCAAAATGGATGTGTTCTTCTATTCAAGCAAAGTCTATGGGAATTTGGGTTTCTTGTTCACACTATGTTGTTCAAAATGCTGCCTTTTTGTGGCAGAACTTTGGTCAAAAACTCAGCTTTGCAGTGCAAAACCCAAATGGCAAAAACAATTGACATGTTGCTTCTTTGAAAAGCTGAGTTTTTGACCAAAGTTCTGCCACAAAAAGGCAGCATTTTGAACAACATAGTGTGAACAAGAAACCCAAATTCCCATAGACTTTGCTTGAATAGAAGAACACATCCATTTTGGCATTAAACAGCGCAGAAGAAAAAGCAGCAAAAAAGCAGGTAAAAAGCAGGTAAAAAGCAACGTGCGCACATACCCTAATAATGTTCTGAGGCAGATGAGACAGGTTCCTCCTTCATGACCTCTGTCTATTAGCCACATTTGGGACAGTTGATTTCTAGGCAGAGCATGCAGACTAAAATCTCCAATAGAAAGCTCAAGACACCTGATTCTCATGCCTATGTTGCTGTTATTAATCATATCTTGCTTGGTAGCATATTTAGGCCACATAGGCAGCTCATAAAAGCATCGAGGACATGCGGTCTGGCATTTGTTGATCTAGATAATTTGCATGCTCAAGACCTCTACATACGGTCAGATAACAGACCCAACAATTATGCAAACTTTAGACTTAAGGGTGCTTTACATGCTGCGACACCGCTACCGATATATCGTCGGGGTCATATTGTTAGTGACGCAAATCCGGCGCCGGTAGCGACATCGCAGCGTGTGACACCAAGGAGCGACGATCAACGATCGCAAAATCGTTCATAAACGGTGATCGTTGACACGCCGCTCCTTTCCTTAATATCGCTGCTGCCACAGGTATGATGTTGTTCGTCGTTCCTGTGGCAGCACACATCGCTACGTGTGACACCGCAGGAACGAGGAACATCTCCTTACCTGCGTCCACCGGCAATGCGGAAGGAGGAAGGTGGGCGGGATGTTACATCCCGCTCATCTCCGTCCCTCCTCTGCTATTGGCTGGCCGCTTAGTGACGCCGCAGTGACGTCGCTATGATGCCGAAACGCACCTCCCCCTTGAGGGAGAGATTGTTCGGTGGTCACAGCGACATCGCTGACAAGGTATGTTCGTGTGATGCTGCCATAGCGATAATGTTCGCTACGGCAGCAATCACCAAATGTCGCATGAACGACGGGGGCGGGTGCTATCGCGCTCATCGATGTTGCAGCGTGTAAAGCACCCTTTAGGCTTCCAAACTAAATTAGACCCCCCCAAAATGAATTTAGACCTATGACTCAGACTTCCAGAACTCCAAAAGATTTAAAAATGGAATCTAGACAGAGGCCAAAAATGACCTCATATCTTACGCCAGATTACCACATTAGTTCAGATCCCCAAACCCTCGCATTAGTTTCGACTGCAAAATCAGTCTGACAATAAAAAAAATTGGCAGTGAAATAAATTCTTCTAAATTCTGTCGCCATAGGTACTGGTTGTCATGTGATTGCAAAAAATATGGTCTTGTGTGTCCTGTATGGGGATGATATGTACCAGTTGGTTTTCAAATGCAAAATATTACTGAAATGTTCTAAAAGAAATGTGTGTTGCTTGGTAGGATCATTTTCAGAGTTTTCCTGATGTTTTATCTCAAAATTGTGCGCATATGAATATATCTGTAGATAAGTTATGGTACACTGCACACTAGTTAATTTTTATTTTTACTGGTTAATATTTTAAACTCTGGCTTTTTGGAATTGATCTCCTAAAACGTGGTGTCATTTCCGGTTAGCCCTATATTACACATAGGTGACTCTAGCCCCTTAACGACCAAGGAAGTACTGGTACGTCCTTGGTCGCCTCCCTCCATTAACTGCGGGCTCCGGCTTGAGGTATTCTCTGCACATGTCTGCTGATCTTATAAGCAGACATGTGTGTGCGGCTAACAGGCGCAGGTGATTATGAGATCCACCCCTGCCTATTAACCCCTTAGGGCAGCTTTGCACACGACATCGCAGGTGCGATGTCGGTGGGGTCAAATCGAAAGTGACGCACATCCGGTGTCACTTGCGATGTCGTAGTGTGTAAAACCTTTTTGATACGATGAACGAACGCAAAAGCGTCGTTATCGTATCATCGGTGTATTCTCCGACATTTCTACAATGCCGGTGCAGCGACAGGTACGATGTTGTTCCTCGTTCCTTCGGCAGCACACATCGCTGTGTGTAAAGCCGCAGGAGCGAGGAACATCACCTTACTTCCGTCCCGGCTGCTATGAGAAAGAAGGAGGTGGGCGGGATGTTTACATCCTGCTCATCTCCGCCCCTCCGTTGCTATTGGCCGCCTGCCGTGTGACGTCGCTGTGACGCCGCACGGCCCGCCCCCTTAGGAAGGAGGCGGGTCGCCGGCCAGAGCGACGTCGCAGGACAGGTGAGTGCATGTGAAGCTGCCGTAGCGATAATGTTCGCTGCGGCAGCTATCACAAGATATCGCACGTACGACGGGGTGGGGACTATCGCACTCGACATCGCAGCATCGGCATGCGATGTCGTAATGTGCAAAGCCCGCCTTAGATCGCGCTGTCAAACACTAACAGTACAATTTAAAGGGCTACGGCGGGGATCAACGTGTTGTTATGTAGCACGGGATCAACTGATGACCCCTGATGCTGCTATGACTCACGTTCTGTTAGAGCCGACAGAGCACCAGCACTCACAGGAGATCAGTATTTCTATTGATCAGAGCAATGCTATAAGAGAGAGAGAGAGAAAAAGAAGAGAAAGAGGGAGAGACACACAAAACGGTCGGGTAATATAAAGTGAGTATATGTAGATTTGTCGCAAATGTACAAAATAGGGTAAATAGATCAATATATATCAAAGAATATCAAGGGATCCAGAGTAACCAACCTGTCTGAATGTTCCCCTACATAAGCAATGCCGCTTCGGCACAAGCAGGGAGCGTTGGTGAGTTCTTATGAAGGGTTAACTAATCTACTCTATAGATATAATGGTCTCATCACCTTCCACATTTATGTTCTCTACCTGATGTGTTTTTCTTGGCAAGGCACAGTGTCTAATTTATCTTTTATATTTTCTCAGATACCTCCATATTGCGTTCCTTTGAGGATTTCCAAGCTAAATATGAAGTTCCTGTTATTGGAAAGTTCCTATACATACAAATCCGTCACCCAGTGAATGTACAGTTTGGAGTAGCACCAGTGTCCCTTACACTTTTCAAAATTGGAGCTGCTCATAGGGAGCTCTGTTTTGCCTCTCACATAAGCATATTCTTTTATCCAGTCATCTGTTGTCAAGCCTTATGATAACGCTTATATACAATTGGTGGCAGATATCCCAGACTTGACGGCAGAGGAATGAGGAGAGGTGGACGGTACATTTTATTACCATTGGTGAGAGCTAGGGACTGTTTGATCCAGTAACCATTTCTAAAAAGAGTTTGTTACACTCCACAAAGGTGGAGGAGGCGGTTTGGCATAGTCCTGAATGATTTGTACTTTCATTGCCAAGCAGCAGTGAGCTCCTTTCTGCACTCATTTCTTCTATTCAGGTCTGAGCTACTTCTCTTTCTTCATGAACACTTTGAATTACTTAGGGTATTGTTTCCTAAAGTGTGCCTGCTGGGTATTAGAGTCTGTTGTAGGACCCATAAATAAGCTCCTGGGTATTAGAGTCTGTTGTAGGACCCATAAATAAGCTCCTGGGTATTAGAGTCTGTTGTAGGACCCATAAATAAGCTCATCTATAAACTATATTTTTAGATTTCTGTATTTCTGTTCTAAAAAATAATCACATGAAAATCCACCTGTATGTGCCTGTAAAAGGGGTCAAGGCTACGCCACCCCTGCAGAAGTAGCCGGCACACAGAAAAGGATTATGTGATGTATTAGATTGTATTATGAAATGTATTACATTGTATTATATATTTTGGTAAATGGCCACCAGGTGGCAATGTGGCTTAGTCACGGCTGTCCTTGCACCTTGGTAGGTAGAAAAAAAGGGTTAAGTGAGAGGAGGACTATAGTGTATAAATAGGGCAGGATGTAGAAGGAGGGTAGGAGAGTCCCCAGTAGGAGAAAGTGATAACAAGCACAAATATTCTATTATAAACAATCCTAAGGGTCAACCATTTGACACCAGACATGCGTCCCCAGAACTGCGTCCCCAGAAGAGGGGTTAAGTCAGGTCGGTTGGGGTGGCGTCTGCCTTTCCTGGATTGAAAACCAACAAAATCCTTTGCAAAACTGAAGGTCAGTGGGCTCTTAAAGGAGAAGAGGAGGTCCTAGCCAGAAGCATGGGCAGAAGAGTGATTTTGGAATAAGCCCGTTCAATAGCATCAGCTAAACCCCAGTGGGTGGAACAAATAGCCTAAAAGACTCTTTGAATCGGCTAGTGCAGTGTGACGTCAGACAGGGGAATGAGGGGCATAGCAGTATTCGAACAAGCTCAGGTGCCAGGAAAGCGGTCGGCCGGTAAATTTTATTATGGAACGAAGTCTGGAGGGAACCCCATTGGGGTTAGAAGTGGTGCCCTTGGTATGTGAGAAATAAGTTTCCCTGTAAAGAATTTAAGTAAAGTTACGCTTTTTGAAGAAAGTATATCTATGTCTGATTTATTGACTCCATGGAAACGTGAACTATAGTGAAAGCATCCTTTTAGTGGAGTGGCGACTGGGAAGCAAGGGGTTACCGAGGGTCTGCGCTGTGGGCTGGCAACCCCTGCACACACGACTACTACTGCCTTCCCTGTCCCTTCTACATGCCATTGGCTGCAATTGGTCAATAAATACATTTCACCATATAAAGTCCTCTATACAAATAGGAGATGTAGTTATAAATTTGCTAAGGTGTGGGAACGATGGTTAGCAATAGCAGACCAATAGGATTCCCAGCAGAGCTCCCTGTGCAGTGCCGGCGTCAGCACCCGGCAAACCTGGTCAAATACCGGGGCCCTCGGCTGCCGGGGGGGGCCACTCGCAGTGGCAGGAGTGGTGTACCGCTAGTCAGAAGGGCCCAGTGCCCGCGCTGTCACCGACCTCCCTCCGCTGAGGATCGCGCTTTCAATTGTATCAGCATTGCAGTTGTCGATACAATTGAGAGCAATGATGAGATAGAGCGGTGCATTCTTCCTGTTGTGTCTGTCGGCGCTCTGACAGCTCTGCAGCGGAGCGCGGTGACATCATCACTGCGCACCTGCAGAGTGGTCATAGAGACAGCAGTGTACAGGCTGAGGAGACCGGAGCAGTGGGGGAACGAGGAAAAATGACTATGTATTTCATCACTGTGGCCAGACGACCATGAGGGTGAATTAAATGATATGGCAGCTGTATACTACATGAAGGTGCCTAATGCTATCTGGGTCTGCACTGTGCTATATAGGGGCTGTGTACTACATGAGGATGCTTAATGCTATCTGGGTCTGCACTGTGCTATATGCTGGCTGTATACTACATGAGGGTGCCTAATGCTATCTGGGTTTGCATTATGCTATATGTGGGCTGTATACCACATGAGGGTGCCTAAGGCTATCTGGGTCTGCATTGTGTGATATGTGGGCTGTATACTACATGAGGGTGCCTAATTCTATCTGGGTCTGCATTGTGCGATATACAAGCTGTATACTACATAAAGATGCCTAATGCTATCTGGGTCTGCATTGTGCTATATGCGGGCTGTATACTACATGAGGGTGCCTAATGCTATATGGGTCTGCATTGTGCTATATGGGAGCTCCTTAATGTTATATGGGGGCTGTATAATGCAATATGGGGGCTGAATAATGCTATATGGGGACTATCTGTGCATGTCTAGGTGAGGATGGGGCCCACTGAGACTCTTTTGCCCAGGGCCCACAAAAACCTGGAGCCAGCCCTATCTCTATGTATTAGTGCCATCATATGTCAGCTATATGTTACCTAATGACATTTTGGGGGAGACGATGATGGGCATAGCGACCATTAGGATCGGATGTAGTATATAAGGTTGTATGAATTAAGAATGAATATATGACTCTTTACTTGTTAATTCTTTTCTATGCAACTACGTAATATTGATCTAAAGTCAGACATTGAATTGGCTAAAGGGGACATTGATGTCACTTATTCATTTTAATGGTTGTTATTGTTAATATTTTAATTGTGTTCAGAAATGGAAAATAAAGCCTTTTTTTTTTGTTTTTTTAAAAAAAAAGTATGAATACAACTACTCATTGCTTTCAATTTTTGAACATACATAGTCTGGAACATGTTATTGTGAATCCTGACATACATGTGTTGCTAGAACAGCTATTATGGAAGGGATAACTCATACAGTTAGCTTTGTATAATTGTTAAATTGATTTTGACTGATCATATAAACATATACTATGATTTCCAGTCACTTACCTCCATGGAACATAGCTCGACTGCAGAGCTCTTTCCAATCCTCACCAGATCCTAACAGGGCATCATAAGCAATCATCGGGGCATCATGTCCCTTTCTTCCTCCACGGCCCTCTGAGCTCCATTTCTTATACATCTATGGTATGTATGAAATTATAGTATGTATTAGACTCTGGTAAAGAGTTATTCCCAGCTTCACAGATGGGTAAGGTTGTATACTGTTTTTAAAAGCAACTTAGTAATTTACGTTTTATCAAAATTTCTCTTCATTCCAATAACAGTTCATTGTCAAGAAGACCAGTCATTCCTGCTGTCTAGTAGAAGCAGCCAAGCATGAGCAGTGCTTACAAGCTCTTTTCTATTGAGTTTGTAAGCACTGTAATGAAGCTGGCCTGTATTTCTGGAGTGTACTCTGTTAGTACCTGATCCTGGCCAGCTTCAGTTGCACTGCACTTCTGGTGCTGCAGAGGAAAAGCTGCCTCATATAACGGCATCAGGATTGTACAATTGTGGACAGCACTTCTAGCCTGAACTGTCAATCAATCAGAAGTGCCCATGCCTCCAGCAATTAAGTAGATGGGAAATTAGCAATTGGTGTATTTCTTAAATTGAATTTGGGACAAATCTTTCAACTTGGCTGAAATGTTAAAAGGAAATGATTACTGATTACAATAGAAGCAATCTATAAACTCTGTCCATTTTAGATCATATACAACAATTTAAGATTGCTAATTAATGATCATGCATTAAAGGGTTAGTCCTGCTCTGTTCTCTTTTGCATTGACAGGTGATGGGAAAGGTTTATCCCTGCAGGTATCAGAAGATGTAACATCACCTGCACCGCTGACCTCCCGATGGAAGACTTCAACTTAATTTCTTATTAAAATAAATTTGTCACCAAATTTCACAACCCAAGATACGTACAGTGGGGAAAATAAGTATTTCATACACTGCCAATTTTGCAAGTTTTCCCACCTACAAAGAAAGGAGAGCTCTGTAATTTTTAATCGTAAGTGCACTTCAATTATAACAGACAGAATAAGAAAACAAAAAAAAACAGAAAATCGCATTTTATGATTTTTAAATAATTAATTTTATTGCATGAAATAAGTTTTTGATCACCTACCAATCAGCATGAATTCTGGCTATCACAGGCCTTTTTTTTTTTTTTTTCTTAAGAAGCCCTCCTACTCTGCACTCATTACCTGTATTAATTGGACCTGTTTGAACTCATTACCTGTATAAAAGACACTTGGCCACACAGTCAATCACACTCCAACCTCTCCATCATGGCCAAGACCAAAGAGCTGTCTAAGGACACCAGCGACAATATTGTAGACTTCAACAAGGCTAATATAGGCTATAGGACAATAGGCAAGCGGCTTGGTAAAAAGGCAACAACTGTTGGTGCAATTATTAGAAAATGGAAGAAACCCAAGATGACTGTCATTCTTACTCAGTCTGGGGCTCCATGCAAGATCTCTCCTCATGGGGCAAGGATGATTCTGAGAAAGGTCAGGAATCAGCCCAGAACTACAAGGGAGAAACCGGTCAATGGTCAATGACCAGAAGAAAGCTGGGACCACGGTCTAAAAGATTACTGTTAGTAACATACTACACTGCCATTGATTAAAATCCTGCAGGACACGCAAGGTCCCCCTTCTCCCTTCAGCAAATGTCCAGGCCTGTCTGAATTTCACCAATGACCATCTAGATGATCCAGAGGAGGTATGGAAGAAGGTCATGTGGTCAGTTGAGACCAAAATAGAACTTTTTATTATCAACTCCACTAGCTATGTTTGTAGAAAAAAGAAGGAGGAGTACAACCCCAAGAACACCATCCCAACTATCAAGCATGGGGGTGGAAACAAACAGTGTTGACGGGAGGATGGATGAATTCCGAGATTTTGGCCAACAACCGCCTTCCCTCAATAAGAGCATTGAAGATGGCTCGTGGCAGGGTCTTCCAGCATGACAATGACCCAAAACACACAGCCAGGGCAACCAAGAAGTGGCCCTGTAAGAAGCATTTCAAGGTCCTGGAGTAGCCTAGCCAGTCTCCAGACCTGAACCTAATAGAAAATCTTTGAAGGGAGCTGAAACTCAGCCCACCGACAACCTCAAAACATCTGGAGAAGATCTGTATGGAGGAGTGGTCCAAAATCCCTGATATATTGTGTGCAAACTTGATCAAGAACTACAGGAAACTTCTGATCTCTGTAATTGCAAACAAAGGTTTCTGTATCAAATATTAAGTTCTGTTTTTGTATTGAATGAAATACTTATGTCATGCAATAATTTGCAAATCAATTGTCAAACAATGTGATTTTCTGGATTTTTTTTTCTCTGTCTGTCACAGTTCAAGTGTATCTACAGCCCTCTCCATTCTTTGTAGGTGGGAAAACGTGCAAAAATGGAAGTGTATCAAATACTTATTTTCCTGACTGTACATTACTAATACTGATTTCTTACACTAAAGGCCGCTTTACACGCTGCAATATCGTTACCGATATCGCTAGTGTGCGTACCCGCCCCCATCGGTTGTGCGACATGGGCAAATTGCTGCCTGTGGCACACAACATCGCTCAGGCCCGTCACACTACTTACCTGCCTAGTGACGTCGCTGTGACCGGCGAACCGCCTCCTTTCTAAGGGGCGGTTTGTTCGGTGTCACAGCGACGTCACTAAGCGGGCGCCCAATAGAAGCGGAGGGGCGTAGATGAGCGGGATGTAACATCCCGCCCACCTCCTTAATTCCGCATTGCCAGCGGCTGCAGGTAAGGTGAGGTTCCTCGTTCCTGCAGTGTCACACAGAGCGATGTGTGCTGCCGCAGGAACGACAAACTATATCGTACACACAGCAGCAACGATAATCGGGAATAGGGGGGCATGTCACCGATTAGCGATTTAGCACGTTTTTGCGACGATGCAAAATCGCTCATAGGTGTCACACGCAATGACATTGCTAAAGCGGCCGGATGTGCGTCACAAATTCCGTGACCCCAACAAGATCGCTTGAGCGATGTCGTAGCGTGTAAAGCAGCTTTTAGTGAATCAGGTGTTTTATAATCTGAGCATTTTGTGAGTTACAAATTGAGATAGCTCAGGAGTAGAAATATATTCTGTCTCCAGCCACACAGCCTGACTGACAGCTGCAGCTTGCACTGAGCAGTGGGAGATCTTAGAAGGAAAGATACTGTGGAGCTGTCGATTAGACTAGGTGGGTGGAGATTGGGCTAAACATTCCTAAAAGGAAAATTCAAGCATTGTATCCAGGATTTTCAAAGTACATACACTTTCATTATCAGATTAAAGAGATCTATTTAATATATGCAGCTTTGCAGTGTAGTGAAATCTGGTGACATCTGCTTTCCAATAGAGTTGTATAAAGTGTCAATGTGGATGCTTGACTGCTGCTCCATGCAAACCCTTCCTTATTGCTATTATTTTGGAGGTGGTGTAGGATCAGTTTCTGGAGTTCCTGAATATCACTTTGACATTTAGGAGGTCATTGTCGAGCTATAAAACAACTATGAATGAAACAACATACCTTGTCTCTCTCATCAGCATCATACTTATCAGGAAATGTAGGCTTGTTCACATTGTCTTCTTCTATTTCTCTTTCTTCCAGATAAAATTGCCATTTAGCTTCAAAATAGAACCAATGCTCTTGGTATTCTATGTAAAATTAAATCCACACAGAATCAATAACATAAAAATGTCAGACATGATGGTGTAATTGATATTATGGTGGATTTACTAGTAAATTTAGACAGGTTTGGGTTCATAGGCAAGAAGAATGATCAATAGTCCAATTAGCATATTTTTTCTGCTTTAGAACATTATTCAGTAGAAAAAGACTTTTCTATTATATTAGTCAGTAATGTCGTCCATCAGCTCTACCCAGTGTTACACTCTGGGATGTATCTCTTGTTATAGTTTGTTGATACTGACCCTGTAAACTTTATCTATCCTACTGTTGAAATATGATAATTATATTGGTAAAGCTTTTTAGCAGGGATGCGGCCTTATGATGGGGGGGTAGAAATGGCAATCGCACTATGCTTTCTGCCACGTTATTAGATACCAATATTATGAACTTTAATGAATGTTAGGAGGGGAAAAATTGTGAAAAATGTAACACATTTTTTTTTCCCTCAGCTACACGTTAACTCTGACCCATTCTGTCCCAAAAGCAAACCTAAGGAGTTCCCAACTACAGCTTATGTCGCGGGCGGGGAAAATCCAAACTCCGTCCACAATGATGAACATCAAAAAAGAACCAAGCAAACACATACAGTACAGACCAAAAGTTTGGACACACCTTCTCATTCAAAGAGTTTTCTTTATTTTCATGACTGTGAAAATTGTAGATTCACATTGAAGGGATCAAAACTATGAATTAACACACGTGGAATGAAATACTTAACAAAAAAGTGTGAAACAAATGAAAATATGTCTTATATTCTAGGTTCTTCAAAGTAGCCACCTTTTGCTTTGATTACTGCTTTGCACACTCTTGGCATTCTATTGATGAGCTTCAAGAGGTAGTCACCGGATATGGTCTTCCAACAGTCTTGAAGGAGTTCCCAGAGATGCTTAGCACTTGTTGGCCCTGTTGCCTTCCCTCTGCGGTCCAGCTTACCCCAAACCATCGCGATTCGGTTCAGGTCTGGAGACTGTGGAGGCCAGGTCATCTGGCGTAGCACCCCATCACTCTCCTTCTTAGTCAAATAGCCCTTACACAGCCTGGTGGTGTATTTGGGGTCATTGTCCTGTTGAAAAATAAATGATGGTCCAACTAAACGCAAATTGGATGGAATAGCATGCCACTGCAAGATGCTGTGGTAGCCATGCTGGTTCTTTATGCCTTCAATTTTGAAGAAATCCCCAACAGTGTTACCAGCAAAGCACCCCCACACCATCACACCTCCTCCTCCATGCTTCCCGGTTGGAACCAGGCATGTAGAGTCCATCCGTTCACCTTTTCTGTGTCGCACAAAGACACGGTGGTTGGATCCAAAGATCTCAAATTTGGACTCATCAGACCAAAGCACAGATTTCCACTGGTCTAATGTCCATTCCTTGTGTTCTTTAGCCCAAAGAAGTCTCTTCTGCTTGTTGCCTGTCCTTAGCAGTGGTTTCCTAGCAGCTATTTTACCATGAAGGCCTGCTGCACAAAGTCTCCTCTTAACAGTTGTTCTAGAGATGTGTCTGCTGCTAGAACTCTGTGTGGCATTGACCTGGTCTCTAATCTGAGCTGCTGTTAACCTGCGATTTCTGAGGCTGGTGACTCGGATAAACTTATCCTCCGCAGCAGAGGTGACTCTTGGTCTTCCTTTCCTGGCGCAGTCCTCATGTGAGCCAGGTTCTTTGTAGCATTTGATGGTTTTTGTCACTGCATTTGGGGACACTTTCAAAGTTTTCCCAATTTTTCGGACTGACTGACCTTCATTTCTTAAAGTAATGATGGCCACTCGTTTTTCTTTACTTAGCAGCTTTTTTCTTCCCATAATACAAATTTTAACAGTCTATTCAGTAGGATTATCAGCTGTGTATCCACCAGACTTCTGCACAACACAACTGATGGTTCCAACCCCATTTATAAGGCAAGAAATCCCACTTATTAAACCTGACAGGGCACACCTGTGAAGTGAAAACCAGTGACTACCTCTTGAAGCTCATCTAGAGAATGCCAAGAGTGTGCAAAGCAGTAATCAACGCAAAAGGTGGAATATAAGACATATTTTCAGTTGTTTCACACTTTTTTGTTAAGTATTTCATTCCACATGTGTTAATTCATAGTTTTGATGCCTTCAATGTGAATCTACAATTTTCAGAGTCATGAAAATAAAGAAAACTCTTTGAATGAGAAAGTGTGTCCAAACCTTTGGTCTGTACTGTATATAGGCACAAATAAATAAAAGACAAACCAAAAATTAGACAAAAATCAGGCAGAAATGAAATAAAGTATTGGGCCCATAGAATTAACAGATGGAGAATATTTCATATCATATTCAAGAGGTTTTTTCCTTGGTTACAATACTCACTTCTACGTTTATATAGTCCATCACAAAAAAAGAAAATATTCCATGTACATTTTATTTTTATAATGGGGAAAATTGCATGATGTATAAACAGGGGCATAAATCAGGGCTTTATATTTGTATGTCCAAATCCGATATAAGCAAAGCTTTAATGTGCATCAATTTTTTTTTTAACAATCCACAAACCCTACTTATGATTTTGCAAGGAAAAAAGTCATTTTGATTTTTCACTTACCTGCCATATGACGAATAGCTTTCTTACAGTATTCTTCAGCCATTGGAATTACCTTAAGCATATCTCTACCCCACTGAACCAAAGGCTTTCCTTGTATCGCATAAGAGGCAAATAAAGCTGTGCAGAGTGAACCCAGGAATCCTACATATTGGAATACATGGAGCCAATGAATCACAATTTATGAGAGAATAAACTTCATACATTTAATTTACAGTCACTTATTGACCTAATGTGGCATGACAAATGTATACACAGTTATACAAGTGCTTCATAATAAATTAGACTATCATCAGAAAGTTAATTTATTTCAGTAATTCATTACAAAAAGGGAAACACATACTGTATATTATAGAGTCATTACACACAGAGGGATCTATTTTGTAGTGTTTATTTCTGTTAATGTTGATGAATATGGATTAAGCCAATGATTATCCAAAAGTCTTTATCTCAGAAAATTAGAATAAGTACCACAAAACACCTGCAAAGGCTTCTTAACCTCTTCACGCCTGGGCGATTTTCCGTTTTTCAGGGTTTTTTTTCACTCCCCTTCTTCCGAGAGTTGTAAATTTTGTTATATTTTGTGTCAATCTTGCCATATAAGGGCTTATTTTTTGCAGCAAGAGTTCTACTTTTAAAACAAACAATACGTTTTACCATATAGTGTACTGGAAAACAGCAAAAAAAATTCCAAGTGCAAAAAAATTCCAAAAAAATCCGATTGCATGATTGTTTTTGGGATATTTTATTCACAGTGTACTATATGGTAAAACCGTGTGATGCCTCAGGTCGGTATGAGCTCGTAAATACCAAACATATATACTGTTTTCTTTTATCTAAGGGGGTAAAAAAAAAAATCAGATGTTTGTCCAAAAAAAGTGCACCTTTTTGCGCATTTTCCGTGATCCGTAGCATTCTCATTTTTCGGAATCTAAGGCTCAGTGACTGCTTATTTTTTGCGACTTAAACTGATGTTTTTAACGGTACCATTAGTAACATTATATCTCCTGCTGCATTCAGACAGACCCTTAGCCTGAATGGTGTGACAGGGAGCCAAAGGTATCTGCATCCTGAGGATACACATACCATTGAAATTGTGATGCCAAGTGGTAGTCTGTGCATATGAAGAGACCTGTCAGTGAACTGGACTGAAGCCCGGAGAACCAAGCTGCAGGATGCTTATTCAAACTAAGTTTTTTCTCTGAAACCTAGAAGCTTTTCAGAAAAAGACCTCTTGGTTGGGCAGGATTGTAGCCGTTAAAACAATGATTTTATCTAAGCTATTATATATTTTTAGATCAATTCCGATATGTGTCACTAAATCTTGGTCTGAAAAATTTCAAACTCAGGTCACAAGATATATTTGGCAGAACAAGCAGGCCAGGATATCTAGAAAGACACTCACTAAACATAAACGAAGAGGAGGTTTTGGGGTTCCTAACATTTGTGCTTACCATTCGGCATGTATCATGAAACTTAGTCATAAATGGCTGTCTGATCCAAATAATTCAAGCTGGGTCGCTATAGAGAAGTCTCTATATTCAAATAGATCTTTTAGATCTCTAATCATTGCTAACCTAGCCCACCTGAAACGGCCTTTACCCAAACCACTTTTACTTAAATCAACTGTTAAAATATGGAGAGCTCTTCTAAAAATTACAAAAGATAAATCACCATATGAACCCTTGAAGGGAAACTGTCACCACTTTTTTGGCGTATAAGCTGCGGCCACCACCACCGGGCTCTTATATACAGCATTCTAACATGCTGTATATAAGAGCCCAGGCCAGGAGTATAACATAAAAAACACTTTATAATACTTACCTAACAGTCATGCTGTGGGCCTTATGGGCCTCTCCGTTGTCTGGTGCCGGCGCCTCCTCTTTCTGAAGCCTGGGTGCATGACGCGGCTACGTCATACACACTCGCCGGTCCTGCTCAGGCGCACTACAATACATTTATCTGCCCTGCTCAGGGCAGATCAAAGTATGCCTGCGCAGGACCTGAATGCAGGCGTGTGTGTATGATGTCGGACCCATCATGCACCGCGGCTAGAGAAGAAGGAGAACAAAGATGGCCAAAAGAGGCGGCGCTGGCACCGGCCAATGGAGACGCCCATAAGACCCACAGCGCAACCGTTAGGTAAGTATTGTAAAGTGTTTTTTATGTTATAGGCCCTGCCTGGGCTCTTATATACAGCATTCTAACATGCTGTATGTAAGAGCCCGGTGGTGGTGGCCGCAGCTTATAGGCCAAAAAAGTGGTGACAGGTTCCCTTTAAAAAACATTCCGCTAGAAGTTCTGGAAATAATAAATCCTAAACTAGAACTATCCTGTTGTGAAGGAAAAGGGATCTCTGACTTGGATAGTATAATGTCCGTAGAAACATTGGACACCTTCCCAGAGATTCAAAAGAGATTTGATCTTCCTGAGGAGAAGCTTACTAAGTGGAATAGTGTCGATCGCTTGTTCAATCATAGGAAAGAGATTGTGTTCAAATTCCCACAAACTATTGTTAAATTCTTACATGACTTAAAAAATATGACTGTATGGAAAACAAGTAATATATATAGAGAATTTGAGGATAAGGATGTCCACAGGGACTCTGGCTTTGTTGCGTGGGAAAGAGAACTTAACATGACATTTGATGACACACAAATTGAATACGCATTGGACATTACCTATTCTAACTCGTTTTGTTCTTATCTTCAGGAATTCTACTTTAAAATGATCTCTAGATGGTATCTCACTCCCCAAAAATTGAATCTCATATTCCCCTCTAATTCGTCATTGTGTTGGAGAGGATGTCAAGAAGTTGGGAGTTTGTTACATATATTTTATTTCTGTCCAAAATTGAAAGATTTGTGGGGAGACATCCAGTTATTGTTATCTCAAATTACCAAATTGTCATTAAAACTAGAACCAGAACTCATATTATTATCAAGAGGCCTAGAGAAAATCCCTAAGAAATCCCTAAGTCATAGATAGGGTATCAACCCATAGTGACTTTGAATTCAAACTAGCTGTTAGAGAGAATAATAAGGGAAGATACTCTAGACGATGGAACCCCTGGTCAACTACTTTCAGTCCAGAACTCCATATACCTGGATCTCCTTAATATACATCTCCTTGTGAAGGAAAAAGCTTAAACATTTATAACACACAAGATCTCACTATATTAAAAATGTATTGGTTAACTGCGCATCTTACCTCAGGTTATCTGTAGTTTTTACTGCAGTTTATGTAGTTGTTAGTTGTAGTTGTTTATTATTCTTTAAATAAGATTTGTTATGCAATCTTAGACGAATGTTTGAACTCAATTAATCAATTAATTTATACTATCTTTTTGAAAATTGTAATAATATGCTTATTGAGATTGTAGAGATTAATCTGTTCTCCTTCCCTTCTTTCCATTCCCACATCTAACCTTTTTCACTCCTTCCTTGTCCCTCCCGCCACTAATATCTTGAATAAAGGCAATCTTCAAGCTTTCTTTCCTTCCTCCCCTCTCTTCCCCACTCTATCCTAAGTAAGATGTTTGTTTTTCATGTAAAAATTTCAATACAGCTCTTTGGAAACAGAAAAAGACCTACTTGGCCGCATGCAGCCAGCCTCTAATTCATGCTCCCCATAGTTTGGGCAGCATGAATCGAGTGATGGGTACAATTTAAGTTATTGTCTCATACCTCCTGTGGAAATTTAGTAATGTTAAGTATCTTGCCTGTTGGGTGGTTATGTGTCATCCTTCCACATTCAATACTGACTTCAATCAACGTCTCCAGCCTCCCAGGTTGCCAGTATCTCATACCAATAGACATTGCTTTTGTGGCAGCTCCAAATCCAGAACCTAGAGAAAACCAAGAATACTATTACACTGCAATATCAATCTGCATTAACTTCTGTCTAGCATGTAACATAAATTTTCATAAGGCTAGTTTCAGATGAGCGTATTTTATGTATGTGTGCTATGAGCATTATAATACTATAGAATAATGCTGTTCAGAAGTGTTTTCCATATAGACCAAGTGTTCACGTGAAAACAATCATAGCATGCCAAAAGGTATCTTTTGTCTTGCAAATCTATAGAGGCGCAAAAAACTTATCCCATGGGAATCATCTTTGCGGCATTGGATACATTGCAATTATTAACATATCTAAACAAATGTAATATGGCAGGTCTAATTTAAAAATGGACATATGGATGACATGTACAGTATATGGAATACTGAGGACAATATCGATGAAAATAGTCTTTTTTTCTCGTTGAAAAACAAATGATTTCTCATATTTATCTGAACCTGGCTTAAATTAAAAAAATATGAATGAATAATACATAAATGGCAAAAATGCTCAGAAGCATATTGTAGTTGAAGGAATCTACACATTTTGCAACCAATGTTTTAGGAATCCAATTTGTAAAACAAAAGACTAAATAGCTTTGAGTGGGATTAGTGCAAAGTAGGCAGAGGTTTTTTTTTTATTTTATTTCAAGAACCAAAGCAATATGAGGGTTTGTTTCCATGACGGATGAGCTTTAGTGTTAAATTTATTTGTTAGGAATGAAAGCAAGAAAAATAAATTTTTAATTCCCACCAATCAGAGCACAGCAGATGACATTAACTTTATTTTAGGTGGTTCTTACAATTACTGAGATACACAATATACAGTGCCTGCAGCATAAGTGCTTTATAATGGGATTTCACTTACTGCCGTACAAGTAAGGAGCTTTCTGGAAACGACTTCTCACCTGTGTTGTACATGTGCAGTGTAGTGTAGGAAGGAGTCAAAGACATTCTCCAGGAATAAATAAAAAGAATGAAAGTTTGTGTTGTATCTTCACATCAAATGGACAACTTTAAAAAAAAACAAACCTGCTATCCATAGCAACCAATCAAAATCCAGTAGTTTTAAGTTGCCTTTAAGAAATGCAAGGGAACCTAAAGGGAATCTGTCAGCAGGATTTTACCCCCTATACTATTTATATAGGTATTTCAAAGAAAAGTTCATCAATACCTATTCATCATTTGAATTGCTCGCTGTCTGCTTGTTGTGCTCAACACGATCTTTCCTTCACCTTCTATATACAATCTCTCTCCCACTCTTGTCGCTTGCACCTGAAGAACATCTCTAGAATCCGCCCCTTTCTCACCATGAAAACTACTTAAAACCCTCACTGTGGCCCTGATCCATTCAAGTTTTGATTACTGTAATTCTCTATTAATTGGCCTCCCCCTCACTAGACTCTCTCCTCTACAGTCCATCCTTAATGCTGCAGCCAGAGTTACCTATCTGGCTAATCATTACTTGAATGCTTCCGCTCTGTGCCAGTCATTGCACTGGCTGCCCATACACTACAGAATACAGTTTAAATTGTTAGCTCTCACCCACAAAGCTCTTCACAAGATGGCACACCCTTTCCTCTCCATCCACATCTCTGTCTATCACACTACCTGTTCTCTACGCTCCACAAGCAACTTTTGACTAACATCCACACTAATCCGAACCTCCCACTCCCTTCTCCGAAGCTGCTCCAATCCTCTGGAAAGCTCTACCTCAAGAAACCAGGACTATCCACAACTTGCACAGCTTCAGACACTCCTTAATAACACATCTTTTTAGGGTGGTCTATCACCTTCCCTAATCAAAGTCAATTCATATACTTTACAGTATATCTCATCCACTATTTATCAAAACATTAATTCTCCCTCAAACTCTACTGTACCTAAAGCATTACAAAGATTGCTTAATGACTGGTTCATGCAGCCTTTATCTATCCACACATTTTTTGGATATGGCTGGACCATCGTTCAGCCATATCCAAATAAGCATCGTAAATAAGCAATTGAACCTTGTGTAACCTCTACCTCACTGCATTGCAGATTGTAAGCTCTTACGAGCAGGGTTATCCTTATTTTTCCATCTTCTATAGCCGTTAATCTAGTTGTATACTTTGTATGTATAGTGAAGTGTGATGTTCTGGTCTGAGCTGTGCAGTGCACATGCACCAGATGCCAAATTGACACCGCTGAGAGTGAGATAACATCACCTTTTTCATTAAATGGAGTATGCCATGCAAGCAAATAGTTATCTGGTTTAAGATGGGAACAGCCTTCAATAGTTGCTGGGTCTGGCCTCCGTCCTTGTAGCTTGTCAACCACATCAACATATTGCTTCACCATGTCCCGGTACAGATCTTCTATGCACCAATAATCTGTAAAATAAAATCTAGAATAATGGAATAAACCTATAATTAACATCATTTATAAACCATGTACGTATTATTCAGACGTCCATTTTTTACATACGTGTTTGTTCTATCCTTTTTGTTCACAGATAGAACACATTCTCATTAAAGTGTATGGGGCTGTTCACATGTTTTTTGTGGTCCCCACCAAAATAAATAAATCATTAGTAAAAATAAAAAAATACATCCTAAAGTAAAGTAAAATGTTTTATTTCTATAGCTTAAATTGAACTTCTGGCTATATACATACAGTGCCTACAAGTAGTATTCAACCCCCTGCAGATTTAGCAGGTTTGATAAGATGCAAATAAGTTAGAGCCTGCAAACTTCAAACAAGAGCAGGATTTATTAACAGATGCATAAATCTTACAAACCAACAAGTTATGTTGCTCAGTTAAATTTTAATAAATTTTCAACATAAAAGTGTGGGTCAATTATTATTCAACCCCTAGGTTTAATATTTTGTGGAATAACCCTTGTTTGCAATTACAGCTAATAATCGTCTTTTATAAGACCTGATCAGGCCGGCACAGGTCTCTGGAGTTATCTTGGCCCACTCCTCCATGCAGATCTTCTCCAAGTTATCTAGGTTCTTTGGGTGTCTCATGTGGACTTTAATCTTGAGCTCCTTCCACAAGTTTTCAATTGGGTTAAGGTCAGGGGCCTGACTAGGCCACTGCAACACCTTGATTTTTTCCCTCTTGAACCAGGCCTTGGTTTTCTTGGCTGTGTGCTTTGGGTCGTTGTCTTGTTGGACGATGAAATGACGACCCATCTTAAGATCCTTGATGGAGGAGCGGAGGTTCTTGGCCAAAATCTCCAGGTAGGCCGTGCTATCCATCTTCCCATGGATGCGGACCAGATGGCCAGGCCCCTTGGCTGAGAAACAGCCCCACAGCATGATGCTGCCACCACCATGCTTGACTGTAGGGATGGTATTCTTGGGGTCGTATGCAGTGCCATCCAGTCTCCAAACGTCACGTGTGTGGTTGGCACCAAAGATCTCGATCTTGGTCTCTTCAGACCAGAGAACCTTGAACCAGTCTGTCTCAGAGTCCTCCAAGTGATCATGAGCAAACTGTAGACGAGCCTTGACATGACGCTTTGAAAGTAAAGGTACCTTACGGGCTCGTCTGGAATGGAGACCATTGCGGTGGAGTACGTTACTTATGGTATTGACTGAAACCAATGTCCCCACTGCCATGAGATCTTCCCGGAGCTCCTTCCTTGTTGTCCTTGGGTTAGCCTTGACTCTTCGGACAAGCCTGGCCTCGGCACGGGTGGAAACTTTCAAAGGCTGTCCAGGCCGTGGAAGGCTAACAGTAGTTCCATAAGCCTTCCACTTCCGGATGATGCTCCCAACAGTGGAGACAGGTAGGCCCAACTCCTTGGAAAGGGTTTTGTACCCCTTTCCAGCCTTGTGACCCTCCACGATCTTGTCTCTGATGGCCTTGGAATGCTCCTTTGTCTTTCCCATGTTGACCAAGTATGAGTGCTGTTCACAAGTTTGGGCAGGGTCTTAATTAGTCAGAAAAGGCTGGAAAAAGAGATAATTAATCCAAACATGTGAAGCTCATTGTTCTTTGTGCCTGAAATACTTCTTAATACTTTAGGGGAACCAAACAGAATTCTGGTGGTTTGAGGGGTTGAATAATAAATGACCCTCTGAATAAACTTTTCACAATTTAAAAAAAAAAAAAAAAAAAAGAAATAACATTCTTTTTTGCTGCAGTGCATTTCACACTTCCAGGCTGATCTACAGTCCAAATGTCACAATGCCAAGTTAATTCCGAATGTGTAAACCTGCTAAATCTCCAGGGGGTTGAATACTACTTGTAGGCACTGTACGTGTATATCAGCATTGAATATACCATACATAAATATATACCATCAATAAATAATCCACACTCACAAATACATTCTAACAATAAATAAATTGTACACTTGAAAAAAACATACATAAAAATATAACAGTACATAAATATTTTGCAGCAGTAAATAAAACACATACAAAATAATGTACTATTATGAACATTAAGATTATATAAAAATATACCAGCAGGTAACATACCATATACAAACAAATTGTTATGGTTGTGTAGTAAACTCACGCGGGATGAATTGGTAAAACACTCAAAATACTGCAACTGACCCAGCCGGTTCCTGTACAGACTAGAGATTTGGGCCCACAGTCGCTAATGGTTCCTGCATGGACTAGAATGACCTCAGATTAAGCAGTGGCATCTTGGACCTACACTGCCTGAATGGCCATCGAATGTTTTATCTTCCTCCTAAGGAACTGGAGGGCAGAGCAGAGTGCAATATACCTAGAGTGCTGAATTAGAAATAGTTCCTAGAGTGAGTAATAACAAACCTCAAAATAAAAAGAAAGGATAAGGTAAATACTGTAAGAGAATATGCCACTTACTTCCGACTAAGAAACAGAAGATTGGTGCAGAGTGAAAAGCATAAACAGCAGAGAGATAAACCCTGAGCTGGTCTTTCACTATTTGACATAAAATAATATGGCTTGACATCTAAATTAAAATATCACCAGTAGGAAATAGCAGCAGGGGGAAGGTATTTAATGGTGCTCCCAAAAGGTGACTGGACAGACAAATAAGTTAATGAAAACTCTTGTTAACCTAAAAAAACAAAGCAAGGATAACAGATAATAAACACCCAGAGAAAAGGTGTATCCGCTGTAGCTCAGTGGACAGATAAGCCGACCAAAAAGCACAGATGCAAAGGTTCAAACCCTGACAAATGTCAGCAGTGAATATAGTGCATACATAAATCTGTAACAGTACCTCCGTATAGGCAGGAAATCAGCAGAAGAATATGAGCACCAGAAACTAAACCCTCACCATAGGGTGATCAATGCAGTAGGAGAGAGAATAAAAAAAGACATGGATCTGCAGGACCAGAGGGCAGAGGCCCAGACACAACTTTAGTCATGTACACAGTGCATTTGTGAAGGTTCTGAGAATTTGGAAAAAATATAATTGAAATTAAAAGCAAAGATACAGAAAAAGAAATTAAAATTCCCTCCCAAAGTTTAAATGTTAACATAGCAAAAAAAGGCAACAGTATATACCTGCATAGGTCACAGAAACTAATTGACATTTAATAGGATACAGCAGCCCCCTTTGATAAAGATGAATGCAGGTGCAAAATACTGATGAGAAAAATACAACCTAAGAATTCACAATTAGGTGATAGCTTAGTATTAGGGTTTGCTCACACCACCGTATAAATCGGATGAGTGCTATCAGTTTTTTTTTATCAGAAGGCACTTGAACAAATGTTATTCAATGAGGCAATGCAGATGACAAATTTTGTTTTCAGTGGCAGAATCTATGCCGATTTCACTATGAAATTGGATGAGACTTACCCATTCAAGACTATTATTATGTAAAAATTATTGGACTGCACTTGGATGACACCTGAGTGCAGTCTGATTTATGTGGACTAACATAATGGAGAAGATGGGGAAATTTTGTTTCTCTCATCCGAGAGAATCTATGCTGACAATTGGATCAAACTAATCAGTGTCATTAGCATAATCAACCCACTTGTCTCGGATGAGAGTATCTACTGTCGTGTGACCCTGGCCTTAGAAATGCACACAGGTAAGGGGTGATTCACACATAGCGAGATCGCTACCGAAATCGCTGCTACGGCACGGTTTTGGTGATGCAACAGTGACCTCATTAGCGATCTCGCTGTGTGTGACACTGAGCAGCGATCTGGCCCCTGCTGCGAGATCGCTGCTCGTTACACACAGCCCTGGTTCATTTTCTTCAAAGCCGCTCTCCCGCTGTGACACACAGATCGCTGTGTGTAACAGCGAGAGAGCGACGAAATGAAGCGAGCAGGGAGCAGGAGCCGGCATCTGGCAGCTGTGGTAAGCTGTAACCAGGGTAAACATCGGGTAACCAAGGTGGTTACCCGATATTTACCTTAGTTACCAGCCTCCGCAGCTCTCACGCTGCCTGTGCTGCCGGCTCCGGCTCTCTGCACATGTAGCTGCAGTACACATCGGGTTAATTAACCCGATGTGTACTGTAGCTAGGAGAGCAAGGAGCCAGCGCTAAGCAGTGTGCGCGGCTCCCTGCTCTCTGCACATGTAGCTGCAGTACACATCGGGTTAATTAACCCGATGTGTACTGTAGCTAGGAGAGCAAGGAGCCAGCGCTAAGCAGTGTGCGCGGCTCCCTGCTCTCGCGGTTATGATCGCTGCTTCGGCTGCTGTGTTTGACAGCTAAGCAGCGATCATAACAGCGACTTACAAGGTCGCTGTTACGTCACAGAAAATGGTGACGTAACAGCGACCTCGTTGTCGCTGTCGCTTAGTGTGAACCAGCCCTTAGGCTTGTATAATGCTCTGGTCACACACGTAGTACACATTCTGTATTTCCTTCACTTTTTATCAAGGAGGGCTGTTGCATCCTGTTAGTGCATTAGGTTCTGTCACCTGGGCAGAAAAAAACATAAGAGCTGGAAACCCCCTTAGGTACTTATAAAGAAACTGCTTCTGCCCCATGACCCCAAAAATGATCATCATGTGAGACAGCACCATCTTCCATAATGATTATGGATGTAAATTAGCCAGTAAAGAATAATCACACATCCTACAGATGACTCAGCATGAAAGAAAGATTGGTACAGCATCCAATATTGATCTGTAATTGTTTATTGTGTCATCATATATACAGAACCAGGCACAAATATTTCAACTCAATATTTTAGACCAAGATGCCCTATCACAATAAAGTGCGCCCTATTACACCAATCAGCATAACTGAATTTACATAGGGAGAAATTAATTTACTAGTTCATTACAAAATAATTGCTAACTACATTACCTCATTATATAATTATAAACTATGCAGGCAGGTGCATGGTATAAATATCTAATATATAAAGCTGAGTGTATGTATGTGTGTATGTGTGTATGTATGTATGTATGTGTGTGTGTGTGTGTGTGTGTATTTCCGCTAAAGGAATCCGCACCATCGCATTTACAATCACAAAATTTTGCACAGACACCTCATTGACTCAGGGAACGTCGTAGACTATATTTTCACAGGAAAATGTAACCCCGCGCTTTATGTAACCCCGCGCTTTACCGTTACTCTCCAAAAAATCTGCCTCCATTAAACTGAATGGAGCTCTGCGCTGCAAGTTATTAATAACTATGGGTGGAGATAAGGGGGGGGAGAATGAATAATAAAATACTGATAGGGGTGTGTTATAAGACGCCGAATATTATGGAAGAGGTAGAGAATCTCCTCATAAAGCAAGTTGATAAAGCAATGAGTCTCGGAGAGGTAATTATTATGGGGGACTTTAACTATCCTGATATAAATTGGGGAACAGAAACTTGCAGTTCCAGCAAAGGAAATAGATTTTTGATAACAATGAAAGATAATTACCTTTCACAAATGGTACAGGACCCCACAAGAGGGGGAGCACTACTAGACCTTGTACTAACCAATAGGCCAGACCGCATATCAAATATACAAGTTGGGGGTTACTTGGGGAATAGTGATCACAAAATAATACATTTTCATGTATTCTTTAGTAAGATGTATAGTAGAGGGGCTACAAGGACACTAAACTTCAGGAAAGCAAATTTTAAACGGTTGAGAGATGATCTTAGTGCAATAAACTGGGATGATGTACTAAGTAATAAAAGTACACAAAGCAAATGGGAGACTTTTATGAGCATCCTGAATAGGGCTTGTGCAGAAAATATACCCTATGGGAACAAGCATGCTAGAAATAGGAGGAAACCCCTATGGCTAAATAGAGCTGTAAGGGAAGCAATAAAAGAAAAACAGAAAGCCTTAAAAGAATTAAAGAGGGTAGGTAGTGATGAGGCATTATATAATTATAGAAAATTAAATAAAATATGTAAAAAGCAAATTAAGTTAGCTAAGTTTGAGACAGAGAGACTCATTGCGAGAGAAAGTAAAAATAATCCTAAAATATTCTTTAACTACATAAACAGTAAAAAACTGAAAAGCGATAGTGTTGGCCCCCTTAAAAATAGTCTTGGTGAAATGGTGGAAGGGGATGAGGGTAAAGCCAACCTGCTGAATGACTTTTTTTCTATGGTTTTTATACAAGAAAATGCCATGGCAGATGACATGACCAGTGATACCATAAAGTCACCCTTGAATATTACCTGCTTAACCCAGCAGGAAGTAGGCCGCCGCCTCGAAATCACTAAGGTTGACAAATCTCCGGGCCCGGATGGCATACACCCCAGAGTACTACAGGAATTGAGTTCTGTGGTAGATAAACCATTATTTTTAATCTTCTCAGATTCCTTAATAACAGGGTCGGTACCGCAGGACTGGCGCATAGCAAATGTGGTGCCAATATTCAAAAAGGGGACAAAAACTGAGCCGGGAAATTATAGGCCGGTAAGTTTAACCTCTACGGTTGGTAAAATCCTTGAGGGTTTCTTGAGAGATGCTATACTGGAGTATCTCAAGAAAAATAACCTTATGACAGAGTATCAACATGGGTTTATGAGGGATCGATCCTGTCAAACTAATTTGATCAGCTTCTATGAAGAGGTAAGTTCAAGCCTGGACCAGGGAAATGCAGTGGATGTTGTGTATATGGACTTTTCAAAAGCTTTTGATACGGTGCCACACAAAAGGTTGGTACATAAAATGAGAATAATGGGGATAGGGGAAAATATGTGTAACTGGGTTAAAAACTGGCTCAGTGATAGGAAACAAAGGGTGGTTATTAATGGTACGTACTCGGACTCGGTCTCAGTTCATAGTGGGGTACCACAGGGGTCAGTATTGGGCCTGCTTCTTTTCATATTTTACATATTTATAAATGACCTTGTTGGGGGCATGCGGAGTAGAATTTCAATATTTGCAGATGATACTAAACTCTGCAGGGTAATCAATACAAGGAGGATAATTTTATATTACAGGGAGATTTATGTAAATTGGAGGATTGGGCTGAGAAGTGGCAATTGAAGTTTAATGTAGATAAATGTAAGGTCATGCACTTGGGTAGAGGAAATAACATTTATGATTATGTACTTAATTGTAGAACACTGGGTAAAACAGACACAGAAAAAGACTTGGGTGTATGGGTGGATGGTAAACTTCACTTTAGTGGACAGTGTCAGGCAACTGCTGCCAGGGCTAATAAAATAATGGGATGTATTAAAAGAGGTATAAGTGTTCATGAAAAAAATATAGTTCTACTTCTGTACAAGTCACTAGTGCGACCGCACTTAGAATACTGTGTACAATTCTGGTCACCGATATATAAGAAGGACATAGCTGAACTGGAGAGGGTGCAGAGAAGAGCCACCAAAATTATTAGAGGAATGGGTGGGCTGCAATACCAAGACAGGTTATTAAACTTGGGGTTATTTAGTTTGGAAAAACGAAGGCTTAGGGGGGATCTAATCACAATGTATAAATATATGAGGGGACAGTACAGAGACCTTTCCAAAGATCTTTTTACACCTAGGCCTGCGACTGGAACACGGGGGCATCCGCTACGTCTTGAGGAAAGAAGGTTTAATCATAATCACAGACGAGGATTCTTTACTGTACGAGCAGTGAGACTATGGAACTCTCTGCCGCATGATGTTGTAATGAGTGATTCACTACTAACATTTAAGCAGAGCCTGGATGCCTTTCTTGAAAAATTTAATATTACCAGTTATGTATATTAGATTTTATGACAGGGTATTGATCCAGGGAACTAGTCTGATTGCCGGATGTGGAGTCAGGAAGGAAATTTTTTCCCCATTGGAACTTGTTTGCCACATTGGGGTTTTTTTGCCTTCCTCTGGATCAACATGTTAGGCTACGGGTTGAACTAGATGGACTTAGGCGGGCTTTGCACGCTGCGACATCAGTAACAATGTGTTACCGATGCTGCAGCGATAGTCCCGCCCCCGTCGCACGTTCGATATATAGTGAAAGTTGCCGTAGCGATTATTATCGCTACGGCAGCTTTACACGCACATACCTGCCGTGCGACGTCCCTCTGGCCGGCGACCCGCCTCCTTCCTTAGGGGGCGGGTCGTGCGGCGTCACAGTGACGTCACACGGCAGGCGGCCAATTGAAGCGGAGGGGCGGAGATGAGCAGGATGTAAACATCCCGCCCACCTCCGTCCTTCTCATTGCAGCCGGCGGCAGGTAAGGTGAAGTTCCTCGCTCCTGCGGCTTCACACACAGCGATGTGCGCTGCCGCAGGAGCGAGGAACAACATCGCACCTGTCGCTGCACCGGCATTATGGAAATGTCGGAGGCTGCAGCGATGATACGATAACGACGCTTTTGCGCTCGTTCATCGTATCAAAAAGGATTTGCACGTTGCGATATCGACTGCGACGCCGGATGTGCGTCACTTTCGATTTGACCCCACCGACATCGCACGTGCAATGTCGCAACATGCAAAGCCCGCCTTAGAGTCTCCCTTCAACCTTAAAAACTATGATACTATGATACTATGAATAGCAGCTGTGGTTGGTTGCTATAGGAACAAAGTACATTCATAGTATAAGAAGCTTATGTGTGAGCTCCCTGTTCATGTTTGGACTATTTGCACTTGAATATTATTTGTTCTATGATTTTGTTCCTTCCCATTATATCTGCAGTTCTGTTTAAAGTGTCTGGCACAAGAGTACCTGATATAGTGGGGGAGAGACCGTGTGGTCTTAGTATTTTTTTCCTATCAGGAGTTTGGTATTTTCTTGCAGGATTTTTTGCTGGCCGCAATCAGTTATCTGTCCTGTCCTGTCGTATCTAGTAAGTCGTGCCTCACCTTTGCTAATCTATATTTTCTATCTGTGTATTATGATTTCTTACATCACCGATGCTGCATGTTGGGGGATTGTTATTTCTTTGGGGACTCCCCCGAGGCAAGTTAGGATTCCTCATTTCTATTTTTGAAGTGTAGCAAGTTTCTCAGGCAGTGACGAGGTGTCTAGGTGTGTTACGAACATCCCACTGCTACTTTTAGTGTTGTCTGATAGATAGGGGATTGCGGTCAGCTCAGTTTCCAACTACTCTTGTGGTTTTGTTTTTTCTTGATTAATGGGATTTTTTGTGCTCATCCACGGTAACCAGATCACAACACCGTGCACTGACCTCGGGCCCGGAGTTCTCAGGGAGCTCCGGGAAACTAACTGGATCCAGCAACTCAGTTAATAAAAAAAATTAAAATAAAGGTAAAAGAAAAAAATAAAGGGAAAAACAGGTGTGTTATACTTTCCAGTCTCCCGGGGCGCTCATACTACTTTCAGGGCCTCTCATTATCCTTCATACATATGTACTGCTTTTCCCACCCATCGACAATCATGGCGTCTCTGATTGGTTGCAGTCAGACTGCGCCCCCCACCCTGTGTGACAGCATGTCTGACTGCTTGCAATTGCTCACTCTGTCTATGTATGTACAGTATATCAGGGTAAAAATAACTAAAGAAATTGGCATGGGGTCTGCCCATATTATGATACCCAGCACAGATAAAGCATTTGACTACAGGCTGCAGCCCCCAGCCACGTGCTTATCTTGACTGTGTATCAAAACAAGAAAAACCATATACGGCTTTTTTTTTAAAATTTAAATAAATAATTTAAAAAAACGGTGTGTGGTCCTCACCAATTTTGGTACCCAGCCATGATAAACCCCGACAGCTGGTGGGGCTGGTATTCTCAGGCTGGAGAGACCCCTGGTTATTGGACCCCCAGCCTAAAAATAGCAGTCTTCAGCCACCCAGGATTGTCGCATCCATTAGAGACAACAATCCTTGAACTTTACCCGGCTCAGCAATAATAAGGTATTAATGACAGCTCACAGCTGCCACTAAGCCCTAAATTAGTAATGAGGAGGGTGTCTATGAGACCCCCTGCATGTAAGTGAAAAGAAATAAAGCACAAAACACAGAAAAAAAAACATTATTTTAAATACAATACAAAAAACACCGTCTTTCTCCCCTTTATTAACACCCAGTTCCGACGTACTCCACACAAGGTACTACGACAATTCCAGCTCTGCTACATACTGAAGGCTCATTGCATGGGCATAGAACATGTTCGCACACTGTGGACTTCAGGCAGAGACTGACTGAACAGCAGCTGTGAGCGGTGACGTCACTCAGTTTATTTGCGGTCACAGCTGGAGGTTGCCACAGTACTCCACTTGTGACCACAGGTGAACTGTTCTCAGTTGACCTTATTAAACTCAGTGACCTCACCTCACAGTTCACAGACCTGCATCTCCTGGCAGAAAACCAAGGTTTTTTTTGCCAAAAAATACAGATTTGGTGCTGAAATTTATACATTATATTCTTACACCTAATCTGTATCACCTGGCAAAAAATACATCAAAACTAAATCATATCCATGTGGTTTTGATGCAATTTTTTTGCCAGGAGATGCAGATTTGGTGTAGGAATATGGTGTATAAATTCCAGCACCAAATCTGCATCTCTTGGCAAAAAACCCACACAAAAACGGCTTTGACACCATTTCAGTGTGGGTTTTCTAGGGAAGGACGCCGCTGCGCTGCGCTCGCTAACGCTCGAGTCCGGCGCTGCTGCGATGGCTGCTCGGTGGTGCGAGCGGTGGGCCGGATCCGGGGACTCGAGCGGCGCTCCTCGCCCGTGAGTGAAAGGGGGTGGTTTGGTTTGGGGATTTGGTCCGTGACGCCACCCACGGGTTGTGGTGAGGTTGGGCACCACCGCTGCTGGTGACGGGGATCCCGGGAGCGATGGCAGGGAGCAGCTGGGATGTTGTTTTCCCCCTCCGTGGGTAGGGGTTGGTGGTCCCGGGGCCCGGTGAGATGACGGGCAGGCAGGGTTGGATGGGTGCAGGGTCGCTTGGACTGCGCAGCGCGGTGCCAGACGGCATGGTAGTACTCAGCCACAAAGGTACGCAAAGTCTCTGGTAAACCAAACGGCTGGATGGACGGGTCCCGCAGCCGGCTGCTGTGGCTTCTTCTGGACGGTTAGTGGTGGCTGCCTTTCCCTGCACCTTTGTGTATGTTCGGTCCCGATGGATTCCCACCGGTAACCCGCTCCCCAGTGTATATATGTGCCGGAGGAGCCCTTTTGCCCGCAGGCTCTGGCCCTTGGAACTCCAGCTATGGCGGTAGCTGTATTTCCTTTTGCTGGTCGGACGGTTGCCTTCAATCGGGTCTTGGCTGTTAGGAAACCCCTGGGGTTCCGGTCACTGACGGATTTTACCTCTAATGGCGACTCCAAGCCTGGTCGGGGTCCGTAGGCCCTGCCTGGGTGCTGGCTTCACTTCGCTCCCCGGTTCGGTTCCGGCGGGCCACCGCCCGTCCCCGGTCCTACGGTTCCGCATTGATTGGCCTCTCCTGCAGACGGCCACCACCGTCTGCCAACCTTGCTCTTAGTGCCCGGGCCACACACCCTGACACCGTCAGTTTACTCCTCCACTACTATTTCACTCCTCTCTCTTGTACTTCCCTAACTGACTCTCCTCCTCACTCACTGATCTGACTTCCTTTTCCCGCCTCCAGGACTGTGAACTCCTCAGTGGGTGGGGCCAACCACCTGGTGTGGACATCAGCCTCTGGAGGGAGGCAACAAGGATTTTGTGTCTGGCTGATGTGCCTGTCTCAGGGTGGGGGTGTATGTTGTAGTACCTGTGACGACCTGGCTAGTCCAGGGCGCCACATGCGTGTCATGCGAGTTTTTAGGTAAGCAGCGTAGGACTAGCTATGGGAGAAATCTCCTGTAAAACCAGTCCTGGCCGCGGTTACCTGCACTGAGCTCCAGAGCTATAACCTGACCTCCAGAGATCTGCCTGGTCTGTTTGCAGCTGTGCTGACCTGAACAGCAATCGCCAGGGAATCAATCACTCGGCGCTCGCTGTTCAGGCTGCACTCTGGAGCTCAGGTGACAGCTCCGGAGTTCAGTGCATGTAACCGCGGCCAGGACTGGTTTTACAGGAGATTTCTCCGATAGCCAGTCTGACGTGGTATGCAAGTGTAAGGATCCGTGTGACATGCGCATGCCACCCGGATTCTGACTTTTTTCTCACCCCCATAGCATTGCATGGGGGTGAGAGAGCTACTATTAGAGTAGGTTCACACAACCATTTTCTCCACATCCAAGAAAAATGATACTATTAATCTGATAAGAGTGGCAGTTTTTCTTGGATGTAGGGAGAAAATAAAAAAAGAAAGAATAAGGATCTTCCAACTTCTCCTTTCTGTCAGTCTGTGAAAAGCAAACTATAGTCTGATATCATCCAAGTTTTGTCGGATTTTTTTCACGGATCCTTAGGGGCACTTTGCACACAACGACATCGCAATCCCATGCTTGCGATGCCGAGCACGATAGTCCCCGCCCCCGTCGCAGCAGCGATATCTTGTGATAGCAGCCGTAGCGAACATTATCGCTACGGCAGCTTCACATGGACTCACCTGCCTTGCGACGTCGATCTGGCCGGCGACCCGCCTCCTTATTAAGGGGGCGGGTCGTGCGGCGTCATAGCGACGTCACACGGCAGGCGGCCAATAGAAGCGGAGGGGCGGAGATGAGCGGGACGTAAACATCCCGCCCACCTTCTTCATTCCGCATAGCCGGCGTGAGCTGCAGGACGCAGGTAGGAGATGTTCCTTTCTCCTGCGGCTTCACACACAGCGATGTGTGCTGCCGTAGGAACGAGGAACAACATCGTACCTGTCGCAGTCGCGTAATTCTGGAATTCCCAGGCACTACACCGATGATACGATTACGACGATTTTGCGCTCGTTAACTGTATCATCTAGGATATACACACTACGATGTCGAGTGCGACGCCAGAAGTGCGTCACTTTCGACTTGACCCCTCCGACATCGCACCTGCGATGTCGTAGTGTGCAAAGTGACCCTTAGACTTACATTGGCAATTTTAATCTTACACTCAGATTAAAATTGGATGTCTCCAATGTTTTTCTTCAGAACACTCGGTCCAAGGAAAAAAATAAGACATATGCCCAGCCACAATAAATATCATGAAAACCTTCAGGAAAACCACGGATAGTACTCGGATGAGAAAATTTGTTGGGCTCATCATGAGCCCTTAAGGTCCAGTCACACATAACGAGATCATTACTACGTCACAGTTTCCGGATCCTTGTTAAATTGTTGGTGAAATCGTTGGTGAGATGTCACACAGTCATTTTCCCAACGACTTTAGTAACGATGCAGCGACCTGTATAACGATCTCGTTGGCCGTTGGGACCCTGTCACACAGCATCTGTGTAACGATCCCAACCTCGAATAGGGGCGTAGTGATTGACGTAAGCCACGTAGGCGTGCATATACGTCGCCTTTTCCACACCCCTCCGCTCCGATTGGTGGCCAATACTGCGTTCTGATTAGGCAGCTGGCCTAGAAGGCAACTTTGTATCGCTTCATCCTTTGTCCCTTTTTGAGCCTTGCTTTGAGGATAGAACCTGCGACTTCATCTTCGATCTGAAAAGCAAGGAAGCAATCGGGAACAAAGTACGAATGAATCCGGGTGTAGTCGCAAGTTCTATCCTCAAAGCAAGGCTCAAAAAGGAACAAAGAATGAAGCGATACCCAATCAGAATGCAGTACTGTTCTCAGCGCCAACCAATCGGTGCAGACGGGCGCGCGGAAGAGGTGACGCAACTACACGCCTACATGTCACACTTTAAGTTCTCATCTAGGTCGTTAACGAGATCGTTGGTACGTGTCACACATACAGATCCATCCTGCCCAGCAGGACTCCAACCAGCCAAAAATGGCCCAGGACATTCAGCAACGACCAACGATCTCACAGCAAGGGGCGGATCGTTGGTACGTGTCAAACATAACGAGATCGCTGGTGAAGTCGTTGTTTCGTCACAGAAACTGTGTCGTTAGCGATCTTGTTATGTGTGACGTGGCCTTTACTGTGGGGTTAGATAATAAATACACAGCGTTAATCCTTCAAATACCTACTTACCAGATTTCAATCCCTTACATTGTAGGAGAAGCTAACAACACTTATCTTCAAGCCTTGAGCGAGTTTATTTTCAGATAACTAACATTCCCATTGAGTGAACAATGTAACTAAATATAGGTCTGTCTTGGCTGAAGATTAGGCAGTGGCATTAAAACAAGTGGCCGACTTATCAAACAAAAGACAGAGAACATTCCAGAATCTATATATGTATATATAGAGGGATTTGTAGGAGCGAGATGATGGCAGTCGCCTACAGCACTCATGGCCAGTCTCATACTATATACAGCTGGTTGTGTCTGATTCATAGTGACAACGAATAGTGGTATTCTTATACACACAGCTGTCACCGCAGGGTGTAAGATAATACCTATTTGCGCAAGTAGAAAATATGTTTTTGTTTTTCCATTCAGGTTGATATTTATTCAAAGTTTCATATGAATGTTATGTAACCTTCACACCCAACACCATTGCAATGCATAGAAAAGGACACCGGCTATTTCATGCAGCTAGGTTATATTACGGGGGACATACGGGACACATTTACAGCTAGAAATTTATACATCTTACTGCAAGCAGAATCATAACATTGTTCATACAAAATAGTCAGAATACATCGGTCAGTTTTACAAGAGACGTTAAAAGCTACTCCACTCTGATATGATTTACCCAAATTACATGCCTAAAAAGTGCCCATATCCACCCTTTTCAAGGAAGCCTCCTGGAGAAATAATATAAGATTTGCTATTCACTTCCTCTACAAATATGATTCATTGCACTTATTTCAGTAATTGACGTGATTCATCAGTCGATGACATGGTGTTGTACATTAAACCTTGGTATCAGCAGGGTTGCACCACATACTATGCAGCCAGGATATTTTTTAATATTGCTTTTGAAGATGGTATACAGAGACGTTTTTGCACAGGGTGCACACTTCTGTGCTTGCATAGGTCCTGTAATTTCCTTTCTTCAATCTAAGAGAGAATGGGCCATCAGTTGCGCTTCTCCATCAGGAATTTTAGAACGCCAAATGTTCCCCAAGGTTATCCCTGACTGGTCTGCTGTGTAACAATATATAGTGAACTCTGATGCATTCAACCCCCTCCCTGAAAATTACATTCTATTCATGGCATCCTCAGTTGAGAATAAGGCCCAGGAGTTAAATTGGAAACTCCCATCAAAATTTTTATCCCCTTACTATATTGCAAACATTCTGTTATACAGCTTTGTGAACTTACAATTGCTAATTTTGCCCAGTTAATTCTTCTCTTTTCCATTAGATCTATGGCATCACGTGATTAAAAAGTAACTACTGTAGTTGAATCATTCTAAGCTTTATGTAGTAACAGGAAGTTTATTTTCCCTGCATTAGTTATCACTGCAAAGTCCATGGCAGAGGGAGGGGTGAAGCAGCTAGGTCAAGAGTTGAAGGGGGAGATGACTCATCCAGAAAAAAAAGACTTCCTGTTTTTACATAGAGCTTAAAATGAATTGGCTAGTCTGTTTTTAATCAAGTAATCTCAAAGACCTGATGGAAAATAGAAGAATTAAGTGGGTAGAAAAGCAGAATAAGCAATTCTAAGTACACAATGCTATATAATCTATATATATAATTGCCTTATTCTGTCTGTCTGTCTTGCTCCAAAATGACATCATTACAGTGACCGCGCGCGCTAAAGAGCCTGCGACCAACGGATCAGCTAACTGAACAGCCGCAACTACGGGCCGACAGGACGACGCCCGACACTTTTCCCTGCACCCACACAGAGCCCCGACTCCCCTGTGAGTGCTGCACCCCCGGGAGCCCACACCAGCAACCTAGCCGACACATACCCACAGCTCACCTACGCCCCCGCACACATTACCCCACTCGGCTCCACCCCCCCGCGCTCTGCATGTATACACTGAACACACACACACACACCTGGATAGTCATTTGTCCCCAGTCATGCAGTCCCTGGCACTGACGTCCTCAGCGCCATGGCCCCGCTTGGCTCCACCCCCCCGCACTCCGCTCCCCACACACATTACCCCGCAGGATGGGGGCACATGTCAGGATGGTGGCTGCACCATGATGGGGGCACATACCTACATTGGGCCACATCACAGCATCAGCATATTTTTACTTAACTTTACACTGTTCATGGCCTTCTTTCATTACAAGCCATGGACATCATTAAACATTAGACTCATCTATTAAAACTGTTCCTTCTGTTGTTTGTCATTTTAAAACCAATAAACAATTATAAGAATACTAAATTAAACCTAACCCATCCAGTCCATTCATTACCTTATTATTCAATCTGCTAACCTACATACATATTCTAGACTACCCGATACGTTAGAATCGGGCCACCTTCTAGTATATATATAATTATATATATAATATGGTGACTGCAATATATTAAAAGATCAGAACTTTGATGGGAGTGCTTGTTTAAGCTCCCTCCAGTTGTATTATATTTATCTATCTCCAACAGCCGTGTTTAAGGCCCTCTTCACACGTCAGTGATTCTGGTGCGTATGTGACAGATACGTACCAGAATCACGGACATACGAAGACCCATTAAAATTAATGGGTCTGCGCACACAGTGATTTTTCACTGACTATGATGTCTCCGTGCGGCGTACACACGTGTCCGTGTGTTCCACATGGAGACATGTCTATTTATTTCTGGCATCACTGATGTTCCACGGACCACACCATGGTGTGATTCATGAAACACGTACCAGAAAAACAGGTACACTGAAAATAAAATTATTTTTATACTCACCTTTTCCAGCAACGCTGTGTTCGGCCTCTGCTGGCTGCTGCTTCCTGCCCGGCTAATTACTGTCATGCATATTCATTTATGAATGGCATAGCCAACCCGGAAGTAGCTGCAGAGGTGACACAGCGGCCAAAGGCAGCATCCGGGAGAGTTCAGCACCACAGACTGCAGGAGCGGGGACAGGTGAGTTTATCTCCATGTGTAATCATGGATTACGGAGCACGGACCACGGATTGCATATGGACAACCCACGTGTGCTGTAAATCATGGTACACAGAGGGACATATACGTTTTTTACACGTCAGTGAAAAACAACTGTGTTTTTCACTGATGTGTGAAACAGGCCTAACAAAAAGTACCAGGGGCAGTTGTTAACCATTTAAATGTTACTGTCAATCTCTGACAGCAATATTTAATTGGAACATTTGCTGGTGCTCCCATAGGCCCCCCGCGATATAATCACAAGGGGCCACTGTGTCACTATGATAGGCGGGGGCTTGCTTAAGGCCCCATCGCCATCATCTCAGTCCTCCTGTGAAACTGAGACATAGCTCTATAGCAGACCAAGGTTTTCACCAGATACTGCAATATTGTCTTATTGCAGGATATAATATAAGGCAGTGATCAAAAGATCACAGTAGCAAGTCCCTTAAAGAGAACCTGTCAGCAGAAATTTTGCACTAAACCTAAAAGCTCGTGGGCTGCCTTCTAGCAAGGTTACTGTTGTTATTGTGCCCCTTTTTAGACCAAAATAAATACTTATTTATTTTCTGCGCAAGCGCTGGCCAGATGACCCCACGTCACCTCTTTCCCATCTTGCCCTGGAGCAAGAAAGATGAGAAAGAGGTGACGTGGGGTCATCTGGCCAGCGCTTGCGCAGAACGGTGGAGGCAGAGGCGAAAGCGCGGGCAGGAGATTATGGGCGGGTACTTGCTGATGAAAATCACAGCGCCGCCCATAATCTCACACCTGCGCAACACGTCACCAGCAGTCACACTGTGCACGGTGCAGTCCCGCTAGAGTGGCACGGCGCATGCGCGAGACCTCGGGCGCACTGGGCGGTGTCCTGAGGTATGAAATTGAGCAATGGGGGACGGCGTAAAACAGCAGGAGGCAGAATAACGGACAACAGACAGCCCGCCCCGTGTACGATTAACAAGATTTGCATACAAAAAGGTACCACTTTATAAAGTATTTATTTTGGTCTAAAAGGGGGCACAATAACAACAAGAACCTTGCTAGAATGCAGCCCAGGAGCTGCAGAAGGGGAATCTTTTAGGTTTAGTGCAAAATTTCTGCTGATAGGTTCCCTTTAAAGAGACTAAAAAAACAAAAATATTTTTTAAGAATTTTGTTTAACAAAAATGGAAAAAATGTAATCATATGATTTTTTTCTCCTTAAAAATAAAGGCAGAAACATCATATTTGATATTGCCACATTCGTAAAAGTACAATCTAGTAAAATATGGAATTATTTAAACCAATTGGTAAATGCTGTAAAGAGAAAAAAAGGAAAGCATTTCTGGCAGTGTGATTTTATTATCTTGCCTACTTGAAAAACTGAAATAATGTCAGAAAGGGTGACACGAAGGAAATTATTTATTTTACAATATTCTGAATCTTTTAGATCATTTAAATAGAAAAATAAAATCAATGCACATTTGGTATCGTCATACTATTTTTTTTTTACTGCACAATAAATGGCATACAAACAGAACAAAAACCAATGGTATAATTGCATTTTTTTCACCATTTCATTACATTTGAAATTTGATTTCCATTTTACAATGCATTACACTGTAAATTTAATGCTGTCATTCAAAACTAAAGCGGGTTTACACACTGCGATATCGGTCCCGATATCGCCAGCGTGGGTACCCGCCCCCATCTGTTGCGCGACACGGGCAAATCGCTGCCCGTGCCGCACAACATTGCCCAGATCCGTCACACTACTTACCTGCCCGACGATGTCACTGTGACTGGCGAACCGCCTCCTTTCTAAGGGGGCGGTCCGTGCGGCATCACAGCGACGTCACTGAGTGGCCGCCCAATAGCAGCGGAGGGGCGGAGCTGAGCGGGACGTAACATCCCGCCCACCTCCTTCCTTCCGCATAGCGGCCAGGAGGCAGGTAGGAGAGCTTCCTCGTTCCTGCGGTGTCACACAGAGCGATGTGTGCTGCCGCAGGAACGAGGAACAACCTCGTTACTGCTGCAGTAACGATTTTTGAGAATGGACCCCCATGTCACCGATGAGCGATTTTCCACGTTTTTGCAACGATGCAAAATCGCTCATTGGTGGCACACGCAACGGCATCGCTAATGCGGCCAGATGTGCGTCACAAATTCCGTGACCCCAACGAGTTCACATTAGCGATGTCGTAGCGTGTAAAGCCCCCTTTAGACTTGTCCCACAAAAAACATTGTCTATATCAATGAATAAATACAAAAGTTATGGCTCTTGAAAGAAGGTGAGGAAAAAATGAAAGCGAAAAAAAAATCTATCAGCTTGTTTTTGCAACCTCATCTCAGAGCAGCATGATGTAGGCAAAAGACCCTGATTCCAACTATGTATCACTTCGATTACCAGATGCAGTGGTTCAGACACAGAGATTTTAGATTTAGCCAGCAGCAGAGCAGAGAAAGCCTCTCTTCCCACACCAGGCTCTCTATGTTCAATGTCTATAGACAGTGAGCTGCTTTCCACAGGGCGCTGCTGTAGTCCAAGTAATGATAATCTCCTGGTTCTAAAACAATCATCGCCAGTAAACAACAGAAGGGGGATTGATAAGAAGATGCATTACTGAAATCTGTGTTTAACCCTACAGCATGCTGTCTTCAGATTACATACCAAAAATCTGCTGCTCAGATTTTCTTTAAGATTATAGTCCTATGATCAATATTTGGTGAGATTTTGATATTGCAGATTTCCCATAGCTATTAGCTTTCTTTTCATTGTGATTATGAGTGTGTTTTTCCATGAGGTTCTTCACGCTGTGGTTTTTGTCTTTTTTCAGTATGTCATGTTTTAAATAAAGTTGCTTTATTTTTGATACATAAATGTCCAAGCAAAGTAGATGTGATTTCATGAAATATCCAACCTCGGTATATCTAATAATACTGCTGAACTGTGCGTGCAGTTTTGGTACTTTTTTTCTTTATAAGCTTCTATGTGAAGATTGAAAAAAAAAATGCAGGTAAAAAATGCCATTTTTAAGTGCAGCAGAAACGCGTCAAATAAGGTTGAAAACGCAGCAAATACGCAAAAATCAGAGAAGATTGTTATTACGCTGTGTAGTGCGGACACCTGCAGCATATGTGCAGAAAAAAATCAGTAGAAAAAACCCCGCAGCATTTAAGGTACATGTGAACACGACATCAGCGTTGCATTTTTGTTATTTATCTCTATTAAATCCATAAAATAGTAACACTAGTCAACACAAAAAAATTATCAGCAAAGGTAATATGTCTGTTTTATGGAGTTTGATGTGCTGATTCCAAAAATATGCTTAGTTTTGCTCTATCACATAAAGTTTCTGATATAGAAGTATTTTTGTTATTACGTTATTTCTGCATTTTCAATGTATGTTTTGAGTTTGTCACCACCATGGAACTGATCTTACTCTACTGTTTGATCTGATTTAAAGGAGAAAAATGTGTATCAATCATCCGAACAGATTCTGCTATGTGTGTGATTCTTTTACACCAAAAGGCCAAGTACGTTCAATCACTCATGATATTACAAAGATGTACTTTAAGTGTCCACTTCGTGATCAAGACAACAGCTGGGCCCCTCATGTGATCTGCTCAAGTTGTTCAAATGGTCTTCGTGACTGGTTGAATATGAGGAAAGTGGCTATGCCATTTGCTGTTCCCATGATTTGGAGAGTGCCCAAAAATCATAGGGATGACTACTACCTTTTTTTTGTCAAACTGAAGGGCTTTTCTACAAAGAACAAACATAAGATTAATTACCCTGAACTTGAATCTGTGATTAGGCCAGTTCCACATGATTGCACCTTGCCAGTTCCTGTACCACCGTTGTCTGGATTGGATAAAAATGAAGTAGAATATGAGGACTATGGAGGTGAAGCTACTGGTGAAGACCTGGAGACCTCAAGATGAGTATGTACCTGATGCAGCAGCCGAGCAGCCAGAATGCTTTACTCAACATGAATTAAATGATCTCATCAGAGACCTTTCATTCTCAAAAAATAAAGCTGAACTTCTTGCATCTAGGTTGAAACAAAAGAATCTTCTTCATGATGATGTCAAAGTGTGTTATTACCGAAACAGAAGTAACGCTTTAACACAATTTTTCACAGTTGATGGACCAATTGTGTACTGTAACAATGTGAAAGGCCTCTTTGAAGAACTGAATCAAGAGTATTTTGTTTCAGATTGGCGATTGTTTATTGACTCATCCCAGACAGATTTGAAAGCAGTGTTGCTTCACAATGGAAATATGAAACCATCTATCTCTATTGCTCACTCATGTCATCTAAAGGAAAGTTATGAAAATCTGTCAGTTGTTTTGGATGGTATGTAATATAAGCATCATCAATGGAATATCTGTGGAGATTTGAAAGTGATTGGTCTGCTAATGGAAATGCAAGGAGGTTTCACAAAATATTGTTGCTTCTTGTGTTTATGGGACAGTAGAAATACAGCAGAGCATTATGTTCATCGTGATTGGGGACAGAGAAATATCTATGCTCCAGGTAAAGACAATGTTCAACATAATCCTTTAGTTGCTCCAACAAAAATCTTTCTTCCTCCACTTCCTCCACTACATGTAAAGTTGGGATTGATTAAAATCTTTGAAAGCCATATCAAAGACAAATTCAACAGGGTTCCAGTATATTTCACAGAAATTGTCCAGTATTTCACCAGCAAAACTGAAGGAAGGGGTATATGTTGGTCCTGAGATCAGAGAGCTTATGAGTGATGAAGTGTTTGAAGGAACGCTAAATGATAAGGTATTGAGATCTTGGAAAAGCAGGAAAAATAAATCTCCAAAATATGTTGAAGGTGTTGAGGAACTGCTAAATGCATACCAGTGTCTTGGATGTTGCATGTCTCTGAAAATGCACTTTTTGAATTCACATTTACATTTTTTCCCTCAAAATATTGTGGATGTAAGCGATGAACAAGGCGAGCGGTTTCACCAGGACATTAAAGTAATGGAACACCGCTACCAAGAATGACTCAATGATGGCAGATTACTGTTGGATGTTATATAGGGACAACCCTGAAATATATCAACGACAGTCTAATGTCAAGCATTTTTAATTTCTGCTCATATTTTGGTTTCTATTTTGCATAGCAGAAAAAGGAGAAATGTACAGCTCACTGGAGAAAATTGAGGTTGGTGGTGCACGGACAACCTGCTTCGGCTTGCAGGTGAAGCATGATTAAAGGCTGCTTTACACCAGAAGATCTATTGTGCGATAGATCGTCGGGGTCACGTTTTTTGTGACGCACATCCGGCATCGCTTGCGATGCCGGCCTGTGTGACACCTCCTAGCGACGCAGTATCGCTCACAAATCGTGAGTCGTGTACTGCTCGCTAGGTTTCATAATATCATTTCATTTAATTGTTCATCGTTCCCGGAGTAGCACACGCCGCTCCGTGTGACACCCCGGGAACGATGAACATCGCTTACCTGCGACCCGTAGCTCTCGCCGGCTATGTGGAAGGAAGGAGGTGGGCGGGATGTTTACATCCCGCTCATCTCCACCCCTCCACTTCTATTGGCCGGCGACCGTGTGACGTCGCTGTGACGCCGAACGTCCCTCCCACTCCAGGAAGTGGACGTTCGCCGCCCACAGCGAGGTCGGACGGGAGGTAAGTACGTGTGATGGGGGGTTACCGACTTTGTGCGCCACGGGCAGCGATTTGCCCGTGATGCAAAAAGGACGGGAGCGGGTACAATCGATTGTGAAATTGCACAATCGATCGTACCGTGTAAAGCAGCCTTAAGAGCCTTTTTTCACTTGAAACACTTTGACGTTTCTTTGTTCCGTACCCACCCTAACAATTTTTGTTATGGGCTTTTTAATTATGCTTAAATAAATTTTCACATTTTATATGCTGGTGCTGGATTTTTTCACCTCCTATTTTGTTCTATTTTGCATGTGAAATTATTTTGGTTCAATAAAAACTGTTTTGTTAGGTGAAGCATTTTTTTCTGATATGTAGATTACTGTTTTCTTAATGTCGCCAGTATATTTCCTTTACCTTATAATAATGATGCTGGTCCATGGAAACTATATGAGCTACAGCAAAACTATATACATTTCTTAAATCAGGACAAACAGATGATTCAGAAAAGTACAAAGTCACCTGCGATGATTATGTGGCGATCCTGAGGCTTTAATCGCCACAGAGTACTGCACCTCACCAGAGGTGCAGTATTCATCTCGGATATGGAGGAGGTAATCGCCGGTAAAACCACCACAATCCACCAAAACACACAGTTAGATGCCCTCTCACTGGGACTGGGCTAGGGTAGAGACATTGGAGGGTGGCCATCACTAATGTAGTGGACCCTCTGCTCACTAGTTCAGGAACCCGGGGGGAAGGAGCTAGACACCGGGGAGCAAGGCGACACACACACACACTTACAAGCAGTCTAGTCCAGGACAGGAAACAAGTGAGATTCAGGCGGACACGGTCGCTGAGGGGAGAGCTGATAGCATGTTACCTGTTACCTGGCAAGTTACCTTTAAAAGTTGTAAACTACTTAGGGCCTTGCTTCTGAGAATCCTATCTACCGTATTTTTAGGACTATAAGACGCACCTGACCATAAGACGCACCCTGGTTTTAGAGGAGGAAAATAAGAAAATAAAATTTTAACCAAAAAATGTGGTCATGATACACTGTTATGGGGCGAGGATCTGCTGCTGACACTGTTATGGGAGTAATGTCCCCAAATTCTCTACTAAGGTACCCCATTCTGATAACGATCCTGCTGCCTTGTATATGATCCTGCTCATATACCCCATCCTGCTCATATACTCCCATCCATCCTGCTCATATACCCCATCCTGCTATATACCCCATCCTGCTCATAATATACTCCCATCCTGCTCATAAAATACCCCCATCCTGCTCATAAAATACCCCCATCCTGCTTACAAAATACCCCCATCCTGCTCATAAAATACCCCCATCCTGCTCATAATATACCCCCATCCTGCTCATAATATACTCCCATCCTGCTCATAATATACCCCCATCCTGGTATATGGCCTGTATCCTGTGGCACAGAAAAAAAAAAATGTTTATACTCACCTTTCCTCACTCCATGCAGCATGGATCATCTTCCTCTCTGTCTTAGCTGCAGCGCCACTGAGTGGAGCCGTCACCGTGTGTGGAGCCGTCCCCCTGCAGCATCGCGATATCTTCCTGTCTGTCCCGGTCAGCTGATCTGTGTGGATGCTAGCGGCGCGCACAGCGATGACGTCATCGCTGTGCTCACCGCTTTCTACACAGATCAGCTGACCGGGACAGACAGGAAGATATCGCGATGTTGCAGGGGGACGGCCCCACACACGTTGATGGGTGAGTACACTGATTCACTGCACCCCACGCTGATAATCATGCACGGGGGCAGTGAATACAGCCGCACATGATCACTCCAGGCTGTAGTTGCCAGGGGTGATCATGCGGGCAGGCTGTTTAATATGTGCGCATTCCCCGCCCATCACCCCGCCCACCTGTCAGCGCTGACTTCAGCGCTGAGAGATGATGGGCGTGCATATTAAATGAGCGGGCCCACGTGGTCACGGCAGGCTGCTTCAGCCTGCTCGTGCCCCCGATGACCCGCTCCACCACAGCACCCTCATTCCCCGCAGCCACATTCAGACCATAAGACACACCCCCCACTTTTCCCCAACATTTGGGGGAAAAAAGTGCGTCTTATGGTCCGAAAAATACGGTACCTCACTTGGTTACACATTTCTTTGGTCAGTCTGTGACGACCCTGGATCAGGTCGTCACAGGGTACTGCACAAGCTGCCCTTCTGTGCGGTATTCCACCTCCCTCTTGGTTCTGGGTCCCTATCTTAGTGGTGTTGCCTCCAACAGCAAATCAAATCCTAGATACACCCTGCACCACACCCATCAGTCACACCAGTGGACGGCTTGAGTGGAATAGAGTCGCCCACCTGGGGGGTCAGGGAGAGGAGGTTAGGTGTGTAGTCAGTAGAGAGTAGAGAGTTGAGAGTTGAAAGGAGAGACAGAGGAGGTCGGGAGCGGTGGCTCCTGGAGAAGTTATCTAGGTTGCAGACGGTGGTCTGGGCCTAAAGGAATCGGACCCTGGGTCACAGGGGCGAGGTTTCTGGACCTGTTGAGGAGGACAGCCGTCAGCCTAGCACTTTCTTCGGTCCGGGACTGAAGGCACGACAGGGTACACGGGGTACCCTAGGTCGGGGAGTACCTTCAGGCAACCAGACAATTCATCTGAGGAGAACAGAGCCTTTATGATCTGTTCCCACCACTCCAGAATCAGGGCACTAGCGCAACGAGGGGAATAGGACTTTCCAATCCAAAACGGTCCAGAAAATCTCAAGCGTGAGCCCTGAGAGCAAGCTCTGACACTTAACCACTGTGGGGAGCGGGGCATCCCACGGCACCATCACCATCCCACACCGACTCCCGAGGCATTTCCCCTACCCATGGAGGGCTACGACACCTTGCTGCCCCACTTCATCACCCCGGGTACTCCCAACGGCAGCAGTGGTACTCTTAAATTACCGTACACCACGGGTGGCGTCACGAACTATACATCAAATCCCCTGTAAATACCCCCTTTTATTTGAGTGGCCGCATGACCCCGGGTCCAGAGACCCTCGAGCCACAGCGAACCCGGACCCTAGCAGCTTGGCTGCTCCCACGGGGGCGGCAGACCTCAAATTCCTGGCGTCACAAACAGGATATGAACTGGGCCCACTAACCTGGGTGATGTGTGCCTTGGAAATCCAAACCGCGAGTCAAGAGTCCTGTTTCCTGCCATTTCCGCCATCTTCCGCCATCTTTTGGCTCCAAAATGCTGTTTTCTCAAGCAAAAGCGCGCAAAGCCAAAGCCCCGCCCTTCGTCCTGAGAGTCAGCCCGGAACCGGAAGTTCCCAGAGAGCCACAGCACAGCAGTGAGTGGTGGGCGAAAACCGAGGGAGCGTGACGGCATGTAGCAGCTGAAGAGAAGCAGAGACACCAGGACTCTGCGATAACGTTCATGGACGCCGCAGAGGCATGTTGGGAAGGCGTGAATGCTTCGTCGAGGATGCAGCTCCTGGTACAGCTGCCTGGATCGAGATGCGGAGGGCGGCCGCAGCGGTGTGTGCTTGGGAGAGAGAGGCAATGCGTGCGGGATGGGTAAGCAAAAACCCAGCTCCGGTTGACCCGGCCAATGCGGCCATGGACTCCGGTCTGCCCCCGGCCACCGCCATCGCTCTGCCGCCTCTGCCTCCAGCCATAGCTGATCCTGAGACGCTGCCCACAACACCGGCAGTGGGCTCCTCAATTCCCACTGAAGAGGACCAGATCACGGTTCCTGATCAGATCATCCCGGTTACAGTGGAATTGGAAACGGAGGAGATGGAGGGAAGCGATTCAGGTTCCAGCACTCCAGAGGCTGCATGGGTACCTCGTTTTGAGGGAAACGGCTATTGGATGTCCCTGTCATCACGTGCAATACACAAGTTAGAGATGATGGAGGTGGAAGCAGAGTCCACTTCAGATGAGAATCCAGCCAAGACCATTGATGTAGTGGTGCCCATATGCCGACGCTGTGGCTTACCAGGGCACTTTGCAAGAGTGTGCCCAGGAGGTGCCCGACGTTAAAGGGACCGGAACCTGCAAGTTTCTAAGAGTTTTGTGTGGATTGTCACGCCCTCCAGAGTTGAACGCCCTCCAGAGTTCCAAAGGGAGGAGACTGTCGGGGATCGGTTGACGGGTCCCTGATGGAAGGTGACAGGAAAGTTATGCTGCAATTAGACTGCACCTTCCTTGTTGAACTTTTTTCCACCCTTTGTTATAGGAAAAAGACCATCAGAGCCTTGGATGGTGCAGTGCTGGTAGACGGCACCAGGAGGCCCCGGTGGCGGTTGGCGCAAAAGGGCAATGTCTACCAGGTTTCTCAGGACCGCCACCAGAGGCGTCTTTTCAACACCCGGGACCTTAACCTAGTCACGGACCCATGGATAGGAATGCAGCGGGTCAGGTTGTTTGTGTGGCGGGTTGATGGAATCCAGAATGTTGGGACTGGACTGTCGCAGGAAGAGGCTGCAACACAGTACGTTGAGCCTCCGCTACTAGCATTAGCCGGTAGCATTCCATAATTAAAAGGATGAACTCTAAAAAGTTAAAATAACGTTTAAGTAATGTGCTTCCCTAATATGGGATGAAAAACCTGTAAATAAAATGTTATTCTTTTTCTTGCAGTTACAAAAATAAACCTCTGGTGTCCTGTAGCTCGAGGCCATCAAGCTAAAGTTAAACTTAGTACCAGGAGGCAGGTCACGGATCATCAGGCAACACCATAGGGGACGCGACCCGGACGAGCGCCCCTTAGCGGCAGTGTTGCTTAGAGAATTGATTTACCTGGTTGTCAGCGTCTGCTTATGAACTGAGTGAGTACGATAGTGACCCCTGCATCCCACGGCACCATCACCATCCCACACCGAATCCCGGGGCATTCCCCCTACCCGTGTAGGGCTACGACACCTTGCCCCACTTCATCCCCCTGGGTACTCCCAACGGCAGTGGCGGTACTCCCAAATTACCGTACACCACGGGTGGTGTCACGAACTATACATCAAATCCCCTGTAAATACCCCCTTTCTTTTGAGTGGTCGCATGACCCCGGGTCCGGAGACCCTCGAGCCACAGCGAACCCGGACCCGAGCAGCTCGACTGGCTACTCCCACGGGGGCAGCACAAGTCCACTGACCCAACTCCAAGAGATCACTCTGTGATTTGTCAACTACCCAAATCTAAGGTCTGTCCCTGTCACACGCTGGGCCCTATCTGAGCTTTTAGAAAGAAACAGTCTCTGTCCCTAGACCTTAGCCCCTCTCGCTCTGGGCTAGTCCCAAACATGAAAGAGGTTTTCCCACAAACAAAGTTAATTTTAAAGTTAATATCAATCAATGAATCTTAGAATAATAATAAGTTTCACAATTGGATGCGATTAAAAATGTTCCTGTGCTGAGATAATCTTATAAATGTGCCCCTGCTATGTACAGTGCAATGACCGTTTCTGACCATACAGGGAAATGGTCTGATCATATCACATCTCCTGGGCTGTGGAGGACGCAAAAGAGAGAATACAGACTTTACAGCACGAGATCATAGCTGATTGTTTTTGTGAGGTAAAACATTTTCCTGCCTTTTGTTAAAAAATGTTTTACCTCAAAGAAAGTATTAATTGCGATTCCTTACTGTAATGTCTATATACTTTTTTACATCCTCCCCTGCCCAGTAGATGTGATATGATCATGACCATGTCCTTGTGTGGTCAGGTACGGCCATTACACAGTACATAACAGGGGCACATTTAAAAGATTATCTCAGCACAAGAACATTGTTTTGTATGTATTTGTGCAGGTAGTCTAGTGTGTATCTTAATATTCTCACCTACTGCCACTTTCTCCAGGATCCAGTGCCGTTGTGATACTCTTTTGAATGACAACACTGCTCAGATTCTCTGGGTAACTATATGTGCTAGCCAGAAGTCCTCTTTTACAGTGTAAGCTTTTGGAGTCTAGTTCAGATGCTCCATAGGCTTACATTATAAAAGGCACTTCTGGGTCACACAGTGTGCACTGTTAACTAGAGTCTGAAGAGTGGTGACGTCACTGAGAAGAGAAACAGAATACCGGAGAAGACTGCAGTAGGTGAGTATATTAGCACACACACACACACACACACACACACGCGCGCGCACACATGCAATACATACACATATCAACAGATTTAGTTAAAAAAAACCCTTCAGAGCATCTTTAACATGAACTTTTGGGACCTATGGATCAGAAAAAGATCTCCCGAGAGTCTGCCTATACAGCTTAATTTAAATAAAAGGGAGCAATACCAGTGTGAGATGTAATGACTGATAGTCTGCTTGTCTGATCTCACAGGAGAACTGAGTGTGATTATAACTAACACAGTACAGTAGAGTTGAGCATTTCCTCATTACAACAAACCTGCAGATGACTTCTCTTAGTTCTGGCAGCTCAGCTGCAAAGCTCTGCCTCATTACTTCAGCTTCAAATCTTACATCTCACAGGTAGCTAGTGTTCGGTGGAGGGCAGTTCAGCAGAACATTTCTCATTACAAAACACATCTGCAGTTGTAGCGTTCCACATAGTGCTGTCAGCTCAGAAGTAATCAAACACAAAAACTGATAGTTAAAATCAGGCAAAACTCTACAATGAAATCAGGAGAGCAGACTTTCCTGTGTGAGACATGTAATGACAGACAGTCTGTTCTCTCACTAGGCTTTGTCTCATGACAGACACTTTTTGCAGTTGTCCTCACAGTGATGTCAGCTCAGGTGTACTGCCTGTTTCACACACATGTGTGAGATGAAAAGCTAGAAAAGTGCAGGTAGTCACACTTACAGTACATCACAAAAGTGAGTACGCCCCTTACATTTTTGTAAATATTTTATTATGTGTTTTCGTGGGACAAAATTGAAGATATCACAATTTTCATACAATGTTAAGTAGTCAGTGTATAGCTTTTATTACACCTTATATTTGGCGTGCCCTCTAAGTAAGTAGTTAACAAACAGAAAAAAAACAATTTGAAACCTTAAAGTTTAATCATATATGCATTAAAATTATGGAATACAGAAAATAGACCAATCCACTATTTACAAAAAGTGGTACAGGAACAGGATATCCTTAATAAGCAAAAAGGATGCACAGGGGTGGATACTTTGATGAAATGATATGGCCAAAGTACCACTACTAGTACGACACTGCCTTTTTTAGTGTCCAGAGACTAGTCATCGCAATATTCTAAAATAGTTAGAACATCAAACATGCGCAGGACAGTAGTCTGTGCCATAATTCAGACATGGAAAAACCCATATACAAAGAATAAGATGCAAAGGAAGAAAAAATTCTGTACAACGACAATTCAATCAATTTATATGTTTATTAACAACATTTTTTAAAATCCGATCACACAAAAATTATGATTTATTGGCTGATTTGTGGTGTGAGGCTGCCACCTGCTGGCCCTCCATTTTTCTCCTTTTACAATTTTGTAATTTTTTGTATGACTGGATCTTAAAAAAATGTTAATAAAAATATAAATTAATTGAATTGTTGTTGTACAGAATTTTTTCTACCTTTGCATACCAATATTTCAAGCAGTTTATTATGACTGTATTGTTTTTATCTTATAAGTTTATAATTACAGTTTTTGCTGTTCAATAAGAGTGCATTGGGATTTCTAGGTACTCAGGGTCATCCAGGGATTTACCAGAGTCAGACGACCTTGACGCCTTTTATTAGGGTGCCACCCTTCACGGCCAGGCGGAGTCTGTTTTGCCTATAATTATATCCTGGACATTTACCAATTTTTGTAATCAGTGGGTTGGTCTACTTTCTGAATTCAGTAATTTTAATGCATAGCTGATTAAACTTTATGGTTTTAAAGGTGATTTTTTCTACTTGTTAATTCCACTTTATTATCCCTTTCACTATATATTCAAGTTTACTCTATTTTTTATGCCTTCTAAATAACTCAACACACAGCCATTAATGTCTAAACTGCTGGCAACAAAAGTTAGTACACCCCTAAGTGAATGTGGCAAAATTATGCCCAGTAAGCCATTTTCCCTCCTCAGTGTCATGTAATTCATTAGTGTTACAAGTGTTGTCTCAGGTATGAATGGGGAGCAGGTGTCTTAAATTTGGTGTTATCATTTACAGACTCTCTCTTACTGGTCACTGACAGTTCAACTTGGCACCTCATGGCAAACAATTCTCTGCGGAACTAAAAAATAATTGTTGCTCTACATAAAGATGGTGTAGACTATAAGATGACCAATGACCAACACCCTGAAACTGAGGTGCAGTATGGTGGTTAAGACCATACAGTGGTTTAGCAAGACAGGTATCACCCAGAACAGGCATCGCGATGGTCGATCAAAGAAGTTGAGTGCATATGCTCAGCATCATCTTCAGAGGTTGTCTTTTCAAAATAGATGTATGAGTGCTCCAAGCATTGCTGCAGGGGTTAAAGGGGTAGGCAGGCAACCTGCAATACTCACACCACGCACCATACTCTGCATCAAATTCACCTGTGTGGCTGTCATCTCAGAAGGAAGCTTCTTCTAAAGATGATGCACACAGATGCCCACAGTTTGTTGAAGACAAGCAGACTAAGGACATGAATTACTGAAACTATGTCCTGAGGTTTGATGAGACCAAAATAAACTTATTTGGTTCAGATGGTGTTTAGTGTGTGTGGTGGCAACCAGATGAGGAGAACAAGTGTCTTGCCTACAGTCAAGTATGGTGGTGGGAGTGTCATATTTGGGTGCTGCATTAGTGCTTCTAGCTGTGAGAGCTATAGTTCATTGAGGGAATCATGAATGCCAACATGTACTGTGACATACAGAAGAAGTGCACAATCTCCTCCCTTTCGGAAATTGAGCTGCAGCGCAGTATTCCAACATAACAAACCCAAACACACCTCCAAGACAACCACTGCCTTGCTAAAGAAACTGAGGAAGGTGGTGGAACCCAAGGTCTCATACATCCACCAGCTATGTGATGTCGTCATGGAGGAGTGGAAGATGATTCCTGTGGCTCCTGTGAAGAGCTAGTGAACTGAATGTCCAAGAAAGTAAGAAAGTGCTTAAAAATAATTTTGGGCACTAGAGGGTCTAAAATTTTATGGATAAGCTTCAATGTTTTCTTCTTGCATTTATATACCTTTTTTATATAGCATAAGATTGCATTAGGCTTATGTTAACTAATATAATCTGTTGAACTTTATATAATTCAATAAAAACTACAGTTATTAAAAAAATAATAATAATTTTGGACACAGAATATTTACACTTTGGACACAATTTGGCCATTTTTACTTAGATGTGTACTCACTTTTGTTGCCAGTGGTTTAGACATTAATGGTTGTACATTGAGGTATTTAGAGGGCACACCAAATTTACAGTTATACAAGCTGTACATTTACTACCTTGCATTCTCTCAAAATGTCATATCTTCAGTGTTGTACCATGAAAAGATATAATAAAATATTTACAAAAATATGAAGGGTGTACTCACTTTTGTGATACACTGTATGTCTGCTCTATTACATGCATGTTGAAAGTATACACAGCTCTGCAATGAGACCTCGAGAGCAGCGTGTCAGTCATTGCATGTCCCACACTTAAAGAGAATCTGTCAGGTGATTTTGTATTACAGTATAATACTAATGTTAGTTTAAATAGGGCCTAAGGAGACCTTTTCAATATCAGTAACTTTTATAGCTCTCCCTCTACCTGTTATCTAATTGTAAGCTAAGTAGAATTCAGTGTGACAGTAAATAGTCAAGCATATGTAAATATAAACTGCATATTCACCTCTCACACCTCTCAGTGCTGGCATCAGTGATAGTAAGTATGAAGTGAATTTGCACTGCTGCCCCCACTCATACTTCCTCCCACCTCTCAGCAATTATAGTGAATGTGTGAAGCCCCGCCGGTGTTGTATCAGTGCATACCTTCAGGGACTCCACGTAGCTGGTGCTGGTCACAGGTAGGGAATCTTCAGTGTTGATCGTGACGCCACTCTCAGATTTGCGGTCAGAGGGGACCGCCACTGCAGATTAGGAGGCACCTGGGGCTGATGGTGGGTGCAGTCGGGTGTAGTAGCCTCCTGAGAGTGAGGCAAGCCCCAGGGCCCTTTGTAAAGCTGTAGTACCACAAGTCGCAGAATGACCACACACAGGCAGAGTGTCTTTCAGGGTTTTTACTCACTTCAGGTGGCAGGGTGAGTAACCCGGGCGTAGCTGGGATGAACCAGGTGGGAACCAGGTATCCTTCCGGCTGACTGTATGAGGGTGACTACAAACTCGCCTTCCTTAGCCCTTGGTGGTTTGGGGTGACCCCGACTTTGAGTCCCTATGGGGGTCACCCAGGGAAGATGCTCCAAGCCTCTCTCCCCTTCTTGTTTTGCCGTGTGCTTGTTCCCCGGGCCAGGCCACTCCAGCCTCTTGCCTCCTGTGACCTATGGGCCCTACTTGCGGTTACGTGGCTGCGGCTTTTGGTTGTTGTGGTGTGGGCTGTAAGAGCCCCACACCGGCAGGTTTAGCAGGGAAAGGTGAATCTATCCTCGCTTCGGGATCTGCCGCCCGGTTGGGCCTGGTGCTCTCTAGAAGTCTCCTTACTTCCCACTCCGTGCACTCTCTAGCTGAAGCTGGCTTTCAGGCAGCACTCCTAGTTGACCGTTCTCCCCCGTCTGTAGCCACTGCGCGGGCGCTGTTAGACAGCAGCAGCCCCACAGGTCTGCTCCTCACTGAGCCCTCTGGAGTTCTCTGCTCTAACTGACTCACTGGTGGGTTTTTCCATCTCTGCTCTTTCTGCTGACATCTCCTCAGTCCGAGCTCCCAGCTCTAACTAACTCCTCCTATCTCTCTTTCCTTCCCCACTTGTGTCTGCCTACGCCACCTAGCAACCAGATTCTCCACCACACCCCTTGAGAGGAGATGGAGGCTTTTAACCCCCTGCCACTATTCCAGTGGAGGTATAGGCTTTGCCCCCTCCTGGGATCCCCAGGGGTCCTCTCTTAGGTACATGCGTGAGACCTGATCACTATGCGCCTGTGTTCCACACCCCTGTCAGCCATCTGGATTACCTGTATTGTACTGTCCCCAGCATGGGTGCAGTACTCAGTGGTGCCTGACCAGGTCAGGGGCGCCACATTCCCCCTTAGTTATCACCAGCACGTCCTCGGGCTGCAAGACAACATTTTAAAATGCATAAAACATTAAAACATGTAAAACATTTTTAAAAGCACCAGGTATCAGACATCACCACCCTCCACCCACAAGTCCGTTAACCCACCCAAAACCCTCTCAGGAGGCAGGTCACCGGTCCTTTTGGTAACCAGATCTGGGCCGTCCGTTTCCCCAGACCTTTCCTCCAATCTTCCTCTCCCGTTGGCCGCGACTTCAGCCACTTCTGGCAGGATGTAGAGGCGGCTTACATGGGCTGGTGGTTTTCAGGGTATACCTGGCCTGGTGGATCCGCGCCGTCAACCTCTTCTGGCAGGATGCAGAGGCGGCCTCCACAGTTGGTGCTGACCAGGTACCCTCTTTGTGGTGGTGAGCCAAGGCCCCATAAACAGGCGTGCTCTCTGGTCGCAGGTGAGCCAAGGCCCTTTTCTACGGACGGGCCCCCCTGGTTGCAGACGAGCCAAGCCCCTAAACAGGCTGGCCCTGGTGGTGGTGCCACTGGTGTAACTATTTACACTGCGAGAGTTTGTGGCTATAGCAAGTTCATAGCCTTAAAGTTTAGTTCTCACAATAGTTTTTGTGGGCACATGCTTAAACGTTGCAAACAAAACCTTTCAAAACTGGTCAAAACAGGAACTTCTTACTTTACTTTACTTTTCTTTACTCCTCTTTTTCACTAGGGCGAGGGCACGTTGGGCACTGGCACCTGTGACTTTCCTGCTCTTTGTCTCTTTCTTCATCTGTAGGATCTTTATCTTTCCGTTCTTGGTCTTCATCTGTTTCTACATCTGGTTCTTTATCTCTATCTTGTCTTTCTTGTCTTTCTTGTCTTTCTTGTCTTTCTTGTCTTTCTTGTCTTTCTTGTCTTTCTTGTCTTTCTTGTCTTTCTTGTGGCATGGGATGGCTGTAGGGTTTGCTGGTACGTAAGGCTACATCAAGTGCGTACAATCCTCTTTCGCCTTCATGCATAGTAAACTGTACCGAATCTCCCATTTTCAGATTTCTGCAAGGGTGTCCTCTTGGCAGATGAGCGTTCACATCTCTGCGGTTTACAAATATCCCTTCTTTTATTCCTGGTGCTACAATGAAGCCATAACCACTTTTCAAGTTGAAATCTTCCACTATGCCATAACACAGGGGTCCTCTAGCCTGGGCTTTGGACTCTCTCAACAACCGCTTCTCCTTTAGGTCTCTGGCGGTGACTGCTCTCTGTTCAGGAGACTGTGGTGCTGGAGCAAACTGTGTTCTTCTGCGCCGTGTCTTGCGGGCTGGGTCCTTGCCTGTGGGCTCCCAGGTGAAGCTCTTAGGCAGCTCTTCTTCTGCAGAGGGGGTCAGGTCCTCCTCATCCCAGCGGGAGTATGGCAGCATTTCTGGCTCTGAGTAGGAGTCTGCTGCGGCTGGCGTCGGAGTTAGCCCTTCTGCCTCCTGGCCTCCTCTCCCCCTTAGTTCTTCCTGGCACTCCTCTGATGGCAGGACTGGGGATGGACTTTCTCTTGCTGGCCCAGGCGGGGGACTCTCTGGTGTAGCTGCAGGGGTTACCTGAATCTCCTCAGGGGTGCATGGGGGGCGCAGGTACAGATCCACCAACCACTGGGGAAACTTGGCCTCCATGTCAGCCCTCATCTGCCAGTATTCTTCCTCCAGCGTGGGCTTCCTATCAGAGACCTCCGGGGACTGGGGAGCAGTGTCAGCTCTGGCCTTACAGGCCGGGGTAAATGCTGAGGTAGTCTTTCCTTGGCGGGCCGCGCCTGGCATGGCGGCGGCCTGGTCTTGGCGGGCCGCGCCTATCATGGCGGCGGCCTGGTCTTGGCGGGCCGGGCAGGGCATCGCTGCGGCGGCCTGGTCTTGGCGGGCCGCGCCTATCATGGCGGCGGCCTGGTCTGTGCGGGCCGGGCAGGGCATCGCTGCGGCGGCCTGGTCTTGGCGGGCCGAGCAGGGCATCGCTGCGGCGGCCGGGGCTTGGCGGGCCGCGCCTATCATGGCGGCGGCCTGGTCTGTGCGGGCCGGGCAGGGCATCGCTGCGGCGGCCTGGTCTTGGCGGGCCGAGCAGGGCATCGCTGCGGCGGCCTGGTCTTGGCGGGCCGAGCAGGGCATCGCTGCGGCGGCCGGGGCTTGGCGGGCCGCACCTGGCGTGGCTGCGGCCTGCTTCAGCGTCGCCGCACCGGACGCCTCTTCAGGGACCGCGGACGTGGCAGCAGGGGTCGGGGCACTTGCGCGGGCCGGAGCATCATTCGACTCACCCGTTGTTGGTAGCACTGGGGTCTGCGTCGTCGCCGTCCCGCCTGGCACCCGGCATGCAGCTCTCCCTTCATAGGCCCGAACCGCCGCGGTCAGCTCCTGCAGTTCCATCCGTTCCTCCCGAATCTGCTCCACGACCCGGGTCTCCAGCCGGTTGCAAAACTGGGCCAGCTCTCGGTACCACCAGGCAGCGGAGCCTGGTTCTGGGTTCCTGCGGTCAGACGCCATTTCTTCTGCGCCGTCTTCTGCACGGTCTCCCAGCAGTGGACTCTTCGCTGCCTCCTGTAACAAGCTGTCCAGTTTCTGCTCTGCCTCTTTCAGCAGCTCCTCTCCCAGCAGCAGGCTTGTGGCTTCCTTTCCTTCCCGCCGTCTCTGGACGCTTCCACTCTCATAGCTGGCAAGGTCAGAACTCCGCAGGGGATCTCTGGGTAGCCACGCCTCTTCGTGGGCGGTACCTTCTTCCAGCGCGGGCTGCTGTTGTTTTTCAGCGCGCTTTTCATGGTGGCAATATGGCGGCGCTTCCAATTTTTCAAGCGGACCGCCTAGGCACATGGTCACCTGTCTGAACAGGTCTAGTCCTTATCCTGTTCGTGACGCCAGATGTGAAGCCCCGCCGGTGTTGTATCAGTGCATACCTTCAGGGACTCCACGTAGCTGGTGCTGGTCACAGGTAGGGAATCTTCAGTGTTGATCGTGACGCCACTCTCAGATTTGCGGTCAGAGGGGACCGCCACTGCAGATTAGGAGGCACCTGGGGCTGATGGTGGGTGCAGTCGGGTGTAGTAGCCTCCTGAGAGTGAGGCAAGCCCCAGGGCCCTTTGTAAAGCTGTAGTACCACAAGTCGCAGAATGACCACACACAGGCAGAGTGTCTTTCAGGGTTTTTACTCACTTCAGGTGGCAGGGTGAGTAACCCGGGCGTAGCTGGGATGAACCAGGTGGGAACCAGGTATCCTTCCGGCTGACTGTATGAGGGTGACTACAAACTCGCCTTCCTTAGCCCTTGGTGGTTTGGGGTGACCCCGACTTTGAGTCCCTATGGGGGTCACCCAGGGAAGATGCTCCAAGCCTCTCTCCCCTTCTTGTTTTGCCGTGTGCTTGTTCCCCGGGCCAGGCCACTCCAGCCTCTTGCCTCCTGTGACCTATGGGCCCTACTTGCGGTTACGTGGCTGCGGCTTTTGGTTGTTGTGGTGTGGGCTGTAAGAGCCCCACACCGGCAGGTTTAGCAGGGAAAGGTGAATCTATCCTCGCTTCGGGATCTGCCGCCCGGTTGGGCCTGGTGCTCTCTAGAAGTCTCCTTACTTCCCACTCCGTGCACTCTCTAGCTGAAGCTGGCTTTCAGGCAGCACTCCTAGTTGACCGTTCTCCCCCGTCTGTAGCCACTGCGCGGGCGCTGTTAGACAGCAGCAGCCCCACAGGTCTGCTCCTCACTGAGCCCTCTGGAGTTCTCTGCTCTAACTGACTCACTGGTGGGTTTTTCCATCTCTGCTCTTTCTGCTGACATCTCCTCAGTCCGAGCTCCCAGCTCTAACTAACTCCTCCTATCTCTCTTTCCTTCCCCACTTGTGTCTGCCTACGCCACCTAGCAACCAGATTCTCCACCACACCCCTTGAGAGGAGATGGAGGCTTTTAACCCCCTGCCACTATTCCAGTGGAGGTATAGGCTTTGCCCCCTCCTGGGATCCCCAGGGGTCCTCTCTTAGGTACATGCGTGAGACCTGATCACTATGCGCCTGTGTTCCACACCCCTGTCAGCCATCTGGATTACCTGTATTGTACTGTCCCCAGCATGGGTGCAGTACTCAGTGGTGCCTGACCAGGTCAGGGGCGCCACAAATGCACTGGGAGGTGGCTGGGGGAGCAGTGAATATGTAAACTGTATTTACATACACTTGACTAGCATGCAGGAGATACTGAATTCTACAGAGCTTACAGCAGGATAACAGGATAAGGCCCGTTTCACACGTCAGTGAAAGACACGTGGGTTGTCTAAGTGCAATCCGGGCTCCGTTATCCGTGGCCCGTGATTGCACTTAGAAATCAACTCACCTGTGCCCGCTCCCGCTCTCCATGGTGCTGATCGCTCCCGCGACGCAGCATCCGGCCGGTGGTGACCCCTGCAGCAGCTGCTTCCGGGTCGGCTGTGTCGCGCATAATGAATATGCACGACAGTAATCAGCCGGCTTAGAAGCAGCAGGGAGGACGGGCTGCAGAGGACATCGCTGGACGCCGGGTGAGTTAAAATGTTTATTATTTTAAATGCACGTTTTTTTCTGGCACGTGTTTCACGGACCACACCACTGCGTGGTCCGTGGAACATCAGTGATGCCAGAAAAAAATGAACATGTCTCCGTGCAGCAATCACGCACACGCGGGTACGCTGCACGGAGACACGTGCAGTGAAAAATCACTGACGTGTGAGCAGACCCATTCATTATAATGGGTCTGCGTATGTCAGTGATTCTGGTACGTTTAAAAAAAAGCACAAACGTCCCAGAATCACTGACGTGTGAAAGGGGCCTAAGGTAGAGCTATAAAACTTACTGATTCTGAAAGGTCTCCTTAAGGGGTACTTCTCACATAGCGAGATCGCTGCTGAGTCATGTTTTTTGTGACGCACCAGTGACCTCATTAGTGATCTCGCTGTGTGTGACACTGAGCAGTGATCTGGCCCCTGCTGTGAGATCGCTGCTCCTTACACACAGTGCTGGTTCATTTTTTGGACGTTGCTCTCCCGCTGTGAAGCACACATCGCTGTGTTTGACAGCGAGAGAGCAACGATCTGAATGTGCAGGGAGCAGGAGCCGGCGTCTGCGGTAAGCTGTAACCAAGGTAAATATCGGGTAACCAAGCTAAGTGCTTTGCTTGGTTACCCGATATTTACCTTGGTTACTAGCGTCCGCCGCTCCTTACGCTGTCAGTGCCGGGTCCCTGCTCCCTGCACAAGTAGCCTGAGTATACATCAGGTAAATAAGCAAAGCGTTTTGCTTATTAACCCGATATGTACTCTGGCTAGGAGTGCAGGGAGCCAGCGCTAAGCGGTGTGCGCTGGTAACCAAGGTAAATATCGGGTAACCAAGCGCTTGGTTACCCGATATTTACTTTAGTTACCAAGCGCAGCATCGCTTCCACGTGTCGCTGCTGGCTGGGGGCTGGTCACTGGTGAGATCTGCCTGATTGACAGCTCACCAGTGACCATGTAGCGACGCACCAGCGATCCTGACCAGGTCAGATCGCTGGTGGGATCGCTGGAGCGTCGCTAAAGTGTGACAGTACCCTAAGCCCCATTTAAAGATAACATAAGTATTGTACTACAAAAACACCTGACAGATTCACTTTAAATAAGCTCTAGAGGTAGATTCTCATTGAGATGTGTGTCTGACCCATATACCTTAACAGTTCATTTACAGATTGAGAAAAACATGGATTTCTCTGGAATAGAACATGAGATCATAGATATTAAGGTATCATTTTATTCAACATTTATGACATGCATGTGTGCCGTCCCCGTGCCAGCAGCCGGGCTGCTCAGATCCGGATCCGCGGTGGCTCGAGGGGTCTCCGGACCCGGGGGTCATGCGGCCACTCAGTAAAAGGGGGGATATTTACAAGGGGATTGAAATGTTTGTGATGCCACCCACGGTGCGTGGTAATGTGAGGGACCACCGCTGCCGTTGGGGAGCCCGGTGACGATGGTGTGGCAGCCTGATGTTTAACCCCTCCATGGGTAGGGGGTTTGTGTCCCGGGGCCCGTCAGACGGTTGGTGATTGGGTGCCGTTGGGGTAGGAACAGGGGTATTTCAGTGTACTCACTCAGTCCAGGAATAACAACACTGACAGCTTGTTGTAAACCAGAATTCTGAGCACCACTGCAGCTTGTAGGGAGCATGCTTGGGTCCGTGCCATTGGTGTTGCTGTTAGCCTGTGGCCCTGTCCTTGGCACCTCTGTCTCTGTTGGACCCGTGGGTATAAAACTCTTCAGGTCCCGCTCACCCGTATGGCTAACGGAGTGAGCTTGCTCTCAGAGGTCATGCGTTGGATTTCTTTGGACTGTATTGGTAAAATCCTATCCCATCGGTGCGCTAGTACCTCGATTTTGTAGTGGGTTGGGGATGACACCTGAAGTTTTCACCCCCGTCGGTTAAATTACCGGAACGCACGAAGCTACTTTCCGGCCGGGGGTCCACGTACCCAGTCGTGCCCTGGCCCCTGCCCGGTGATAGCTCAAGGCCGCCAGCCTCCCTCCTCGGAAGTCCGTGCCCCTTGACACTGTCCCCTGCGACCGGGGTTCCAGCTCCGACCAGGCCCAGACCAACGTCTGCCACCTAGTACACAGGAGCTCTACTCCGTGACCTCTCCTCACGAGGGTCACCACTCCACCTCCTCTCCTTTCACTCTCCACTGCTCAACTTCTCAAGCTCAACTCAACTGTCCCTTTCCTCACTTTCCCCTTACCAACCCCCCATGTGGGCGGCCCTATTCCCTTCAGGCCCCCCCAATGGTGTGTCTGGTAGGTTAAAGTGTGAAGTGTTCCTAGGATTTTGATTGGCTAAGCTGTTAGCAACACCAAAGGACCAGGACCCGTAACCAAGGAGAGTGGATACTGTGCAGAAGGGCAGATTGCACAATACTCTATGATGACCTGATAGGCCAGGGCGTCACATTTGCTCATATAGATGGCTTCGGAGGGTTGTTCCTATAGATAGATTTGCTTTAAAGTAGCTTACATGCTCCTGATTTTAACATTTAGCATAATTTACTTTAGGAAAAAGTAATTCTTAATGAAAGATGAAAAATGTTGTGTGTATTTAAAATCAGTATATACCAAAGTAATGTATAATTATAAATTCTACCGTAGATTCTTATCTGTGCTACCTAGGCATTAATGCACCACCAGGACAAAATTTAGGGAATTATCATACTGGGTAATTCCCAAGGCCCCTATTTTTAAAGAAAGACCCAAGCACAGGGCCCTCACTAGTAGCATACTAAACAGTAGAGCAGGAAAATAATCTGCTCCTCCTATAGTTTCAGGAACAGGAAAGAGCATTTTCCTACAGTGATCCTGTTCTGGATACACTTGTAATTTTGATCCAGGACAAAAGGAAGGTGGACATACCGAACTCCTCAGCTTTCTATTACAGCAGGATATCAATGGAGCCTGTTATCTAATGATAACAGGATAGGTGATAACTTGATGATCAGTGGGTACCCCATTGCTGAGACCAACACCAATTGACAGATCAGAGAACTTTTATCCATATCCCCGGCTTGGAACTTTTATCCACATTACAAAATAGCATGGCAGGTCAAACGTCTGGCTACCACTCCATTAATTCTTTATGGGACAGCACTCAGCATCTCTATAGGGAATGAATGGAGTGGCGGTTGTACATGCACGCTGCTGTTCCTTTCTAACAGGAATAAAAATTCCCTCTTTAGATGATCGGTGCAAGTCACAGCTGTCAGACCTCCACCAGTCAACACATTATTATCAGCTATCCTGTGGATAGAGGATAATTTGCTTTCCTTGGACAACCCCTTTAACAGTAAGCTCAATAGAGATTTATTGTTATCCCTATAGACCCATTTTTCCAGCTGTAATCCACAAATACCCCTGAAACGATAGACTATGAGGATGTTCTATAGCATTGTTTCTCTCACTGACGAGGTTGGTGTCAACAATGAGGAGTCCCCTAGTTGCTATTGAGGTGCAGTTGAGGAACTGGTTTTCACAGAATTGATAATAGGTTGCATAGTTTTCTCTTTCTGCAGCAATATATGCTTTAGCAACATGATTGACTCATTTACTACGAATTCTAAAGGCCCACTCACACACAACGACTTACCAGCGATCCCGAAAACGATGCGACCTGATAGGGATCGCAGGTAAGTCGCTGGGAGGTCGCAGGTGAGATGTCACACAGTCAGATCTTACCAGCGATGCAGGAACAATACAGGTTGCAGTAGCGACCTGTATAACGATCTCAGCAGTCACTGTGACCCTGTCACACAGTGTCAAACACAGCGATGTGTCCTGCACAGCAGGACATCGCCTTTGAAGAAAATGGCCTGGACCATTCTGCAACAATTAGCGATCTCACAGCAGGGGCCTGATCGCTGGTAAGTGTCACACATAACGAGATCGCTAACGGGATCGCTACTGCGTCACCAAACGGTGACTCAGCTGCGATCTCGCTAGCGATCTCGTTATGTGTGACAGTACCTTAACATTATACACAAATTACTACCCATATAATGGTAAAAATGGGAGATAGCTTTAGTTTTGGTTTGGACTTCCACCACAGAGGGTGAGGTCCAGGTGTCACCTCGTTTTGTCAGATCAGGTCACAGAAGTCCTGCTCTATAGACATGGGTCCAATTCTGAGGCACTGACAATAAATCCATCATCTGTGCACTAGTAAGAAAATAGTGAAAATAAGATTGGTTTAGGGTTAAAGAACCCTGGAGTTGAGTGACATCGCCAACCTATTTTCAGTACACATCTCATTATTATCCCAAATAGCATTACAAAAAAAGATAATCAGTATATACATACAATACAGGATGCACCGTTCACACAATGTGATGGTCACATCTCACCTCCTCCCTCTCCTTGCACAATGACTTCTTTACAGGTCACAGAGCATGCCTAAAAAAATCTGTCCCATAAAAATTCAAGAACATCTCACGACTACAGGTTCCTATGGTCCATGTAGTATAATATATGTATATATATACAGTATATGTTAGCGTAGCCTTTATAGTGAGGCTACATTTAAAGTTAATCACAGTATATAAAATTGACCTGTATTACTATTTCCTTAAACCCCATTTTCCTTTCAAGTTTCTTTTTTTTTTTTTTTTTTTTTAAATCATTGAGGGTTTTTTAAGCAAATCCATGAATGGAATGAAAAGACAGGACATAGTCTTCCTCCTTCTGATAAGTCGTCTTCCAATTCTGGTTCAAAAACGTGCAGCTGAATTTTACTAAAAAAACCTCTGACTGCGAAACAAGTGTATAAATTATGTATTGGGAGAATGGGAATCAGACAGCTAGTAAGACCATGTAGGAACTAAGAATTGTAAACTGATTGCTTGATTATGCTGCTGGTTTCCTGATATGATCAATGCACGGTTTTATACATTATGCAGAATTTCTTACCTGAGACGAGAGCCTCGGTGGTAGCCACATGCATTAGTGTGTTGTGGCTGACCGGCCATTTGTCTGCTGAAAGCAACAACTTCTCTAAACCTCCAAGGTCTTTCAGCTCCTGAAGAATCTTTCCACCTGAAGCACAGATTTCCCAGCTGAAGTTCCTATATCCCAGTGCATCGCCCACCGCAGCCAGGAGCATAGCAGCTGTAAATTTCTCCATGATGAGCTTGATTCAGCTCGTACTTCTTTTGTCTGGCAAGGACCAGGTCTAAGTTTAGTGTCACTCTATGGCTGGCAGAGCTCCTGTCGGTGGCTATAAATGGCAGTGCTGTCCTTATCACAACCAGTTTCATCCCCCTTTACTAGCATTTCTTTAACTGGACATTGTCAATTCACACCATTCTAGAACTGTGTTACTGTCCAATTAATTAAATGGATCACTTTCCTAGTGTCAACTTGTAAATCCTGTACAGCTACAAGATGTTCTTTAATTCCAGCACAAGAAATCACATCAAATTATTTTCCCCTTAAAATTAAGGTTATTCTTCAATCACATGAGATGTGTGATAGAAACATGTATTTTTATATTTAAAATTCATGCAACTTTTCCCAACGTAATTATAGTTGTGACAAATTTGTAGATGGTTATGGTGTAAGATTTAGAAACCATAGTACTACGGAATAAAATTTAAACGGATTGTTTAGGATTTGAGAATTGGTGACCTATCCACTGGAGAGGACATCAATTTGAAATCGGTTGAGATCCCCATCGCATAGCTGAAAACTGCCCAACAGCTGCAAGAACAAAATTATATACAAAAAAAATTCAGCAACCCAAGACATTGTTTAGTGGCTGCTGCAGAGTACTGCTGGTTATCTCCCATCTAGGGATGAACTTAAAAGTCAACGGCACCATAACAAAAGTCCTAATTGGGCTCCCTCTCTCTTTCCACCCCAAAACAAATATTTTGTTGAGTGGTCAGGAGTCTGGCTCATAGGTGCAGTCACAGAATTGGTGGGTGGGGGCCCTGGGTAGCTGTTGTGAACACATTTGGACTGGGTTCCGGTTTGGGGCTCCCTCTTGTAGCCAGTGCTGGTAGTAGAGTTGGTTTTCTTAACAGAAGCCAGACAGCTGATGACAATTGGAAATCAGGCTGCTCAGACTGGGCCTATATAACTGAGTAGTGTGCTCTTGGTCTGGGCCGGTAATCAATGTTGTCTCCTGTGGTGCTGTGGACATTCCGGAGCCTGCCCTATATTCTGTTTCTACCTGAACTCCTTGCAGATAAGTTTTGTCTTTGTACCTCTTGCTGGTTTGTTTCCATTCTCTTGTTGTTTTATTTCTGTGGTACTAAGGCTTGTCTCCTGGTTTTGCTTGTGTGAAGTTCTGGGTGGAGTTGGATGCTGGGAATGTCTGTGTACCTTGCTCCATATTCTGCAATGTATTTTTGTTTTTGTCATGCTTGGTATTAATGTCAGTCCTTCCTCTAAATTAGTGTTTTGCTTGGATTCCAGTAACACCAGCGTACTGATATAGTGGGGGATAGGCAATGTGGTCTCAGATTTTTTCATATCAGTTGTGTTGGTGTTTTTAGGGTATTGCGCGGCTGCAGACAGTGCTCTTTTCTATTCTTTCCTATATAGATAGTTTGGGCCTCATCTTTGCTGAATCTGTTTTCTACCTGTGTACTGTGTTTTATCTAGTCTTCCCAGCTTTACATGTTTGGGATATATCTATATCTTTGGGGGACTGCTTCGAGGCAGATTAGCTTTCCTTGTTTTTCTCCCTTTAGGAATAATTAGCTCTCTGGTTGTGTCGAGGCGACTTGTTCATCGTAGGCACATCTCATGACTACTTCTAGTTGTGTTGTCAGTTACAGGTCTGTAGTCAGCTGAGTTTCCAACTACTCTGGTGATTTTCTGGGTTTCCTAGTTTTTGCCCCTTTTTGATCCTCCTCGGTCACTGAATCATAACAGGTAGCTGCCCAGTTTGCTTGCCCCTAACTCAAGCCCTGATTCTATCTAATATATTTTTATAACATATCTAGCTCTATCATTATATTTTTTGTGTGCCTGTATATGTAGTGGCAGTTTGGGACCACAGACACAAAATGGTTAACCCGAACTGACTATGGCAAGCCACCCACTAAGCAGGATCCCAAGGTACCCTGAAACCCTTTAACCCCTATACAGGGATCTGGATTTACTGCAAGGTCCAGGAGTTTGCTGCCTATGGAAAGGCTGCAGTCCAGAGACAGGGATAGTCACCAGGCGAGGTCAAAACCAGGAAGTCAGCAAGGTACAAAATCGGAAGGCAGGAGGAATGTCCAGAAAACAGGCTTATGTCAAAACCAAGATGCCAGGCGAGGTACAGAATCAGCAGGCAGGAGAAACGTCAGGAAAACAGGCTGAGGTCAAACAGGGGACAAAACAACAAGGTGTGCACAGCACCAGTAAAGCCTGTAGCTCTAGCAAAACACAGGGTTATATCTGGCAAAGAACAGCAGACCACTGAAGATATAAAAATGATGTGGTGCCTTCTAATTGGCTGGAGTGGTAGTTGATAACTTCAGCTGGAACGCACATACATCTACAGTCAGCCAGTGGTATTGCAAGTCTCAGCCACACCAAGCTTGGTGAATGGGCGGTGACTGCACCCACCAGAGCTACTGGTACTGATTCCTCCCCTATTCCCCTATCACCACCACCGCCTGCAGTGGGAATACGGTGGTGCCTGGTGACTGGGGCAGAAGTAGCAGGAGCACTCTGGTGGAGATGTGACAATATATGTGTGTAATGGGTGGTTACTGGTTATAGAGTTTCTTTTGAGATGGTGAAGGTTACAATTATTAATGATTTTATACCACTACAATCTGTAATAACAAACTTGATTTTTTGCTTTCGGCAACTTCTTGTTTGCTCTGTTGCCTGTGTTTCTGCCAATTTTATTGAGACAAAAACACATGCGTCAAAAATACATCTAAAACGCATGTAGCAAAAATTGGACACAAGGAAAAAAGGCCAATAAGCTAAGATGCTGAATGGGTGCAGAAATTCTGCAGCGTCAAAAATTCAACACTGATTGTGAGAACGTACCCTAAAATTGTTTGTGCAAAAAAATAAAAATAACCTTTTTAAAGTGGTTTTATTGTAGTCTTAACTGACCCAAAGTATAAAGCTGTCTTATCACATTTACCATACAATGAACATCATAAACAAGCCCAAAAAACAATTCCTAAGTTACTGTGTTTTGTTCAGTCTTCCTCCCAAAAATTGAAATAGAAAGCAATTAAAAAAATGTTATACATCTCAAAATGGTATCAATAAAGCGTCATCTTCATCTTATTCCACCCAAAAAATAAAAATCTTTTAGTTTGTAAAACTAGCAAAATAAACAAAACAATTACATAAATCTGGCATTGCTGTATCTTACCGATCCAGAAAATATAGTTGCCTTAAAGGGAACCTGTCACCAGTTTTTTTCACTATTAAACTAAAAGTCTCACTTACAGCAGCTCCTGGGCTGCATTCTAGGAAGGTGCTCCTTGTTCCCTGACTTCCCTTGCAGACCCCAAAAATAACTTTATAAAATCTGACTGCCACGTATGCTAATTACCTGATCTAGTCAGATGGGCGTTCTCTTTTTTGGCTCCTGTCCCCCCTCCTGCCGCTGTTCGCTGTCCTCCTTTCCTGATTGACGTGGATGACGCCTCCGTAGTCATCCATGTTGCTCTTTCAAATCTCGTGCTTGTGCAGAGTCATGTCCGCTAGCGTAGGTACAGTTCGCTCTGATCACGTGACATCACCATGACCGACCGCAGTCTTCCTGAGTCACTGGGCTGTGGGCGGTGTTTCACTGCTCAGCACAGCCCAGTGTGTCTCCTGCTTGCAGCACTCTGCAGTGAGGGAGGAGGGAGCTGGGAGCTGATGGGCTGTCATGCTGGGCTGTGCTGAGCGATGAAACACCCCCCACAGCCAATCACTCATGGAGACTGCAGCCGGCCGCGGTGATGTCAGGTCAGCAGGAAGTTGACGTGACATCACCGGATCCCAGAGGTAACGGAGCCTGGGGTCAGGCGATGGGGAACAGCGGTCCGCAATAGCGCCACTCACAGGCACTATTGCCAACATAAGGTATTTGAGAGAAACATTGTTTCTCAACATAATATCAATCTAGCAAATAATAAATATCAGTGAACCACCCCTTTAAATGAGAACTGAACTTTATAAGTGATCCAAAATGTTATGTAACCCAAAATACTACCAATACACTGACAAGCAAAAGGGTAACAATGTTTTCAACTTTTGACTTTCAGTATTCATAACTCGCCATACACTTCAGTTTCGAGTGTGAGGCTACCTTCCTTTTATAGACAATCATCTTGCCTATCTCATACATAAATGTGACTTGCAACTATTTAGCATATGATTAGTTATGCAGATTCTTGTCATCTCACTGCATTATTACTGTTTTGTTCCTAAACTTCTAAATTAAAATTTTTATTATTTTGGTGTTTTTTTGTAAATCCACCATTGGCTTTCAACACTGACTGGATCCTACTGGGCATGCTCTCGATCAGATTCAAGCATGTCTTGACCAAAATCTGATGCCAGGTCTCTGTAGCACCCACGAGGCAAGGGGTTAAACGTTATTCATCGCCGGGCCGGTGATGTCGGGTCCGGGGAAGTCACGGGTGGCCCTGCCTGGCTTCGTGGCCCCGAGGTGTACAATAAACGGGGTTAGGATGAGAGGTGGTGGAGAGGATGAGGGTAGTAGTGGATGAGGGTGAGGAGGATTGTCTTGTGACGCTACCTGTGGTATGCTGCCGTTGCTGCTTTCGCTGTCCTCCGGCGCGGATGCTCATAATAGCTAAGATTGTTCTGCTCCCCACAGGTGGAGCGGGCCCCTGGGAGGATGATGAAGGGAGTTGTGGCCATTGGCGCCGAAGCGCGGGGCGACGGCGTCAGCAATCAAAAGGCTGAGTCAGCTGCTACAGTTCCAGGTGTTTTACTCACTGTCTTTAGATTGCCTGGGAGGTATCGGTCACTGCCATGGTGGGCTCCAGCCAATCCCGGTTAAGTTAGAAGTAACCATCGGTATTTTGAAAGTGTCCTTTCTAAGAGTTGCCCCTCCAGGAGGGAGGAACCCGGGCTGAGTGTCCCGCTCCATGCCTCAGGCCCCGTGAAAGAAGAGAAGAAGAGAGTGGTGTCGTGTCACCGAAACTGAAGTCCCGACTAGACTGAAGATTGTGTAAAGGTTGCTCCTACTTCTACCCCAAGTGGTGCCCTCCCCCTAAGTGGTTGTCCTAGTGACCGGGAACGCCCCATGCTTCGTGATGCCCCCCAGCCCACCCTAGTCCAGCTCCTCAGTGAGAAGGCACCTAAACTGTATGTAAAGTGTAAATGTGGAAACGCCGCTGATTAAACCCCCCTTACCCAAGCTGAATACTGCAGCTTAAATGAGCTGCAGTACCCTGTGGCAACTGAAGCCTCAGGGGTGCTACATCTCTTTTACACTTTCGTCAGTGTAAAGGCTTCAACTTAAGGCCCAAAAAACAAGACCCCTATCAGGTCCATCATCTGTTAATGGAAATATAGGGAGTGTTTATGTTACTGCTAGCAAGAAGTCTCTGGTAAAGCAACATGGCTCCCTCCAAAGAAAATCCAGCGAAATTTATGCTCCCAGATCCAAATGCCCCCCCCCCACTTCTGAGCCCCTCTGTAACATCCACTACATGTTTGTTTCTTGAAAACATCCATGGAGTAAAAATCGTCACTACACCCATAGATGAGTTTTTAGATGGTTGCAGTTTACAAAATGTGAACACTTGAGGGAGGTTCTGAGTTTTTGAGTATTTAAGGGCTCTGTAAATGTAGTCCACAAACTATTCTAGGAAACTGCACTACAAATATTAAATAGGGATTTTTCCTTCCCAAGCCCTGGAGTGTGGTCAAACAGTACTGTACAGCCACATAATAAGTATTGTTGCATTAGGAAGAACTTATGTAACAAATTATGGGGACATTTTTACTTATTTCCGCTTGACATGTAAAATCTAGGGCTAAAACAACATTATACTGTAGGGGTAAAAATGTAATTATTTTTTTATCACCACACAATGGAATACAATTTTGTGAAACATCTGTGGTGTCAATATGCTCACTGCACCCAAAAATGAATTAATTGAGGGGTATTGTTTGTAAAATGGGGTCACTTGTGGGGGGTTTCTGCTGTTCTAGTGTGGCGCCCTGGCCTATCAAGTCGTCACAAGGGTGCCGTGCAATCTGCCCTTCTGCATAGTACCCACTCCTCCTTGGTTACGGGTCCTGTCCCTTTGGTGTTGCTAAGAACAGGTATACACAAATCCTGAGGAACACTCTGCACCACACCCACCAAACACCTATTGGGAAGCCTGAGGGGAATAGGGCCGCCCAGATGGAGGGATGGTAGAAGGAGGGCCAGAAGTGTCCATTGTAGTCAGAAAGTGTCAGTGAGCAGTAACAGAAAGAGGTCACGCTGCGGAGCTGGGCTCCTGTACCCGTCCCAGGTGCCGGACATTGGCCTGACCTGGAAGGAGCTGGAACCCCAGTCGCAGGGGATAGTGGCAAGGGGCACGGTACTGCCACGGAGGGCAGTTTGGCGGCCTTGTGCTATAACCGGGCAGGGACCAGGGCACGACGGGGTACGCGGACCCTAGGCTGGGAAGTAGCTTTATGCAGCCCAGTAATTCATCCGACGAGGACGGAATCTTCATGAACCGCTCTCCACCCACTCCAAAATCAGGGTACTAGCGCAACGAGAGGGATAGGACTTCCCAGAACCGTCCAGAAAATCCCAAGCGTGAACCCTGAGAGCAAGCTCACCCTGCTAGCCACGCAGGTGAGTGGGACCCGACTAGTTTTAGGCGAAAGGGATCCACCAAGTGTAAATACAGTGCCAAGGGACAAGGCTTCAGACCAACCAGCAATGCCAAAAGGGCACGGACCCAGCGTGTTCAAAATAAAGCTACAGGGCGTTCAAGACTTTGGTTTACCTGGTGTCAGTGTCAGCATCTCTGCACTGTGTTATTACGTTGTGCCCCTTTGCCTCCAATGGGTCCCCACTCTGCCATCACCGAGCCCCGGGACACCTTCCCCTACCCACGGAGGGGTAACATCACCAGCTGCCTTTCCATCGCTCCCGGGCGCTCCCTCTCTCTCCCAAACACAGCAGCGGTGGTATTCCACTTTACCACGACCCGTGGGTGGCGTCACGAACACTATCCAATCTACCCATCATTCCCCCTTTTGTAAATACCTTTCTACCCCCCCTTTTTCATTTCGAGCGGCCACGCGACCCTGACTCGGGTCTGGAGAACCTTCGTGCCACTGCAGATCTGGATCCGAGCAGTCCGTCGGCTGTCGTGGGGGCGGCACACCATCGAAAATCTTGGCGTCATGAACAGGATGCGAGCAGGACCCACTAACATGGGTGACGTTCGCCTTGAGAAGTGAAGTCCGGGAGTCCAAATCCTTTTTCCCGCGACGTCCGCCATGTTTCCGCTGTTTTTCGCGCCAAAAATACCATCTACCTCTGAAAGCGTGCGAAGCCGAAGCCCCGCCCTTCGTCCTCAGCCTGAAACAGGAACCGAAAGTTCCCAGAGGGCCACAGCGCGCGAAAGAGTGCTGGGAGAAAACCGAGGGGGCGTACCTGAATGTAGCGAAAGCGGAAGAGAAGCAGGGACGCCAGGACTCTGCGATACTGTTCCTGGACAACGCAGAGCAAGATGGCGGAGCAGAACTGGTCACCGGAACGTGCTGTTCCCGGGACTGCGACTTGGATTGAAGAAGAAACCGAGCAGCTGTGCAGGAGAAGGCGGACGCAGTTCTTGTTCATATTGAATAACTGGAGGGAAGAGATGAGGAGCCTGGCGATTCATTTTGAGCAGCCACGCGACCCCGCCTCGGGTCCGGAGAACCCTCGAGCCACTGCGGATCCGGATCCGAGCAGCCCGTCGGCTGTTGCAGGGGCGGCACACTAGCACTTCAGTGGCTCTGCCAATGTGACATTCCACCCACAAACCATTCCAGTGAAATAGAATGGTTAACCACTAGTTTCAGACTTTCTCCAATATTTTGTAAATTTTTTTTTATCTCATATGCATTGTTTTGAGAAACCATGCGTTATGGGGAATATGATAAGAAAGGTACAAGAAGTACAATAAATGTTATCATGACATACTCATGTGAAGGAGAAATTTGGTACCATTTTGAATGGGAACCTAAAATGGAATGCTACTTTGTATGTAAATGCTATAAAGATCTTGCTTATTGTCTCAATAAACATAACTGCTTAGGCTCATGACCTTTGTGCATCAGTATCTCTTCAAGCTTGAATTGTACAAATCTGTCTGATCCTGTAGTCTGACTTTGGGTGAGAACCAAAAGCTACTGTAACGCCCATACTGGCGCTGTCCTGCCCCCCTCCCTCTACCAGCTCTCTCACCTTCCCGGCCACCAAGTGGTGGCTGCACTGTTCCCAGATCATGCTGCTGTCTTCCAGGGACTGCGCATGTTGCACAGGTCTCCTGGAAATGACCAAAGGGTGCACAAGTGGATATGCCCCTTTTTTTTAAAGGAACAGTATACCCTGATTCATAAGTGCCTCTCAGCTCCCCTTAAGTGAGGTGCCTGGGCAACGAGTTCTATACGTTGCTAGTTCTCAGGTCCATTGTGCTGCTACTGCTGTTGTTATAGCACTGTGTGCTATTCATATCTGTCTTTCATTGCTTTACAAGACCACTGCTGCTGCAACTATCCATGCCAGGCACTTCCATTATATCCGCCGCTGTCGCCACTGCAAGTGTCTTTGCAGGCTGCCTTCTACAATATCTGCTGCCGCAAATATCCACGTCATCCGCTGCTTCTGCATCCATCCATCTTGGCCATATCAATGCTACCGACTGCTGTTGCTATTTCTATCATCACAGACTGTCAGTGTTCGTACCCCTGGGACCAGATGTCACAGCAGCAGTCTTCATGTGTGACACCCGGTCTCACACCTGCAGAGCAACACCCTCACCATCAGGGGCTCTGGTAAAAAACAGGTGTGGTTCTGTAGTCAAGCCCCTTTGGGTTTTCAGTGTGCTATGGCTCAGTGGGAATGCTAATCCCTTGCTTGCCCAGTGAACTTTACAGCTACAACACCAACAAACGCAATACTCCAATAAGTAATTGTTCTCTTTTGAGCTTTGCACTTTGCCTGAAAAGTAGCTTCCGACCACACACAGTATATCACAAAACGGAGTACACCCATCACATTTTTGTAATTTTTATTTTCTTTTTTCATAGGACAACACTCATAAAAAAATATTATAAATTTACACTGTATAACTGTAAATTTAGTGTTCCCTCTAAATAACTCAACACATAGCCATTAACTGCTGGCAAGTGTCTTATCTTCAGTGTTGTCTGATGAAAGATAATAAATATTTACAAAAATGTGAGGGGTGCACTCACTTTTATGATATACTGTATTGGTATTGGTGTACTTGGGATAAAATGGACCATTACACAATTTCTCCACTGAAAATTAAAATCTTGGGCCAAAAAAATATTCATGGAAAAAAAGAAATTTTGATTTCGACAGCCCAATGTTATAATATTCTGTTAACTACATGGGGGTTTTAAATGCTCTCCACATCCCTTGATGGACTCTTTGAGATGTATAGCTTCAAAAATAGGGTCACTTGTGTGTGTGTTGGGAGGGGAAGGGGGCAGTTATGTCGTTTTGTCATTTCAGGGGGTTCTATCAATGTGACATTCTATATAAACAAAATTTGTGCTCCAAAAATGCTAAAGCAACATTTTCATTTTATAAAAAAAATTTTTAATATATAATTTTTAAGGCCAAAGATTATAACAATCTGTGACTCCCCAGTGGGTTGAAAATGTTCATCACAGGACTAGATGAATTCTTTGAGAGGTGTACTTTTCAAAATAGTTTTTTTGGGGGGGAGTTTCTGCTGTTTTGGCACCTCAAGAGCTCTTCAAATGTGACATTGTGTCTGCAATTTGTTCCACCAAAAATTGAGCTAGAAAAGTAAAATAATACTACCTCTTTTTTGAGTCCTGCCGTGAGTCCAAACAGTAGTTTCTGACCACATGTGGGTCATCAGCCTACTTAGGAGAAAATAGACCCTATAATCTATTGTGTAATTTCTCCATAAAAATATTTGAAATTTGGGGCTAAAACAACATTTTCTTAGACAAAAATCTTTAATAATTAATTTTTAGAAGCCAATATTATAAAATCCCAGAAGCACCAGTGGGTTCAATATAGCCATCCCAACAGTACATGAATTCATACAAGGGAGTACTTCCAAAATACTGTCACTTGTAGGGGTTCCTCTTGTTGTGGCATCTCAAAGACTCTGCGAATGTGACATGGCATCCACAATTTATTCTAGATGATTTTTCGCTCCAAAGATCAAATAAAGTTCTTTCCATTCCAAGCCTGGCACAAACAGTAGTGTCTGACGACATATCAGGTATCAGTGTACTCAAGAGAAATTGCACAACAAATTTTGGGATCTATTTTTCTTTTACCGTTGAGAATATTATATATTTAGGTAGATATTTTAGAGGAAAATTGTTTAGTTTTTCAATCCAGTTTGTATTAATTCTTATGAATCACCTGAAGAGTTGACAAACTTTCTGAATGTGGTTTTGAATAAGATGAGGGGGTCCCTTTTTAAAATAGGGGTTGGTTTGTGGGTTTTCTGATATATAGGCCCTTCAAATTCACTCCAAAAGTGAAGTAGTCTCTAAAAATGTACAGTAGGTTTTGTAAATTTCATTGAAAAAAAAAAATATATATGCTGCTAAACTTTTAACCCTTCTAACATTTTAACAAAAGAAATATTGTAACAAATGATGATGTAAAGTAGAACTGTGGTAAGTGTTATTTATTAACTAATTAGTGTGGTATGACCATTTCTTTTAAGGGCATAAACATTCAAATTTGAAAACTGCAATTTTTTTTATTTTAAATAGTTTCATAAATAATTATGGATCATATCAACTTAAATTTATCATTATAATAAAGTAGAAAAAGTAATCTTACAATCATTGAAATACGGGGAAGCAATCTAGTTATTACCGCAACATGTCCAATTTGAAAAATTTGGCCTGGTCACGAATAGAGATGACTGTACAAGTGGAAGTTTGGGTTCTGCTAAACTTTTTTAAAGTTCAGTTTTTGACCTGGACTTACTACAAGTATCCAAAAAACTGACCTGCACATCCAACAAATGTGAACAGGTGCTGCATGAAAAAACATAATAACTATAAAATGCATACAGCTGCACACTGAAAAGCCAAAAATGTATAAGGGAAAATATGGCACTGCATTACTGCAAAAGAGAGATATTTAGTTTATGTGTTGGCCAATGCATGTAAGCCCGTAAACCAACGGCAAGGTATATCTCTGTAATCCAGGAACCTAACTTAACTATCTAGGTTAAAAACATCTGTGTCTGGGCCAAATGCCACTATTTGGACTACAAACCTCCATGTATGGGGAGCTAGGCTCCTGCTATAATGGTTATGAACACAGCCAGGTCTTAGGGCGGAGTGCTCAGTCAGAAAGAGACTTACTATAAATATCCAAAAAACTGACCAGCACATCCAACAAATGTGAACAGGTGATAACTGAAAAACATTATTGCTTACAGAGATATACCTTGCCGTTGGTTTCCAGGCTTAAATGCATTGGCCAATACATAAACTAAATATCTCTCTTTTGCAGTAATGCAGTGCCATATTTTCCCTTGTAGATTTTTGGCTTTTTAGTGTGCAGCTGTATGCATTTTATATTGGACCTGGACTTGACCTGAACTTCATTTGAAGTGTTACTGACTGGCATTTCAGCTCTCCACCCACGTATAACCAGCCATGAACAGAATACTTCAGAGGGAGGGAGGGACTTTTTTTTACATTTTTTTAGTGCACACTACACCTGATTATGCTGTTGTTACCTTCAGCGCGAGCCATCCAAACACTGCAAGCGACTTGCACTGGAACGGGCACCATGCATACCCGAACACAGCGATGCTTGCACAAGTCGTTTGTATATGTAAAGTACCTGAACCAAAAATTTTTTCTTGGAAAAGTCTGAGTCCATACCAAACACTGAACATCGAACTTCAGGTTTGCTCATCTCTAGTCATACGAGGCACCGAAATTTTAGAACAAAATTCTAAGAAAAAATGATAAGGTCAACAATAATAATTTATTGATTAAAAATAATGCCCGCCAACCAGCAGTTTTACTAAAGGAAGAGGACATTACATGTAATGTAAATACATAGGGATCAAACACAGGTGTTCTGCAAAAATATATAAACCACAAATAGATACAGGAGGAAGACGTATAATGCATGGATTCCAAAAGAAATCGAAAGTGCCAAGAGATCGTCAGACAAAATTGTCTGAAAGAGGAAATTACTTATTATACAAGTTAGGGAAGAAATTGAAGTTGTTATTTTCGAGTATGAAATTGTTGGATTCTAGAAGAAATTATTGTTCTGCAGTTGTCTTTTTGGGACCCATTGACTGGTAGTACCCTATTCCCTATAGGCCACGTTTATGGCCAGTACTTTAATATTGATGAATATTGATGGCCTATCTTTTAGGATAGGTCATCAGTACCAAATTTATGAGACACCCCACCGATCAGTTGTCCCTGGTGCCAACTATATAAGGTTAGTTGCAGAGCAGAAGGGCACAGCTCCATCAATTTCATACTGGTTGCAGCAGTGTACTGCTAATCCACCCCTGTTAATTCAAGCAGAGGCATATTTACAGTTGACAAAGATGCGTTGTGCAGTTCTACAAAGATGCACATTCAGCTGGTATCAGTAATGGCTGATTGACGGAGCCGCTATTTAGCCCATTTGGAATTATAGCAAGTACCAGACAACCGCTCTAAAGGGCTCAAAGTAAGGATCACAATGTTATATGAGCGATCCCTCAGAGGACAAGTCAGCTTACATCATTTATATATTTAGATTACAGTAAAGGAAATAATTATTTGATTCCTTTCTCTCTGCAAAATGCAAATAAATTTATATAATTTATACAATGTGATTTTCTGGATTTTATTTTGGATATTCTCTCACTGTTAAAGTTAACCTGCCCTTAAAATTATAGACTGTTCATGTCTTTGTCAGTGAGCAAACTTACAAAATCAGCAAGGGATCAAATAATTATTTCCTTCATTGTAGAGTATCTTGGGAGAACTACTTTGCAGAGGAATGGACAGCAACCTGTTCTTGTATGGAGGAAGCTTTCTAAAACGCTTTCTACAAGAGATCTCAAATGTTTAACCAAACTCCATCCGTAAAACAACTGTTTGGAACAACTCTTATTAGTAGGAGGCATAGTGAGCTATGAAATGTATCAAGCTCTTGATGTCAAAAGAGCAATATGAACGTCCTGCTGAAATTCACAATTTAGTCTTTGCACAGATATCACCAATTCACTTGCATGATTATAATAAGAAAAACCTCAAAAAAACACATCACTCAATTTACCCATACAGAATTATGGCTATGAAAGGCTAAACCCTGCTGTAATTTATCTACTGGAGGAAAAATATCATGGCAAATACATCAAGTCTACTGCCAGCAAAGTCTTTTCTACATAGTGTGCAAAATACTGCAAGGTATTGGAAGATATTTTAGTTCCGTAAACACTCTCAAGAGTTGTTAAGCCTATGTATATTCAGGCAGCTCAGCTGTATGAGATATTTTATTCCTGCCCTGATCACCTTGCATGATCAGGCTTACCACCTCTATTTGTGGCATCAACTCTTTTGCCACTTTAAGTGTTTGTGTAGAAGGTTCAAAACCAGTTGTTGGTATGCATTTCCTTCATCTCTCCTAACAATAGGATTAGAAGGCAGAAAGTTAAGAAGTTAAGAAAATTACCATATTCTACTTTGAGGTTGGAATAATTTCAATGTTCATAGAATGACCACAGAACATTAATGATGTTCAGATATCAGCTATTTTTGAAAACAAGCCATAAGACGTTGGCAGTTTGCAAAAAGCCATGTAGGACACAGCTAGCATTTGGAAGAAGGTGGTTTAGTCAGATGAGACCAAAGCAGATATTTTGGGGCTAAATGCTATATGTGGTGGAAAACTAACACTGCACATCACCCTAAAAACTGCATCACACGTTTTGGTAGCACGTTGTGGGGATGCTTGTCTTCAGCAGGGACAGGGAAGCGCTCAGAGTTGATTGGAAAGAGGATGGAGCTAAATACAAGGCAATCCTTGAGAAAAATCTGTAAGAAACTGCAAAAGACTTGAGACTCGGGTGTAGGTTCACCATTGTCACGAATCAGCTCTGGTAGGCGATGACAGGGATGCAGTAAAGAGGCATACATGGGTTCTCAGTCCAAGAAGGTCAGTGTGTTAGTCACATTTGACAATAAAAGCATAAATGTGCAGTCTTACCAGAAAACACAGGAAAAGTCCAGCTTGGTAGCAGCATAATACTAAGTTCACACAGTGCATCTTTTGCTGCATTTTTGAGGTCACAAAGATGCACCATAATGCATGCATTTCCTTCTCCCAGCGAAGTCTATGAGATTTCTATTTTGCTGTCTACGATGGGCATTTTCTGTTGCCATTTTGGCTGCGTTTTTGAAGATGCAGCATGTCAATTCTTTTTGCGTTTTTCTAGCGTTTTTGAGCTTTTCCAATCATTAAATTTGACTTAAAAATGCATTGGGCAAAACATGGTAAAAACACGGCCAAAACGCGCTTTTGTTGCCACAGTGCATTTTTGGTGCGTTTTTTGAGACAAAAATGCTGCATCTTTGTGGTAAAAAAAAAAGATGCCGCGTGTGAGCATACCGTTACATAAGTACAGGACATACAAGTCCATTCAGATATGGGTTTCTTTTCCCTTCAGGACAAACTACTTCAGTTCTCCAGCCCAACCACCCTCACACTGAGAAAATATGGCTGTCTATTTATGCTGTGCTAACTGATCACCTGTGTACATTGGGTGTTGTATCAAAGTCTGATTAGCAGAGAATATCCAGGCCAACGATTAACTTTTCTCTGCTGCTCACCAGTGCCAAAGGCCAATAGCTCCGATTTGCCACCATACCCTTTACTGCGTCACACCATCCACCAGGGCAATGATCCTAAACATTATGCCAGATATAGAATAGAATGGTTTAGATGAAAGCATATTCATGTGTGTGAATGGCCCAGTAACAGTCCAGACATGAATCTCATTGAGACTCTGCGGGAAGACTTGAAAATTGCTGATCACAGATGCTTTCCATCCAATCCCACTGAGCTATAACTATTTTGCAAAGAAGAATGGGCAAAAAGTTTAGCTTCTAGATGATCAAAAGACTTGCAGCAGTAATTGCAGCGAGGTGGTCCTACAAAGTATTGATAGAGGGAGTCTGAATACAAATGCATGTCATAATTTATATTTTTAAAATATTTATAAAACCATGTATAATTTTTTTTACAAAATACAAATGCTGACTGCTTAATGTTGGTATGTCAAATAAAATCTCAATAAGATACATTTAAGTTTGTGAATGTATTATGAAAAAAAAATGTAGAAAAGTTCGCAGGCTATGAATATTTTTTCAAGGCACTATGTCTACAGCAGTCTCAGTATATCCTGTGTTTTATTTATATATATATATATATATATATATATATATATATATATATATATATACCAGTCACAGTGTATACTACATGATGTATACAGCAGTTTTGGTGTCTCCTATGTGATCTATATGGCAGACTTGGTGTGTCTACTAGGGAATGTATGCAGCAGTCCCATAGTATCCTATGGGAATCTATACAGCAGAGTCCCGATGTATTCCTTATGATGTATACAACAGTTTTGGGGTCTCCTATGTAATGTATATAGCAGTCTCAGTGTGCCTCCTAGGGTATGTATGCAGCAGTCCCATAGTGATCTAGACAGCTGAGTCCCAGTGTATTTGTTGTGATGTATACAGCAAAACTCCCAATGCTTGAGTTCTGTAAACGATACATAAGTAATGATAAATGTCCCACTTTGAGGAGACCGATAATGAAATGCACATCTATGTTCTGAACAACTTACTACTGTCAGCCATTCTTTACAAAACTTATCATTGCAAAAAGTCGGCAGTACTACAGACTGACGTAAACCTGGTAAACCAGTTGTAAGTAGCAACATCATCAGTATCACATAACATCACAGCCATCAGATTACCAGTGAGTTAATTAAATGTTTCACCAAATAAAGCATGCTAATTTAAAAGTTGATATTTTTGCATGGAGCGCAAGTGATGGTATAAATATGCAAATGGCCCTTGGAAAAGAAAAGGTTCCCTTCTACTGGTTTATATGATAATATTTTTTCAAAGCTTTTTCTAATCCCAGTGATTCTAAAAAAAAAAAAAAAATTCATGACAAATTGTACTTCTTGATACTGCTAAGTTTTATGATATTTTCATTGGAAATTTGTCAAAATTAGCAATTTTCAAACTTCGATGTTTACACCCTTATAACAGATTAACTACACAATAGCTAATATAGACAACATTTCTCATATGTCTAATTTACATAAGCATAATTTTTGAAACAACAGTATATTTTGCTAGGATATTAAAAAGGTTAAAACATTAGCAGCAATTTCATATTTTTCAACAAACATAACAAAATCTAGTTGTTTTCAGATCTCGTCAGGTTTGAACTGACTTTGAGCGCCGTGTATGATAGAAACTCCCCTAAATTATATCACTTTGAAAACGGTATCACTAGAAGTATTCAAATTCAGAAAGTCAGTTAACCCTTCAGGTACATCACAGGAATTTATGTAAATTAGAATGATAAAAATAAAAATTACATTCTTAAAAATAAATATTGCTTTAGCTTCAACTCAATTTTTTTAATTTTAACAAGCTGTAATGAGAAAATACCTCCAAATATTTGTTAAGAAATGTCTCTTGAATGTGGTAATACACGATATGTAGTCAGAATCCTCTGTTTGGGCATGTGGCATGGCACAAAAAGGAAGGAGCGCTATGTGACATTTGGAGTGCTGTTTTGGCCGAAATTAATTATGGATGCCATGTCACATTAACAGATCACCAAAGGTGCCGAAACAGTCGACATCCCCCACAAATAACCCCATTCTGCAAATTACGAACCTAATAGAAATTATCCTTAATAAACCGTGTAACAAAACACGTGTAGGAGACTCATTCATGAATATAAATTAATTTTATTAAAAGTACAAAACATACTAAAAATGCATGATAATCAATTTCCATATAGGATATTTGTATGAGGTAGTAAGGTGGACTCAATCCAACCCACCCACCTAAAGACAAGCAGAAAGCACCTAAATTTGTCCCATGTACGTCATAAACATGACAGTAATTAAATCTATGTCAGTACACTAATGTAATTACATACATGGGAGACCACCACCAGGGTATGTATCATTACTGCAGTATTAAATGCTGTTTCGTACAAAGTGCTTACCCATAGTGGAGAAATGAAGGTGCACACTGCTAGTCCAAGGCTGGTGGGAGAATATCTTGGCTCCGAATGTACATATCACGTTAGCTTCCTCAGCGGGACACAGGTGAGTAGATGTGCCACTCTTCATACTCCCCATTTTATATCCAAATGAATCATTAGTGGTCAGTGACGTATTTCCCCTAATCAAGCCGCTGCCTCCTCCGCGCGTGTGTGACGCCCTGGACCCCAGGGGTCACAGGTCACAACATCACCACATACACCCCCACACTAGAAATGTACCATCAGTCAACCATAAAGACCTGATTGCCTCCCTCAGTGTTAGACAGGCACACAAGGTGGGCGGAGTCAGGTGGAAAGACACGCCCCCCCAAGGAGTCTGCTGGCCTGAGGCAGGAAAACACAAACAGTTTAGTTCAGTACAGAGTTCTGGACAGTTCAGTACAGTGCAGTGGAGTGGAGAGTAGCAGAGTACAGTGCTGCTTGGGGCCTGGGCTGGAGCCTAAGACCCCAGTTCAGTCAGGCAGGCAGATGGCAGTGGCCGCCTGCAGGAGACCGGGAACACGACCAGCGGAACCGTGAGGGACCGGGACAGGGTAGTGGCCCGCCGGAACCGAACCGGGGAGCTAACAGGATACCGGAGCACCAGGCAGGGTACTCAGACCCCGAACTAGGCTATATGCCACCACCATAGTCGAATTAACTGATTGCGGTCTGGACCTCAGGGGTTCAATCCCACCAAAGTCCCGTTTGACGGCAACAGCCCAACCCGTCCGGATAGTAGCCCCCGCTAAAGGCCAGAGATCCAAGGGCCAGCGCCTGCGGGCAAAGGAAAAACCTCCGACACCTACAAGCCAGGGAGCGGACTACCAGTGCTCAGGCACAGTGGTCAAACTACAACATAGGTGCAAGAGAAAGGTGGACACTGCCAACCCGACTAGGAAGCTGCAGCCGGCTGCGGGCCACGTTCATACCATCGTTTGGTTTACCAGTGACTCTGTGTGGTTTAATCGTGAGTACAACAGTGCCATCAGGCACCGCACCGCGCTGCACCGCAACCCTGTGTCCTGCACCCCGGCCCTCGCACAACCGGGCCCCGGGACCAACATCCCCTACCCACGGAGGGGTCAACACCTAGCTGTGCCACTACACCGCTCCCGGGAGTCCCCGTACCTTCACCGCAGCGGTGGTGTCCACCATCATCACAACCCGTGGGTGGCGTCACGAACAATCACCCCAAAACCAAACACCCGCATTCCCCCGCGTGTAACACCAACCCCCCTTGCAGAGCGACGTGATCTCCGGGTCCATGGAAGGCTCGAGCCACCACCCGTAGAACGTGAGCACGGATCCGAGCGGCTCGGCGGCTGCAGCCGTGGCCGCGGGGCGGTACACATCGACTCTTCTGGCGTCACGAACAGGATAGAACCAGTCTACTTACTGGTAGAAGTGCGCCTTGTGATCCCCGTCAGCGGCGACCACTGAAAAATCTGAAGATCCGCCATCTTGGATGCGAAAACCTTCCCGCTCAAGTCGTCTTCCCCGAGCAGTGTAGGCGCAAAAGTGAAGCCCCGCACCCAAAGGGAGAAGTACTGCAGGAAAACCAAGGAGGGACGGGAATAAGATGTCCGTGCCTGCCGGAGCTGGCTGCTGCTGATGTCCGAGGGAGAAGAAAAAGGAAAATGTTGGCGTCCCAGGAGGTGAGCGGATCAGCGCCTGTCACCCGAGTGGCGGGGCCTGAAGGTGAATCCGCTAGTCAGCGGGCGGCTCCCGCTCCGGTCGCAGGAGCGGAGGTCCCGGGGATGCCAGCAAGCTCAGCGGCACCCGTTGAAGGACCCGCCGGTGGTGATGACCCTGCGACGGTAACGGAGCAGGCACCGGTAGGCCGCTTGGTTGCACCTGAAAGGCCGGAATTGGAAAGCAGCAACTCCGATAGCAGTATCCCGGTGGCCACGTATATCCCGAGGGACGGCGGGAACGGCTACCGAATGGCTTTGTCGCCCCGGGCATATTATGCGCTAGCATTGGATGAAGCGGATACGGATTCCGTCTCGGAAAATGAGTCCCCACCCGCCGTGCTGGTCCCGGTTTGCAGGCATTGCGGCTTACCCGGGCACTTCGCTAGAGTGTGCCCTAGTGGTGCCGAACCTTAAAGCTTCAAAATTATCCTCGAAGTTCAAAGTTAACGTTTTAAAGTTGAAGTTTTAAAAGTCCCGTTCCTGCATCACCGTCTTCCTTTGTTGAACGCCCCCTGTTCCCGTGGGGCGCCATCCGGTAGGCCGGGTGGAAGGAGCCGGACCCTGCCTGACTTGTTGAACGTCGCTGGGGCCGGAACCCCAGTGGGCGCCATCAGGGGTCGGAGCCTCTGGTGGAGAACGGCAGGGAGTTAGAGGAGCGAGGACAGTTTTACAAATGGAGCCCAGTCCACCGTACCCGCACTGCAGGCAGTGGAAGACGGGGCCTTTATTGGCAGTGCCGCAGTGAGTGAGCTTGGCAGTGGAGACCCGTGCTGCTCTGTGGTGGACAGGGGAAAGTAACTGGAAGAGGCTGCATCGGCAGCGGAGTTTCTAAAGTGTTTATGGTAGACCGTTGGCTGCTGAAGTGCCCGTCCCCGTTGGGACTGATGTTGTCACCATTTCCCCCCAAAGACAAGGCTGAGAACATGCAAGCCACCCAAAAACTATTGGGTTTGTAAATAGTCCCCCAACTGCCCCTTCCTGCAACTGCCAGTCTCCGGAGAGGCTGGTTGGAGGAAGGACCCGCAGCGGAGCAGGCTGGGGTCCGGTCACCACCAGAACCGGTGACCATCCTCCGGGTCAGGGGTCCCCTTGGACATGGGGCCTCTGAAGGACTGCTGGGTGCGTAGCACCGTACCCGTTTCCGCTTGGGTGGCCTGGGCCAGTTCCCGTTTTCCGGACTGGGGAAAATAGGTGCTGCCTGTTTCTTAGGGGCAGCATCAAGGTTCAGGTTGCTTGGGTGGGAAAGTGGAAGGACCCGTTAATGTCATTAAAAATGTTACCCCGTTTGCAACGGTTCAAGTGATGTGCCTCTCGGGAGGGAAGAAATGAAAATGCTTTTTGAATGTTTACCTCTTATTTATCTTTTTGCAGTTAACAACAAAATAAACCGGTGTGGACGGGCAGCCCGCGAACGGTCTGCATTATACCAAGGGGGAATGTGACGCCCTGGACCCCAGGGGTCACAGGTCACAACATCACCACATACACCCCCACACTAGAAAGGTACCATCAGTCAACCATAAAGACCTGATTGCCTCCCTCAGTGTCAGGCACACCAGGTGGGTGGAGTCAGGCAGAAAGACACGCCCCCCCGAGGAGTCTGCTGGCCTGAGGCAGGAAAACACAAACAGTTTAGTTCAGTACAGAGTTCTGGACAGTTCAGTACAGTGCAGTGGAGTGGAGAGTAGCAGAGTACAGTGCTGCTTGGGGCCTGGGCTGGAGCCTAAGACCCCAGTTCAGTTAGGCAGGCAGACGGCAGTGGCCGCCTGCAGGCAGGAGACCGGGAACACGACCAGCGGTACTGTGAGGGACCGGGACAGGGTAGTGGCCCGCCGGAACCGAACTGGGGAGCTAACAGGATACCGGAGCACCAGGCAGGGTACTCAGACCCCGAACTAGGCTATATGCCACCACCATAGTCAAATTAACTGATTGCGGTCTGGACCTCAGGGGTTCATTCCCACCAAAGTCCCGCTTGATGACAACAGCCCAACCCGTCCGGATAGTAGACCCCGCCAAAGGCCAGAGATCCAAGGGCCAGCACCTGCGGGCAAAGGAGCTCCTCCGTCACCTACAAGCCGAGGAGCGGACTACCAGTACTCAGGCACAGTGGTCAAACTACAACATAGGTGCAGGAGAAAGGTGGACACTGCCAACCCGACTAGGAAGCTGCAGCTGGCTGCAGGCCCTGTTCATACCATCGTTTGGTTTACCAGTGACTCTGTGTGGTTTAATCGTGAGTACAACAGTGCCATCAGGCACCGCACCGCACTGCACCGCAACCCTGCGTCCTGCATCCCGGCTCTCACACAACCGGGCCCCGGGACCAACATCCCCTACCCACGGAGGGGTCAACACCTAGCTGTGCCACTACACCGCTCCCGGGAGTCCCCGTACCTTCACCGCAGCGGTGGTGTCCACCATCACCACAACCCGTGGGTGGCGTCACGAACAATCACCCCAAAACCAAACACCCGCATTCCCCCGCGTGTAACACCAACCCCCCTTGCAGAGCGACGTGACCCCCGGGTCCGTGGAAGGCTCGAGCAACCACCCGTAGAATGCGAGCACGGATCCGAGCGGCTCGGCAACCGCAGCCGAGGCCGCAGGGCGGTACACGTGCGACGGGAAACCCAGACATAATGTCCACAAACGGCGGCTCTCATCCCAGGGCACACGTCAGAGAGGAATGCGCACTGGGCTCACTGAGGCCACCGGGTGCAGACACCTGGAAGTCACACCACGCGCGCACGCGCAACAGCAGCAACCACCCGCAGGGGAACATCATCACACCCAGCGCAGGACAATATTAGAAAATAATATATTAATACATTTATATTCTCTATTTCCCTGGCGCACATTAAGAAACAAATAAGCCATCTAAGTGAAACCTTGAGCTGTATCCTGAAAGAGACAATCCTATAACTGTCGGACATAATACATCCTGTACTACCCTCGATCACATATATTCCTATATCAAGAACTATATATACATACCTAAATCATCTGAAAAATCCCAATGTTGTATCTTATCAAAATATCATGCATGTTAAACAACAATACGTGAATTACTGTCATCTCAATAAATTTATAACAATCACAACCAAGAGGCATATTGTATTTTCTTTTTTCTCCTTATTCTTCTTTTTTTTCTTTTTTCCTTTTCTATTTTTCACAGCTTCACATCAAAAAGTTTCAAGGCAAAGACCGCTACTAAAAGGAAGGAGATTTCCCTGAGTAACGTCCAGGACACCAAACGAAAGCAAAATAATCTAGAGGTAATTAATTTATCATCTCATGTCTTTACTGATGCCTAGTGCCAGGTGTTGAAACTGGGTCTGACCTTCATCCCTAATAATATGTTTGATTATTTTACATCTGTCAAAGACCTGTATTTGTTTTCTCCGAAATTGGTTCTGAGGAGATTACATCAAAAATGGGATGCTCAAGATGTACCATGGTCCACTATTGAACAAGAAGCTCTGAGAGATCTGGAAGATCTGCTCAGGGAACAGGAAACTGGCTCCTTGGGTAGACTTCCCAGAACTCTCCTTCCCAGATCAACCACATTCCCTCCCTTGTCTGTATGTCTTCAAGTGGAAATCTTCACTAAATTGGTTCTTGAAGATATAAAAAAAATTCCAAGATTTCCAAAAAATGACAATTTATTTAAAGCCCAAAGAGTGGCTCTGAGAGAACTGAAAGAGATGAAGGACATTGTTATTCAGAGTGCACACAAGGGAGGGAATGTCGTGATCTGGCCTACCATCAATATGAGCGAGAAGCCTTCTGTCAGCTAAACGACAAAAGTACCTACCTTTTACTGGACAGTAATCCAACATCCGCCTTTTGTGCGGAACTGCAGGAGATATTAGACCGAGCATGCTGCAGTGGAGTCATTCCTAGGAAAGTAAAAGATGGTTTGCTGGTTAAATACCCCAAACCCCCACATTTTACCTACTACCTAAGGTCCACAAGGAATTCCGCCAATTCTCCGGGACGTCCTATTGTCTCAGGGATTGGCGGCATCTGCGATCCCATGTGCAAATTTGTGGACTTCTACCTGAAATCGCTGGTATATGATCTGCCTTCATATGTTCGTGATACCACTGACGTATTAACTAAGATGGAGGGGCTCCACATCAGCCAAGTTATGTGGCTTGTAACGGCTGATGTGGAGTCCCTATACACGTGTATCTTGCACCATGATGGCTTGGAAGCGGCTCGCCAGTTCCTCAAGGGCAGTGGGAGGGGCATCGCTGTTTGTGGACTCATTGTCAAACTTCTGGAGTTCGTCCTGAAGCACAATGTGTTTGTTTTTAAAGATAGATTCTTCCTGCAGAGACGTGGCACCGCCATGGGGGCAGCATGCGCACCGTCATGTGCCAATCTATTTCTTGGCATGTGGGAATGAAGATTATTCCATGAGAACAACCAATTTTCCAACCAAGTTGTTCTATGGTTAAGGTATATTGACGATGTACTGTTCCTGTGGCAAGGTGCAAGGTCCGAGCTGGAGGAATTTTGAAAGCTATTAACAGGAACAATTTGAACATCAGGCTGACACATTGTGCGCATCAGAAAATAATTGAATTCCTCGACATCTTATTTGAAGTGGGAGATGATGGGATGCTGCAGACGGATGTTCAAAGAAAAGACTCTTCTGTGAATTCCCATCTGCACGCATCGTCAGCCCACACGAGATCCACGATCAGGGCTGGCCCCCTGGGCAGTTCTTGAGGGTCAGGAGAGTATGCTCCACAGATTGGAGATTTGAGACGCAGGCAGATGAATTAAGGGAGCATTTTATACAGCGGGGTTACAGCAAACGGAATATTAAAAGAAGTTATCTAAGGGCCAGGCACACCCAAAGGGAGCAGCTCCTTTTCAAATTGACCCCCTCGAATCTAAAGAGAATGAGGTAAGGTTCATTTCCACATTTAATTGCAGATGGAATCAGATGAGGGACTCATTGTCCAGACATTGGTTGGGCTTGCAGACAGACCTGTGTCTGGCTGGGATTATTCCAGAGTCCCCTCTGATGACATCTCGCAGGGCTAGGAATCTCAAAGATATCCTGGTAGACAGCCATTATGTGACCAAATCCAGTAACCAGTTCTCTGTTTCAGGGGTGGTCAGGAAGGGGGGGTGGCTGTTTCCCGTGTGGTGATTGCCTGGTGTGTAAATAAAAAAAACAATGTTAGAGACCTCGCGTTTAACTCCACTGATGGTAAAAAAACATTTAAAATGATGAGATATATGTTCTGCAGTAGCACATAAGATAAGGATAAGGGGGCATGCCCTTGAAATCAGCAATTCCAAGCAATGTGCTGATATTTCTCTCCTCAGGACCATTCTGAGACATTTTTATCATGATTGTGACCCGTCGGGATTGAGGGTCAGGGGCATCGATGCTTTGCATTGTGGCATCAGGGGTGGCAACCTCAAAAAACACCTTGCCCAATTGGAATGTCGCTGGATAGTTACTCTGGGGACTATAGCCCCTATGGGGGTAAACAAAAAACTTAGTTTCTCCTCCTTCCTTTGAATGCGGTCATTGCAATATAGTTATTTACTGGGGTGGCTTATGCTGGGATGATGAAAATTTATATCATGAGTATCTCCCAGATGTAATCTTAGCGACACAATTAGGTGGTGGTTACACCATAATAATTATCAGGACGAGGCGAGGGGATACTTGATTTAATCTGTAGCATAGAGACGGTCTCATTGTAGTAGACAGTTTAACATATATGTTTTTGTGATCTTTTGACTCATTTAATTTATGCCCGTTTTTGTGTTTATTTTTAACAGTAATTTTTTTTCCATATATATGCTCCTCAATCTACATCTGAATTCTTGGCAGTGATGAATAAAAGCATAAACCCGTGCACAAGGCTACATATCTTCCCTGGCACTCAAGATGATGGGCTGAGCTGCTTCATCAAATATATAGAGCTGTGAAAAATAGAAAAGAAAAAACGAAAAAAAAAGAAGAATAAGGAGAAAAAACTAAAATTTTTGATGTAATCTCCTCAGAACCAATTTCGGAGAAAATAAATACAGGTCTTTGACAGATGTAAAATAATCAAACATATTATTAGGGATGAAGGTCAGACCCAGTTTCAACACCTGGCACTAGGCATCAGTAAAGACATGAGATGATAAATTAATTACCTCTAGATTATTTTGCTTTCGTTTGGTGTCCTGGACGTTACTCAGGGAAATCTCCTTCCTTTTAGTAGCGGTCTTTGCCTTGAAACTTTTTGATGTGAAGCTGTGAAAAATAGAAAAGGCAAAAAGAAAAAAAGAAGAAGGACAAAAAAGAAAATACAATATGCCTCTTGGTTGTGATTGTTATAAATTTAATGAGATGATAGTAATTCACATATTGTTGTTTAACATACATGATATTTTGATAAGATACATTGGGATTTTTCAGATGATTTATGTATATATAGATCTTGATATAGGAATATATATGATCGAGGGTAGTACAGGATGTAGTATGACCGGTAGTTATAGGATTGTCTCTTTCAGGATACAGCTCAATTAGTTTCTTTATGTGCGCCAGGGAAATAGAGAATATAAATATTTTAATATATTATTTTCTAATATTGTCTTGAGCTGGGTGTGATGATGTTCCCCTGCGGGTGGTTGCTGCTGTTGCACGTGCGCGCATGGTGTGACTTCGGGGTGTTTGCACCCGGCGGCCTCAGTGAGCCCAGTGCTCATGTCTTCTGGCGTCATCAATAAGAATTCCTCTCTGACGTGCGCCCTGGGATGAGAGCCGTCGTGTTGTGAATGTTAGTTATGTTTTGGCTGCTGGGAGGCTCCCTCTGGTGGCCAGGAATGGTTTGGACTTGGACCAGGTGTGTTGTGCACTGGGTGTTTCCTTTGCTAACTCTCTGCTTATTTAAATCCTGGTCTGATAGCAGGTGATGCCGGATGTCAGTTGTTCTTTGTATCACCAGCCTGCTTCATTCTGCTCCACACCACATCTACCCCAGATAAGTGCTTGCTCTTTATTTATTGTTTGGTTCTTTTGCTCTTTTCTTGCTTTGTCACTTGCTGTGGTTGCAGGGATTTTCACCCTCAGTTGCTTGGCTGGGGAACTCCCTGCAGTTGTTTGGAGTATAGCTCCTTTGGGTCCATGTGTTTGTGGCTTGTTGAATTTGTTATGATTCTTGTTTTCTGTTCATTGGTATGACAAAAGCACCTGGTATAGGACGGAGTTCAGATCATGCGATCTGAGGGCCTTTTTGTACTATCAGGAATTTGGAATTTTGCAGGGTTTTTCTCTGGCCACCATCAGTCCCTTTCCTGTCCTTTCCTATTTTAGTCAGTGGGGGCCTCACCTTTTGCTAATCCTGTTATCTATCTGTGTATTGTGTTTTTCCTATGTCACCGCAGTCTTTGAATGTGGGGGGGCTTGCTATTCTTGTCAATTTTCTGAGGCAGAGAGTTATTCATCTTTCCTTCCTTTAGGATAGTTAGTTCTCCAGCTGGGTTCGCGGTGCACAGGATGTTAGTTCACCCCTCGGCTACTTCTAGTTGTGATGGTTAGTAAGGGGATGGCGGCCAGATTAGTTGCCAATGCTCTTATCACCTTTTACCAATGATTTGTGGTGGTCTTCCATGGTTCCGGATCATAACACCGTCGCTTGTGGACATTATGTCCGGGTATCCCGACGTGCGCGCACGCGCGGAGGAGGCGGCGGCCCGATTAGGGGAAATACGTCACTGACCACTAATGCTTCATTTGGATATAAAATGGGGAGTATGAAGAGTGGCACATCTACTCACCTGTGTCCCGCTGAGGAAACTAACGCGACACACACGTTTGGGGCCAAGATATCCTCCCACCAGCCTTGTACTAGCAGTGTGCACCTTCATTTCTCCACTATGGGTAAGCACTTTATATGAAACAGCATTTAATACTGCAGTAATGATACATACCCTTATGATGGTCTCCCATGTATGTACAGTCATATGAAAAAGTTTGGGCACCCCTATTAATGTTAACCTTTTTTCCTTATAACAATTTGGGTTTTTGCAACAGCTATTTCAGTTTCATATATCTAATAACTGATGGACTGAGTAATATTTCTGGATTGAAATGAGGTTTATTGTACTAACAGAAAATGTGCAATCCGCATTTAAACAAAATTTGACCAGTGCAAAAGTATGGGCTAAAGGATTGAGATCAGGGCATTGTGATGGTCACTCCAAAACATTGACTTTATTATCTTTAAGACACTTTTTAACGAGTTTGGCAGTATGCTTCGGGTCATTGTCCATTTGGAGGACCCATTTCCGCCCAAGCTTTAAGATCCTGGTTGATGTCTTGTGATGTTGCTTCAGTATTGCCACATAATCCTCTTTCCTCATGATGCCATTTACTTTGTAAACTAGTCCCTCTTGCAGAAAAACAACTCCACAACATGATGCTGCCACCCTCGTGTTTCACAGTTGGAATGGTGTTCTTAGGCTTCAAAGCTTCTCCCTTTTTCCTCCAAATGTAATGATGGTCATTATGGCCAAACAATTCAATTTTAATTTCGTCAGACCACAGGACATATCTCCAAAAATTAAGGTCTTTGTCCTGTGTGCATTTGCAAGCATTGATCTGTCTTTTTTTATGTTTCTTTTGGAGTAATGGCTTCTTGCTGCCAGAGTGGCCTTTCAGCCCATGTTGATACAGTAGTCGTTTCACTGTGGATAATGAAACAATTTTACCAGCTTCCGCCAGCATCTACACAAGGTATTTTGCTTTTGTTCTTGGTTTAATATGACATGTCTGACCAAAGAACATTCATCTCTAGTACACAGAACCCCTCTCCTTCCTGAGTGGAATGATGGCTGGACAATATCATCTTGTTTATACTTACGTATAATTGTTTGTACAGATGAAAAAGGCACCTTCAGGTATCTGGAAATTGCACCCAAAAATGAACCACACTTGTGCAAGTCCACAATTCTATTTCTAAGATCTTGGCTGACTTCTTTTCACTTTCCCATGATGCTACACAAAGAAGCAATGTGTTTCAGGTGTGCATTATAATACTTCCACAGGTGTGTCTCTAATTAAATCAGTGTTGTCAATAAACCTATCAGAAGCTTCCAAAGGCATGACATCATCATATGGGCTGTCACATATTGTTTAAAGGCATACTACGTTTAGTGTATGTAAACTTTTTACTTTGCAGAAAGTAATAAAAATTGTATTAAAACATTCTCTCTCACTCATTATTCTGGCATTTGACAAATATAAATAATTTTGGCAATCCTAATTGACTTAAAAGGTTTATTCTGAATTCGTGTCAGATAGGGATGAAAACATACATACTGTATGTGTCTTTTTGGATAGTGTATGTAAACTTCTGATTTCAACTCTAGATAGCTTCCCATGGACAGGTTGATGTAGTCGGAGCACTTTTTTTTGTTGTCCTTATTCACATTGATGTCATTGATGCAAGGTAAGGTTTTAATACTAGCGTAGGTCCGTCCCTACTAGGTACACCTTGTTGTGGTGAGATGGCTTTTATATTCTTTGATCAAGAAGTATTAACTAAGCACCCTGTTATTTAAATGTACTACTATTATTTACCGTACTTTTTTTTTTACAGTGTATATGTTAATTTTTTTTCTTTGCTTTTTTTTGGGCTTTTGACTCGGAAAGGATAGACCCTGTCTTTTAACTACTGGAGCAAAAAGACCATGAGATTGATATCACATCTACTGCAAGGGGACTGACATCTCTGCATAGGCTGCAAAATACTAGATGGTTGTTATTCCCCATTCATGAGTGGCCTAGGAACATATTTTGGTTCATTAAACACTCTCTAGAGTTGTTAAGCCTCTTTTCAGGCAGCTTAGCCGTATGACATATTTCCCTCCTGACCTTGATCGATTACCTTGCATGATCAGGCTTACCACCTCTATTTGTGGAATAAACCCTTTTGCTAACATAAAAAGAAAAATGTTCCAATGTTTAGAGTAACCAATTCATATTTCATACTCGCTGCTCCCCTAAGTATCATTTTGTTTTTGTTCATCCATTATAAGGTTTCAGAGATAGGCCTTTTTATTTGATGCAAATTTTTATAGTGTTAACTCTAAATATTATCACTCAAACAAAATTCACACATATGTCCAAAAGCGGTGGGATTTTTTTTCCTCAGAGAACACTATGATCCCTACCATAAAATGGATGTATTTGTGTGACTCAGGATAGGTGCTATCCCGATCTGTGGATTGGACTTGGCCATTCAAGTATATGGGAATCTGTGAGACACTGATGCAAGTAAGAAGGCTTTTGATTTGGATTCCTGTTTCACAAATCTGTTACTTTGTGATAAATTAAATAAAAACAGGTGACCTTAGGCTTGGAAGTAAGCTTCAGTTAAAGAAAAGGAAAAATAAAATTTAGCCTCAATAGAGGTGGTGTTTGACTGTGGTGTCAAGATTGCTTGAACAAATTGTTCCTTTTAGGTTGGAATCACACTTGCGAGTGACTTGCGTATGACTCGCGAGAGTCTCGCATCACATCACCCACCACAGCCACACACTCTCCTGATAGTAGCGGGTCGGCTGCATGTATTTCTATGCCACTAGATGAATTTCTTGGTTGGTCTAGTTTCCAAAATCGGGTCACTTCGGGGGGTTTCTAATGGTTTGGTACCTCAGAGGACCTGCAAATGAGACATGGTGACTGCAGTCTATTCTAGCCACATTTATGTTTTAGATAGCAAATGTTTTATCTTCGCTTCCAAGCTCTGTCGCATGTCAAACACAACATTTTGTTTACACATGGAGTATCACTGTTTTCCAATAGAGCTTATAAAGTCTTCGTAAACAGCAGTTGATATTATTAGATGCCTGTGTCAATAAATATGTACAACTGGTAAATGGTCCAAGGATTGGATAAGATCAGTGTTTATTTCTAGTCCGAAGAAGGGAGATCTTACTGACTGTGGAAACTATCGGACTATTGTGCTTATACCTCATGTCGGCAAAATATACTGAAGATCCTACAAAGATGGCTACAGCCTTACTTTGATAAAGAGCTGCCTGAGGAACAAGCAGGATTCTGAAAAGGCAGAGGAACAAGTGATGTAATTGCTAACATTAGATGGTTAATGGAAAAGGCCAAAGAATACAACAAAGAAATCTATTTTTGCTTAATCGCCTACAGCAAAGACTTTGACTTTGTTGATCATCAGAAACTTTGGAATACCATGAAGGATATGGGTGTGCCAAACAATCTGATCAGCCTCATTAGGAACCTTTACATCGATGAAAAAGCAACAGTCTCAACGCAACATGGATGACATGGCATGGTTCAAAGTAGATTGTGGGGTTAGACTAGGCTGTACTCTGTCCCCATTTCTCTTCAATTTATATGCAGAAGCTCATTTCAGGAAGGCTGGAGTTTCTGAAAAAGAAGAAGGAATCAAAATTAGTGATGTATGGCGCCCCTGATGCTCCAGTCGCCACAGAGTATTGCACTTTATTTTCGCTGCAATATTCGCCTAGGGTAAGGAGAGGGTTAATCACTGGTGTTCCACATTCACACATCACATAAAGCTTAGGAGCCTTTTCACAGAGGAGCTGGACTAGGGTAGGCAGGGAGTTGGCCAAAACAAAGCTTGGGGTTGTCCTGGTCACTAGGACAACCACCTGGAGACACGACACCAGCACCACGTTTGTTCTCTTCACAGGGCCTGCGGCTTGAAGCGGAGTACTCAGCCCAGGTTCCTCCCGGCAGGAAGGGCAACTTTGGGAAAGGACTTTCTTCTTCTTTCAAACATCGGTGGCTTCTCCTAACTTATCCGGGGTCGACAGGGCCCATCACAGCGGGTGACCAGTACTACCTGGGCGAGCGGCACGAACTCTGAGTAAAGACATCTAGAACTGCAGCAACCGACTCGGACTCTTATTACCAGCACCGCTGCCCCTCGGCGCTGAAGGCCATTACTACTCCCCTCATCATCCTCCCCTGGGCCCGCTCCACCTGTGAGGAGCAACACCATCCCTTGCTGCTACTATCATCCGTCCCAGAGGACAGCGACAGCAGCAGCGGCTAATCCCTGGCTGCATACCACAGGTGGCATCACAACATTCATCCTACTACTACCCCCATCATCTTCCCTCCTTATTGGTGTACACCTTGGGGCACGAAGCAGGGCAGGCCACCGTGACATCCCAGATCATCACACCGGTCTGGTGACGAGTAACGCAAATATGAGAATGAGAACCAGTGTGCCTGACAAACCCCAGCCCCCCTAGGTGCTATATACATTTTGGTGCTGTGAACAGGATACCGTGCTTAGGCCAAAAATCTGGGTACTGTGTGCCTTACTGGACTGTGTTTAACATTTTGCTTAAAAAGGACAGTCGCCATTAGTCATTTTGCGCTGGAAAAGAAGGGGCGTGCATTCGTGGGCCGTACCCGCAAAGAGTGCGAAAGTGTGAGCAGAGCCCAAAAATAGTGCGAAGGAGAGCTCCCACTGCCGGAAACCCTGACTGACTTTAAAGACAAACTTTACCGCATATTTTATGTGTAACCTTTGGCCGAAAGCCAGAAAAACAGCATCTTAACCAGCCAGTGAACAGACTCTGGATAAAGACTCCATCGGTGAACTGTGGCTCCAGGTCCTGGTGCTGACCATAGGTTTGGCTGCTTTGATCAACGCGGTGCAACCTAAAAAAGGGACTCAGCCACCTGTGTTCATTGAACTGGTTTCCAGTGTTGATGACCTCCCCTGGCAGCGATGCGGGAGAACCCCGCTGCCACAAGTCCCTAACCGGTACAATGCCGACAGGCAGCCGACCTGCCGGCGCTGGGACGAAGTTGGAAACTTTGCCTGTGGATGTGCATTGAGTACCCAGAGCCAGGGGGTTGGGACCAACTCTCTGGCACCACCAGCAGCCAAGCAAGAATAACTGTTTTTCTTTTCCATATGCAAATGTTGATATTAATTGCATGATGATACTGCTGACTGGTAACTGTTGAAAATGTTTGAAACTGTTTATTGATGATGCCTCCCATAAAAGGAAGAATGTTATGTTACTTGTTTATTGAATGCAAAAATATTGTGGTGTACTAATTGTGTTTAGTTGCAGCCTGGGAGTGCTGCCATTTGCTGTGGGGGAATGTGGCGCCCCTGAGGCTCCAGTCGCCACAAAGTATTGCACCTAATTTTAGGTGCGATATTTGCCTCAGGTAAGGAGTGGGTTAATCACTGGTGTTCCACATTAACACATCACATAAAGCTTAGGAGCCTTCTCACAGGGGAGCTGGATTAGGGTAGGCAGTGAGTTAGCCAACACAAACCTTTGGACTGTCCCGGTCACTAAGACAACCACCTGGAGGCAAACTCACACAATCACTAGTCAGTCTACCCGGGACAGCAGTTCTGGGGCACGACACCAGCACCACTTTCTTCTCTTCACAGGGCCTGTGGCTTGGAGTGGAGTGCTCAGCCCAGGTTCCTTACGGCAGGAAGGGCAACTTTGGGAAAGGAGGACTTTCATCTTCTTTCAAACACCGGTGGCTTCTCCTAACTTATGCGGAGTCGACGGGGCCGATCACAGTGGGTAACCAGTATTACCAGGGCGAGCAGCACGAACTCTGAGTAAAGACACCTGGAACCGCAGCAACTGACTCGGACTCTAATTACCGCCGCCGCCCCTCGGCGCTGAAGGCCATTACTACTCCCCTCATCATCCTCCCCAGGGCCCGCACCACCTGTGGGGAGCGACACCATCCCTGGCTGCTACTACCATCCGCCCCGGAGGACAGCAACAGCAGCGGCGGCTAATCCCTGGCCGCATACCACAGGTGGCGTCACAACATTCATCCTACTACTACCCCCATCATCTTCCCTCCTTATTGGTGTACACCTCGGGGCACGAAGCCGGGCAGGCCACCACAACATCCCAGATCATCACACCGGCCTGGTGACGCGTAACGCAGGTATGGAAACTTCATTATTTAACCTCGACTAGTGCTTATGTTCGGGGTAGGGCAGGGTTTATATTTAAACCTTACATGAAAAAGGCTGAAAATTCCTGCTAGGACTTATTTTCAGGGTAGGGCTTATTTTCGGAGAAACACAGTAGTCTGGGCTTTTATGTAGTAACATATGAGGCTAAACCTGAACAATAAAAAAACAATACAGAAGAGTCAACACCTTCGAACTGTGGTGCTGGAGAAGAAGGTTATCATTACCATGGATGGCAAGAAGAAAAAACAATCAATTTTGGAGCGAATCAACCCAGACTTGTAGCTCGAACCAAGGATCATAAACCTATGACTTGCTTATTTTGGACACATCATATGGAGAGAGCAATCACTGGAGAAGGACATCATGAGCGGAAGAATAGGAGGAACAAGGTGGACAGGAAGACCAGCTACCCAATGGCTTGATACAATCAAGATATCGGAAGAGAAGACCCTGGTGGACCCATCTAGGCTTCACCAAATCAATCTTTCTATAGAGGGTTCATCCATCAAGTTGCCATGGCTCGAGATCAAGCTAAAGGCTATATAATAATGATAATGATAATGATAATAATAATAATAATAATAATAATTTGTTGTTTGATTGGTTTATTACAAACGGGAGAATTTTTGTAAATTATGATAAACCAAATTTGCAATGGGGGTGGAATAATTTTGGTAGTCCAGTGTTTGAGCAGTGTGTTGTATTTACTTTTTAAATTTAATATTTAGATGCAAAATTTCTTTACTTCATGGTGGACAATTCTTTTCATACGGGAAAAGAAGGCATTGCTTAAATTCCAAAATCCACCCCAGGGGAGCAAATGAATCCGCCGCTGAACTAAATGCCTAGATGGTTGATTTAAAAGTGTAAATGCACTTTCAGTTGATTTTTCAGAATAAGCTGTGCCGCCTGTGTCCATGAGAAATAACACTATTTCTGGACCTCGTAGGTTTTATATCCTGCATTTTAGCAGTTTTTTCCCTTGGTACAAGAAGCCTCAGCAGTTTTTCTTTGTCATCCCCTTGAGTTTCTTCCAACTCCTCTCTAGACAGATTTTTAGAGACAGCAAGTATAATTTGAACATTTAAATAATACAGATCTAAAGAAATTTAAACAGTTGTTGTGAGAGTTCATTCCGTGCAGGAGATAAGAAGTGGCTGATAATTGGGGAAATAGGCATTTTTGTCTCATAAGAAATGTTAGTGTTGTAGCTTTTACGCAAGTGTTATATTTTATTCGCTTATAATACAAAAAAACAAATTGTAGCGCTCACCCGCTTTGAGAAATCCGAATCGGGAATTACAGTACACCAGACGGTGCATGGATCAGCTGGGACAGCTCAGCATAATGAAGGGAGCACGGAAATCCAGCGCAACCAACCGATAAATAAAACTTCTTTATTCAATTACTTCATAAAATTGTCAAGCACCTGGGTGTCGGGGTGTTCCACCCAGAGACAAGTCTGTTTTTTGCTGTCAACACGGGTCAAATAAAGACAGCACACGGATGGCAGCTGTGTGACATCCATGTGACCGGTACCAGAAAAAAAAAGGATTTATCGGAAGTAAATGTTTTTTTTATGTGTAAAAGATGTGAAAAGCTAGAAAAATAGTCAAATAGATAGACTAGATAGATAAATGGAATAGATGGATAGAATACATAGAAGAGATAGGTGACGAGATATAGATATATAGATAGATAGATAACTGGTATAGCTATTTAGCAGAATTAATGACTAATTTAAAAAAAAAAAAATAAAAAAAAAATGACGTGGGGTCCCCCAATTTTCATAACAAGCATAGGTACAACAGCAGCTGCAGGTTGCAACCCTTAGCTGTCAGATGTCCCTTGGCTTGTTTTGAAAAATAGAGGGGCTTCCACTCTGATATTTTAAATTATTTGAACAAATCTTAAAAAAAAACATAGGATCTTCTCCATTTTCAAAACAAGCCAAGGGACAGCAGACAACTGGGGGCTGATATTTTTAGGGTGGGAAGGGCAATGGTTACGTGGCCCTTCCCAGCCTAAAAATAGCAGCCAATGTCACCCCAGAGGTAGCGCATCTATTAGTACTGGCGCTGTACTTGGATCTTCCTGTTGCCCTGGTGCGGTGTCAAAAGGGGTAATATATGGGGTTAATGCCAGCTATGAAGTGCCAGCTGGCATCAAGCCCTGGTATTGGTAATGGGTGGGCGTCTAGCAATGACCCCCATTACTAATCCAGTGGAAATATAAAAAAACTATTATTTGAGCAAACACCCCCCAAATACAGCCCTCGTTCACCACTTTATTAAAAATGTATGTAAAAAAAAAAATCACCTGTAATCCATAGTGATGTCCCTCAACATTTCCCAAAAGCAAATCTGAAAGAGTTATGAAGAATAAAAAAGACAAAAATATTAAAGAAACAAATTAAATTGTTGTACAAACACCATCATTCACCAATTTGTTTCCTGCAAAAACCCTAATCCAAGGTCTTGTGTAATCCAAAAAGGGGTACCACGACGTTTCTATACTCACTGTCCCAGTCTATGAAGAACAGATAATTCCTCACTGGCTGGGAGAACAATTACTGCAGCCTCATACACTGTTTTGTGTGAGAACCACTGCAGTGAACTGAGATGACCTCATGAGGTCACCCGAGGTCACTGCAGCCGTTCATACAGTAGTGTGTGAGCCACAGCAGGCAGTGACGAGTGGTGACAGCATGAGTTCACCACAGTTCAATGCCTGAGGCTTTTCTCATGACAAATATACTTGGTGTGAGAACTGGGGGCCGTGAACTGGGTTGAACCGACACTCATTGCTGAGGGTTCTCGCAATACTTTGAGTGAGAGCCGCTGGCACTTACCTGCAGTTCAGTCATACTGTCACCTCTCATCACTGCTCGCTTCGGGTCACACACTACTGTGTGACCCGCTGCAGTGTCCTGGGGTGACCTCATGAGGTCATGTCAATTCACAACTGTAGTTCTCACACAGCACAGTGTGTGAGCCTGCAGTGACTGCTCTTCCAGCCAATAAGGAACGATCGGTTATTAATTGGCTGGGTCCATGAGTCTTGGAACGTTGTGGGAGGCTCTTTTGGATACCGCCAGACCTTGGATTAGGGTTTTTGCAAAGAAATAAATTGGTGAAAGAGGGTGCCTTTTTTCCTTTAATCATTTTGTCTTTTTAGGTCTTTCAGATTCGCTATTCGGGGAATATCAGGTGAAATTGCTTTGGATTATGGTGGACTTTTTTTTTTAATACAATTTTTATAAAATGGAGAAAGAGGGCTGTAGTTGAGTGGTGTTCATTCAAATAAAATAATTTTTTATATAATTCTACTCCATTACTAGCACAAGGTCTTGATGCCAGCTGGCATCAGCCCATATATCACCCTGTTTGCCACCACGCCAGGACAAAGGAAGAGCCAAGTACAGCGCCAGATTTGGCGCATCTAATAGATGCACCACTTCTGGAGAGACTCTGGGCTGTGTTTAGGCTGGGAAGGGCCAAATAACCATGGCCCTTCCCACCCTAAAAATACCAGCCCTAAGTTGTCTGCTGTCCCTTGGCAGGTTTTGAAAAAACGGGGAGTGGGAAAACCGCATGATTTTTTTTTTAAATTGATTGTTCAAATAATTTTAAAAAGTCAGCATGGGAGGTGGGGACATCAGTGGGTCTAGCATTTAGTATTAGTATTTAGAGTAGTCAGATTTTCTTTCTATAGATCCGTTCCCATCTAATTTCGCTACTCTGGGGTTGCCAATCCTGACGGTAGATACATTTAAATATCTAGGAATACTGGGTCAGTACAAGTCTATAGGAGGAGGTGGGTGGGGGGTTGAAGTCCCCAACATGTGGATCTACTATGTTGCGGAACAATTGCAGCATTTTAGGAGGTGTGGAAAGGACGTGGCATATGATTTTGGGAGCAAACTGGTGAGGAGCCTTACAAAATGGAGACACCCAGTGGCCTTTTTGGAAGCGGGATAGTGTCCCAAAAACAGGCCATCACACCCAACATTAGCTTTGCTATACAAGGTATGGGATATGGGGAAGGTGTTGCTGGGAATACAGTTAGGTCCAGAAATATTTGGACAGTGACACAAGTTTTGTTATTTTAGCTGTTTACAAAAACATGTTCAGAAATACAATTATATATATAATATGGGCTGAAAGTGCACACGCCCAGCTGCAATATGAGAGTTTTCACATCCAAATCGGAGAAAGGGTTTAGGAATCATAGCTCTGTAATGCATAGCCATAGTTTGGAGAAGAAAGGGAACGGCACATGATCCAAGGCACACCACATCCTCTGTAAAACATGGTGGAGGCAACGTGATGGCATGGGCATGCATGGCTTTCAATGGCACTGGGTCACTTATGTTTATTGATGACATAACAGCAGACAAGAGTAGCCGGATGAATTCTGAAGTGTACCGGGATATACTTTCAGCCCAGATTCAGCCAAATGCCGCAAAGTTGATCGGACGGCGCTTCATAGTACAGATGGACAATGACCCAAAGCATACAGCCAAAGCTACCCAGGAGTTCATGAGTGCAAAAAAGTGGAACATTCTGCAATGGCCAAGTCAATCACCAGATCTTAACCCAATTGAGCATGCATTTCACTTGCTCAAATCCAGACTTAAGACGGAAAGACCCACAAACAAGCAAGACCTGAAGGCTGCGGCTGTAAAGGCCTGGCAAAGCATTAAGAAGGAGGAAACCCAGCGTTTGGTGATGTCCATGGGTTCCAGACTTAAGGCAGTGATTGCCTCCAAAGGATTCGCAACAAAATATTGAAAATAAAATTTTTTTTTTGGGTTTGTAAAATTCCCCATTATATTGATCGCAATGTAAATAATGCTGTAGGATACCAAGCTAATGACAATATTCTATTCTATTAGTGATGCCTTCAGTCCAGGCACATGAACAGAATATGCATACATGTATACAAAGTGACATGGGGACACCTGCTGGTGCATTCAGCCCAAGAGAAGAATCGTTCTAGGGATCCATTTCAGTATGGGCGAGGACAGTTTATTTTTTGTTGCAGTGTTTTGCTGTTATTTTAGGAAAATCAGCTCAAAACTACTGAACTTTTACAAGATTGCTGCCTTTTGTTCTTCTTTATTGAAGCAAAAATTTCACAACACAATTGCTAGTCTTTTTATGTTTATAGCCAGGATAAATATTTGATGGCCAAATGTGTGTTTAGAAGACATCGGAGTCATGTACAGTTAGGTCCAGAAATATTTGGACAGTGACACAAGTTTTGTTATTTTAGCTGTTTACAAAAACATGTTCAGAAATACAATTATATATATAATATGGGCTGAAAGTGCACACTCCCAGCTGCAATATGAGAGTTTTCACATCCAAATCGGAGAAAGGGTTCAGGAATCATAGCTCTGTAATGCATAGCCTCCTCTTTTTCAAGGGACCAAAAGTAATTGGACAATGGACTCTAAGGGCTGCAATTAACTCTGAAGGCGTCTCCCTTGTTAACCTGTAATCAATGAAGTAGTTAAAAGGTCTGGGGTTGATTACAGGTGTGTGGTTTTGCATTTGGAAGCTGTTGCTGTGACCAGACAACATGCGGTCTAAGGAACTCTCAATTGAGGTGAAGCAGAACATCCTGAGGCTGAAAAAAAAAGAAAAAATCCTTCAGAGAGATAGCAGACATGCTTGGAGTAGCAAAATCAACAGTCGGGTACATTCTGAGGAAAAAGGAATTGACTGGTGAGCTTGGGAACTCAAAAAGGCCTGGGCGTCCACGGATGACAACAGTGGTGGATGATCGCCGCATACTTTCTTTGGTGAAGAAGAACCCGTTCACAACATCAACTGAAGTCCAGAACACTCTCAGTGAAGTAGGTGTATCTGTCTCTAAGTCAACAGTAAAGAGAAGACTCCATGAAAGTAAATACAAAGGGTTCACATCTAGATGCAAACCATTCATCAATTCCAAAAATAGACAGGAAAGAGATAAATTTGCTGAAAAACACCTCATGAAGCCAGCTCAGTTCTGGAAAAGTATTCTATGGACAGATGAGACAAAGATCAACCTGCACCAGAATGATGGGAAGAAAAAAGTTTGGAGAAGAAAGGAAACGGCACATGATCCAAGGCACACCACATCCTCTGTAAAACATGGTGGAGGCAACGTGATGGCATGGGCATGCATGGCTTTCAATGGCACTGGGTCACTTGTGTTTATTGATGACATAACAGCAGACAAGAGTAGCCGGATGAATTCTGAAGTGTACCGGGATATACTTTCAGCCCAGATTCAGCCAAATGCCGCAAAGTTGATCGGACGGCGCTTCATAGTACAGATGGACAATGACCCCAAGCATACAGCCAAAGCTACCCAGGAGTTCATGAGTGCAAAAAAGTGGAAAACTCTGCAATGGCCAAGTCAATCACCAGATCTTAACCCAATTGAGCATGCATTTCACTTGCTCAAATCCAGACTTAAGACGGAAAGACCCACAAACAAGCAAGACCTGAAGGCTGCGGCTGTAAAGGCCTGGAAAAGCATTAAGAAGGAGGAAACCCAGCGTTTGGTGATGTCCATGGGTTCCAGACTTAAGGCAGTGATTGACTCCAAAGGATTCGCAACAAAATATTGAAAATAAAAATATTTTGTTTGGGTTTGGTTTATTTGTCCAATTACTTTTGACCTCCTAAAATGTGGAGTGTTTTGTAAAGAAATGTGTACAATTCCTACAATTTCTATCAGATATTTTTGTTCAAACCTTCAAATTAAACGTTACAATCTGCACTTGAATTCTGTTGTAGAGATTTAATTTCAAATCCAATGTGGTGGCATGCAGAGCCCAACTCGCGAAAATTGTGTCACTGTCCAAATATTTCTGGACCTAACTGTACATAACCATATAATCACTTCTGTTCATAATGTGTAATCTTCACAATTAATGCTGACATCCTATAATACTAAGGATTTTTAAAGGCCTTTATGGATCAGCCTCTGGATGGAAATAGGTCTTTCTTTCACAGACAACAAGCAGAGATCTTGAATAAACAGTAAGAATATTATACACAGCACATCTGAATGTTGCAGAACCTTTCACATTACAAACAGCTTTGTGTACAACCCCTCATCTGCCCCAAACAACAGTATCTGTTTAACCCCTTGAGCCCCGGGCACTTTCCGTTTTTGCGTTTTTGTTTTTTGCTCCCCTTCTTCCGAGAGGTGTAACTTTTTTATTTTTCCATCAATCTTGCCATATGAGGGCTTGTTTTTGCTGGACGAGTTGTACTCTTAAATGAAACCATAAGTTTTACCATATAGTGTACTGGAAAATGGCAAAAAAATTCCAAGTGCGGAAAAATTGCAAAAAAAGTGTGATCGTACAATAGTTTTTGGGATATTTTATTCACTGTGTTCACTATATGGTAAAACTGAGATATCTATGTGATGCCTCAGGTCAGTGCGAGTTTGTAGACACCAAACATGTATAGGTTTACTTGTATCTAAGGGGTTAAAAAAAATTCACAAGCTTGTCCAAAAAACGTGGTGCACGTTTTGCGCCATTTTCCAAAATCCATAGCGCTCATTTTTCAGGATCTGAGGCTCAGTGATGGCTTATTTTTTGCGTCTCGACCTGACGTTTTTAACGGTACCATTTTTGCGCAGATGCTACATATTGATCGCCTGTTATTGCATTTTGCGCAAAATTTGTGGCGACCAAAAAAACGTAATTTTGGCGTTTGGAATTTTTTTGCCGCTACGCCGTTTACTGATCAGATTAATGGATTTTATATTTTGATAGATCGGGCATTTCTGAACGTGGCGATACCAAATGTGTGTGTATTTTGTATTTTTTTAACCCTTTAATTTTTAATGGGGTGAAAGGGGGGTGATTTGAACTTTTAGGTTTTTTTTTACTTTTTTTAATTTTTTAAAACTTTTTTTTTTTTATTTTACTAGTCCCCCTAGGGGGCTATAGCGATCAGTAATCCGATCGCTTTGCACTATCTGCAGATCTCAGCTACAGAGCTGAGAACTGCAGATTTGCTGCTTCACTTTCAATGCCGGCTGTATTCCGGCATTGAGAGGAAGTGAGTCATGTTAGCTACAGGCGTCATCACATGACCCTGTGCTACCATGGCAACCACCAAAAGTCACGTGATCATGTCACGTGACTTCCGGCGGGGGCGGGGTAAGTGACTGTCATGGCGGCGCCCATATACATATCGCTGCCAGATTTTGGCAGCGAAATGTAAGGGGTTAATGGCCGCGGGTGGAAGCGATTCCACCCGCGGCTAGCAGGCACACATGTCAGCTGTTGATAACAGCTGATATGTGCGCGGATCGCGGCCGCCTGCCGGCGGCAGGGGGCGCGGCTTACCGGAACACGATCCATGACGTACCCAGTACGTCATGGGTCGTTAAGGGGTTAAAGTGGCATAAGAGATATCCTGCTCTATACTCCGTAACATTGATTTTCAAAACCAAGAAGGAAACGTGGAATTACGGAAATGACAGGATCAAGTCATGTTAGGGCCGTTTCACACAACCGGCATTTCGCCAGATTTCCGGATCCGGCACACTCCAGTACAGTGTATACAGTACAATGGCATGCTGTTATGTGACTGGAGCTTACCGCGATGCCAATGTACAGTATTACACTGTACTAGAGTGTGACGGATCTGGCAATCCGGTGAAATGCCGGATGTGTGAAGTGGCCCTTACTGATATGCAAATGATGAAAAAATGGAAATAAATTTCTCAAAATATCTTGATTTATTCAATATCGATTATATTAATACCATGTATCCAAACAAGAAGCCTCATGGTTATACCTTAAGGTCTCATGTAGGTCACACTGGGAAGGGTATACATTAACCCTCCAGTGTGACCACGAGACAGCACACTCCAGAAGACATATAATAAACAAGAGCACGAGGAGTTTTGGTGCAAAAATAGAAAATTTATTTTAATCTCAATAAGTAACAGGAAGAGAGTAAAGGACGTACTAAGCACAAGAATAGGGAATTAAATACCTAGGTCCCATGGACCACCAATATCAGTATTAATGAAAATTAATACATTAATACAGTGGGACTCAAAATTTAGGTAGACCTAACAAGGTCACAGAGCATATTGTGAGCTAGGCAGGACACTAAAAGTATTCTATATCTGATATATACTTATATAGTAAAAGGCTGTATATAGTATAGTGTAGTATAGTATAAAATGCAAAAGGTCAATACAAAAGCCTATATCAAAAAGGTATAAGTTTAAATGGAGTGCCTGTCTGCTCACAGCTGTGGTGCAGGGGAGCCAGATCAGAGAATGGTCTCCATCTGGGTCCCATGAACCCCAGCCATACTAAAATTTAGGAATATAGGCAATTGCTAAAAAGAGCCCACATGAAGTAACACATATAATTCATTATAGGTAAGGCAGTGCATTTACAAATAATCCACTCATAAGGGAGCCCCTGAGACAAGTAAGGATCAGCAATGTATAGTATATATTAAGGAGTCTCAGCAGTAACCCATATATGGAGTGGGTCATAGGCAAAAGTGGAGCGCTTACCGAATCAGTGAAGTGGTGCAGGGGAACCCAGCCAGAGGGGATCTCCGACGGCTGTTTCGCGGTATACTACCGCTTCTTCCGGGAGGAGTAAGTGCGGTGTGGGTGAGCCGCGCCACCCTTTTGAATGTTCACCACCCGGTCACATGATGTCAATCACGTGACCGGATGTCAGGGAATCCAGGGACGCCCGCGCAGCCGCATGTGCGCGACGCGTCAGAGGGAGCGCAGCATCACAGTTCCCCAGCAACAGGAGGGACACATGGGGCGCAGATCGCCCGGACAAGCACACAGGCACCCGTGGAACACATAAGTACCAGGTGCACATCGGGCACTACACTCCCTGCGCCCCTCCTGGTTGCGAACAATGGAGAGCAGAGTAGATTAAAGAAATTATATTATAATGGACATACATAGTCCGTAACCAACCGCTAAATGTGTGACACATCACCAAGCATGTCGCCAGGCTCAGAGGGGGGACGCGTCACCGCCGACGAGCGTGGCAGCTGCTCAAGGTGGAAAGTAAAACATTTAGGGTTTTTTTGTCCGATTTATGGGCAAAATGCCCATAGAACTGCTCCCATACACAAAAAAGGGGGGGGAGGGGGGGGGAATGAGTACAGAAATGTGAATATACGATTTGTATGCATGTCTAAAAGAGCTGAACTATCAGACAAGCCCAAAGAAATAAATGGTATGATAGAAGAGGAGAATCATCAGATGCAAAAATACTCGCATGTAATTACACGTGTGGTATATCAACAAAACACATAGGTATATGTATTATGATATAAATAACATATATTATAAATATACGTGTTTTCCTACAGTAAGGAAGGGAAGGAAAGGAGGGGGGAAGGGAAAAGGAGGGGGGGGGAAGAGGAAAGGGGAAAGGAGGAAAAGACAAGGGGAATACGTATATCACATGTATAGATGTTCATGAAAATGATGACACGTTCCTCTTCAATGTGGGTTCACAATCCTAATTAGATGGCTTGAATGATGTCAGCACACACCGCAATAGGTCAGAAAAGATGGGGGGTAGGATGAAAAACAAGAAGCCTAATAACAAACAAAAAAATATGAGTATATATACAACACAAAATTTAAAATTTAAAGGCATGTGAACAGGAGGATCATTATTAGTTTATATTGTAATGCATCTCAGACCCGCATGTGGTAGATTCTCAATCCCTGACCTCTCACGCCTCAAAATCATAATTTTTTTATATGATTTAAATAATCCCTCACATCCACTGTGTAGGTATTGAAGATATATATTAGAATGATTTAATGGGGCAAGAAGGTCAGGGATAAAGAAAGGAAGGGGAGGAACAGAAGGCCCAAATCCTCAAGCAAGCATGGAATTTATAAGAAAGGGGCAAAACTGATGGACTCATTCAGACCAGCGGGAGTAAGCGTACCAAGAACAGAGATCCAGCGGGTCTCAGTCTGTGCGAGACGTATTTTAAGGTTGCCCCCCCTGATGCCCCCATGCACAACATCTATCCCCAGAACCTTCAATGATCTAGGATTACATTGGTGCGCAGCCCTAAAATGTCTGGGTAAGGTTTTTAGGGTTGAAATGTCAGTTACCGTCTTGGCTCCACAAATATCTCTCACGTGTTCTCGTGTTCGAATGCAGAGCTCACGTGAGGTTAAGCCAATGTATATCAAAGGGCAAGAACATGTGGCATAATAGATGACATGGGTGGTATGACATGAAATGTACTCCTTAATTTGGAAAGTGCGAGAGCCATCGGCAGAGGAAAAAGAGTTCCCCCTGCCGATGTTAACACATGCCACACAGTGCCCGCATGAGACACAACCCTTTCTAGGTGTGATCACACCAAAAGAATTTGAAGGGGCTGGTACATAGTGGCTACGCACCAAAAGATCACGTAGGTTCCTGGATCTCCTAGAAGTCATGGAAGGGGCATCCGGGAGGCAACCCTTAAGGGCTGGTTCGGCCTGTAGAATGGGCCAATGTTTCATCAATATATGGCGCATATTCTCCCACTGCTGATTGTATGTTGAAATAAACCTAATGGTATTCTCAGTCCTCTTAGGTTTTGAAGGTAATAAAAGTTGTCCCCTAGTATTATGAATGGCACGATTGTAGCCATTCTTGATGGCCCTCCCACTGTATCCGCGGTCACGAAATCTCCCCTTGAGATCATCAGCTTGACGTCTAAAGCTGGCCTCTGTCGAACAGATCCGCCTCATCCTGAGAAACTGACCAATCGGGACCGCTTTGATGGTAGAGTAGTTATGCGCAGAGGATGCGTGTAAAAGTGAATTTACGGAGGTAGACTTCCTGAACACATCAGTCTGGACGACCCGGTGACGGTCCAATTCCAGACTGATATCCAGGAAGTCAATCTTATTGAGGTCAAATTGGAAAGTGAGTTTGATGTTATAAGGATTTTGATTCAAGTCCTTAATGAAATCCCCGAGCTCCTCGGCTGTGCCCTGCCACAGAAACAAAATGTCATCAATATACCTCATCCAGCACAGCACATGGTCGGCCGCCCCCATGGCTGTGCCGTGGGTCTGTAGATAGAAATAATCTTTGAAAACAAAAAAATTGTGTTTTAGGACAAAGCAGAGGAGCTCGAGGATTAATTCAGATAAGTGCGGATCCAGATTGGTCATTCCCAGGAAGAAGCGAACCGCCGCGAGGCCATCAGTATGTGAAATGCATGTATATAGTGCTTCGACGTCAGTCGTGACCAAGAGTACTCCAGGATCCACAAATATCCCATCGACCCTAGTCAGGACGTCCGTAGTGTCCCGGACATATGAAGGAAGAGTTTCTACCAACGGTTTCAAATAGTAGTCCAAAAATGTACAAATTGGATCACTCAATCCCTCAATGCCGGACACTATGGGACGCCCGGGTGGGTCAAGGGGGTCTTTGTGGATCTTGGGTAGGAGATAGAAAGTCAGGATCTTGGGGGACACAGTGAGAAGGCCATCATACACCTTCTTAGTGATTATGCCATCATCCAATGCTTGCTGTAAAATTAGTGACAGTGCAGCCAAAAAACGAGGTAAAGGGTTATAATCCAATTTCTGGTATGTGTCTCTGTTCCTTAGCTGCCTGTAGGCTTCCCTCTCGTATTTGTCACAAGGCCAGATTACAATGTTGCCCCCCTTGTCCGAAGGTTTAATTACCACATCAGACATTGATTGTAATTGTCTGAGTGCAAGGCGGTGGTTGCGGCCCAAGTTATCACCACGCCTCTGAGTGGTGATTTTAGTGAAATTTTGGGTCACCACCTTGGTAAAAATATCCAACGCCGCACATAGGGACAAGGGGGGAAACCTTGATGACTTAGGATAAACACCTGGAGGAAACGTACCTTGGGTTTGGGCATTCTGCTCCTTAAGTAAATCGTTAAGTGCTTGAAGTGCCTCTCTTTCAAGAGTGTTGTCTAGCTCATCCTCTCCATAGCCTCGAGGGTGAAGCTTCTTAAGGATCAACTTCCTCGCAAAGAGATGCAGGTCCTTTACTGCAGTGAAGAGATTAAAGCAGTTAGTCGGTACAAAGCTCAACCCCTTAGAGAGTACCTCGAGTTGGTGTTGCGTTAGGATATGATTAGAGAGGTTAATTACCTCCAAGGCATTCGGCTTTTTAGTGGGTTTCCCCTTTGTTGGATTTTTTGACTGGAGATTAGTTTGTCGATTCCTGCCTCTCGTATTGATACCATAGGTTTCAATGATACCAGAGGCACTGGAGGTTTCCCCAACGGATTCGTTATCAGAAATGGCTGACTGCAGAGAGGTTGAACGGGAGCGGGATGCAGAGGCAGACCTGAAAGGGGGTCTGGATCTGCCGCCCGGCATCCTCCAGCGATACATCTTATTGTTGTTAAAATCATTCAAATCTCTCTGCAGTTTCTTAAATTTCAAATCTTTGACTTCCTTGTCCCATTTCTCAACCAACTGCTTCAATTCATCCTCAAATGCAGCAAAGGACTCACGGGGCAGATCACGAGAAATTGAGGCCTGTAATTCTTCCATTTCGCGTTCAAAATCCTTCAAGGATTGAGAATTAGATTTAATCAAAAGTTTCATGAAGCCACGAGAGCATGCACCAGACAGCATCTCCCATTCGTTTTTTAAATTCTTTGTCTTCCACTCCATAGGAGGGGAAGACCTGGGCTCTGAGGCCTCTGGGGATGAGGTCCTTTTCCAGATATTTTTCTAAAAAAGATTTATTCCACCACATGCGGGTCCTTTTCCTAAGGATGCCCTTATATTTAAAAATCCTCTCTTTAACTCCATCATCCACACCCTCTGGGATGGTATTATTCCCGTCTTTAAACGCTTTATCAAGTTCTAGGAGCCACGTCGGGTCACGTGTCCTAAAGTCCATGATGAACCACGGCCAAACTGTGAAAAACACAGAGACAATCAGTATCCAAACAAGGAGCCTCATGGTTATACCCTAAGGTCTCATGTAGGTCACACTGGGAAGGGTATACATTAACCCTCCAGTGTGACCACGAGACAGCACACTCCAGAAGACATATAATAAACAAGATGTGTTTATTGAAACATCATGTTTAGGAATCCCTTAGCTGCTATCATTGAGGTTATTAATCATTGTCTAAGGACTGTTCTGCCACACTGAATGCAGTTAGGCTCACAATTCATCAAGATCCGCTGCTGGCAGTTCACTTTTCGGTTGCCGAACAATGACATCTTAGATGTGTTGATGTGTGGGAGACAAGTCCAGAGACGCTGCAGCTCCAGAGACATTTTTTAAGCTACCCAAAGGCCTCTTCATTGTGTTTGCTCACATGATCTCCGGGCTAACCTCTGGCTATCATTGCAACCAAGGCAAAAGTGGAACTCATCGCTGAAGAGGATAGATCTCCATTTCCGTCTTGCTCTGTACTATAATGGCCTTTGAGAGCAGTAGCATGAGGACATTTGAACACTTTCAGCTGGACGTCCAAATTATAACCCAATATTTTGCCTTCTGACGGCACTCGTTGATGCCTTAAAGGGAACCTGTCTGGTGCATTATGCACCAAAACCCACAAGCAGTTCTGGGTACATATTGCTATTTCCTGCCTAACTGTCCCAGGGGCGTGCTAACATGGTAATGAATGCGCAGCATCAGAGGCATGGTCGTGCTCACCTCTGCTGGTTTTCGGCTCTGTGCACAAGATTAGAAAATCCCGGCCTTACGGTCATGTGCACTACACCAGTTTGAAGCCGGAACGAATACACCCGGTTTCACAGTACGCATGACTAGAAGTCCGGGACTTTTGATCATGCACATTGAGCCGAGCGAGATCGACCATACCTCTGACGCTGAAAATTCATTAACATGTAAGCACGCCCTCAGGGGCATGCTTACATTCTAAGGGGCCCAACTAGCCAAGGGAAGTAATGCCCTTATGACTAGGCGCTGGCCTCATTAGCATATGATAAAAAAAGAAATACTTTTTTTCTCAAGATCTCTTTATCTATGCTAGTGTATACAGGGACAGTTAGGCAGGGTTTAGCCATATGCACCCAAAACTGCTTCTGGTTCTGGGTGCATATTGCACCGGACAGGTTCCCTTTATGCTTAGCATGCGACTAGTAATTTCAATTGCGGTATAGAGTGGGTAACTACTGCCTATTATTCAAATTTCACAAAATAACATGCACAATGCTCTGAAGCGATCTTCATGAGGGAACGTAACACCAGACCTACTCACAGGGTGAGACGCCAGCGTGGCAAAAAAAAAATCCCATGGCCTGCAGCGTCTCCAAACATCGAGCACATCTGGAACGTCATTAGTCAGCAAAAGCAAAGGGAGCTGCCAAAAGTGGATCGTGATGATTTTTGTTTCCAAGTGCATTCAGCATGGCAGAAAATTCCTCAGACTACCATGCCAAAGCATGTAAGTTGGGGATTTCTGCTTGTGGCACTAATACTCAATACTGAATAGATAAAGATGGTTTGAAAAATTTTGCTTCCACTTTCTTCATCCTTTGTATATCACTAAGGCTGCTTTCACACTATGTTTTTTTTAACATGCATTATGAACATTTTTTTGCTGCAAAAGCGGATCCTGTTTTTCTAAAGAAAAACGCATGCAAAGGCAAGTGTTATTTTACAGGATCCTGCGGGCATTGGAGTCATATGATCGGGAGTCAGTGGAACTCAACATGACAGACTGGAAATTCAGATGCTGCTGGGGAAAGAGAGAGAAAGAAAGAGAGAGTAAGAGAGAGAGAAAGAGAGAGAAAGAGAAAGAAAGAGAAAGAGCGAGAGAGAGTGCGAGAAAGAGCGAGAGAAAGAGAGAAAGAGAAAGAGAGAGAGAGAAAGAGAAAGAGAGAGAGAGAGAGAAAGAGAGAGAGAAAGAGAGAGAAAGAGAAAGAGAGAGAAAGAGAAAGAGAGAAAGAGAAAGAGAGAGAAAGAGAGAGAAAGAGCGAGAGAAAGAGAGAAAGGGAAAGAGAGAGAGAGAGAGAAAGAGAGGGAGAAAGAAAGAGAGAGAAAGAGAAAGAGAGAGAAAGAGAGAGAAAGAGAGAGAAAGAGCGAGAGAAAGAGAAAGAGAGAGAAAGAGAGGGAGAAAGAGAGAAAGAGAGAGAAAGAGAGAGAGAAAGAAAGAGAGAGTGAGGGAAGAGAAAGAGAGGGAGTGAGAGAGAGATAGAGAGAGAGAGGGAAGAGAAAGAGAGGGAAAGAGAGAGGGGGAAGAGAAAGAGGGAAGAGAAAGAGAGAAAGAGAGAGAAAGAGAGGGAATAGAGAGAAAGAGAAAGAGAGAGAGAAAGAGAGAGGGAAGAGAAAGAGAGAAACAGAAAGAGAGAAAGAGAGAGAGAGAGAAAGAGAGGGAAGAGAAAGAGAGAGAAAGAAGAGAAAGAGAGAGGGAAGAGAGAGAGAAAGAGAGAGAGAAAGAGAGAGAGAGAAAGAAAGAGAGAGAAAGAGAAAGAAAGAGAGAGAGAAAAAACCACAAGGGGGCTGCTGCATACAGGAAAATATTGCAGAGCATCCAAAAGCCATGCACCCAGAGAATCCTGTGAGCAGCGCTCCCCTTGGTAAGGACCATTAAAAGTAGCAATAAATAAAATGGCTTCAACATTCTTGGAACTGTATGGTAGAATAAAAAAAAACCAAAACACAAACAAAACAACAGCAACAAAAAAAATGGTGTTCTAAGGGGGAATAAACCAAGAATAAAGCATGCACTTCTGACCTGTGACACGTCCTCTTTAAGATCTCGTGCTTTACATCCTGTATGAAAGTAGCAAATCCTGTTTAACAGCACAGGAAAAACAAGCAGCCGCGTCACTCTGCCCATCTTCTATCCACATACAAAACAGTAGTGTGGATCTAGCTTGCAAGATGTTTTATAGCTGGGTTTTTTTTCTCCTTTTCCATCCAGACTTTAATAGGAGAACACAACTATGGAATGACAGTGTACTCTGCGCCCCATAAGGCTGTGTGCACACAATGTGATTTTTTTGCAGACGTTTATCAATCTGCGAGGGAAAAGTCATCCAAGCAAACTCTATGAGAATCCTTAACTGCTGTGAACACGCTGCAGATTTTTTCCTTGCAGATTTTGGTGCAGAAAAAACTTCACCAAACAATTGACATGCCAACTGTTTCTGCGTTTTTTCCAGCGTTTATCCTATCACAATGCATAAAAATAAAAGTATTAATGCAAAACTGTGGAAAAACAGTGTTTTTCTGCAGCAGTTATCCTGCCAAGAGATGCAGTTTTTGGTGCACCCAAATCTGCAATGTGGGAACATACCCTAACAGTATGGAACAGTTTTATTTATTTCGTAGAGATGCCCTTATTTCACCCCATACACTTATGCCCTATGAGGCGGCACTCACGGCGGTGGCAAACCTTGGCCAACATAGTAGGTTATTATAATCTACATCTTAGAGTGGTGATCCGCATCCTACTGTTGTTACTTGTAGGACCTGTTTCATGTGTCTGACATTCTTGGACCTAGTACAGACTGCACATGACCAAACCTAAACTGCACAGGTCTATATGCATATATTTGGGTCAGAAGACCTGCGGATGGTCCAAATATCGTGGTAATTGTCAGTCTGCTATATTGAACAACAAAAGTGGTGCAGATTGTGTTCTAACATATCGGATTCTTCATTCCCCCAGGAGATGCGGGGGGGGGAGCAGCAGCTTATCCCCCATTCCTTATTGAAGAAACGCTTACCAATCTGAGGTGCATGTCCATGGAAAATGTGTCACTTTGAAGAAGCCATAAGATAAATACAGGAAATTGTTCCGCAAAAAAGCATTTGTAAAATATTTTTCTCCATTCCGCTATCAAGATTCAACTCTCTTATTTCCTGTATCTCGAACAGAGCCACAAAAACCCATTTAGAATATGTCGTTGGCCATATTTTAACTCAACGTGTAAAAATAAAAGGATCCAAAAGAAAAATGAGGGTCTGAGCACGTTGTGAATGTGTTAATGATTAGGGAAAGATGACCATATCCATAGCCTGGGCTGTGAAGAGGTGAAAAGAAGATACCAGATGCCATATAAGCTTCCTTTAAAGATTTAATTTATAACACAAATACTGCTTTTAATATAGATACAATATAATACAGCTGTTCGGTAACTGCTGGTGTTTATTCTGGCTCGTAAACTGAATGGCATGCTTTTAAATGTCTTTTTCCTCGAATTTCCTTTAATAAAATGGCCTCTATTTCAACAGATCCAAAGTATAAAATCATGCAATCTCTACATCCTATATGATACAACCAATATAAGATATGAAGCCAGCCTCCTGCAAACAGCCAGTGCTCCTCTGCCAGCAAGTTCATCCATTTCATGTCTTGCCCAAGAGCTGTCCACCACAATGTCCTAAGGCAGAATTCAGACAGTAGCATTATCCATGTCCATGTGTCCAGGTGACTCTGCCGCTCAGTTATTGGCCAAAAACAGTCTTCATTATCTAATGAAATGGCAAAAAGCATCACTAGTTCTTTTTAAGTCTATGGTTAAAGAGGTTTGCGCTTTCCACTTGTCACTAAAGGTCTTGCATACTCCACAAAATCATCTATAAGTACAGGCCATGCTCCTGAAAGAAAAAAAGAAAAATTGTTTTATATACCAGTTTACAGATAAAAAAAAAAACGCAGTTTTCTGTTTAGTGTTTTTATTGGATCCATGAAAAACCATTCCCTACAGATGAGCCCAGATTCATCAAAGGGTTTATGCCAGAAAACAGTCTTAAACTGCTTTGAAAAGTTGATAAATATTTGTGCAGCTCAAACTTTAGGCTTTTTCACGCCAGTCCCATCCAGGTCAGTTCTGCCAAAGTGGGCAGAGCTTGGTCAGGACATGGGTGATAGAACACACACCCAGCAAGTGCATTACCTTGAAAATCTTATGCCAGTCATCGACTGGAGTAAGATATGTGGTGAGGCACACTCCACTTTAAGGATGGGCCCGACTTATTAAGCCTGATGCACTTAATAAATCAGGCGCCACTCACTGCATATCGCCCCTTCATTATCAAGGCTATAGTGATTTTTTTTTTTGCTCACCCAAGCTTCTCCACATAGTGGGCTTGACTAGTGCATACTGCGCTTTTTTTGGTTCATATAGAAGGATGTTGGGTCTTGGGTCATTTACTTACATTGATGAGTGTGCAGTCCGTAATTTACATAGAAACAACTATAGCAACGTTAAGCAAACTATTCACAGTGCCCCGTGTCCAGAAGCTGTATAAGCAGAACAGATCTCTGCACACCCCCTATTATCTGCCAGGATCCTCAGCTCTTTTCATTAGTAGACCAGATGTGATGCTACGAGTGTCGTAGTAATGACGTGCCTCTGAAGATGTGCAGGTGGTCCTGGCAGGTAGGAGGAGGTCTACCATGCATTCATCATGTCACAATGATAACCTCATGAAGGGGCACCAGGAATGCCGATAGGTAGGCGGTTCATAGGGCTCTGCTCCAGGAGCTACAAGATATCATTGTGGACAAACAACCAGGATTTTGGAAATCTTTTTGCTTAACTGTATAGTGAATTGTTTTTATTCTTTCCTTTGTCATTATACTGTTTATGGCATGAAAAAATAAAATGCAAGAAACAGAATATAATAATAACAAGTAACAGAAGCCCTTAGTCGAACGGAGTTGAAAACATAAATCAACCAATATTATTCAAGACCACCGCTTACATCCAGCAGGCAGAATATAACCTTTCAGAGTACCGTATATAGTACATTTTTCACATTTCTATGGCAATTCCCAACGACAAGATACAATCGTATTGCTACATGCTGATTTGATAAACTCAGGTGTCAACTATTGGTGGGGGAACGTGCTTGCCACTGCTAGATACATGATCAAACATCGGGGTGCTCGCGATACTAGGCTAAGTATCGTGGGTGCTCGGATGTGTTGTTCGAGCAGGCACCCCAGTGACAGACACTTGCAGTCTCTCCATGGCTTTCAATGGGAGTAAAAATGTTTTTGTATGTAGTGTGTCCCGAAAGAAACCAAAAGAAAAAACCCATCCATTCTCCCTCCCCCCGGAAATACTCTGCTTATGGCAGGATGTATTTGGGCGGACAGCAGCAGTGCCCAATCATTGACTGCCATACTACTCGCTACTTGAGCACTTTCAGAGAGTCTGACCGGCTGTACTCCAGTAAAGAGCACTTGAGCCTCGTGGCGTTCAATCATAATTTCCAGTACAGAGCACCGAGTATTGTACTCCTCGGCCATCACTAGTGAGAACCAATTGTCACGTTTGGGTGCTTTACATGCAATTTTTAATAATCTTTGAACAATATCAGGAATTTCTTGTTATGTAGTTTAGTATGATCGCTGCAGCTAGTCAATCCGTGCACAGTCTAGTGTAAACAATGATGCTCATCATCCAGTCCACAGTCTAGAGTAAACACTGAGGCTCATCATCCAGTCCACAGTCTACAGTAAACACTGAGGCTCATCATCCAGTCCACAGTCTAAAGTAAACACTGAGGCTCATCATCCAGTCCACAGCCTACAGTAAACAATGATGCTCATCAACCAGTCCACAGTCTAGAGTAAACACTGAGGCTCATCATCCAGTCCACAGTCTAGAGTAAACACTGAGGCTCATCATCCAGTCCACAGTCTACAGTAAACACTGAGGCTCATCATCTAGTCCATAGTCTACAGTAAACACTGAGGCTCATCATCCAGTCCACAGTCTAAAGTAAACACTGAGGCTCATCATCCAGTCCACAGCCTACAGTAAACAATGATGCTCATCAACCAGTCCACAGTCTACAGTAAACACTGAGGCTCATCATCTAGTCCATAGTCTACAGTAAACACTGAGGCTCATCATCCAGTCCACAGTCTAGAGTAAACACTGAGGCTCATCATCCAGTCCACAGTCTAGAGTAAACACTGAGGCTCATCATCCAGTCCACAGTCTAGAGTAAACACTGAGGCTCATCATCCAGTCCACAGTCTAGAGTAAACACTGAGGCTCATCATCCAGTCCACAGTCTAGAGTAAACACTGAGGCTCATCAACCAGTCCACAGTCTAGAGTAAACACTGAGGCTCATCATCCAGTCCATAGCCTTATATAAACACTGAGGCTCATCATCCAGTCCATAGTCTACAGTAAACACTGAGGCTCATCATCCAGTCCATAGTCTACAGTAAACACTGAGGCTCATCATCCAGTCCACAGTCTAGAGTAAACACTGAGGCTCATCATCCAGTCCACAGTCTAGAGTAAACACTGAGGCTCATCAACCAGTCCACAGTCTAGAGTAAACACTGAGGCTCATCATCCAGTCCATAGTCTACAGTAAACACTGAGGCTCATCATCCAGTCCACAGTCTAGAGTAAACACTGAGGCTCATCATCCAGTCCACAGTCTAGAGTAAACACTGAGGCTCATCATCCAGTCCATAGCCTTATATAAACACTGAGGCTCATCATCCAGTCCATAGTCTACAGTAAACACTGAGGCTCATCATCCAGTCCACAGTCTAGAGTAAACACTGAGGCTCATCATCCAGTCCATAGCCTTATATAAACATTGAGGCTCATCATCCCGTCCATAGTCTAGAGCAGTGGTTCCCAAACTCCAGTCCTCATGGCCCCCAACAAGTCATGTTTTCAGGATTTCCTTACTATTGAACAGGTGATGGAATCATTATCAAGGCATCACCTGTGCTATATTAAGGAAATCCTGAAAACATGACCTGTTGGGGGTCGTGAGGATTGGAGTTTGGGAACCACTGGTGTAGAGTAAATGCTGCAGCTATTCAGGCAGTCTACAATCTGAAGTAAACATCACCGCCCGTCAGTCCAGAGTCATGTGAAACACTGGTGTTATTCACCCAGTCCCTAAATGCTACCGCCAGTCCACAGTCTAGTGTAATTACTGGCATTTGTCAATCTAAAGTAAATTCTTTTGTTATTTTACATAAAATAATGTTGATTTGTAATATGGAAACAAAAAAATATAATCTAGACTTGGGAAAAAAAGCAAAGCCACACTTTTAGCCTGGAGCCTGTGTAAGCAACAATTCCCTACCTGCAAACAAAGGTCTTAAAATAAACATGGAGCAGAAGCACAGTATTTCAGAAAGCAGCAGATCTTAATTTATATCCAATTTAGCCTGGTCTTTAAAATGGAGAACACATCACAGCATGCACTAGTCTGGTGTATGTGGAAAATCAGCAATATGCACTACTGCATAGACTACAACTGGTCTGTGTGCTGTCAGTGTGTACTGCGCGGTCGTCATGGACCGAAAATAGGTTTGTGTGAACGTACTTTAAGGCTTAAAGGGGTTTTCCTGTGAATAAAGTTAATTTTAATCAATAGATCTTGGAATAATAATAATTTCCACAATTGGATGTGTTTTAAAAAAAATGTTCCTGTGCTGAGATCTTATAAATGTTCCCCTACTATGTACTGTGTAATGGCCGTGTCTGACCATACAGGGACATGGTCTGATCATACCAAAGTTCCTGCGCAGAGGAGGACACAGAAGAGTATAGAGATAGCACAGCCTGATATTGCACCTGATTCTTTTTGTGAGGTAAAACTTTTTCCTACCTGGACTTAAAAAATGTTTTACCTCAAAGAAAGAATAATTTGCTATCCTGTCCTATAAAGTCTATAAACTTTTTTTTTTTATGTCCTCCCCGGCCCAGGAACTGTGGTATGATCAGACCATGTCCCTGTACGGTCAGACACGGCCATTACACAGTGCATAGCAGGGGCACATATATATAAGATTATCTCAGGACAGGAACATTATTTTTAAACACATCCAATTGTGAAAATTATTTTTATTCCAGCATCTATTGATTAAAATTAACTTTGTTTGTGGGACAACTCCTTTAAGTACAAAAGAGGAATGTGCTGATCTGCTGTGCATGCATGAAGGGGAAACACCAGCATTTATCTAAGGCCCCCTTCACACGTCCTTGTTTCTGGGACTTCCGTTTCCGCATGTACCAGAGACGAGGACAAAAGTGGACCCCTTAAATTCAATGGGTTTGCACAAATGTCTGTGCTTCACATGAGCCGTGTTCCCCTGCGGAGCACACACATTTACGTGTGCTCCACACGGCGACATGTCCGTTTTCTACCGGCAGCACGAGTGTCACATGGACTGCACACTGATGTGATCAGTGTGACATCAGTGTGGCACGTACCATAGAAAACACAACACAAAAAAAAAAAAAAAAAAAAAGGGGCGAGTATAGGACCGGGTGCAGAGGACAGATTTAAGGCACCCGGCCAGCGATGAAATAAAAAACAGAATGCTGGACTGGTGTTTTAAATGTAAAAACTATCCCAGGACTTACAGTAACTTCCAACCACGTATGTACAGGTGATGCATATGGTTTTCTGTTGTACTTGCCGCATGGCAAAGCCGCTGCATCTCATGACAGGAGGACTGTGCTCAGTTTTGGCTGTGGGTCAACAAAATACTACATGTCCAATTCATCATTTGTGAGTTTTCTTAAGTCGCTCTTTTTTGTCTCGTGTTAGTCACTGGTGATTTTTTTAATCAAATTCATCAAAATTGCACATGTGGTTCATGTTCGTCTAAAATGTTGCAATTCTTACGCCAAAACTTTAGGCGCCTTTAATAAATTCACTACAAGAATTGGGAGACTGGAGTACATTGGCGACAAAAAGTGCGCCTTTTCAAAAGGTCTCAAATGGCAAATCAGGTGAAAACATCTGCAAACGCTAAGCTCCAGACATAGCTGCGAACTAAAGAAGAAAATAAGAAAAAAACTAAAACAGATAAGCAATAAAAAAGTGACTAAAAAAGGCTCAAATGAAAAGATGACTGGGACAAATAAAAAATAAACTGTAAACGTCAAAAACTCTGGAAAAACCAGGCGCAACTGCAATAATGAATTGGGCCCTAGTGTGTACAAACACCATCTAAAGTGGAAACACTCGTAAGGGTAAAGGCCACGTCACACATAATGAGATCGCTAGCGAGAACGCAGCTGAGTCACGGTTTCTGTGACGCAGTAGCGATCCCGTTAGCGATCTTATGTGTGACATCTACCAGTGATCAGGCCCCTGCTGTGAGATCTCTAGTCGTTGCAGAATGGTCCAGGCCATTTTCTTCAAAGGCGATGTTCTGCTGGGCAGGACACATCGCTGTGTTTGACACTTTGTGACAGGGTCACAGTGACTGCTGAGATCGTTATACAGATCGCTACTGCGACCTGTATCGTTCCTGCATCGATGGTAAGATCTGACTGTGTGACATCTCACCTGCGACCTCCCAGCGACTTACCAGCGATCCCTATCAGGTCGCATTGTTTTCGGGATCGCTGGTAAGTCGTTGTGTGTGACTGGGCCTTAAAATGTGCAGCTAAGCTGTAAAAACCTATTTCTCAATGTGACATAATTGTCTATTGTACAGGACTATTTACACAGAGAACAATAGTGTCAGCGATGCCAATGTTAGGTAAGGTCAAGAGCACACATTGTAAAGATATGGCATTTAACACTTAACGTGAATTCTAGAAGGCAATTGTGGTTGGACTTCATGCATAAAAATCAAAATTGTTACCAAGAAGAAATCAATCCAAACTAAAGCAAGGCAGACAGTAGACCATGGCTGGAAAAACACTGGTCAATAGAGGAAGGTAAAAAAATAGCCCTGCACAGGAGCATCATTATTCCAACAGCTATGGTATTTGGCGCCCACTACTTGTAAGACATCTGCCCGGTCTTTAACGCTTCTCTGTCTTGAGAACTGCATAAAGTATGACAGACAAGTACGCAGATCTGCACAGCAGTTTTGTAGAACTTTCAGCTTAAATCCAGCAGCGAGTCTGCTATACGGGAAGAGCCCATTAATGCTCATGATAGTCACGCTCCCTCCGCTCTCCAGCGCTCACTGATACGATGCATTCGACTAGAAGTAGGAATCGATATACCATGATTATATTCGGACCCCAGTGACCCACCAGGCTGCTACTTTTTGGAGCTTCCCAACATATTTTATCTATAACTAAACGAGCATAAATTTCTTAAAACATGAAAAAAACATTGCCGGGTCTGAGAAGAGAAGCTCATGTAGCATAAAATACCTTCTTCATCATAGTTGGACATGTCATCTGCAATCATATTGCCAAAATCCAATAGTAGGTTCCATGTGTCTTTTGGGATTGATCTCTTATGATGCTCCTAAAAGATTGGAATAGATAATATAAAATGATAATCAATTTCAAAATGTAAGGAAAAAACACATAAAGTAGACTTGGTAGGAAAGAAAATGGAAGCATTCAATTCAGTCTTTTAAAAACAAATATGATTTGTACATGAAGATGCCATTATTCTGGAAAATGAAAAAGAAACAACTACACGCATGGCACAATTTGAAAGATTCAGAAAGAAAATTGTAAAATTAATTAACAGATGTTTAGTTCTTGGTGACACGTGCCATCACTGCACGGGTCAAGCTCAGGAGCTGAGCCTGCTCCATTCAGCGCCCACACCAAAAGTAACTGCTGCGATCAGAGCTACAACCGCAACAGTGTAACCAATTAAATGCAGTAGCTAAACAAAAATAAGTTGTGTAAATTTGGTACCAGGTGATTTCTACCACCGAGGTGTTATTCCAAAGTTTTTTCTTGTACATTACATGCTAAAACTAATGGTGTTATTCAATATTATAACTTATATTGCCAAAATCAAGCCCTGACATGGCTAGGTGAAAGAAAAAAAAAAAAGTTACCGTATTTTTCGGATTATAAGATGCAGCAGATAAAATTCGAATGCAGCTTACCGTGGGGTGGTGAAGAGGGGGTCGAGGGAGGTAGAGGCAATGCTGTGCTGCTCTGTGCTGGGGCTGTGGGTGCTGCTCTGTGCGGCAAGGCATGGGCCATTCTGAAGACGTCGGCAGTGAGGGCTACAAATAATGGCGCCCAGAGTCTGGCACATGCACAGATGGAGCTCTCAGCTTAAACTCTTATCTGCGCACGTGCTGCATCCAGCCTATTGATGTCCCAGCAGCGGACTTAAGGAAAATAACGCCCGGAGGTGGCGCATGCACAGATGAGATCTCGGCTTGTCATTGAGCCGATAACTCAGTTTGTGCATTTGGTTTATGGTATGTTTTGGGTTCAATCCTACCAATAAAAATGTTCAAATCAAGAAAATTGATTGTTTCTTTGCTGAAAGAGGAGGTAAATTGTGAATGAAAATTGTTCCTATCTAAGCCCTCCAGAAATTCAATGAGGGAATTTTGGTTACCCGACCAAATGAAGAAAATCATCGATGAAGCGACGCCAGAAGACCAGGTTCTCCTGAATCAGGCCATTAGAGTATATGGTGGACTCCTCCCACCGTCCCATATATAGATTAGCATAACTCAGGGCGAACCTGGTCCCCATAGCTGTGCCTCACCGCTGTAAATAATATTTAGCACCATTACGGGGCTTAGGTGGAGCGCATATTTTATATCAATACTTGAAGGATTTATGAGGAACTGCAGTACATTAATTTCTACTGTGAACTTTCAATAAGAACAAAGAATATTTATACTGTTTGAGACTAGAACGGACCATATCTTTGTGGAACTCCTGGACATCTCCGGATTTATTTATTTATCTATTTGTAGGAAATATTCAACCCCTTCTTTAACAAAACTTTTTTTTATCTTTTTTCAAACAGCAGGTGGTAGCTGCCGGCTGAAGCTCCCCTTTTTTTACAGAGTTTTACAGATTTTTTTCAGTGGTTTTTTGAGTGTCTATCTCACTTTTGTGCATTTTATTTGATTTATGCATTATTTCTTGTAACCTTTAAATTGAAAAATATTCCCATTCCTTGAGTAAAAATAAAAATACAGATACACCTTAGTTCAGTGCAGATTCTAAGAATTTATTTCTTTGTATTTTTTCTAGTTTAACCAGAAAGGCAAAGTAAGGGGTTTATTGCCTTGAAAATCTAGCTGCAGAACTATAGGAATATTGGGTCTTATCGCTGAGCTCCATCCTTACGGATATATACCCATCAGATCTCAACAATCAGTTTAAAGAAATCTGGCAAAGGTCTACAGATAAATATATCATGTCTATGGCTCTAAGGTGACGAATATTGTAACCACTGAAACCACAAAACATTGCTTTATGACTGATGAAACTTTGTGATGAAAGTAGACACGTACCAACAAAAACTTATTCCAAAGATCTAAGAATTTGAACCTTCCTGACAATACTAAATTCCAGTACGCGATTGCCATATCCAAATCTGAAAACAAAAACAAACCCAGGAATTAATGAGATTAGAGATAATCAGTGGGCACAGAGGTAAACACACTTCTACAAATATCTTATATTAACTACCTGACAATTAGGCTGGGTTCACACTAAGCGACAGCGACAACGACGTCGCTGTTACGTCACCATTTTCTGTGACGTAACAGCGACCTTGAAAGTCGCTGTTATGATCGCTGCTTAGCTGTCAAACACAGCAGCCGAAGCAGCGATCATAACGACACGCGTCGCTGTGCTGCAACATGTGCAGAGAGCAGGGAGCCGCGCACACTGAGCGCTGGCTCCTTGCTCTCCTAGCTACAGTACACATCGGGTTAATTACCTGATGTATAGTGCAGCTACATGTGCAGAGAGCAGGTAGCCGTGCACACTGCTTAGCGCTGGCTTCCTGCTCTCCTAGCTACAGGACACATCGGGTTAATTACCCGATGTGTAGTGCAGCTACATGTGCAGAGAGCAGGGAGCCGCGCACACTGCTTAGCGCTTGCTCCCTGCTCTCCTAGCTACAGTACACATCGGGTTAATTAACCCGATGTGTACAGCAGCTACATGTGCAGAGAGCCAGAGGCGGCAGCACAAGCAGCGTGAGAGCTGCGGAGGCTGGTAACTAAGGTAAATATCGGGTAACCACCTTGGTTACCCGATGTTTACCCTGGTTACAGCTTACCGCAGCTGCCAGATGCCGGCTCCTGCTCCCTTCAGTTCGTCGCTCTCTCGCTGTCACACACAGCGATCTGTGTGTCACAGCGGGAGAGCGCCTTTGAAGAAAACGAACCAGGGCTGTGTGTAACGAGCAGCGATCTCGCAGCAGGGGCCAGATCGCTGCTCAGTGTCACACACAGCGAGATCGCTAATGTGGTCACTGTTGCGTCACCAAAACCGTGCCGTAGCAGTGATTTCGGTAGCGATCTCGCTATGTGTGAAGCACCCCTTACTCTACAACTTAGGTCACACCTACCTCTTTAATAGTAAGGCTTGCAGTCAGCAGTGTAAAAGAATTCATTTTTTCCCAGTACATTAGTATATAAACAATTTTCCCCTTGGGAAATCAGATGTAGGAATAATTTTGATGCTGCAATGTCCCACAATTTTTTTTAGGTGATAGTAAGAAATAAGTGAAGTACCGTATATTTTCGTTTTATAAGACGCACCTGATTATATGACGTACCCCCAAATTTGGTGAAGGAAAAGAGAATTTTTTTTTTAATGTTAAATGGGGTCCGTTTTATAATGCCAGTGTCCGTCTAACAAATCATATAGAGTATATGTCCCTCATAGCCCCCCCATCCTAAAATTAGCCCCTTTAATCTGGATATGGTCCCCTTATATTGAATATAGCCCCCTTGTGCTGGCACACGTCCCCCAGTGATGTCACATGTCCCCTATTGATGGCACACGTGCCCTATTGCTGGTACATGTCTCCTATTGATGGAACACGTCCCCTATTTATGGCACACGTCCCCTATTGCTGGCACACATCCCCTACAGCTGGCACAGGTCTCCTATAGATGGCACACATCTCCTACAGCTGGCACAGGTCTCCTATGGATGGCACACGTCCCCCTGGGCTGTCCATGGCCCCCTATGGATAACACACGTCCCCCAGTGCTGCCCATGGCCCCCTATGGATGGCATACGTCCCCCTGTGTTTGATATGGCCCCCTATGAATGGCACACCTCCCCCTGTGTTTGATATGGCCCCCTATGGATGGCACACCTCCCCCTGTGTTTGATATGGCCCCCTATGGATGGAACGCCCCCCCCTGTGTTTGATATGGCCCCCTATGGATGGCACACCTTCCCCTGTGCTTGATATGGCCCCCTATAGATGGCACACCTCCCCTGTGTTTGATATGGCCCCCTATGGATGGCACACCTTCCCTGTGTTTGATATGGCCCCCTATGGATGGCACACCTCCCCTGTGTTTGATATGGCCCCCTATGGATGGCACACCTCCCCTGTGTTTGATATGGCCCCCTATGGATGGCACACCTCCCCTGTGTTTGATATGGCCCCCTATGGATGGCACACCTCCCCTGTGTTTGATATGGCCCCCTATGGATGGCACACCTCCCCTGTGTTTGATATGGCCAACATGCTGCTGCCCATAGTAAAATAAAACACTCTTTCCTTACCTTCTCCAGCGCTGACCTCCTGGTGTCTCCCTCAGTGCTGCTGAGCTCCTGCACGTCCTGGTTCTAAGGGGCCGGTCATGTGATCGGCACAGCAGAGTGATATCATCTCTGCGTGCCTGATCACAGCGGCAGCAGAGAGACCGGGAGATCAGCGCTAGAGGCAGTAAGTAAAGAGTTTTTTTTACTATGGGCAGCAGCATGGAGGCCATATCTAACACAGGGGGAGCATGTGCCATCAAAGGGGGACGCAAGCGGTTTCAGCACCACGGTGATGGACAGCGGCAGTGCATATTATATGAACGGGAGCAGGAGATCTCTCGCTGCCTCCTGCAGCCTTCACCAGCCTCCACCACCTCTCCAGAGCTGCCCCCACGTCCCCTGCACCCTGTAGTAATCCGTATATTTGGATTATAAGACGCACCCCCTACTTTCCCCCAAAATTTAGGGGAACAAAAGTGCGTCTTATAAAGCCAAAAATACGGTATTTAAGAAAAAAATTGAAGCAAGAACAAAACTGATCTGACTAATGGGGTATATTTTCATTGGTCATACCTGGTTTTTTTTTATACTGTGGAAGTAGCAACCGTCATACATTAGCGACCAAGCTAATGACAAAGTAGTTTTTTTCATCCTCGTATTCAAAAAGCTTTAAAAGGAAATCTGTCATGCAGGCTTTTTCTACTTTATCTGAGAGTAGCAAATTGTAGGCCGGAGATTCTGAATCCAACGGTGTATTACTTAGATGACTGACTGCAGCCGTCCTGACACAATCAAAATTTTTAGCTTTTATCATGTAACAGTGTTCAGAGGACTGCCCCCGCCCACACTAGGCTCTCTATAGAGATTATACTTTGACTGTGAGGTATCAATCACAGCAATCAAAGGGGGGTGTTGGACTGTATTGATAAGGGTCCTGCTGCTTAAACAAACATAGCAAATAAACAACAGATGAACTGTGACAAAACAGGCAGCCCTGAATTTTCTTTGTTAACTCTTGCAGAATGCTGGCCTTCAGTTTACATAGCAAAACCCTGCTGACAGATTATCTTTAAGAGGGCTTTGTTTTTTTTTGCAATAAAAGCTGTATATTTAATATTTTGCCTCTTCAGGACATAATAGTATGTCATTGGGTCAGTACAGGTATATGACAAGTGCTAGGGACCAACACGGGGACGTGTCAGCTACGTTATACTTCTGGTGACCGCCTCTAAAAGCAATCAAAGTAAGCGGCAATCACTGCAGTATAACAAATTAAATGCCACTGTCAATCGCAGGCATCCCAATGAATGAATGAATTAAAATATACGCAATTGATTTTACATTTCTCCTATTTCCACATACAAAAATAAAAGAATGAGAGCAATAAACAAAAAAAGCATAGTCTGTATCACCAGGTACATAAAAGTCCGATACATCAAAATCTAAAATTATTCAACCCATAGTGAGAAAAAAAGAGCCAGCTATTTCTAGGTTGCTAAATGCTGCAGTGTTTTAGAAGATAATATGGTTTGAAAAGCTGGCCGTGGACTATATCGAGAGACCTTGTTGAGTAGACTGGTGTGGTCTCCATTTTCTGCATACTCTGCTTCAGTTGATAGACAAGTGTGTGTCTTCCATGTGCGTACGTGCATAACCTGTCAATCACTTGGAGCAGGGAGTTATGGTCTGTAAAGGGAATGATCAGTCGATTCATGCTGCCCAAACCACAGAGCATGAATCAGAGCCTGGCTGCATGATTGGAAAGCACCTGGTGCAGACTTTCAAAGAAAACAGATTGAAGTGTCATTCGGGGACAATAGAAAGAGAGGAGAATAGTCAGATGCTGCCCTGAACGGCTTCTCCCAGCACTGTTCTAGTTGACTGATGGATCCGTCCCAATGTACACAAATGGGAGGCACCGGTCAATGAACTAGGTCAATGTGAAGAGCACAGGGCTTTCCCTATAGCCCCCTGCACGACTATTCAATCTGTTTTCTTTGAAATGTAGATATCATTACAATCAGGCTGATTCATGCTGCTTGTAATTCGGGCAGCAAGGATCTAGTGACGGGTTCACCAACTTTGCTCTACAACTGGCTACGAATGCAGCAATACCAAATATGTATAGGATTTTTTAGTTTTATGGCATGAGTTGTAGTTTTTATTGGTGCCATTTCAAGGGACATACAACTTAATGACAATTTTTCTAAAAAAAAAAATTGATTTGTAGTGGAGACAAATGAATGCTCAGACTTCAGCAATTGCTCGTGTATGGCCAACTTTGCACACTTCTATATGGTTAAAGGGAACCTGTCAGGTGTAATTTGCACTCAGAGCTACGAGCAGTTCTGGTTGTATATTGCTAATCCCTGCCTAACTGTCCCTGTATACACTAGCATAGATATAGATAAAGATCTTATATCGCATGCTAATGATCTAGGGGACTAGTCCCCTGGGTGTTAGTTCCCCTGGCTACTCGGACCCATTAGCATGTTAGTACGCCCCTGTGGGTGTGCTAACATGCTAATGAATGCGCAGCGTCACAGGATGATCTCACTCACCTCTCGGCCACCATCGCGTCTGATGGGGTATTTCAGCTCAGTGACGTGATGGCGGAGGAGAGGCGAGTGAGATCATCCTGTCACGCTGCGCATTCATTAGCATGTTAGTATGTCCCTGTGGGTGTGCTTACATGCTAATGGGGGCGACTGGCAAGGGGAACTAACGCCCAGGGGACTAGCCCCCTCGCTCATTAGCATACGATAAAAGATCTTTAGAAATACTTTTTCTAAAGATCTCTTTATCTATACTAGTGTATACAGGGACAGTTAGGCAGGGATTAGCAATATGCACCCAGAACTGCTCGTGGTTCTGGGTGGATATTGGACCTGACAGTTTCCCTTTAATAGGCAGATCCTGACGACAACCCGCGGGCCATTCTTAGGCACTCGGCTGCCATGGTAACCCATTGGAACCTAGCAATCACATTTCAATGAGTAACGTGGCAATTACTGGCAATAATAATATACATCATGGGTTGTTAGGGATTAAGTATCACAAAATAGTATGAACTTTCCAATTGTCTGACAATATAAGCAGTGCTAAACATAAGGAAAAATCAGAACAATAAGGGAAAAGTCCTAAATACCTACCAAGCCCTTTCTGTCCAGGATTCTTTGCAAAATTAAATGTAAACTGATAGAAGTCTTTAAATTTGAGGGTGTCTTTGATTTCTTGTTCTAATCTAGGGAGCTGGGCTCTTAGTTTGTCTGTACTGTCGCACCTGGAAATAGAAAACAAGTTAAAAAGCATTAAAGCCTTTACCTAGTCTAGAAGAGTCCACAAGTCCAGCCTTTACTGGTCAGCATCTGCTAAAGTTACAAAGCATTCTACAAGGGGTTCTCGGGTACATGTATGCCATTTCACCTCCATGCTTTCAGCTTCGAGCTTTCGGACAAGCTGTTCTTCTTATAGTACAGTATAGCATATTACAATCTTTGTAACTTATATCATCCTGGAATGCCTCTTCCTTCAAGAGGTTTTCCAGAAACAGAAAAAAATAACTAGAAAGAAATGCCATTGTAAATACATTCCTAAATATCGTTAATTAACAAATCACAATGGTTTTGTCTAGGGAGGTATAGCATAAGAATGGTTGCAGTCCTTTTACATGGAGAAAAGCCTGTCCTAGAATATTAGGTTAGGAACGTGTGCAGTAACTGCACCAATATACCAGGTACAATCACTCAGAATATGAACAGCCTCTTCTTCTCTTATCACTCCTGGTATCTCTTATATTAGGCCAAAAGGAAAGCTGCATGAGTGGTCTAGTCGTACCTCAACACTTCTGGTATCTCCGGTATTAGATCAGAGGTGTCGGACAGCCGTGTGAGCACCCTCTTTTACCTCAGTACACATGGTATCCCCAGTATTAGATCAGAGAGACAGGGAGAGCAGGGTGAGCAGTCTCTTCTTACCTTAGCATTTCTGGTATACTCGTTATTCAATCAGAAAGACAGAATGGACAGCAGTGTAAGCAGTCTATTCTTACTTCAGCACTCCTGGTATTTCTAACATTAGATCAGTATACCCAAAAGGAGAAAGTTTCTATGCATGAAGAGAAATGGACAGTTTCCTACTGCACATAAAGTCACGTGTCCTAACATTTTAGGACAGATTTCTGTCTTTGTAGTAAGACAGTGGACATTTCCAAAGTATCATAGTTTTAAGGCTGAAGGTAGAGTTAAGTCCATCGAGCTGAACACATAGCCTAACATGTTATTCCAGAGGAAGGCAAAAACCCAGGAGACAGTAAGCTCGATATTAGGGGAAAAATTCCTTCCTGACTCCACATAGTGTAATTTTAGATAAGCTGCTTAGAATTTGCTAACAAAAGGTATTTTTGAACTTATTTGTAATGACATTTCCTTTAATTATAAATGTTTCTATTCCTGGAGAACCTCTTTAACCCCTTAACGACCGTGGGCCGTAAAATTACGTCCTAGCGGTCATAATGTTACTGCCTGCGGTCTGCCGGGGGCAGCATGCCGCGATTGGCGCACATCTCAGCTGATTTTCACAGCTGAGATGTGTGCCTGCTAGGCACGAGCAGAATCGTTATCTGCTCGTGCCGTTTAACCCCTTAAATGGCGCTGTCAATATGTGACAGCGCCATTATAAGCGCGATCGCGGTAAACTTTTACTTACCGCCCGATACCGGAAGTCACGTGACGCAATCACGTGACTTCCGATAGTTGTCATGGTAGCACAGGGTCATGTGATGACTCCGGTACTACACATGAATTGCTTTCACTTTCGCTGTGCCAGCGGCACAGCAAAAGAGAAAGAGAGCGTATCTGCTGTTTACAGCTGCATAGCTGTGATCAGCAGATAGTGCAGAGCGATCGGAATGCTGATCGCAGTAGCCCCCTAGGGGGACTAGTAAAATTAAAAAAAAAAAAAAGTAAAAAAAAAAAAAAAAAGTTTTAAAAAAAAAACAAACAAAAAAACCTAAAAGTTCAAATCACCCCCCATTCGCCCCATTGAAAATTAAAGGGTTAAAAAAAAAAAAAAAGGATATACACACATTTGGTATCGCCGCGTTCAGAAACGCCCGATCTATCAAAATATAAAATCAATTAATCTGATCAGTATACGGCGTAGCGGCAAAAAAATTCCAAACGGCAAAACGACGTTTTTTTGTCGCCACAACTTTTGCGCAAAATGCTATAAGAGGCGATCAAAACGTAGCATCTGCGCAAAAATGGTACCGTTAAAAACGTCAGCTCGAGACGCAAAAAATAAACCGTCACTGAGCCATAGATCCCGAAAAATGAGAACACTACGGGTCACGGAATATGGCGTAAAACGTGCACCACTTTTTTCAGTCAAACTTCCGATTTTTTTTAACCCCTTATATAAAAGTAAACCTATACATGTTTGGTGTCTACGAACTTGCACTGACCTGAGGCATCACACCCACACATCAGTTTTACCATACAGTGAACACAGTGAATAAAATATCTCAAAAACCTTAGTGCTATCGCACTTTTTTTGCAATTTTTCTGCATTTGGAATTTTTTTGCCGTTTTCCAGTACACTATATGGTAAAACTTATGGTTTCATTTAAAAGTACAGCTCGTTCCGCAAAAAATGAGCGCTCACATGACCATATTGACTGAAAAATAAAAAAGTTACGTCTCTCAGAAAAAGAATGGCGAAAAAAAAAACGGAAAGCGAAAAATCGGCCGGTCGTGAAGGGGTTAAGGGGTTGCCCAAAATGAAAAAACTGAAAACTGTTGTAAAATGCAGTACAAAAGTAATAAAATGTGGACAACAACTGATCTTAAAATACGCTATGGAGAAGGCGTAAAATAGCATACATGTTTGGACTTCAATAAAAATACTTTCCATTTACATTAATTGTGACCTGGACCTGCTTTCTATCCGCTGTATATGGAGAGACCCATTCCAAATTGACACAGACAATTGTGCAGCAAAGTGCTAATCAGTAGGAATGTAGATATATCTTCAAAAAAAGAAGTTTAAATGCTTTTTTTAGAACATAAACACAAATGTAAAGGTATACAATTCTTGAACGCTGATATAGACAATCAACACTTGGGATCAGTAAGGAACAAATTTCTTCTTTTAGGACACATTAGTTCATGCATTTTTCCAACTATACTAACTATAAGATATCAAGGTCCTGTTGATCTATAGACGAGACTAGCAATAAAATTCAGCAAATACACAATGGAGCTTTGCTTGTAAGACACCTATAATACTGAAGGGCATACACTAATGGGGTGCCTAGTAGGGCCTGTCCATAATACACGTTCTTTACCGGATGAGCAGTGTCTGTGGGCATGTGGTGAGGGCAGCTACATTTTATTTTACTATCTTCAGTCTAGAAAGTCCGCAGCCGTGCCCCAATATATTCAGAAACTTCCAGCAGTTATCTGTCACTGTTATATATGGGGACTTGTTTATCTGTATTAGTTACCTGCTGTTTTTCATTAAATCTTCATTTTTTTTATGATTTTTAGATGACAATTTAGTGTTTTTAAAACCAATAGTTTTCTACAATGCATTCAACTACAAGATGGGTCATAATGCAGGGCATACATACACTACAGTTCAAAAGTTTGGGGTCACCCAGACATTTTTTTCTTTTCCATGAAAAATCATACTTTTATTTATCAAATGAGTTGCATAATGAATAGAAAATATAGTCCAGACATTGACGAGGTTAGAAATTATGATTTTTACTTGAAAATAATAATTTTCTCCCTCCCACTTTGCTTTCGTCAAAGAATGCTCCCTTTGCAGCAATTACAGCTTTGCAGACCTTTGGCATTCTAGCTGTTAATTTGTGGAGGTAATCTGGAGATATTTCACCCCATGCTTCCAGAAGTCCCTCACACAAGTTGGATTGGATTGGCTTGATGGGCACTTTTTGTGTACCATACGGTCAAGCTGCTCCCACAACAGCTCAATAGGGTTGAGATCTGGTGACTGGGCTGGCCACTTCATTACAGATAGAATACCAGCTGCCTGCTTCTTCCCTAAATAGTTCATGCATAATTTGGAGGTGTGCTTTGGGTCATTGTCCTGTTGTAGGATGAAATTGGCTCCAATCAACCGCTGTACACAGGATATGGCGTTGCAAAATGGAGTGATAGCCTTCCTTATTCAAAATCCCTTTTACATTGTACAAATCTCCCACTTTACCAGCACCAAAGCAACCCCAGACCATCACATTACTTCCACCATGCTTGACAGATGGCATCAGGAACTCTTCCAGTATCTTTTCAGTTGTTCTGCATCTCACAAATGTTCTTCTGTGAGATCCAAACACCTCAAACGTCGATTCATGTGTCCATAACACTTTTTTCCAATCTTCCTCTGTCTAATGTGTTCTTTTGCCCATATTAATCTTTTCCTTTTATTGGCCAGTCTCAGATATGGCTTTTTCTTTGCCACTCTCCCCTGAAGGGCAGCATCCCAAAGTCTCCTCTTCACTGTAGACGTTGACACTGGCGTTTTGCGGGTATTATTTAATGAAGCTGCCAGTTGAGGACCTGTGAGGCGTCAATTTCTCAAACTAGAGACTCTAATGTACTTGTCTTGTTGCTCAGTTGTGCAGCAGGGCCTCCCACTTCTCTTTCTACTCAAGTTAGAGCCTGTTTGTGCTCTCCTCTGAAGGCAGTAGTACACACCGTTGTAGGAAATCTTCAAGTTTCTTAGCAATTTCTCGCATTGAGTATCCTTCACTTCTAAGAACAAGAATAGACTGTCGCGTTTCGTTAGCAAACACAATGTAGCATTAGAACACTGGAGTGGTGCTTGTTGGAAATGGGCCTCTATACACCTATGTAGATATCGCATTAAAAACAAGATGTTTGAAGCTAGAATAGTCATTTACCACATTAAATAGAGTGTATTTCTGTTTAATTTAATGTTAGCTTCATTGAAAAGAAATGTGCTTTTCTTTCAAAAATAAGGAAATATGTAAGTGACCCTAAACTTTTGAACTGTAGTGTATGCGGACCCCTAAAGATACAACACATATGCAGTACATCTGCATAGATGATGACTGTGCTTCAGTTTGTGTGTATTAATCACTCTACCCAGGCGCACACACTCTATAGCTGTCTGGTAGAGATAACATTATTACGGTGCCACATACAGCATGCACACAGAAGGGACCATCTGGGTAAAGTCCGTCTGTTGCACCCATAGTACATTTTATGTCTACCTCACTGCAGTCTAGTAATCGGTATTCAATAGAACCCATTTCTAGAGATGTACCGTTTGCAGCTCAAAATTAAAAGGGTTTTTCCACTTTCAGAAAAGTGGACTCCAAACTAAAGAAAAATAAAAAAAATACAGCAGGTACTCACCCTCCTCCACTGCTTGGGTCTCAGCTGCATTGGTGATGTCATGTCTACAGCAAGTAACACCACTGTAGCCAATCACTGAGCGCAGTGTGTACCTCAGCCCAGCCGGTGATTGGCTGCGTGCTGTCAACGGGACAGCACTGCTGCAAGCAAAACACCAAGACCCAAGCAGCAGTGGACAGCGGTGGTAACACAGGAGGGTTTGGAGGCCACTTTCCTGAAAGTTAAAAACCTCTTTAGTGTTAGTGGTTTTACTATATGTAATAGGTTAAAGTGTGATGACCAGCGTCACCTACTGATGGTACAAATGTATTTTATTAGATTTTATTAATTTTACTAGCTGTAGTACCCGGCGTTGCCCGGGATAGTAACTGTCTCTCTCCCATTCTCTGTCTGTGTGTCGCTGTGTGTCTGTCTCTTTCCCCAGTCTGTCTGTCTCTTTCCCCAGTCTGTCTGTCTCTTTCCCCAGTCTGTCTGTCTCTTTCCCCAGTCTGTCTGTCTCTTTCCCCAGTCTGTCTGTCTCTTTCCCCAGTCTGTCTGTCTCTTTCCCCAGTCTGTCTGTCTCTTTCCCCAGTCTGTCTGTCTCTTTCCCCAGTCTGTCTGTCTCTTTCCCCAGTCTGTCTGTCTCTTTCCCCAGTCTGTCTGTCTCTTTCCCCAGTCTGTCTCTTTGCCCGGCTGTCTCTTTCCTGGGCGGCTGTCTCTTTCCTGGGCGGCTGTCTCTTTCCTGGGCGCCTGTCTCTTTCCTGGGCGGCTGTCTCTTTCCTGGGCGGCTGTCTCTTTCCTGGGCGGCTGTCTCTTTCCCAGTCTGTCTCTCTATGTCTGTCTGTCTTTTTCTGTCTCTCTCTATCCGTCTATCCTATCTTATACTAACAGTTTAATGGCTGCAGGATTTTTGTAGAGTAACTGGAAAGCACGGGGTTAAATTTTCCCGGCCAAACATAGTCTATGACGTTCCCTGAGTCACATGGAGTGTCTGTGCAAAATTTCGTGATTGTAGATGCCACGGTGCGGATTCCTTTAGCGGACACACACACACACACACACACACACACACACACACACACACAAACACACAAACACACATACACACATACACTCAGCTTTATATATTAGATAGAACTGAACCGCAATACACACCCTAGTTCTGTCATGCCGTCTACAAATTCCTTTTTACTAAATTCACATTGTGTAGCAGCTCTGAACTTCCATGCGATGACCAATACACTCGTACTTGCTGGATCCAAATGCAAGTCATCGCAGAACAATTGGATTCCGTCTATTCCTATTTTATTTTCATCTTGAGGGTCTGGAATGAAAAAAAACAAAACAAATCATGTTCTACAAGCTATCCATAGACATATAATAGCAGTCATAGGGCACAATAGTGTACAGGCAACCTCTCTCAGCCGATTCTTTAGAGCAGTCACAAGTAACAGCATTGTCTGATGGATCCATACGGAAGCTCTAGTCATGGTTCATTCACAAGCAATATGGCCTACATTATCCACAGAGCAGCCTCATAGTAAACACTATACGTAGCTGTGGCTTGGAATACTTTAAGGGGCTATTTTAAAGACTGAAACATTGATGGGCTATCCTTAGGACTTGTATATTTAAGGACAAACCCCATAGATCCTTCATTTCGCTGGCTAATTAAAAGGGCACTGGAAGTTAGATTTCCACAATCACTGACAACCTATCCGAAGAGTTGGACATCCCAGGAAAATCCCTGTAATGTGAATCTGTTCTACGATGAAATCAATATCAGTATAGGTTGAGCACATCTGGTTCTCAGAATTACATCAATCAATGCTAAGAATTTAGGAGAAATGTTGCATAACAAAGAGTTAAATTGTTTATTTCACTTACAAAAGAAAGAAAGTAGCTACAGAACCCAAAAAATATCAAACACACAATACTCAACTATTAATACCACTGCCAATGCAATGCTAATGCTCTTAATGTCACACATCTCGGGAGCATTGCAGAGAAAAGCAAAAAAAAGGTTGGCCACTTATGAGGATTTCTACAATTGGGTTTCATTGCAAATATTGAAGTGTTTGGCGCTTACAGGCTCTTAGCATATCACATTCAACTGAAATGTAGACTGTGGTTTTATATCAGTTTCGTGGAGCTCACAAAAACCCAGAACAGACCGTCCAAATGAACTCACTGACAGATTGTCAGTTAGAGGTCGTCACTTTCTCGTATTAGTGCAGCTTTCCTCTCATACTGACCTAAACCTGTGTCTATACAACGGCCAGTTGGGGAGAAGCATGTGGCCAGCCTAAGGCTGCTGGTGGAGGGGCGTGTGGCCAGCCAAAGGCTGCTGGTGGGGAGCATGTGTGGCCAGCCAAAGGCTGCTGGTGGGGAGCATGTGTGGCCAGCCAAAGGCTGCTGGTGGAGGAGCAGGTGTGGCAAGCAAAAGGCTGCTGGTGGAGGAGCATGTGGCCAGCCAAAGGCTGCTGGTGGAGGAGCATGTGTGGCCAGCCAAAGGCTGCTGGTGGAGGAGCAGGTGTGGCAAGCAAAAGGCTGCTGGTGGAGGAGCATGTGTGGCAAGCAAAAGGCTGCTGGTGGAGGAGCATGTGTGGCCAGCGAAAGGCTGCTGGTGGAGGAGCAGGTGTGGCAAGCAAAAGGCTGCTGGTGGAGGAGCATGTGTGGCCAGCCAAAGGCTGCTGGTGGAGGAGCATGTGTGGCCAGCCAAAGGCTGCTGGTGGAGGAGCATGTGTGGCCAGCCAAAGGCTGCTGGTGGAGGAGCATGTGTGGCCAGCCAAAGGCTGCTGGTGGAGGAGCATGTGTGGCCAGCCAAAGGCTGCTGGTGGAGGAGCATGTGTGGCCAGCCAAAGGCTGCTGGTGGAGGAGCATGTGTGGCCAGCCAAAGGCTGCTGGTGGAGGAGCATGTGTGGTCAGCCAAAGACTGCTGGTGGAGGAGCATGTGTGGCAAGCCAAAGGCTGCTGGTGGAGGAGCATGTGTGGCCAGCCAAAGGCTGCTGGTGGAGGAGCATGTGTGGTCAGCCAAAGGCTGCTGGTGGAGGAGCATGTGTGGTCAGCCAAAGGCTGCTGGTGGAGGAGCATGTGTGGCCAGCCAAAGGCTGCTGGTGGAGGAGCATGTGTGGCCAGCCAAAGGCTGCTGGTGGAGGAGCATGTGTGGCCAAAGTCTGCTCGTGGAGGAACATGTGTGGTCAGCCAAAAGCATGCTGGTGGAGGAGCATGTGTGGCCAGGCAAAGGCTGCTGGTGGGGAGCATGTGGCCAGCCAAAGGCTGCTGGTAGTGAAGCATGTGGCCTGTCAAAGGCTGCTAGTGGAGGGGCATGTGTGGCCAGCCAAAGGCTGCTGGTGGAGGAGCATGTGTGGCCAGGAAAAGGCTGCTGGTAGTGGAGCATGTGGCCAGGCAAAGGCTGCTGGTGGAGGGGCATGTGGCCAAGCAAAGGCTGCTGGTGGAGGGGCATGTGGCCAGCCAAAGGCTGCTGGTGGAGAACATGTGGCCAGCCAAAGGCTGCTGGTGGAGAGGCATGTGGCCATCCAAAGGCTGCTGGTGGAGGAGCATGTGGCTGGCCAATGGCTGGTGGAGGAGCATGTGGCTGGCCAATGGCTGGTGGAGGAGCATGGCCAAGCCAATGGCTAGTGGTGGAGTAGGAGCATGTAGCCAGATAGGTCATCACCCTCCTCCAACTGTAAAACACCTCACAAACGAAATCTGTTTTCTACTGGAAGAGGCTGATGGATGTGGCCCTCCACCAGCAGTGCTGGCCAGTGTCTGAGGAAAGCTGCACTAACAAGAATCCATCAGTGAGCTCATTCCCACAATCTAACAGGAGGGTTTGTAACTCTCCTTTATCTGATCTCCTGTCGGCTGATTTATGAGCGCACACTTCATTAATCCAAAACCAGATTTTGAACATTTGGGATCTGTGACTAATTAAAAAGAACTCTGTAAAAGTTATGAACTAAAGTAATTTTGACTTTGTTTTGGAAAATGTTGTTCTATACTTATGTAGCAAAAGTAAGCCATTATAATTTATAATTTTTTTATTAAAACACAACAATAAAAGCAAATTTTAAATTTTGTTTTATATATCTCAACCGTAATATGTCTTATGTATAAATACTGTACTAATATGGGAAGGATTTTAGATTTCCACATACCTACGTTATACTAACAGCAGCAAGCATTTTTAGTACGGCAATACGGTTAAAGTGATACCCAGCTTATATCATTTTTTCAGTTTACATCACCTTACAATTTTTTATTTTAATTTCCACCATGTTTTGAGAGACATAACTTTTTTTCTATTTACAGAGTTGAAGTAGGGCTTGTTTTTTTTTTTTGCATAGAAATTTTGAATACAGAAAAATCTCATCAGTTATTTGAGTTTTTTTGGGAAGCGGGATGAACAAAAATGGCAACCATCTATTAATTTTTGTGGCCTGCACAGTATGGGATAGACTATTGATAATAGCTGTCAGTGTGTACACAGCGTTAAGTACCGTATTTTTTTTTTTTTTTTAAGCTCAACTCACATGCTGCGGCCTCTGAAAGCCGCACCGCAGGTCAGTGTTTGCTGAGAGCCGCACACGCACAGTGGCATGGGATTTCTAGAAATCCCATCCACTCTGCTTGTACTGCACATTGCAGCGTTTTGGACGCAGCTAAAACATGCTGACTCCAAAACTCTGCAAACACTGATTGTGGGCACGCAGGGAACGGAGGAAAGGGAAGGAGATTTTTTTTTGAGTATTACTAAAAGAAGGGTACAATACTACAGGGCACAAGGATGAGCACAATGCTACAGGGCACAAGGATGAGCACAATGCTACAGGGCACAAGGATGAGCACAATGCTACAGGGCACAAGGATGGGTACAATGCTACAGGGCACAAGGATGAGTACAATGCTACAGGGCACAAGGATGAGCACAATGCTACAGGGCACAAGGATGAGCACAATACTACAGGGCACAAGGATGGGCACAGTGCTACAGGGCACAAGGATGAGCACAATGCTACAGGGCACAAGGATGAGCACAATGCTACAGGGCACAAGGATGAGCACAATGCTACAGGACACAAGGATGAGCACAATGCTACAGGGCACAAGGATGAGTACAATGGTACAGGGCACAAGGATGAGTACAATGGTACAGGGCACAAGGATGGGCACAATGCTACAGGGCACAAGGATGGGCACAATGCTACAGGGCACAAGGATGAGCACAATGCTACTGGGCACAAGGATGGGCACAATGCTACAGGGCACAAGGATGAGCACAATACTACAGGACACAAGGATGAGTACAATGGTACAGGGCACAAGGATGGGCACAATGCTACAGGGCACAAGGATGAGCACAATGCTACAGGGCACAAGGATGGGCACAATGCTACAGGGCACAAGGATGAGCACAATACTACAGGACACAAGGATGAGCACAATGCTACAGGGCACAAGGATGAGTACAATGGTACAGGGCACAAGGATGAGTACAATGCTACAGGACACAAGGATGAGCACAATACTACAGGACACAAGGATGGGCTCAATGCTACAGGGCACAAGGATGAGCACAATGCTACAGGGCACAAGGATGGGTACAATGCTACAGGGCACAAGGATGGGTACAATGCTACAGGGCACAAGGATGAGTACAATGGTACAGGGCACAAGGATGGGTACAATGCTACAGGGCACAAGGATGAGCACAATGCTACAGGACACAAGGATGAGCACAATGCTACAGGGCACAAGGATGAGCACAATGCTACAGGGCACAAGGATGAGCACAATGCTACAGGGCACAAGGATGGGTACAATGCTACAGGGCACAAGGATGAGTACAATGGTACAGGGCACAAGGATGGGTACAATGCTACAGGGCACAAGGATGAGCACAATACTACAGGGCACAAGGATGAGCACAATACTACAGGACACAAGGATGAGCACAATACTACTGGGCACAAGGATGAGCACAATGCTACAGGGCACAAGGATGAGCACAATGGTACAGGGCACAAGGATGAGCACAATGCTACAGGGCACAAGGATGAGCACAATGCTACAGGGCACAGGGATGAGCACAATATTACAGGGCACAAGGATGAGCACAATGCTACAGGGCACAAGGATGAGCACAATGGTACAGGGCACAAGGATGAGCACAATGCTACAGGACACAAGGATGAGCACAATGCTACAGGGCACAAGGATGAGCACAATGGTACAGGGCACAAGGATGAGCACAATGCTACAAGGCACAAGGATGAGCACAATGCTACAGGGCACAAGGATGAGCACAATGCTACAGGGCACAAGGATGGGCACAATACTACAGGGCACAAGGATGGGCACAATGCTACAGGGCACAAGGATGAGCACAATGGTACAGGGCACAAGGATGGGCACAATGCTACAGGGCACAAGGATGGGTACAATACTACAGGGCACAAGGATGAGCACAATGCTACAGGGCACAAGGATGAGCACAATACTACAGGGCACAAGGATGAGCACAATGCTACAGGGCACAAGGATGGGTACAATGCTACAGGGCACAAGGATGGGCACAATGCTACAGGGCACAAGGATGGGCACAATGCTACAGGGCACAAGGATGAGCACAATGCTACAGGGCACAAGGATGAGCACAATACTACAGGGCACAAGGATGAGCACAATACTACAGGGCACAAGGATGAGCACAATGGTACAGGGCACAAGGATGAGCACAATGGTACAGGGCACAAGGATGGGCACAATGCTACAGGGCACAAGGATGGGTACAATACTACAGGGCACAAGGATGAGCACAATGCTACAGGGCACAAGGATGAGCACAATACTACAGGGCACAAGGATGAGCACAATACTACAACGCACAAGGATGAGCACAATGCTACAGGGCACAAGGATGGGCACAATGCTACAGGGCACAAGGATGGGCACAATGCTACAGGGCACAAGGATGAGCACAATGCTACAGGGCACAAGGATGAGCACAATACTACAGGGCACAAGGATGAGCACAATACTACAACGCACAAGGATGAGCACAATACTACAGGGCACAAGGATGAGCACAATGCTACAGGGCACAAGGATGGGCACAATGCTACAGGGCACAAGGATGAGCACAATGCTACAGGGCACAAGGATGGGTACAATACTACAGGGCACAAGGATGAGCACAATGCTACAGGGCACAAGGATGGGTACAATACTACAGGGCACAAGGATGAGCACAATGCTACAGGGCACAAGGATGAGCACAATGCTACAGGGCACAAGGATGAGCACTATGCTACAGGGCACAAGGATGAGCACAGTGCTACAGGGCACAAGGATGAGCACAATACTACAGGGCACAAGGATGAGCACAATACTACAGGGCACAAGGATGAGCACAATACTACTGGGCACAAGGATGAGCACAATGCTACAGGGCACAAGGATGGGTACAATGCTACAGGGCACAAGGATGAGCACAATGCTACAGGGCACAAGGATGAGCACAATACTACAGGGCACAAGGATGAGCACAATGCTACAGGGCACAAGGATGGGTACAATACTACAGGGCACAAGGATGAGCACAATGCTACAGGGCACAAGGATGGGCACAATGCTACAGGGCACAAGGATGAGCACAATGCTACAGGGCACAAGGATGGGTACAATGCTACAGGGCACAAGGATGAGCACAATGCTACAGGACACAAGGATGAGCACAATGCTACAGGACACAAGGATGAGCACAATACTACAGGGCACAAGGATGGGCACAATGGTACAGGGCACAAGGATGAGCACAATGGTACAGGGCACAAGGATGAGCACAATGGTACAGGGCACAAGGATGAGCACAATACTACAGGGCACAAGGATGAGCACAATGGTACAGGGCACAAGGATGAGCACAATGCTACAGGGCACAAGGATGAGCACAATGCTACAGGGCACAAGGATGAGCACAATGCTACAGGGCACAAGGATGGGCACAATACTACAGGACACAAGGATGGGCACAATGCTACAGGGCACAAGGATGAGCACAATGGTACAGGGCACAAGGATGGGCACAATACTACAGGGCACAAGGATGAGCACAATGCTATTGGGCACAAGGATGAGCACAATGCTACAGGGCACAAGGATGAGCACAATGGTACAGGGCACAAGGATGAGCACAATGCTACAGGACACAAGGATGAGCACAATGCTACAGGGCACAAGGATGAGCACAATGCTACAGGGCACAAGGATGAGCACAATGCTACTGGGCACAAGGATGAGCACAATGCTACTGGGCACAAGGATGGGCACAATGCTACTGGGCACAAGGATGGGCACAATGCTACAGGGCACAAGGATGTGCACAATGCTACAGGGCACAAGGATGAGCACAATGGTACAGGGCACAAGGATGAGCACAATGGTACAGGGCACAAGGATGAGCACAATGCTACAGGGCACAAGGATGAGCACAATGGTACAGGGCACAAGGATGAGCACAATGCTACAGGGCACAAGGATGAGCACAATGCTACAGGGCACAAGGATGAGCACAATGGTACAGGGCACAAGGATGAGCACAATGCTACAGGGCACAAGGATGAGCACAATGCTACAGGGCACAAGGATGAGCACAATACTACAGGGCACAAGGATGAGCACAATGCTACAGGGCACAAGGATGAGCACAATGGTACAGGGCACAAGGATGAGCACAATGCTACAGGACACAAGGATGAGCACAATGCTACAGGGCACAAGGATGAGCACAATGGTACAGGGCACAAGGATGAGCACAATGCTACAGGGCACAAGGATGAGCACAATGCTACAGGACACAAGGATGAGCACAATGCTACAGGGCACAAGGATGAGCACAATGCTACAGGGCACAAGGATGAGCACAATGCTACAGGGCACAAGGATGAGCACAATGCTACAGGGCACAAGGATGAGCACAATGCTACAGGGCACAAGGATGAGCACAATGCTACAGGGCACAAGGATGGGCACAATACTACAGGGCACAAGGATGGGCACAATGCTACAGGGCACAAGGATGAGCACAATGGTACAGGGCACAAGGATGGGCACAATACTACAGGGCACAAGGATGAGCACAATGCTATTGGGCACAAGGATGAGCACAATGCTACAGGGCACAAGGATGAGCACAATGGTACAGGGCACAAGGATGAGCACAATGCTACAGGGCACAAGGATGAGCACAATGCTACAGGGCACAAGGATGAGCACAATGCTACAGGGCACAAGGATGAGCACAATGCTACTGGGCACAAGGATGAGCACAATGCTACTGGGCACAAGGATGGGCACAATGCTACTGGGCACAAGGATGGGCACAATGCTACAGGGCACAAGGATGTGCACAATGCTACAGGGCACAAGGATGAGCACAATGGTACAGGGCACAAGGATGAGCACAATGCTATTGGGCACAAGGATGAGCACAATGCTACAGGGCACAAGGATGAGCACAATGCTACAGGGCACAAGGATGAGCACAATGGTACAGGGCACAAGGATGAGCACAATGGTACAGGGCACAAGGATGAGCACAATGCTACAGGACACAAGGATGAGCACAATGCTACAGGGCACAAGGATGAGCACAATGGTACAGGGCACAAGGATGAGCACAATGCTACAGGGCACAAGGATGAGCACAATGCTACAGGACACAAGGATGAGCACAATGCTACAAGGCACAAGGATGAGCACAATGCTACAGGGCACAAGGATGAGCACAATGCTACAGGGCACAAGGATGGGCACAATACTACAGGGCACAAGGATGAGCACAATGCTACAGGGCACAAGGATGGGTACAATACTACAGGGCACAAGGATGGGCACAATGCTACAGGGCACAAGGATGAGCACAATACTACAGGGCACAAGGATGAGCACAATACTACAACGCACAAGGATGAGCACAATGCTACAGGGCACAAGGATGGGCACAATGCTACAGGGCACAAGGATGGGCACAATGCTACAGGGCACAAGGATGAGCACAATGCTACAGGGCACAAGGATGAGCACAATACTACAGGGCACAAGGATGAGCACAATACTACAACGCACAAGGATGAGCACAATACTACAGGGCACAAGGATGAGCACAATGCTACAGGGCACAAGGATGGGCACAATGCTACAGGGCACAAGGATGAGCACAATGCTACAGGGCACAAGGATGGGTACAATACTACAGGGCACAAGGATGAGCACAATGCTACAGGGCACAAGGATGGGTACAATACTACAGGGCACAAGGATGAGCACAATGCTACAGGGCACAAGGATGAGCACAATGCTACAGGGCACAAGGATGAGCACTATGCTACAGGGCACAAGGATGAGCACAGTGCTACAGGGCACAAGGATGAGCACAATACTACAGGGCACAAGGATGAGCACAATACTACAGGGCACAAGGATGAGCACAATACTACTGGGCACAAGGATGAGCACAATGCTACAGGGCACAAGGATGGGTACAATACTACAGGGCACAAGGATGAGCACAATGCTACAGGGCACAAGGATGAGCACAATACTACAGGGCACAAGGATGAGCACAATGCTACAGGGCACAAGGATGGGTACAATACTACAGGGCACAAGGATGAGCACAATGCTACAGGGCACAAGGATGGGCACAATGCTACAGGGCACAAGGATGAGCACAATGCTACAGGGCACAAGGATGGGTACAATGCTACAGGGCACAAGGATGAGCACAATGCTACAGGACACAAGGATGAGCACAATACTACAGGACACAAGGATGAGCACAATGCTACAGGACACAAGGATGAGCACAATACTACAGGGCACAAGGATGGGCACAATGGTACAGGGCACAAGGATGAGCACAATGGTACAGGGCACAAGGATGAGCACAATGGTACAGGGCACAAGGATGAGCACAATACTACAGGGCACAAGGATGAGCACAATGGTACAGGGCACAAGGATGAGCACAATGCTACAGGGCACAAGGATGAGCACAATGCTACAGGGCACAAGGATGGGCACAATGCTACAGGGCACAAGGATGAGCACAATGGTACAGGGCACAAGGATGGGCACAATACTACAGGGCACAAGGATGAGCACAATGCTATTGGGCACAAGGATGAGCACAATGCTACAGGGCACAAGGATGAGCACAATGGTACAGGGCACAAGGATGAGCACAATGCTACAGGACACAAGGATGAGCACAATGCTACAGGGCACAAGGATGAGCACAATGCTACAGGGCACAAGGATGAGCACAATGCTACTGGGCACAAGGATGAGCACAATGCTACTGGGCACAAGGATGGGCACAATGCTACTGGGCACAAGGATGGGCACAATGCTACAGGGCACAAGGATGTGCACAATGCTACAGGGCACAAGGATGAGCACAATGGTACAGGGCACAAGGATGAGCACAATGGTACAGGGCACAAGGATGAGCACAATGCTACAGGGCACAAGGATGAGCACAATGGTACAGGGCACAAGGATGAGCACAATGGTACAGGGCACAAGGATGAGCACAATGCTACAGGGCACAAGGATGAGCACAATGCTACAGGGCACAAGGATGAGCACAATGCTACAGGGCACAAGGATGAGCACAATGCTACAGGGCACAAGGATGAGCACAATGCTACTGGGCACAAGGATGAGCACAATGCTACTGGGCACAAGGATGGGCACAATGCTACAGGGCACAAGGATGAGCACAATGCTACAGGGCACAAGGATGAGCACAATGCTACTGGGCACAAGGATGAGCACAATGCTACAGGGCACAAGGATGAGCACAATGCTACAGGGCACAAGGATGAGCACAATGCTACTGGGCACAAGGATGAGCACAATGCTACAGGGCACAAGGATGAGCACAATGCTACAGGGCACAAGGATGGGCACAATACTACAGGGCACAAGGATGGGCACAATGCTACAGGGCACAAGGATGAGCACAATGCTACAGGGCAAAAGGATGAGCACAATGCTACAGGGCACAAGGATGGGCACAATACTACAGGGCACAAGGATGGGCACAATGCTACAGGGCACAAGGATGAGCACAATGCTACTGGGCACAAGGATTGCCACAATAATACAAGGATTGGCACAATACTACAGGGCACAAGGCTTGGCACAATACTACAAGGATGATCTTACTACAGGACACACTGATGGTGGACATCACTGCAGCATGGGGACATTACTACAAGATGTTAGCTAAGATTACTATATGATGCTGCTAATTGTAAAACAATATTACAAGAAGGTGATAAAATGTAAAAAAAAAATCAAAATAAAGCATGCATTTTTTTGTCATTAAAATC